>NC_139480.1:28457582-29057582 GCF_008360975.1 Lichenostomus cassidix | reverse complement strand
CCCTTCAGGACGCACTGGTGTGATTTTGGGGTTTGCTGCAGAGCTCTGACTGCAGATTGTTTCTGAGGGGAGAAAATGTGTCCTAATAGTGAGGGCTGTTGTGAGCACAGGCAGCTGCCAAGCTTGTCTTCTGAAGGGCTGAGTTCCTGCAGGTCTTATGGTCAGTGGTTTTCTTTACTGGGCTTTCAGACAGCTTTGCAATGTTAGATCTTGGAAGACTTAGCCTAAGCAAGGAATGAGACATGCTTTGAGTTTGGATTTTTGTTTCTTTAATTGTCACTTTCATGTTTCTATAAGTTAAAGAGGGAGTGATGACACTGGATTTGTGAGTCATTGTGGTGTGGTCAAACCAATCACATGCAATATTCTAGGAAAATAAACCCAAAATATGTGTATCATGGCTAGAAACAAATTTCTCATTTAAACTAATAATTCTTTTCTTATTTTTGCTCTCCAATATGAAAAGATTTATGCCTTTGGTTTTGTGCATTAGAAATATTCATAGTGTGAGGTTTTTATGTACCTATTGAGAAACCACAAATTATTATCAGAGATATACCAGTTTGATTTTTCCAAACTATTATGGAAGAAGTCCAGTTCCAGTAAAGTATTTTTGTTGGGTCTTAAACTGATTACTAGAAGCCAAATAACAAGAAGAAGCCTGAAGCAATATTTATTGAGCACAGCTGGTGATCTATCAAGCACCGACTGCTGTTGTTCAAAGGCAGTTGGAAGGAGGGATTTGCACTCTTGTGTTAGTGTGAAAAGAATGGATCTGACAGATCAAGGACCTTTCAGTCATCTTGCTTTTAAGAAATCCTCCTGATACCTGCCATGAGCAAAGGGTGTTGTGCTTTGTAAGAGTAGTAATAATTCAAAAGGCTGTGCAGCTTTTTTGAGCAGCAAGTGTGAAATGACCTATTTGCAATACCAAAACTGAATGGCCATGTGTTTTGGCAATGTAACACTCTAGCAGTTAGTGTGATGGTAATCTTAGTATATAGGCTGCCAGCATGATGTAATCAGGTCTTGATGCTATTCTCAGTATACAAGAAGGTTATCTAAGGCCATGGTAATGATTATAGGATACCCAGATAAAGTTTTATAGAATAAAGGATGGCAAATTTTCATCCATTGTAGTGATTAGCTAATGATTCAGGGTGACATGAAGAGACCTCAAAAATTATTCCTGTCTTGTGGGTGTTGACAGCTCTGTGTTTCCCCTGCCTCTCTCACACAGTGCTGAGGACTGGGGCGGCTCTTCAGAGCTCCATGTGACTGTGAGGGTTTGTTTCCTTGCTGAAGCACAAGCCATCTCTAGTGTTTGCATCCCAGTAGCTCCAGTTAGGAAAAAAGTGCCTGTAGAAGAGGGGGATAGTTATGTATGAGCTGGCCTTCTTTGAGGGTAGGAGTGTTACGCAGATATTTTCTTTCATCAGTTGCTTGTGAGAATATCATCGGAATTTGGTAGAAATTAATATTTTCTTTTGTATTCCCTTTCATGAAAAACAAATTAAATTCAACCTGGTGTGACACTGTGCAAGAGCTTGGTTAGGACTTCAGAGTTTCCCAGGTTGTTGCATTTCTTAAACACATATTAAAATATTCCTGATCCATAAACCAAAATAAACTGTTTCCATTATTGGAGATCAGCATCTTCATAGGCCTAGCTTAAAACTGTTTTAAGAATAGTGGAGTAAGCTGCAAGTGGTGTACTTGAGAGCTTAGCTCTAGCGCTGCCAAAAGAAAATCACCAGTTCTATTGCTGTTAGCTCTCTACTGCTGTTCCTAGGTTAGTGTCCCCAAGTAGAGCAGAATGGTCAAATTGCTGTGACAAGAAGCTTGTGAATTGATTTAGTTCTTACACAGCTGATTACACGTCCTAATGAATTGATTTTGTGCATTAAAAATGTATATTAATTTTTTTCTGGTATAATGTTTTATGGAGATTGGGAATTATTTTTCCAGCATTTGACATCTTATTTTGTAAATTATCTCTCTAGAGGTTTTAAGCTTGGGCTTTATTTTCTATGCATGTTATGTGCAAATTTAGCAGAAATATTGCATCAGTCTGGGCTGTGTGTGGGTTTTTAGAAGTAAAGTCTTTATTGTATGTGTTCCATTGCTCTAACAAATGTTCATGACATCCCGTGCAAGAAGCAGCAGGAAAATACCACTCAAGTGTAGTACAGAGCAATTAATTAGTGATAATATATTTTGACATTTGGTGAGTTTTTTAACTATTACTTATAGCTGAGTAGATTGTTGTTTTGTTTTGGTTTTTCAAATTAGTTTATTTATTTATCTATGTTATTAAGCATAACATTTTTGTACAAGTCATTAAAAAGTTGCTCCGGTCATGTGTCAGGGTTTAGGCTCAAGCCTAGTGTTGTCTCTCTCAGCTTCATTGCTAGTGAGCCCAAACTTTAGATGAGATATTAAAGGTGCCATCTGGCCATGCATGAAGAAAGTAAGAGTTATGACCCTGTATCAAAACAAAACACCACCCCTCCCCAGAACAGAATAGGTGTCCTAGAAAATGTGTTCTCTTTCGTTGAAATGGCTCCCATTGCATGCAAAACTAATGTTTGAAATATTTCGGTCCCTGCTTTTGCATGTCTGTTCAGTTGTGTTTCTCAAAAATAGCCTCTTATTTTGTAAGCTATTTGAATGAAGATCTAAAATAACATAAGATTTTATATTGAGTGTTTTCCTCTTATGTTTTTTTTAGATAATTCAAGAAGTGTCAAGGCATCTCCAGAAACAGCTGAAATCTTTTTTCAGAAGTTAAGAAATCAATGTGAATTCACAATTCTGGTTACCTTAAAACAAGCCCGTTTGAATTCAGGGGTTATTCTCTCTATTCATCATTTAGATCACAGGTAAGTACTGATACCTGTGTGCTGGCTAATGAAAGTATATGTATTCACACATTAAAAAATTGAATTTAAATTGGAGCAAAATTGTGTAGCAGATCATTTGTAAATATTTATAGTGCTTGGATAGGCATACTGTGCGGATTCATAAAAAGTCACAATTCCAAATTTGCCAAGGGAAGGGAAGGAGGTGTTTTTCTTTATGTTCTCTTTCCGCCAAGGGCATGAAAATCCAGTTCTCTATTGTTGTTCATTACCATAAGGATCAGATTCTCAGCTGGCATAAAACTGTCCTGTCAGTATAGCTACACTGATTCACAAAGCTTGGCCCTGTAAGTCCACTTCTTCACCAGTTGGTTTTTAACTCTGTAGGCAGTTAAAAAAAATAAATCCCTAGGTATGGGTTTACATCTTCCCATGAACAGCAGAGCACTTTACTCAAAATGTTGTCAACTTAAAAAAACTAAAGTGAATGACACATAGCATTTAAGGATTATCCCTTTGATAAAATAAAGACTGCTAGAGAAATAAGATATTTTTTTATATATCTGTCTCAGTAATAGCTATTAAAGATAACTGTCCTATGATTCGCTGACAGAATAAAAAGGAGTTTTCAAATGTGCACTTTCTAAACAGTCATTAGCAGAAGCAACAGGTGAGCTCTGCTTTGGGTGCCTAATCCTTTTTATTTTGTTGTGTACAATCCCATAATTCTTTCTTGACAGTCTTTCTACAAAATAACAACAAAAAAGAAAAAGTAAAGACATGTTCAAGCACAGCAAAATGTCTGTTTCTTTTATGTGAGTGTACAAGTTTTCATTAGCTAGCATGGTGACAATTTTTTTGTGCTGGAAGATTCTTCAAGTCTATCTCTATTCCATTTCTCAGAGGCCCTATCTTCTGCAATTTAACTGTTTGAAAACAGCAAACAAACACAAAGACCAACCAGAACACACAAAACAAGCAAGAAGAAGAAGAAAAAAAGAAAAAGGGAGAATATTCCCGAGAATCATTATGCCAAGTTCATAAAAACATTTTTAAACTTGTAAAGAGGTAGTTGAATGTCTCCTGGAAGGCATTAGATGTGCCCTTATGCTTTTAATAGACACATTCTGGTCTCTTCTATGCTGGGGTGTATGGAGAGATGTCTGTGTGTCACAGTAGTGTTTGTTCAGTTTAACTGTGCTAAAATGAGGGCTGACCTAGGAATGGATAACACTGGAACCAGCCTAGCATCTCTGAGTCTCCTGTAGTTTCTCTTATGGTTTCAATGTTCTTTTATGATGAATGACAATAAAGACAAGAGAATGTTGACGTTAAAAGGAAGCATTTGGATGGCTTATATTAAATAGCTGCTTCTTCAGTGCTGGATCTCTGTCTCTGACCTTGCCCTCCTCTGACCAGGGACTTGTCTGTAACAGTTCTATAGTTCTTAAACAGCTTCTTGTGAAGTCTCTGTCACAGCAGTCGTCGTATTAAGTGGGAAAAGTAGCAATGCCAGGCCTGACTCCACTCCTTTGCACTAGCTTTAGCCTTTTATCATCTATCTGATGTCAAACAATGTTGCTCTAGTATTGAACTGCTGCCTTGTAGCTATATTCCTAATTTACAGAGGTCAGTACTAGCTCTTACTTTTCTGCAGTGAGGAGTTGAATGGTGGTGAGGAGGGCTGAAGGTGGCAGTAACTGAAGGATGTAATTAGTTATCACACAAGTAACTTTTCATGTGTTTTATTTCACAGAGCTTTCATGACAAATAATGGTTCTTGGGTAAAAGAATTTCTAGGGTACAAGAAAATAAAAATGTTTAAAAAGTGGAAAAAGGTGTGTTTATTCAGTGGCTTGGGAAATATTTTATGGTTTTGAAAATTAATCAGAGTAAAAACTCATCCTCTCTTTGCATGGTCTAGGGACATGGGTGCAAATACGTGAATTTACAACAATTGAGGGCATTTCCTAAATGGTAGTTATTTTTTAAATTTTATAATTTTGTTTATAAACTTAAAATAGTTTACATGTTTCGGAGTTTACTGACTTGGTCTGTGTTGCCTAGTTTTATGTAGTTGTTGTTTTGGTTCCTTTTTACTGGCTCCCTTTTGAGAATCATCAAAAATGAATACCTCCACTGAGATAGTCATGCAATGATTTAAGGCTTTGAGTCTTAAGAAGTTGACAGGGTTGGTCCCACAGAGTTACCCCTCTTATGTCATGTGCTGAATTCTGTCCTTGGGCTATCAGAGAGATACAGAAGTTCTCCATCTGAGTCTGAGGCTTGGGCATTTGCTGAGGCTGGGATGTTGCTGTCACTACAAAAAGATGCTCCTGAAATGGTCTTCTGCAAACACAGTAATCTTTTCATACTCACTTAAATGCTTCTTTCTTTTCCTAGTTGAGTATCAAAGATGACTTCCCTTTTATAATGATTATGCTTTTCTCTGGTATTTAATATATTAAAATATTTTAAAACTAATCTTAAAGAGAAAACATCTGAAACAATACCCGTAACTGTCCTTTTTAACCTGCTCTTACATTTCCACAGACATTTCTTTTCTCCCCACTGATAAGAGCAGCCGAGGAGTTCAGGCAGGGGTAGTTTTGGGCATTGTGTGGAGGTGATAATTCCAGAAAAAATTCTTGTGGTCTCAGGCAATTCAAATTATACATCAGTAATCATTCAGATGAATTTCAAGCAGCTGAATGCATCTTTTATACGTGCCTGATTTTTGTGTGGCATATGTCTGAAAGATAGAAGTTACAAATGTCTTAACTTGAGAGCTCCATCTTGACCGTGGACAGTGCCCTGCCTCAAATGCATTGTTACATACTTCACAGTTACAAGGTAAATATTTTTTAATTGTGTTAATGAAGCGATACCTAAAGTCTGAGTAGAAGCACTGTTAAACACTGATTGCTTTGTTTTTCAGCTTTCAGTGCATTATCCTCCTCACTTTACTTCTGAATTTGTCTCACCTTCTTCTGGTGGAAGAGTCAGCAGAGAGATGATTTTACTCTGTGATGGGGATGTAATTTATGTTTGGTTTTGCTATTCCATCATCTTTTCATTTAATCATCAACAGTGGAGAGATACAATAAAGCTTTTTCCTCCCTTTGTGGTTAGATGACTTTATATAACTAATCTTATATTTGTATCCCTTGAGATACTGCATATTAGGTCCTTAAAGGATGAACCTGCTGGGTTGTAATTTAGCCATTCTTTCCTTTGGTTAGTGCTTTTTATATCCTGGAACAGAGAACTGAAATCAATGGAATGTTGTGGACAGGCATTCCCTACACTTAATTTGTATCTCTACTAATTTATTCAATTTCTGCCTTCCTTAGCATTTGTTTTCACAGCAGTTGGTGTCCTGTGATTATCTGCTGTCAAATGGGCTGTACTGTACAACAGTTTCAGACCTCTTTCAGTATGTAGGAGGAACTTATCTGTGACATTTTCTCTGGTACTGATTTAAGATACAAGGAGATAAGTTGCCAGAGGTGAATTCCCGATGCATGAATTTTGTTCTCTCATTTGACCATTGTGTTAAAATAGAGGTGGAACTGTATGTTCCCTGCTTTTGATGTATGAGTGTCAGTATTTCTGGACTGCAGTGTGAAGTGTCCTCTCTGACACCACAAAATCTGCTGCAAACCTCTTAGACTCAGAAAAGCTTTCAGTATTTACCGGTTAAGCCAATATTCACCATTTAAGCCAATAATGGTGGAGCAGATGTTAGGTAAGACTAATATGGGATTAATTTTCAAACATTAAAGCTGTAAATGGCTATTCCCTGTGCCAAAAGAGTTAGTAGCTTATTTCATCTTTTTAAAACACTCCGTGATGTTCTTTGTTGAAAGTGGAGGGTTGTAGTGTTCTGTATTTTAGGTTTTTGGTATTAAATCTTAGTTTCTGTTTCTTACTGGTCTGATGATAGTTATGAGCCCTCTGGAATTTGTTCATAACAATCAATTGCTTTTGAATTCCTCTAGTGATTTTAAACTTCTCTGGTGTCAGTCTTCTTTTGATGCAGTTTGCATGTTTCATCAAAGGTGTAAAAAAACAAAAAGGTATTTTCTTTCATTCATTCACTGTTTTTCCAGTGCGTGAGAAGATTCTATGGTACAAAGGAGGCTCTGTGTAGACACTGACAGCTTGGCTGGGCTCTTTATCCCAAAAGAAAAAAGTTCCTTGTTTGTGTTGGTTTGGGAGATTTAACTTCTATCCCTGAGTGTGGGTTGGATGGAAGTATTTGTAAAGAAGCTGTTTTGTGTTTAATGCCTTCATGGTGTTAGCAATGGCCTGTTTCTTTAAGCGTTGGCTTTAAAGGTTATTATAAAATTGATTGATGCCATGTCACCGTTGCTTGGGTTTGTTTGTTATTTTTTTTTGCTTCAGTTTAGTTTACACTGTGTGACCAAAAAAAAAAAAAACAAAACCAAACTACACAACACCAGTAGGATGTAAATTCCTGTAATTCATGCAGCTTACTATTCCGTAACTTCTGTTAAATCAAGTGATGCCGTCCTGTCTAATGTAAACCATTGCAGTGCCAACTAATCCAGGGTGAATTGGTTGAGAACTTCTTACAGAATGCTTATGCACCTGGAACCTATTTCTTGAATTAAGACTAGTGACAAGCCTTCTTGAATAAGAGACAAAAGATTTGTTCCTTCCTATGACATTGAAAACCCCCACTGAAATAGTTGAAATGTGAGTTTTGACAGATTTTGTTATTCTTCTGATGTTGTCTATAAGGCTTTCTATGAACAAACAAATAACAAAGTAATCTGTATTCTTCTGGGATAGGAAATGGGAGGAGTTATGTTGAAACTGCCTTTTTCTTTTACTAATACATCTGTTAGAAAGTTGTTCATTGTATTTGCAGTCCTCTTGCTCTCGTTGGAGAAACTTTGTCAAGAAAGGGAATGAAAGGCATGGTTTATGCCATTTGTTTTTACAGTGTTTGCATTGAGAAAGTTCTTTCTTCATTGTCTTCTGAAAGACAAGAATTAGTGTTTCAAAAATTGTGTTTTCATTTGGGAATTTGATTTCATATCCACAGCTCAAATAGGAATGGCATGGACAATGTGCTGTAATATTTGGGTTGAAGTTTCCAAGACCAAGCCAGCATCTTTTGCAAGAACAGCTTTTCTTGGAGTGTTTTGAAGAGCTTGGTGAGACCTCAGTTCCTGCTTCTGGCTCCTTCTGAGCTCCCTTAAGTGTTGTGGGAAGGCTCCCTGCGCCTCCCAGATTTAGTTGACCTCAAATTTTGGGAGGTAAGCAGAGAAATCTCTCAGGTGAGAGACAAGTTCTTGACTTCAAAGCCAGCAAAGGCTTCCAGACCACAGCAATCCCACTGAAATCAGATAAGGGTCTGTAAGGAGTTCATAGAAACAATATCTTATTGGCATACATTTTTTCCCCACATGCTTTATTAGTTGGAATCAGGTGCAGACACTGAGGGGCACAGTGATGGAAAGGATTTGAACAGCCTCACGTGTGTTTCCTAGCCTCCACTTCCACATCAGGGTATTAAAACCTCACTCTCCTGCTGCTACCTTGTGCTGTGGCTTCTTTCTGTCTGGGGGGAAGCTGCAATGCTGTGCAGTAGTAGTTTGTGCAGGTGAATGTGTGCAGATGATGTCTGTCTGCCCTGCCAGTTATCTCTCACCTGGCTGTTCTCTCCCATGAACATGCCAACTGGGAGGGTGTTCCTCCATGCATGTCCCATCTCTGGGCTCCATCTCCTGAGCACATCAGGAAGGCACCTTCCTCCTCCACAGCTGTCCTCCTTAGCTATCCAATGCAAGGAGCATGGTGGAACAAAGCTGAAGTGGTTGACCTTTTTTGTGGTGGAAGGAAATAAACAACAAGAGAGATGTAAATGCCAGAATGATCAGTAGCTGTCTGGCTGCAGTGCTTCAGAGGTGTTTTTTCACACAGTTAATCTCTGCTTTGCCTGATTTGGAGCAGGAACTTGAACTTTTGGTTTTTTTCCACCTGAGACAAGTACCCTGAGGAATGTCATTCTCTTTTTTTTTTCTTTTTTTCCCCTCCACTTGATGCAATGGTGATGCAGATTTTTTGGTAGTGCCTGTGCTAGTAAACCAAACAGTGCCCAGGCTGGAGCACTAGCCTGCTGTTGTCCATTTTGCATAATTGTTAGCATCTTCTTTGGCATGCTTTTATTTCCTGCAGTTAGTACCTTTGCAGATGATGTTAGGGCAGTTTGTGAAGCAGCACTGGCCAGGGGCTGTTCCCACCAGTCAGCGTGGAAAAGCCTACCAGTGTCAGGGAAAATGTGTGAGAGATCACTGAGATGGATATGAGTTGGAGTGGAGCACCAGTTTGTATTATAAACTTGAGAGGCTAATTTTGCTGTCCTGTTGTTTGTACTCTCTGTCAAAATGGGTAATACCCTCTTCTAATTTTGAGCTCTCTTCACTTGGGATCTGTGCTTTCATATAGGTAATAATCATGGCATTAAAAAGTATTTGAGAAAGTCTTTCAGAGAACCTTAGATTTGCTCTCTGTCTCTGTTTCTCTCTCTCATTTTAGCAAGCATTTTATCCTAGAACCCACAAGCTTTGCTGTGAGAATGTTTGTTTCTGTCAAAAGATTTGGCTTTAATGAATGAATCAACATTTTTGAACAAAAATATGATAAGTCAGAAAATTATAGTCTGGCTTTAAAATTGTATTCAGCAAAAGGAAGGGACAGAAACAGAACTGATGTCTTTCCTGCCGGTTGTGCACTTGCACTAAGGGCTACAAATTATCCAGAAAAGTAACGACAATTTTTTCATCATTCATTCCCTGACAAAAGTGTCAGTCTTCTCATGTCTGGATAGAGCTCTAGATGGAAAAGCGCAAAACCAATAAGATCAATCAGTAGTGTTGAGAGGTGGGAAGTAGATTTGTACAGGTCAAATGAAGCTACCACTTTTTATATAATCGTAGAATCGTTTAGGTTGAAAAGATGGTAATATATCTGGGGATATTTTGATGCCATGTTGTTCTAGGGGATGCACTAAGCAATAAAAACTTGCAGTTAATGTTTCAGAACATTTAGTGTTACTTTCAAATTAGGTGTTCTCAAACACAGGAAAATCTCACACTCCTCACTGCCCAGTCAGGATACCACAGAAAATAGCAAATAACACATTGCTGAATGTGGTAGTGGTGCTGCATGAGCTGCTTAATATCTTCATAATCTACACCTAGCAGAATTGCTTGCTGCTATTGTGCTATGAATAGGGTCTACTGAGTAGGATCTCCTTTTAAAAAATGTTTTATGTAATTATACCTAACAAGAAGGTATAATTTTGATAGCAAAATATAGATAGAACTTCGATAGCACAAATCTTCAGATAAAGATTTTTTATAAATAATGGAGATAAGGATTTTAACTTTTTTCTTAAGTACATATATCTTTAATTTTATTCCCCTACCCTTCTTTTCTGTGTAGATCAAAGAGCCATGAAGAAATATTTTAACATTATACTTATGAGTAGGAGAAGTTAAAACAACCCACCACCCAGTAATAAATTCATAAGCAGCAGACATGATATTTTGCCTTTAGCTTCTGAAATACTTGTCTGCATGCAGTAAATTGAAGTTGAAATTATTAGTTGCCTGGAGTAAGTATGAGTGTTTGCTGTGAGAAAGGATGCCAAATGAGTAAGTGAGCCATCAAAGACCTGGTGTTGCCAACACTGCCTGTTAGCTGGAATAGCCATACCTCCCTCATCTCAAACACTGCTACTGTGTACACCAGGACCATGTGGTGTTTCACCTCCTAAATCTCTAACTTTTTGCTGTACATCCTCAATTTTAATTCCACAGTTTCTCTCATGCTAGTCTGTCACCTCCCAGAGAGCAGGTCCTGCCCGGGCTGGTGTGACCACATGCCCTTTGCCAGGATGGTCATTAAAACTCCACAGCTGAGCAGATCTGCTGACTCCCAACTCTTGCCTAGAAGTTACAATAGATCAGTGGTGGGCAGCAGGGTAAACATCACTGTTTTCTGTCTCAGATTCCTCTGGGGCATTTGAAACAAATTTCTTCCTCTTACAAAGACAGGCTCATCCTTAGTCAGTACATTAGGGATCGCTGTCTGGCTGGTTTCCAAGCAGAGCGGCTGATCTGCTGCTGTGGCCTTGGCTGTTGCCTTTGCAATGATTGTGCACACACAGACTGATCTACAGAGATGTAGCAACCTTTTTCTCTGGGTTGGCATTTTCTTCTCTGCATGTCAAACATAGAAAGACCCAACCACATATCATCTCCCTGGGAAGTTAAACCCAAGTTTAACCCAAGGTGGGTGGTTTTTTTGGGTGTTAAAATCAAGTAGGCTGGTATTGATTAAATGGCAGCAGAGATTACAGATGTTAAAAAGAGAGATGCAGGTTCTGCTCTTGTATTTTGTTTCTCGTTGTTTATTTTTCACTCCAAGAGTAATTTGCCTTCTGCAGCATAGAAGAGCACCTTGGAACTATTGGGAAAAGCATCAGTGATGTTTAAATGGGATGTCTTTGGCTGCTGCTCTTCCTGTGATGAGTGGGCTGGGCTATGCTGGTGTGGACAAGAAACTGGTGACTCAGCTGATGAGGTTTCTCTGAAGCTTTTCAGTAATGAGATTCTTGGCTAGGAGAAGACTGCAGTACAATGCAGTTACTCTTTCCTTAGGAAGGAAGTCCTTTAGGAGTAAAATCACCCTCCTTTGTCTTTCAAATTTTTAGTAATCATGAGTGTACAGAGAAATATGGAGTGTTTTTGTCAATAGAAATTAATTTCTAAAATCCAGGTCTTTGTTAATGTTTAGTGTAGTTTCTCAAAGACTTTCAAACCTTAGGAAAGCATGCACCCAAGTGTTGCAGCCTCACGGAAAGAAAAAGAAGCCTCACTGTGGGCAGACTTTGCATTTTCACCCTTATGTGTTTGTTAGTGCTGAGTTTCATCCCAGCTCCTGAAACTCACGAAGCTGAGACAGAGCCATGTAAGTCCAGGCAGTTAAACAAATGTAGGAAAGGGGAATAGCAAGCACAGCATGTTGTAAAAAATTAGGTGGAAATGATTCACTTTTGCTTCTCTGTATTTCAACATCATGGAATTTGTTCAAGCTGAAAGCGATATTGCTCTGGCTGTCATTGCACTTGCTTTTCTAATTGTGTTGTGCTGCTACCTCCACAGATTATTAATAAACCATAAGTGATTCTCATAATAATTTTCCTTATGGCTATTTTTTTCTTTTTCATTTTGATGCATGCTTTCTCATTTCAAAGGTAGTTGTATTTGTTAGTTTAGCAAATGTAAGAACAAAAGATATTGTCTGTGACTGTCAAAACAGTGCGTTAATCACCATTAAAACAACACCGCAAGTGTCCACAGTTTCTGTGCAGCTTTGTGTGGGAAGATTTCCTTGCTTATTACAGCGTCATTGATTGTCAGCATCCTCTCTCAGCGGTTCTTAATTCATGAAATTTGTACGGCAATATCTTCTTTGTATTGGCAAATCCATGATTCATCTGGATAATGAAATCCAGAGATTTCATTGTCTTACATGCATAAGGGCAACACAAATGTTTGTTTTATACCTGTACTGACTGTATGTCTACTGGTGTAGTTTTGTGCCTGCCTGTGTGCTGGCTTCAGTTCTGCTATGGACTTGGAATGAAGGAGAAGCTCTTGCTTCTGTCAGGAGGTAATGTTTCAACATATCCATGCCTCTTGTTTCCCATTTTTTTTCTGCAACTGGGTGGAGACACTTAAAAGTTTCTGGAGGAGTCCAATTCTCTAATGTTTCCCTTCTTTGTTGGGTTGAGAGTAATCTTGTTTTTTTCCTTGAAGCTTGAGTTATGAAGGAGGTTAAGTTGATTGATGTCCTGCCATTATTGTGCAATTTTTGCAGCCAGGCCTTCAATTAGTTTAGATTCTTGCCCATGTAAAAAGGTTTTTTGGGCCATGAGGAGGTAAATTAATTATAAAATTTATATCTGACTCTAGTTATCTGCTTTGTTAATACTGGGGAGGAAGAAATTGTCCTTTGCTGGTTTTGCAAAAACCTAGTTGTTTTTGTGCTGCTGCCAGGTGTGTTCCACTGTGGAACACCCTGAAGAAAGGAGGGATGTGCTGTGAGCACAGCCTTCTCTTAGGGATAATGACTGTTCAAGATAGTTTTCATTTGTTCTCATTTTTACTCTTCAAAACTGCAATCATTATCTTTTCTACCCCTTAAAAAGCTTGTTAAAGTAAATGACATCACCCTGGAACACATGTGCACTGCCATGTCTGATTGCAGATGTAGCCACAAAAATAGACAAAAATGAATTTTCCATTCTCCCAGTTGTTGTGTACCTCACTGCATACATTATTTTCCTTGATCTTTAGCTTTAGTTTGCTTATGATTATTAGAGAATCTGTATTTTTTTTCTCTTTCCTGTGTAAAAATAATTTTCTTGGGGAATGTTAAAATGAGAAACATAGTACTTCTTTAAAAGACAAATGGTTAGTCAGGCTTTTTCCCAGAATAGGTCCAACATGTGAGAGACAGCCTGTCTAAGAACTGAGTTTGGTTATGGTGTACTTTTTAAATTGAACTGCTGGAATTTCACCATCAAAGCTTGTGTTTGCAATCTACTAGGTTCACTTATCTTGGCACAGCTGCACTGCTGGGTTTTTGCTATATATATGTATATATATATATGCATATTTACATATATATGTGCATACATATATAGATGTAGGTATCTATGCATGTACACCTGCCCTGCAAATGTGCATATTTATTTAACAAAGCAAATATGTACACATATATAAATTGTTCTGAAGAGTTAGCATTTCTTGATTTTATATATCTTTGGAGAAATTTTATTACAGAAAATGAAAGGAGATGTTACAGCACATATAAAACCAGAACACAAAGCAGTGTTCAGTCTCAGTTCTTACTTCCCTGGTTGGTAATTAATAACGATGTCCCTATCGCAAAATGTGGGGTTGTCTTTTGTGCATTCATGCCTTCAGAGAATCCCTACAGTGCTTTCATTGTATGAAGCAATTATTCATAATAGTGTAATTCGGATCACATTACGTAAAATTGTTTTGCTAGAGGAAAACATACTTGGCTTGGAATCTTGTGTACTTATATGAAAATTTGACCTTCCGTTATTTGTCACTAAGAGAGATGCAGTGGAAATCTGAATAGGGTCCACTTTTGCCTTTGTATCTGCTTGTTTCTCTTCCTCTTTTAAATAGTTCCAGCATGATGATGAGAAGATGTCTTACATAAAATGTTGCTGTGCTGATAAGAATGGTTCATGACATGATGATGCATTTATGGTACAGGTACCTGGAGCTGGAAAGCAGCGGTCATCGAAATGAAATCAGGTTGCATTATCGTTCAGGCAGTCATCGCTCCCACACAGAAGTATTCCCATACATTTTGGCAGATGACAAATGGCACAGACTTTCCTTAGCAATCAGTGCCTCTCACTTGATTTTACATGTGGACTGCAATAAGTAAGTAGAGTGTTGTTTTATAAGAAGTTGTCAAATTTGTAATATTCCAGTTCTGAGTAAATGAAATGATAACAACTTGCCACTCTATTTTCCCCTTCATTTTCAGAATTTATGAAAGAGTTGTGGAGAAGCCTTTCATGGACTTACCTTTGGGTACAACCTTTTGGTTGGGACAGAGGAATACTGCACATGGTTATTTTAAGGTATGCATTCCCTGAAAGATAAAGAGTGAACTTCAAATGATCATTCAAAACATCTTTCATATGATGAGAGGCTGAGAGATTTGGAATTGTTCATCCTTGAAGAAGGCTTAGGAGGTGGGGGGGAATCTCATCAATGAGTGTAAATACTTGAATTTGTGAGGGAAATGAAGATGAGGGATCCAGACTCTTCTCACTAGTGCCCACTGACAGGCCAAGAAGCAATGGGCAAAACCTGAAACACCTGAAATTTCATCTGAACATAAGAAAACAGTTCTACTGTGAGACTTGCCAAAGAGAGACAACTATGGATATATTCAAAAGCTATTTGGACACAGTCCTGGGCAACTCCCTGTGGTGGTGCTGCTTGAGCAGGGAAGGTGGAGTAGATGATCTCAGGAGGTGCCTCCCAACCTCAATGGGTTTGTGCTTCTGTAATCATAACACGGTTCTTGGATCTCCTTGGCATTGCTCTTTGGCCTTTGCTAGTGGAGAGCAGCAAACTGCCTACTAATTATATCTTAACTAAGCATACATGTAAAATCTGCCTGCAAGCATGGGATCTCTTCTACTGTGTGAAACCATCTCTTTCCAGATACCATAGTTGAGTTTCATGCTGAAGTCTCCCGAAATTCTTAACAACGTGCACCTCTGCAGCTGCCTAACAGACATGCAGTTTCTCTGCATTTTGTAAGCTTTATGGAAGGATCCCCATGAAAATTTGTTGTGGTTTAACCCCAGCTGGTGCCACCTAGACACTTGCTCACCCCCCGCCCTGGTGGGATAGGGGAGAGAATTGGAAGGGCAAAAGCAAGAAAACTCATGGTTTGAGACAGAGTTTAATAGGTAAAGCCAAGCCACACAAGCAAAGCAAAACAAGGAATTTATTGACCAGTTTCCGGAGGAGAGCAGGTATTCAGCCTGCAGGTATTGAGGAAAGCAGGGCTTTGTCACATGGAATGGTTACTTGTGAAGACAAATGCCACCACTCCAAATGTTCCCTGCTTCCTTCTTGCCCCAGCTGTAAATGCTGTGCATAATGCTCTATGGTCTCGGATATGACCCCTTCTTTGGTCAGCTGGGGCAGCGGTCCTGGCTATGTCTCCCAACTCCTTGTGCATCCCTAGCCTCCTCACTGGTGTGGTGGTAGGAGCAGCAGAAAAATCCTTGTTGCTGTGTAATTTCTGTAACATCCCTGTGTTCTTAGCACTGTTTCCAGCACAAATCCAAAACACAGCCCCATACCAGCTACTTTTCTATGAAGAAAATTAACTCTACTTCAGCCAAAACCAGCACAAACTCATTCAGGGTTTGCATTAATGTCTTTTTCTTGACTCTAGTTTCTTTATTCTTCAAATCTCTTTAAGAGTTACAGCTTGTAAAAAATTTGCATTTTATTTAAAAGAGTATTTCTAAGTAACTGAAACTGCAGCTGTTTTCAAATTACTTTTTAAAGGTCATTTGCAAGCTTTTCTGCAGTGACTAACTAAAAATAACAATGAATTCAAAACCACCAAACTCTTGCCACATAATTATATCTTGACATTTAATCTTATGCCTTTAAAAAATATTCAGGATGCATGTACATCTATCTATTTTAATTTCTGTTTATTCTTCTATCATTGAATTGGGTCCAGACAAGAAGCTGTTTATTCATAAGTATTGTTTTCATCAGGTAGTTTTTCTGTGTGGGCTTTAATGTTTTACATAGTGAATAAATAACATAATTTTGACAGGTAAAAATAATGTATCCTTTTGTTTTGTCTCTACTTACACATAGGGCATAATGCAAGATGTGCAATTACTTGTCATGCCTCAAGGATTTATTTCTCAATGCCCAGATCTTAATCGCAGTAAGTCTATTAATTCTTATATCATAAAATGAAAGGTGTGCTTTTTACCTTCTTTCTGTTCTACAAGCTTTCTTAAAACCTTGAATTTAAGTGTATTGGTTGTCAACTCCGGCATGATTGAACCTATTGTGAATACATTTGTTTGGTTTTTTATAAACACATATATTTTATTTTTCTAGCATGCCCAACTTGTAATGACTTCCATGGACTTGTGCAGAAAATTATGGAACTGCAAGACATTTTAGCAAAAACATCAGCTAAGGTATTGTTTACTAGGACTCAAGTCATGGGAGCAATGAGGACTGTCAGTCTTTAATTGCTGTCTTTTTAGATTATTCATGCTTATATAGGGTTGTTCACATGGCTGTGTGCAGAACATGGTATATAAAAGATGTAGAACATGGTATATAAAGATGCAAACATGGTATGTTTACATCTTGATATACCTGTGCCTAATGTTTATACGTAGAAATTATACATTCAGAGAGTTTTCTTGTGTTTTAATATTTTTATAGAATCATACATTTTACTAGTAAACTGCATCTAAATCCCTGAGCAAGGAAAGGACTCACAGATACCTGTGCTTATAGTGCTTATTACAGCAAGACTTACCAAGACTTTTCAAGACCTGAGCTGCCAAAGGCACATTCATACAAAATATATGCAAGCCAGGGACCTAAGAATCCAAACCAGGACCTTCTTCTTCCTTTCCTGTAGAATATTGCACCAAAGGCATTCACATCCGCTGGTGAAAATAGACTACTCTGATTGTAAATGTCAGTTCTTTAGACATCTGCAGGAGTGCTGTTACCTGGCTGCTTTGATACATGAGTGTTAAAGATGCCTTGGCTGAAATCCATAAACAATTGCTAACATTGGTTTTGAGATTTACTTTTATTTGGCCACTCTATCTGTGAGAAGTTTATGTAGAGCAAGGTTCTTGATCAGTTCCCCCTTACAAAGATGAGAAATCAGGAACTGTACCCAATTTGACCTGCCCATTTTGTTTCATGTCATCCCTGATGTCATGATGGTGAGAAAGACGAACTGCATTGTGTCTTACTTAATTACCCTCTCTGGAATGACTGGTGGTTTAACCATATTGTATTTAACAGTAATTTTTTTATTGTCTCTGACTGCACTTTCCTACATGTGTTCTGTCATCTGCATACTTACTGATAAGGACAACACTTTGAATTGTGTTTTTACGAATGTGGAAGCCACTTACAAATTCAAAATATTTTTGTGAACTGTAAATACAGTTGTCTCAAGCTGAGCAGAGGATGAACAAGTTGGATCAGTGCTACTGTGAAAGGACCTGCACAGTGAAAGGCACAACCTACAGGGAGTTTGAATCCTGGACGGATGGCTGTAAGAACTGCACTTGCATGGTATGGCTATGATTTGAGTGGGGAGCCAGGAACTCCAGTGCTTCCTCTGATTAGTTTTATTGAGACAAATAATGAGACTTCCAGATGTATGCTAGGTGCTAACAACAAAGAGCTTTAAAACCTGTTCTAAATCTAAGGAATAGTATTAATAAATATATTTTCCTATGTTCCCAGCATTGCTAGCATGTGTATCTCCCATATTTCATGTCACCATATGCAGGTGCTAGGCAATATAGTTAGCTATCATGTTATTCCCTTGCACTGAGTTGTGAACAATTTTTCTGGAATTCTAATTCCCTCCTTTTTATCACTATAAACACAGCCTTTTTCTTAGCAAATGATTTAATAGATCCCTTGTGTCTGATTTCCTTTGGTTGCCTTTGGTTACATCTCAATAAGTAATAAAGAGTAAAATGTCAGGGTCGTATGCAAGCTTTGTTATATTACAAATGGAAAAGATTTGGTGGATGGAAGATTCCCAAAGGTATCACAACACCAGACATGATTGCAGGTATCCTTTCTGGTACAAAACTGGGGCATCTGTATTATTGTCCATTCACGTAAAACTCTTTCATTCCATTTGAACTCATTAAATGCCTAATCCAAAGGCCATTAGAAATTGGTGAAAAGGCTGTTGTTGTCTGTACTGCACCTCAGATTGGTTTGCTGCCATCAATAATTTGCTAAATGGGTTTCTTTAAGCTTAGTATTTTTTTGACCTTTATATTTTTGGAGGGATATTAATTTTTCTTTCAGTATTTTATGGTATCAAATCTGACTGATAAATTTCAAAAATCCTTTGAATTTACTGTTAAATGCATTACATATTTTTGCCTTTTTCTCACAGCTATAATGTTATTACCTTTTAGAAATATATTGTCTCTAACATAAAATCAGAAGGCAGGGTATTGTTCTGTGCAGTTGTTATTTCACAGTAATCTGTCAGTTTTTTGCTGATTGGCAGAATGTTTTGACTCCAAATAGATTCGCCTCTAAAAAAAAATTGGTCATTATCATCTCAAAGAGCACATCGTTCATGTTAAAAATTGTATGTGTGACATTCTAAAGGTATGGTTTCTGTTCTGGTAGTTATTAAAAGACCCACGTTAAACTGTCTCTTTTGGATGTTGTTAGAATGTTCATTGCATGTAAAAATAGATTTTCAAGTTCCTGTTTTTGAGAAGATCTCTGCTGTTGCTAAATAAAACTACCAGTTAAGCACCTTTTATTCTCCTAGAACGGCACTGTGCAGTGTGAGGCTTTGGTTTGCCCCCTGGCTGACTGTCCACTTAACTCTGCCCTGGCCTATGTGGATGGCAAGTGCTGCAAGGAATGTCAATGTAAGTTTTACTGTTGTGCCTCCTGCTAATGAATACTTCGAAATCTTAAAGAATATGAGCCTTTCTGTAAATATGTCCATGAAAGAACTGGTCATTAAATAATTGGGTTGAGGAATTGGGGAGCTTTGACTTCTCTGAAGTGTTCTGGGAAAGTGATAATGAGAAGGTTTTAATATATCATGTGGGGATATTTTGTTTCATTTTAGTTATGTTATTTTTATGTAGGACAGATATTTATAATCAAAATTTTAAAACAAAAAATAGTTACTTATAAAGTTTTCTGCAGACTTCCATCATCTATGTTTTAGACCAAACTGCTAGAAATTCAAGAACAATTGCCTGGTGTTTGTTTTGACCAGTGTCTCCAACACCTTTATCATAAGAAGCATGTACTACCAACCTTATGTTCTACAGCTTAGAAATGGAGGTTCAGGTTTATGATTCTTCTTCCACAAGAAGTGTCTACTACCAACCTTATATTCTATAGCTTGGAAATAGAAGTTCAGGTTTATGATTCTTCTTCTGTAGTTAAGAGAAGAGAAAAGAACAAACCAGCTGAACTCAGACACTTAAAAATGTTCTTTCACAAAAGGTCATGAAAGAATTAAAGGAAAAATGGAAAAAGATGATTTAATATTGTCATTTAGGATCGGATACATGATTAACTTTTGGTTTTATAGCATTTTGGTTTTGTTGCAAATAGGGCCAGAGAAGGGGAATTTCAGGTTTATTCCTATCTAGATGGACTAGATATAGTATTTCAGATTCATTATGTTTGTGTATTCCATATGTGATGGTTAGCTATTTCAGGCTATGGTAGAATCCATTATTGAAACTGAGCATGAGATGCACACCCTTCTTTATTCTGTAAATGTTGAGATTTTTTTGTGTGGTTTCATCACCGTTCTACAGCTGGATAAAACTTCTTACAGAGTATAGAGAAATACATAACTGGTTAAAATGACATGTGAGATGAAATTCAGGAGGGCGTTTTGTACTCCATTGATCTAGCTCCCACAGGAGTTTATTAATATTTAATTGTGTTAGAAGTTACACAAACCATCCTTTTCTATGAAACCTTATTAACTTACTCAAGTAGATGAATTCTAATTAAGAGGAAATAAGAATTCAAATACTTTTTTTTTTAACCAGCTGCACAGAATTTCCATGCGTATTAGATGAATCAGGGAATTGGTAATTCAGGGATGTGAGATGTGTGGCATTCAAGCCTCTATTTGAGGCTATTTGAATCTCTGACCATGCTGGCAAAATTTGGAAACCTGATCCTCTGCAGTACGTTTTTGTAATGTACTGCCTGCGAATTGAGATGGGAATTCCCTATCCAGATGTTAATGGGGAAGCACTCACATATGACTTCTTCCAAAGTTGTTTTTTTGGGAGTCTTGACAAAAGTCAAGAAATGTGAATAAGCATGTGGATACTGACCTTGTCATAGAGCATTGATACTTCTTTGAATTAAGATACAGTTCTGGTAGAGCACACTGATGTCTACTCTGATATTTCATGTTTGATATTAATAGTATCAAAGTGTCTTAGCTTTCAGTGTTGCTAATTTGATGCCAGTACATAATTCAATTTATGACTAACATGCACACATACTACTTTCTTGACAGACTACCAGAAAAATAATTAGATCAGAAAAAACAAATAAAAATTGCTTTTGAAATTTTTGTCCTAATTTCATCTAGGTTGTTTAAAGTGACTTTCAAAATAAATCACACCATTCTTAAAGTGGCTAAATTCTGGGAACCAAAGGACAGAGAATGTAAATTGGAGTCCCATTGATGAGGTAGTTAAATTCCAGTGAGAGTGGAAGTTAGAGGCAATGGAAGCTGCTAGACTCTCACTTATTCTCTGGGCCAGTTTGATCGAAATGCTAATTTGTTTTTGAGTTCATATACATGTGCCAGCTCTATTGTGTCTTGCTGTCTTCAGGTCAGGGTCTGAGCTGATTGAAGTCACTGTGCTTGGTGAGCTTGGTTCTTGCAAGAGGGGTCAAAGCTGAGTTGTTCCATTTGGAAATGTTCTGAGAATAACTTCATTGATTTCAACACTTAGAACAACAGCAAGGGATGTAGCTTCTGACTAGATAATATAGAGTGAGCACAGATGGCTTTATAATTGGAAAAACAGCTAATTAAGTTGTGTTTCTCAAGAAGCCACTAGCCTTAGTTTTGGACAAGCAATCATAAGTGCTGAGGAAAAGTGATGCCTGATAAATTGTTCTTTAGCTGGATTTAGTATTTGTTTCAAGACAGAACATGTATGGGTATTGATGTTGCCTTCCTGGTATTTATGTTGTCTCATACCAGGTGATGGGTTGTTTCTGCCAGACTGTTTAAGTAGAAGTGCCCAGGCAGTGACAGCTGCTGGAGCCTTGTGGCTGTGTCTCACTCTGCCAGGGCTGAGTGCTTCCCTCCTCACTGCTTCCTTTCTTCTGCTGGTGTTAAAACAGAGCCACCAAAAATCACAAGAGTGAGATCAGATTTAATGACAGCTGGCAGAGAAGAGTGAAGAGTACAGCACTTCAGGCTCTTTCAGTGACCAGCAAGCAGGCTTTCTGGATTTTTTGTTTTATTTTGCTTGTTTGTATTTTTGTTTTGTGTTTTTTTACCCCTAAGTGATTGAGGATGGAGTCATTCTGCATGGCTCTAGGCATGTTGAATTTGGGAATACAATCTGAAGTGGCTTCACTTATCCTAGTAAATAAAATAGGGCAGGCACAGTTCTGTGGCCCTTGTGGCTCACTTGGCTAAACTGCCTTCCCCTTTTCCACCCCCAGCAGGTTATCTGCATCCAGATGGTTGACTGGGAATGGCCTCTGATCAGGGCTGTCCCCCCAGCTTGTGTCTGGCACTGCTTCAGAGCATCTTGGCTGGTGCAGGCTGACATGGTGCCATGACGTGTGCTATCACTCAGGCTGTAGGGAGAGTTACACACTGTAACCAAGCATTTTCAAGCCTGCTGTCCTTTGTGGTTTCATTTACCAGTTGTGGACATCACCAGTTTGGCTCTCTGGATAACCAGTTGAAGAGACTGGCACCTCCAGAAGGCACTTTGTGCTGAGAGGGGCTGGAAGGGATTAGTTGCCTTCTGCAAGTGGACATCTCCTTCCATGGGTTGCATACAGAGCCCAGGTGATTAGATTACACAGTGAAGTTTTAGACACCAAAAGTTTAGACACCTTTCTCACTGAAAATGAGACTAATCTTACATCAGTTATTGTGATGCATATCAGGTATGTAAGATAGGAACGTAAAGTGCTGGATTTTCAAGCCTGGTTGTGGCATTAAGCTGTTATGCTAAGGGACTTTGCCACTCTGCCAAGTCCTAGGAATTAAATTTTAACTCAGTCCAGCATTTACATTTTGGACAGTGAAGCTTTGTTTTGTCTTGCTTGACATTTTCAGCACATTGGAAATTTAAGCACAACTGACTCTTCATGTTTTTCTTAAATGTTTAGTTCAGGGAAGAACACTTAGTAAGGAACAGTTTAGATTTATTTTTTTAAACCAATATTTCTTTGACTTTGGTTCTTTTTGTGAACCAAAAGAAAAAAGCCACAAAACAAACAAAAACCCAAACCCTGACCTTCTCTCCTAACTCCATACCTTTGTTTGAGGCCATTCAGACAACTTGTACTGTTTTGTGTTGTGTGAAGGTCGATGCTGGTAGCATGAGGAATGGCAATGCATGCAAATTATCACTGTGTTTTCTATCAGCTGTAATGGGCTAAAAGAAGCAGCAGTCTTCCAGGGCAGATGAATGGGCCAGTGTGTTGGATGTATGTTTCAGCTGTAGACAATGTAAAATTCTGTCCAGCTACCACAACATACCTCTTAGTTCAATGGGAGCTTCCTGTGGAGAATTGTTTGGAGCTGGAAGGCAGAGACTACTTTTTTTCACTGCTGAATGCAATTTTAAACCATTCTGGGAAGGTATGTGTGAAAGTTCATTAAAATTTTTTCTCCTCTGCAGAGACAAATGCTTTGTGTGGTGATAGGCACCAATACAAATCACGGAGAGATTAAGCTCCCCTACTGACCCTATAAATATTGCTTTAGACCACAGACTTGGCTTAAGAAGTACAAGGACAAGTTCATTTATTTTAAGTGTATTGTGGAAGGACTGCCAATGTCTTAGCAGCTGAGACAATCGGTGCTTGGTCAGCAGATCTTATTATGGTAATATTTTTATTAGTCAGTGTATTAACACTAAGGCAACACTTCCAAAAGCTATATGTATTTCTTTTTTAAATTGAACTAGTGTATTTTTAACAAACTAGCTGATTTTTGTTTTTACAAGACCAGAAGTGATGTTTGTGCCAGTATGTGGTGCAGTAATAATTCTCATCACCAAAGACTGATCTCCAGGAAGAATTTGGTCTCTTCTCATCACTTTCATTCTCACAGTGACACTGCAGATACCTATTGACCTAATTGCAAATTATTTAAACCCATCCCAACAGATTCCAGTAGAGGTTAAAATCTGATCCATTATGCTCAAATCTGCAGGCTGTGATTTTTCCATCTACCTGTTTTGTTTCTTCTTGTTGTTTGGTTGGTTTTTTTGAACAGGGTGTTTGATGGGTTTCTGGTGCATTGAAGCCAAATCTGCACGCTATCACAAGTAATTTAAGCAACTATGAGAAGTGTAGGGCTGTACTGGATGAGCTCACAGTTCTGGTGCTAGCAGGTGTGGAGAGAGAGTGTGTAAAGGGGTTATATAACTTGGGAAGGATTTTTTAACAAAAACATTAAAACACAAATATGGACATTGTAGCTCTTAATTACATGCATGGGTTTCTGATGCAGTGATCTGTCATGCTATCTTGCAGAAACTTTTAATTTGATGATTAAAATTAAGGGGATTTACCCCTTTCATAATACATGGATCTTTGTCTCCCAAAACTAGACACTCTTCTGCAAGCTCCAGCACTTCTAGCCTACTGACACAGAGAGAAGGAGCTGTGAAAGCCCATCTGCTTCTCCTTTGCAGCAGCAATTGACCATCAGCAAGAGTGCAAAATTTTTATCTAGAACCTTAAGGAATATTGATTAAACTTACTGTGAAATTCGTAATTTATCCAGATAGTTTGAAGCATTGCGGACTTAAGCCTGTGCTGTTTACCAAGATCCATCTTTTTACAAAATTGCTACTTTGTTTTTCTGGGCTCTCATCCTTTTGCCTTAGGTGACTTCCATCAGTAGCAAGGTGGGATGCCAGGCCCTGCCTTGTTCAGCCAAGTGCTGGAGAAGCATCTGCATTCAGTGTGGCACAGAGAAGAGGCTGCAGCTTGGAGAAGTGATTGAATGACACAGTCAGTCACTGACTGAACAGGTCATCTTACCCTTGCAGTAAATCCTAAGAAGGGAAATGGAAGAGCATCTCCAGCAGGCTAGTTGGAACATGGCATGAGTCTGAGCACTGTAGGCAGCCAGCAGGCTCAGGGTGTCAGAGCAGGCATCAGTACTGGAGGGAAAAGAGGCAGTTTTTAGCAGTGAAACGATGATTTCTAATTTATCATAGTTTTTTTAAAAAATGAACCCTTTAGAATATAAAAAGAAGCAACACTCTGATTAAAAAAAAAAAGTTGCTTTTTGATTTTCAATATTTATGTGTGGCATTTGAAAGAACATAAGTGAAAATAGAGCATAAATTCCATTATATTAAGGGTTTTTTTAATATGAAAAATCAGATAAATTAGCCTACTTCAGAATAGTACTAAAGGATATCTCGAATATAGCCAGCACTGGATTGTTTCCTAGAGCTGTGTTATTTGCTATAACCTCCTGTAGTCAACATGCAGACCTTCTGAATGTTATTTAGCAGAATAGTGTCTATTCAGCCCCTACTTTCTGAATATTCTGTGCTGAAATGATTCACATCAACCTTATTTTCCAGGCTTTTGAATAACATATAATGATAGTACCACATTGAAATGACAGATAAAAAGCATTATATACCCACTTGTACTACTGAGATGAATTACATTGTACTTTACTGACTGTTTAAACCATTCTATTACTTCTTGTGACTTCAAAAGTCAGTATTCATATTCATTTAGAAATAAGACACAATTTTTCTAATTTAATACTTTTAGAAGTGGGAAAAAAACATGTCCTTGAACTCGTGTAGGTCAATAAAATCAGTGGCGATGTTTTAGATTTACAAAGCTATAATAGAAAAGCATACTTGATGGACATGTCATTTATGAATCCAGCATAGCTCCTACTATGTCAGGGTCTCACAGGAGGGCTGAGGTTGGAAGGGAGCTCAGGAAGTCTCCTGGTCCAATCCTTCTGCTCAAGCAGAGCCACCTTGAGCTGCCCAGGACTGTGGCCAGACGGCTTTGGAATATCTGCACAGATGGAGACTCCACAGCCTCCCTGGACAGCCTGTGCCAGTGCTCGGTCACCCTCACAGTAACAAAGTTTTTTCTTGAGTTCCAATGGACTTTTGTGTGTTCTAATTCGTGCCCATTGGCTCTTGTCCTGTTGCTGTGCACCACTGAGAACAGCCTGTCTTTCTCTTCTTCATTCCCTTCCATCAGGAGTTTACACACTTTGGGAACATCTCCTCAGAGCCTTCACTTCTCTTGCATGTGTCACATCTCAGGAAGCTGAGACACTCTGAGAATGTTTTGGGTCTTTTCCTGTGCTGAGCTCAAAGCCAGTTGAAGACAATGGAAGGAATCCTCTTGGCTTGGTTAGGCAGGGCCAGTCTGATCCTTGACCCAAGGTGTTCAGTCTCTGCTATATTTTCCATTGTAAAACTGGAGAAATTTTCTAACTATTCTTATACCACAGCAATATTTGGTTTATATCTGTTCCATAGTCAATAACAGGATTTTTAGGGGATTTTTGCTGTCAAGCATATAGTCTCAGGTGACCTTTGTTCTTTGTAAGCTAGGCAGTTTTCCTTATCAGAAAGAAAACAGGGAGTCTTTTCACTTGAAATTCACTTGCAATTCCCCTCTGAGCAGAAAATGCATTCCTTGTATATGTGTTTTTCTCCATAAATTAAAGTATAGCTTACAGTAAATTAAAATACAGTTTACAGTATTTGGACTTCTCAGAGTATTTTGCTCCTATGTTTCTTTTCTTCCTTCCACATGTCCTTTGAATTTCATTGCTCCTTGTTAGCAAAGGAGAACTGGGGGAGTCAGTGCCTGTGCCTGTCTCAGACTTTTCATGCCTCACAGTGTGGCTCCCTCCTAGCTGAGCAGCTTTTTACCTGTTCTGGACCCCATGCTTTATGCAACTCCACTAAAAGACTCTAGATCTGGAGGCAATGTATCAGTATACGAGGAGAACTCCAGTTAATGGTAAAATCATCTAGTTTTAGTCTTACTGTGTGCCCGAGGAATGAATACTAAAATAAACTATGCTTAAGAAAATCCTTATTCATTAAAATACATTACACTGGATATATAGCAATCTGCACTAAAGAAGAAATTGGAAACATAATATTGGTAATTTTATCAGTAGAGAATTAAAAATATTTTTTTACATTGAGAATTTTGCTGTAGGCCATGCTTGCTCTCCTTATAACCTATTTTGTTGAGGTTGTGTTGGAAAAGAGCTAATCTTTTCCATTTCTTTTTCATTATATTCTTACCGGGGAGTTCATAAAATATAAAATACCTGCAGCGCATTATTATTTTAGTTTATTTCCAGTGCAAATAAAACATTAACATATGCTAGATATGAATATATTTGTTTTCAGACAGCTGGGAGTGAACAGATTGGCTGTGTTCCAGTTTCTAATAAGTTGGTACCCTAAATTTAATAATGCTGATTTCACCAGAATTTACTTAATCAGGTAGCTATGAAATAGTAATGAAAAAATTCTGGTACTATTTATAAATACAGAAATAATTTAGGATATGTGAGCATTCAGATGCCTGTGTGCTGATTTCAATATGTTTGTTCTTACCAGTGATGTGTTCATGTCATTATATATATGCAGTGTTGGACTGTGGGGGTAGTTTTGTTTGTTTTGTTTTTTGGGGGCTTGTGGTGGGGTTTTTTGTTGCTTTGTTTTTCTTGGGTGGTTTTTCTTTTTTTACCTGTGCGGGGGGTGGGTTGTTGTTGTTGGTTTGGGGTTTTGGCAGGGGAAGTTGAGGTTTTTTTGTCCAATAACCAGAAGCACGTAGCCGAATCAGCAGCTTGTAGCTGAGGTTCTAATTTTTGCCTGAAGCTTTTATTCTGTCAATCTTGGAAACACCTGTAGTATCAGTAGCAAACATCTTCAATGGGCAAGTGTTCTGAAAAAAAGAGAAGTTTGCCTTACCTGAAAACTCCAAAACTGCAGGTTTTGGACAAGGTCACAGAAAAGTAACAAGTTGGAGGCAGAGAGTACTGGTGGAGCCAGATAGAGCAAAATATCAAAACTCAGCCAACAAACCAAATAAGATTCTTGGCCTGTAAAGTTTTGCAAAGACCAGTTTGCACCTGACATACTCTTATTCAGAACATGATTGCCACATTGACCAGGAGCATCTGGGTGGAAAGTTGACCTAGGGGAGACACTGGTAGGAGCATGAAAGAAGGCATACATACAGTTTTTTGACAGTGCCTATGTCTGTAAAATGAAAAAATTGAAAGATTGTGAAGGCTGAAACTCAATAAATAAGTTATTGGAAGAAAACCCACCACAAAACTGTCAATAATATGATCTTATTTCCCCTGGAAGGGATGGTAAAATATGAATGAAGTTGATTCAGTGAGATTAATATAAAATGATGCCTACTGTTATCCTTTATTTGTCTTTTTGTGAAGAAAATGATACAAACCAGGGACTTTCAGTCTTTTGGACTGCAGAAGTTTGACATTTTTGCAGTAGAAACATGTAGTGAGTTAAACCATCTACTGCTTGGTTTTCTTCTCTTAACCATTGCTTGCAGATACCTGAAGTGTGATGTATAGACCTCCAGGCTGTTATTGATCCCTGTTTCTACATCTGTCAGCTCATAAAGTATATTTGGCTTAAAATAATGGTCACTTAGTCCCAAGTGAGACACAACTTTAAAACGAAAATCTTGGCAGATATGGTGTAAGAGACTTTTATCCTGCTTTCCTCATCTGTTGCCTTCAAAAACATAATTTCAGTCCTCCTTATTTGAAGAGTTTCTGCAATTTGCCTTTGTCACTGTATCAGTCACAGGACTGTGTCTGTGGTGTTTCTGTATCACTGTTCTGCCTCTTTGCCAATATAGAGAATTTTTATTAATTTTTGCCTTTTGGGGTGGTTTTGTTTGGTAACAGTTTCCAGTAAGAGGAAAGCCCTTTTTGTTTGATTAGGAGGGCTGTTGATCAGCCTCAGCATTTCCCTACAGGGTAGCTGACTAGTTTATTTTCTCCCTCTACTTGTTGAAATTATTTGTGTAAGTTTCTGCTTGTAATTTAAAATCCTGGTCCTCCTATTCTTGCTTAAAATTATTTTCAAGTGTAATTTTGACTGTTTTCCCAGAATTCATTTTATTTTTAATTGGTGATATTTGGTTAAAATCCCTGAATATTATTTGACATCTAGATTTTTTCCCATCATTTTTTAGATGAATAAAATTTGAAGATATTAGGTTTGCTCTCTTCTGATGTCCAGTGTATGTTTATATATATATAGAGAGAGAGAGTAGTGTTGGAATGGTATTACAGTGATATTATTGTTTGATGTAATTAATTGGGACAGAAAACACATGCTTTCAGTTATAAGACTTTTTTTTCTCCCCATCCTGAAATCAAAGCAAGCAAATATGCTTGACTCATCTAGAAAATAGGCACATATCTGTTTTTTCTAGTGAGTGAGACTTCAAATACTTTGAAGGTAGGGAAGATGAACAGACGTGCTTCTCCCTATATTGTTATTACTTTGACAAAGACGTGCAAATTCAAGTATTATTTCCTTAAGATGTCTCTTTAGGTTATATTCATATTGACTAAAGTACAGTATTTCTCTCTAGGCAAATTTCACAGGCTTGTTAAGGGGGGTTTGTTTTGTAGATGTTTTCATCATGCTTTATCTAGAAACCTTGTAGATACTGAAGGCAGCTAAATGAGAAATCAAATTTGAGTATAGCATAGAAGAGATAACAATCATGCATATGGTTGTTGTGAATTTGTCAGACAGGCTTCTTAATAGTAATAGTAGCATATGACTTCAGAATGCCAAAGTGTTGAACATTGTCTTCTGTGACTCTGGATGAATAGAGTTGGTAGTACAGTGTAAGCACTTAACCATACAATTTCATTTTACTAATTTTGCAATATTCTGTTGGTGAATTGCTGTGAAGAAACATGGGAGTAAATGAATACATTTTAAAATAAGAAAATTAAAATAGGCATATAAATTAAGAAAGGAATCACCTCCTCAGGCAATCACTCCTTCCATCAGTTCTGGTCACTTTTTAAAGATCCTTTCTTAAGAGCACAGGAGCAGGCAATTCCAAAATGTTGGAAGTCCAGCAGATGAGGCAGATGGTTGGCTGGCTGAAAAGGGGTCTTCTTTTGGAGCTAAGGCAAAAAAGGAAGGTGTATGCCCAAGGGAAGCAAGGTCAGGTGACATGGGATGATCACAGAGATACTGCTGATGCTGATGTTGATGTAGGGAGAAAATTCCTGCTGCCAGTGCTCAGTTGGAGTTGAATACAGCTCCATATAGATAAGCACACCTAATTGTATGGTGTGTGAACCCTGTCTGATGTCTAGAAAGGCCCTCCTAGGGACAATAGGAGTATTAACATGTACAATTTTTAAAAAATTATCAGTGACTGTAAGGCTTTCTTTCATTGATGTAGTTACCAAACAAGAAAAGGAGTAATCACATTAACAGCTGCTATGAGCTCCAGCTTAGTGTTTTTCCATGATGGGTCAGAGTATCAACAGATGCATTTGGGAGAAATTAGCTGTGACACAGAAGAATCTGTGAACATCTGCTCCAGCTACTTCTAAATTTTTAATTATTTCAAATCCTGAACTGACTTTAAACATGAAGTATTGTATTGTTTGGGAATGCACAATGGATAATAGTAACTTCTAGAAGCCTTGAGAAATGGCATGTTAGATGTACATAGGTTTCCATTTAAATTTGTCTTTTGAAAATTTCCAAAACTACTGGTAATACCTGATTTTCTTTTTGTTAGGTTTTGGTTAAATGTTATTTGATAATGAATGCTGGCAGTGTGTAAATAACAAATTTGGAAAGCAAATTTTGCATAATTGATTTTTATTAAGATTTCCAAAAATGTGTTTACACTGCTGTCTGTGTTAATAACCTTTTGCTGAACTAATGCTAAGGACTTAGGTTAAGAATATTAAATACCGTTCCCTGGAGTGTTTGTGATTACGCCAACTAATCCTGTCATTATGGCTGAAGGGAGGGGTGGAAGGATTGGCAGATTCCTTATGTGGGAACAGAAGTGGATGGAAGAGCTGGGAGCATGAAACCCTGTCAGTTGCTGTACAGAGCTAGATGCAGGTTCTTTGAAAGAACTGAGCTCTAACAACAGCACTAGATGTGGTGCTCCACTCCTGCGAATGTCTGAGCACATTAGACTGGCCTGCGCCAAGGAGGCAAATGTGAGTATTGCTGTAACAGCCAACTTAACCTGGGGCTGCTGTCTGTAGGAGAGTGAAAGCACGTGGATCTGAGAGAGAAATAAATACAGTGAGATAGATGCCAGGTCACAGGATGCTGCGCCTTCACTAGGGAGATGTGGGCAGCAAAATCATAGTGCAGAATTTCTAGCTAAAACATTTGAGGAAACTGTTCTGTGCCAGGAAGTGTCTGACTGAGAATGGAATAATCTGTAGGGTCCCTGATAGCTGCTTATGTATCGATGTAGTCTGTGGGTACGTAAATAATATGGCAAACTGCTGGTCAAAACACGCCATGACTGTTGGAAGTAGCTGTAAATTTTTGGAGCAGAAGCTGTGTGGAACCTTTGACTTGGGAACATGGAAACATCACTTCCAAGTTCTTTTTACCCTAATAAATGCCAGTTTTACTGTATTGTGGTGAAGCTTGTAGCTTTGCAATTTGCACAGGATCTTTTTTAATGCTGTCAAATGAAACTGTCAAAATCTGTGAAAATGCTGCTGTTCAGAGGCACTTGCCTTTTACTGAACATCCTCACATGATTTATGTCCACAGAGCTGCATAAAGCTACCATCTCAGTAGTCGTGCAAAAATGGGTCTTTAAAAATTATGCAAAATTGGTACACTCTCTTTTTTTATGGCAAATCTAGGTAAAATATCTTAATGAATAAAATGCATTATTTCCCCTCCACCACCCGTTTGAAGTCTCTGTGGAGCAGAGTATACAGTAACACCCTGCAAGAGCAGCTGCAGGGGTAGGTGTGTGTCTTCCCGTGACATATCCATGGATGGTCTTAGCTTATGGCAATGGAGACCACAACCTTGTTTTTATGTAGTAAATTAATGCTGATTGGTGATAACAGTTTAGCTCTCATAGAGTTCAAAATACAGACTCAAAAGTATGCAAGTCTTTAGCAGTTTTTCATTAATTTTAGAAATTTTCAATACTCAGTCCTAATCAGTTCATTTAATTTCATCTTGCAAATGTATCCCTGTGACTTGAGGCATTCTGATGTGTGTATGGGTGAGTTTAAGCATGTCTTGAAGTATAAGGTGTTCTAGGGAGGTGTCTAGTTTTCTAAACTCTGCTATAATTCTCTTATCAAAGTTTTTGGGAAAGTATCTTGTACAACAGCAGTTCAGCTGAGAGAATGTGGAACGAAGTAGAAGTTTCCCTGTCATTAGTAGCTGTCAACATTTGATAAAATATTTGTTTGCATCTTCACTAAATACAGCTATGTCACTGCTGTTGCAGATAGCTGACATAAGGAATCTATCAGATAATGTCTAATCCCACTTTCATGGGGATTAAGCAGGCATGTAATATTTGCATTGGAGTTCCTTGGTCTGTCAGACTGTTGTAGAATTTATAAACCTTTAATATAATTGTAATGCAGTTGTCATTTAATTAATATTAACCTCAATTGCTTTTCTTCTCCTGACATCCTCTAAGGCTTTTGTCTTGGTGTTTGACTTTGTTTGACATTTCGCTGTGAAAGTTGAGTATTGGATGGTCAACATAGTTAATTTGTCATATAATGGGTGGGCATTTTGATCACATTAGTCATGCCCAGGTTTTCAAAATCCTATGTTTATAGTCCAAAATACTCCAGTTCTGTTTAACAGGCAGAATATGTTCCATTGCCCTAAAGCCAAAGTTTTGCATGTCTGTCAGTAGAACTGTTTTGGCTGCTCTATTTAACCACGCTAAAGTTGCAGTGGGTAGCAGTAATGCCATTTTTAACAGAAGCTGACATCAAACACATTGTCCAGATTGGATCTGTGCTTACCAGGAGACAGCTCCCTTTGTGCAATTGGTGTCCATTGGTTTTGACTGGCTGCAACCTTTTTCCCAGACTCCCCTGTCTGGCAGCCTACTTTAAAAGTTTTACTCATTTGTTGGGTTTATTTGTCTCAGCTGAATTGCTATTATTGGAGTTTTTAGTCGTGTTTTCACATGTTTTTTCCAGTGGTCAGATTGCTATTATAGTCTTTAATGGTAACTCAAGGAGCCCACGTTCCAGGGTTCAGATGAATTCTGTAGAAGACTTCTCAACAACAACACACAGGATAGATGAATTATGTCATTTCCCAGTAGAAGTTGATGGAAATACAGGAAACATGAGAAGTAGGAGAAGGAATTTATAATTTCAGGCCTACTCCTCGCCAATGTGACTAAACAGCCTGTTAGTGTTGTTGGAAGTGTCTTCCACCATAGATGCTCTTAAGTGATTCTAAGAGTAATGTAGAAAATTGACTTTGTGTTTTAAATATAATGGAAACATTTAGCTTTCCAACTAATGAGAAATAAGACACAAATAGTAATTGGTTCCTTGCTGTGATAAAATTTCAAATAAATTTTTCTTTTTTTCAGCTGAGGAAGCAGAAGCAGATATATACAGCTTTTCAGCAGTGATTGACTGGAAAAATTTGCAATATATTTTTCAGCTTGAAATGTGGAATAATTTTGAATTGTTGAGGGAGGGATGGCGTGAAATGAAGTAAATCTGCAGCCGCACTGACTGCAGTACCAGTGGAGTTTGTGCTTCCTAGAAAATGAGCAAAGAAGAAATAATGCCCAAACTCCTGCAAAGAGAAATGAGAAAGGGGTGAGAGCAATGCCTAGTGATGGTGTGGCTGTCAAGAGAAAGAAGTTCAGGGAGGGTGACGATTATCCATGTACCTCTAAGGATAAAGCCACACTGTGGTTTTGTGCGATGTGAGCTTGCAAAGTAGGATTAATGGGACTTACACAATGCCTAAGCCTTGATCTCTGAACAGTGGAAAATGTAATCAAAGAGATTCCAAGGAGGAGGTTGGAAAATTAAGTGAAAGATACAGGTTTGGGGGTTTTTTTTTTGTGTGTGATAATTTTGGGTGAGTTTCCTCCCTGCCAACCAACCAACATAAGTGAACAAGGAATGAAGCAACATAGACTTAGTTACAAGATTTAAAGCGTCCATTAATAATTACTGACAAATTTCACAAAACTGCAAATCCCATCTGTCACTCATTGTGCATTTGCGAATACAAGAAATTAAAGTGGTTTTGAGGAGTTGACCAATGTGCTAAACTTTCTGCTTTCCCTTGGTGATAAGTCTGAATCCAAACCAGCTTAGATACCACAGGGAAGTGTACATGCATTCCTCAGGGGAAGGCATACACAATCTAGACAGTGAAGGTGATAAATGCAGAAATGAGAAAATGTACTACTTGACATCCTGAGAACTCAGTGAACAGAAGGCATAGGTTCGCTGGGTCATGGATTTTGCAAGGACATTTTAAATAATGCAAAAGGAAAGTGTCATTTGGAGGCCAGTGGGAAGAAGAAAGGATTGTGGAAGAGAAGGGATGGTTTGACAAACTGTTGAAAACTCATTGAGCAAACACTACAGCAAGTGGGCTCCTGAAAGATTCCATTTGCTAGAAGAACATGGAGAAGATTCCATGTCATTACATTGTGTTAAGTAATACTGAAGGATAGCTGCATTATTACTACATCTGTGTAAGTATAAGCAGACCTTGCTAATAATTTTTTATTATTACAGATGTTTACACCTGTACAGATGATTTCCAGTGTAATATTTGATCAATTTCTGTATACAAATAGATCAAGAGTAGTCAAACTTCTAAGCTGGTTTTGTGGACTTCCTGTTTCATCTTCTTAGAAACCTATGCTTTGAATAACGTATATTATTTTAGTTACTGGGGGAATGTGGAAATTTGATGGCAGGAGGAAATGGTTGATGTAATTCAGCTGTAGATGAAATCCTACATAGGCAATAGCTACCAAAATCTGGAACAACTAATCAGGTAATGCCTTGATTGTGATTCAGTCTGTTGAATAAAAGGACTTAGGAAGATGAAAGATGATATGCTTCCCCAGAGAGATACCAATCACAAACTAATCAAACTATCCTGGGAAGCATCTAGCCAAGCAGAAATTAAATCTTTGCCGGACTTTTCCAATTACACAGCACTAGCCCAGATGTTCCTGTTGCTGAAACATCTTAATTTCTGAAGGAAAATAAAGACAGGAAACACTAGCATCACTGGATGTTTACTGGCTGTGACAGTTGCTGTCAGGAGGCAGGAGGAACATTCTGTTCCACACTGCCTGGGATGTGGGTGCCAATGTCTTAGGGTGAAAGTGGTGCAGAAAAAAGTAGATTTGTCTTTCTAGAAATCTTTTGTTGTGATCTTGTTTAAATACAGAAGAGCAAAGAAAGCTAAGTCTCTGTGAATAAAATGGATCAAACCCTGAGAGGTTTGAAATATATCCAAAAACAAAAACAAAAACAAAAAAAAAAAAAACAAACCCAAACGAGGTTAGACGTTTGTGCCAAAAAAATTGACCTGGGGCTATGGTCTCCACCCTGAAGGTGCTAAGCATGATGCCTTTGTGAATGTATTCTTTTCCCCCAGCCCAGACCTGAGTCACTTTATCTTATCTCCATCAATGGGCAGTCCAGGGCCTGAGTCAGAAGGCTTATGCAGGGTGTGGTGGTTTTCTCTGCAGTTTTTGTACAATTTTGCTATAATAGGCAAAAGTCCTTCATGAAGATGTTTAAGTCATAGGCTATAAGACTGCAGTCTCTGACATCTTTCCATGTGTGCTTAATACTCACCTAACCAGACAATCTTAAAGTTTTTACAAGCTTCCAGGTAGCTTGATGCAAATCTGCCCTTTACTGTTTGTCAGGATGTCTCCTCAATGGGCGATGGAAGAGGAGAGAGTGGGGAAAAAGAGGGATTTGTGTCAGTATTGGGAGAAGACAGTGTGCACTGGCAGATTTATACCATCGCTAAACCCACTGGTGTCTGTCATGTTAAACAAACATGGAACCAGTGGTTCTGGTGTAGATGAAGTGCCTGGGTGTCTTTGCCATGGTTGAAGAGAGAAAAACCAAATGATAGTGCTGCAAATTAGAGCTTCAGAGTGTACCTCATTTCTTGCTGCTTTTTAGTGGGAGGACCTGCTCAAATGTGATGGAATCCTTCATGTTTTAGGGAACGCTGGTAGGAAAGACGTAACACATAGTGTTGATTTGATGATTTTAGAAGAAATACTGCTTTTGAACATTGTCAGTGAGAGGAGCAGTCCATAAGAAGACAGTCTTAAGCTTGTGCTTAGATTATTCAGCTTAACGAGTTTTCAATTTAGTTTCAATTCATATTTTTTAAATGGGCATTTATTGTTTGTTGGGTTTTCTCTCTCAGACATAGTTTGGTCACTCTGTATAGACAGGTCCCTTATACCTGGAGACTTTATAATCTTGCTGACAAGGATTGGATTGTTTCTTTAGGGGAGTTCAGTGGATGCTTTATTACTTTCTTAGCTGCATGATAGCCAAGTGTTGTGTTTTTGGAGGTGGGCGTGTGAGCACTGCTTGAAATTTCTGGCACCCACACAGGCAAATTTCTTGAAATGTGAACTCTGCTGCTATGTTCTAACCTTTGAGAAACAATCTTTGGGTTCATGAAGATACATGGGAAAGGGTCAAGGGCCATCTGGGCAGAGCCATCTTATATGGACCCAGAATTTTTAAGTTTTTCTTGTTTCCAAGACTTTATGGAGAAAAGCTGATTTTCTTGCTGAAAGCCAGTGTTTGTGATGTTGCGTCACTACATTAGAATGGTTTCATATATGAAGACTTCTAAATGCTGTTGGTGAAATAAAAAATAACTTATGATTTCATACTAGGCTGTGTTCTTTTGATGGTTTTTCTCTGTATGTTATTTTCTATACTTCTTTGAAGAATCAGATTTTTTGCTGTTAATAAGGAGACTGGTTTCAGTAGACTATGCTTTGAGGTAGTTTGTTGTTTTGTTGGTTGTTTTTCTTTTTTTAAGATGCCTGGGTAGTCTCACTCATATGTTGAGAGTATTTTGGCTTCAGGAGAACATTTTCTTCTAAGATAGAATGACAGTGATTTTGATGTCTTTTGTCTTTTCTGTGAACAATCATAGTCTGTCTGTTGGGAACATGAGGATGTGTTAACAGTTCATTGCCATTGTGTGATCCTCAGGCATTGCTGTACTGTATTTTTTCCTGTCACATGTAGATGTTCTTAGAAATGTGAAATATATGGGGCAAGGGAAGAGGCTTAATATTTGAATATTTCAGTTTAGTGTCATGGCCTGTAATGCATAGGTGGTGATATTTATGACTGGATGATTATCTTGTCTTGCCTGGATCTGCTAGTCCCTGGTAAAGATTTATATAGATTTTTTAAATTTACTTCCTTCTAGAAGAGCTTGTTTCAGGAAGAGGAAAGAGACACAGTATTGAGCTTTTATGACTTTGTGAGTCACACACTGTGTGTAGTGGGTTGACTGTGTCTGGACTCCAGGCACCCCCAAAGCAACTCTCTCACTCCCCTCTGCAGCTGTACAGGGGAGAGAAAATGTAACGAAGGGTTAGTGAGTTGAGATAAGGACTGGGAGAGATCACTCACCAAATACCATCATGGTCATTCTTCCACAGGGTGCAGTCCTTTAAGGACAGGCTGCTACAGAGTGGGCCCCTCTCTGCATGGGTCTCCCACAGAATCATAGTCTCCTTCCTCTCAGGCACCCACCTGCTCTGGTGTGGGTCTCCTCCACAGGCTGCAGGTGGATCTCTGCTTCCCCGTGGACCTCCATGGGCTGCAGGGGCACAGGAGCTTCCCTGTTGCCTTCACCATGGCCTGCAGGGGAATCTCAGCTCTGGTTCCTGGAGCACCTCCTCCCCTTTCTTCTTCATTGACCCTGGAGTCTGCAGAATTGTTCTCACATGTTCTCACTCTGCTCTTCTTCTGGCCACAATTACAGCTGTGCAGTAACTTTTTGTTTTTCTTCTTAAATATAGTATCACAGAGGCCTTACCACCATTTACAATTTGCCCATCCTTGGCCAGTGGCATGTCCATCTTTGGAGCTGCCAGGGACTGGCTCTGCCAGACATGGGGTAAACTTCTGGCAGCTTCTTACAGAATTCCCCCCTGTAGTGCCCCTGCTACCAAAGTTCAGCCATACAAACACAGTGCACCTTTTTTGTGGCTGTTGTACAAACTTTCTCATTCTGTTAGCCCTTGGACTCTCACCTGTGGCTCTTCTCTGTACTTTCTTTATTAAGTCTGACTGCAAATTCTGCTGTTCATGGGATTTATAGTGTTGCAACATGCTGTGATATTAATTCTTGAAAGTGCTTTGGAGGCTTATATCACAAAAGATACTTTATCTTTTATAAGATAATATAACTCATATATTTTTGAATTTCAAAAAAACCTTTTTGTTGCTATATCCATCATTTCTTTTTCAACATCAGTTCTGAAACTTTACTTTTTACATGCTGACAAGGTAATAAGAAAGAGCTGCAAGTTAAAAAGAAAAGTAAAGTAGAAATGAAAATAACAGAAGTAATGATAATTAATATAGGTCATGCAAAGTAAAAATAATCCCAATCCAATAACAGGTCTGTACTTTTAGATATTGTAAAATTACCTACACCTTGTAGTCTATTTAAACAGAATAGATAAATCTCTCTGTGAAAGTATAATTGATTTGCATCTCCAAATCAATGATTAGCAAATTAGACCTCTAACATGTAATGTAGAACTTGAAAGTTGTAACCTACTCCTGTTATTTCATGACTATGCTTACTTGATGAGCCTTGACTGTGTCCTCCTAAGCAACAGAGACAGACATCTGATTTTCTGTACCTAGCAGTTATGTTTCTCAGCCTTTATACTTTGAATAATTTAATTGCACTAATGGACCCATTAAAAAAAAAATCAAGACAGTTTGCTGTGAAGATGTTTTATGTAAGTCTTAAATACTGAATAGGAGCTTTAGTGAGCAATCCAGTACAAGCTGTGTCAGCATGCTGCAGTAGGACCTGGTGCTGCCAGGGCAAACGAATTGCACCAGGCCAGGCCATGGTATAACAAACACCAATCCTTGTGACATAAGTGTGTCATTTGAGCATTGGAGACTTGTTCCTGGTTTTGTTGGGGGATAAAAAAAAAGTCACGGAAAGTCAGTTACTGTGCAGTAAAATTCATATATTTTAATATGCCTCAGCAATAATGATAAACTAGGATAATCGAGATACCAATCCATAATGTTTAAATAACCATGTGGGATGATGAAACATCAAAGGCCTGTGAGAGCAAATAGACACGTGGCTTCAGTGATCACCCTTCATCATGCTACATTCCTCTTCAAGAAACAAAGTATGTTAATGCCACTGGTGCTGCTCTCACAGCTCCATTTTCCTGTGCACCCCTGAGCTGCATTGCAGGCAGTCACCTTCCTTGGTGTGACCTGAGACACATCTCTTCTGCCATCTCAGTAGCTATCTGTACTCCATGCTGCTTCAACATCCTTCACCTTTCCACTTACGTGTGCTTTTCTGGGTACTTTGTGGGGTTTTTTTCTCCTCTAATTTTTTTTTTTTGTGATATCCAAGAGTTCTGTAGATGGGTTTAGAATATTCTTGCAGTTTTAATTTGAAATGCAGTTATCTTTAAGAAAATGTATCTGTTCTATAAGTAGAGTGCCAACACATTTATACAAAATCATTGTGTTGTTTTGTTTTTTCCTCTGAAGCGGTGTGTGTATTTGAAGGCAGAACCTACTTTGAAGGACAAAGAGAAACTGTGTATTCAAGCTCAGGGGACTGTATTCTGTTTGAGTGCAAGGTAAGAATACTCTTGATGGAATAAAAATTCTTGCATGTTAGAAATATCAAAGTCCCACTGAAAGAAACTTTTGAAATACAGACAGGTATACCTGAGGAAGTGACAGAAAAGGCATCTAATAGGTCCTGTGTTTATTTTGTCTTACTGAGTTCCACATCAAAATTTTGCAAATAAATTTACTTTGCATAGCTGCAAGCTTTGATGACACAACTTGACAATCAAGCAACATTCTTTCTTCCCTAGCTATTGTCTCCATCATCAGTAATAAAACAGCATCAGACTAACTTATGTTTCTACCTTCAGTGTTATTGTTCAAAATTATGTGCTCAGGTGTAAGAGATACATGAATGTGATGGGGGCATAGTTTGGAATTCAGGATCATTCTTAGAGGAAAAGCTAGAGGAACAAGAAGAAAAAAAGCTGGTACACCAGGTATCTGATATTTGTAGTGATGTAAATGAAGTGAGGTTGGAGTTTTTCTTTGTAAACAGAACATAGCTGATGCTGAGGCAGTCTTGCCCTGCTGCATGAACAGAGCTGCACTTCAGGACACAAATACACTTAAGGAGGAAAATATACCTGTGGGTTGAGACAGCTGTGGGTTGAGAATTGCACAAACTGATGCAGTGAGTTGTGTGTTGTCTCTGCAGGGGAGGGATGAGGAAGAATCCTGTCTGGTTAGAGAGCTGCATGCTGTGGGGTGGTGTTGTAAACCTGAACACATGTTTCTAGGGCAGAGAAAAAGAGCAAAACAACTCCTCTCACCATGCAGCTGTTCATCAGACCAGTTTCTGTAAATCTCAAACATTTTCTTACAGTTGAAAAGGTGTATTTTACAAAGAAGAACTGGTAACTTTTGTCAAACTGCTGATGATTTTAATACTGATGAGCTTAATTCCTGCAGTAAGTGCTTTGAAACCCTTTTGAGACTGACAAGGAGAATCTGACCAGAAATAAATTTGGATTCAACTGTAGGCTTTTTAGGACTATGAGCTCATATTTTCAACATGACACCCAGGACATGAATTCTATGATTAGTCAATGGATATAATTAACAACCATCAAAAGTTATGTTACGTTGACTTGTGTTCCTTGCAGCTGGCAACTGTGATACTGTATGAAAAAAAATGCGTCTGGTGGCTGGGCTAGTCTGTGTTTTGTTGATTAGACTTATTTTCTGGTAGGCTGCCTTACTGTCTAGGTAGAAATTGTGAGCAGCAACTTTGGCTGATTGAAATGCTGCTTTTTCAAGGATTGAAGTACACACAGTTTCTGTTGAACAGCCTTGTGAATCATAACTCAGAGCAGAAAATTCATATACTGTAAACTTTTTTTGGTCAGTTAGGAATTCATAGATGGGCATTATTTGATTGCTACCAGAGGTCTCATAAAAGGATATAATTAATGACTTCAGGTCAAGAGATATTAATAGGAATGGTGCAAATACTGATTTCATGCTTGAAGGTTTATAGCGATGTTATCAAGGCAAAGTATGGAATATTTTTCTTTGGTCTGGATGTAGTTAGAAGCATCAAGTTCTGTTTTTACTGGCTTCTGCAGTTGTGCATGCTATAGGCATGCACTTTTCTGTTTCAGTATTACAAATAAGTGAGTGAAAAATTATCTTCTAAATTGGAATTTATAAAATAATTAAATTAAATTCAGACTACCTTAATTGATGTTATTTCTACCAAAGTTTAATTTATATTATGAGTTTGCTGGGGTTTATTTGTTTTGGTGTACAGCACATCTGTAGCTGGTTTGCCTTACTGTACTATCAGATTAGGGTTGGTTTCTCTGTCAAGATTTAGATTGTTTAAGGTAAAGTTTGAGCAGTAATTTGGATATTGCCATTGTGTTCATGCTCATCTTTATATTTCGTGCTTAAAGAGGATTTAAAATCAAGTGCTGCACCAATAATAATAGTAATAACAATAATAGTACACATGTACATACAATGGTATATGCATTATTTTAGATGATTTTCTTGCATGCAGAAATGCAAGGTCCTGAGTTCACTGAGGTCGTTTTAACCAGATTGCTTATTTCAAGGCAGACGTCTCTGAGGAACATGCTGTTGTTTGCTTTGTTTTCTTTCTTTGCCATATCATGACTAGAGCACTGCAAGGCACATTATTTATGGCTCAAGGGAGCCTAAAGGTGGCACATCTGCAGTAGCCAGATTGCTGAGGCCAGCATTTTGTGTGGTCATACTGCAGTGATTTCATGTGACCTGCACTGAGGGCCTGAAGATACTTAGATACCAACTTGTGGTATTGTACTTCAATGCCGACGCAAACTTAGCTGAGAAACCTTCTCTTTCCTAATAGGGACTCAGTGCCAGTTTCCTCCAGTGTTACTGCCACAGCAGTGAGATGAGAGATGTTCAAGTTTGATTTTACTTGCTGTATAAATAACAATCTTCTTTAGAGTATTTGTTATGAGGACCCTTGACTCTGGAATCTGTCGCCTCAGTTTCTGAGAATAATTGTAACTCTCTCAGGCATGATGCTAGGAGGAACTTCTGAGGCAAGTCACTTGACAGCTAAGATAAGAGAAAAATGAGAATTGTTGCCACACTTTCACTTGTTTGAAAAGATTTAAGTATAGGGAAGTTCCTGATGCTTTTATTGCACTATGTTGCCCTCTCATATGGTTTTTGAAGGTACCTGGAGTTTGGCCTAGGCAGTTTATTTGTACATTCTAATGCTTAAACTCCACTAAAGTTATAACTTTCTTTATTTCCTATCTCACAGTATTAATCAATGACCTCAATTTAACAGGGCCACAAAATGCAGCGTATTCCAAAAGACAGCTGTGCAGCTTTGAACTGCCCAGAATCTCAACAGATCCCCTTATCCCACAGTTGCTGCAAAATCTGTAGAGGTAAGGTAATAGCAGGGTAGGTATAAGCTCAGTGTAATTTTTCACTCTTAGAGATTACAAATAGACTTTTTTTCCTATGCATGCTGATTACTGTAGATCTTGGGAAGCTGAATAGGTAACAACTGCACTGTAACATCTGGGAGTTGTTTCTAAAATGTTTAGTAGTGTGAGTTCTGTGAAATACTTGTTTATTTCCAGCCAAAAATGGGTGGAAAGTCTAAGACATCATATATATAATTAGTGATGTCCTACCCTTCACCCATTCCAGTGTCCAAATTAAACAGATTGGAGAAATATCCATGTTTTCCAAGATCTTTTTGAGGTGTTTTGCGATATCTCTTTCAGAGAACTGTTTGTGCTATGCAGTTGTTCAAATACTGGAGTCACTTGTTTACCTCTCTGGGGTTATAATCTGCATCTATAAGCAGAAGCTTTGGGGAATATTTTTGTCTGCTGTGCACCTTTGTGTGCTACACCCAGTCTGATCCTTACCAAGGGAGAGAGGTGTAGGAAGTGCTCTGAGTCCTTGGCCCACCCTTTTGATCTGGACTGACACTGGTATCTTCAAAGCTATGACCAATTGCATCTTCAAGTAGCTACATCTGTTTCTTCTATAGCTAAATAAGATAAACTGATACCTGGCATGAAGGAAGGTGTTAGACTCTTGGACTGATTTTAGATATACTTCAGTAAAGAGTGCAGCTGTAGCTGTTTCTGTGCTACTCAGTGCAAACATGAAGGATATGATTAATGGCATCAAGCAGAGGGATAGGAAAGTAGAAGAAAAGAACTTAAGAGAAGATAAGTCTTCAAGTCTGTCATAGCCAAAAAGGACTTTTTAATGGTAATTTTCTATAAAATCTTCAGTAGTTTAGAGAAAAGGATTCTATGCTTTTTGTGCCTGGTATAGCTAGAAAATTTTAATCTATGTCAGTTGAATGCTTTCTGAATATTTTCAACCCTCCCTGAACTATGCTAACTTGGTTTCTCATGAAGTGAGGAGCTTATTCTTTAAATGAGAAGCTGCTGTAGGCTGTTATTCAGTAGCATGTATTTTGTTTATTAATACAGCTGCTGTGTAAGTGTTGAGAATCTCAATAATAATAATAATAATAAAAAATCAGTATTAAAGCCCTCACCCTTTCTGGATGACAGGTATCTTCTTCGTTAATGTCAAAATCGGATACAATCCAGTACAGGCCAGGAAATCCAGAAATAAGACTTCTGCATTTCCATGAACTCAGGATTCAATGCAGAGGGCAACAAAAAGGGAAAGAGTAGATGTCACCATGGCCAGAGGTTGCTCTTGACACACATGCTTCTGCTGTCATCAAGGGGTATTGGAGACCTCTAACACATTAAAAGTGTACAGTATTTTGCTCCTTAATGTCCTATGTTAGATGCCAGCACTGTGGTAGCTGTGCTGAATGATAATATTTAAGTAATGTTACCTAAGCATGCCTCTGGGTCAGAGAGACAACCTACAGGAGGAGAAAGAAAAACATTAGCCTCTCGTATCACAAAAGGTCTGTGATGTTTCATGACCATGATTGTGTCACTGGGTCTCAGTACTAAAATATTTTGCCTTTATAGGATCTTCTACTTACTTGTCTTCTTTTGCTTCATTCCTTTTGCTTCACACTGTTCCTGAACTGTCCAAGTGCAAAAGACCTCTTTGACCTGACCTCCAAGCATCTCTGCTGCCACTGTCCTGCTTGGGGTGCTTGTTTAACTAAGCTTCTGGGAGGTTAGGGTTAGTAGCTCTTTCACAGCAAAACATGAAGCAGAAACAGGGTGAAATGGTAAAAGTATTAATCCTTACTTCCCAAAAATACTTGTCTGCTATTTTGCAAGAGGCCTGTGTTGCAGCCTGATGCCAGCTTGCATTCTGGAGCTGTTGCTGTTACACCAGTCCTGGTCCCCTGAGCCTCACCCACAATGCCAAGGTCTCCTGTGGTTTTGGGAGAAGAAAGTACTTATTGGAAAACAGTACTGCTGCTTGATCATTTAATGCTTCAGTAAAAGAAGGGAACTTGAAACAAATGAAATTAATGAGAAAACAGGGAAGGAGAGAAGCTCCACACCTTTATATGCAGATCTGGAAACTGTGGAAGCTTCAAGTCAGTTTCTAGAACCAGCTTGATTTCAGCATAATAAAGGATGATATAATGTTGTTCAACAAACAGCATCATTAAATTTCATGAGAGCAAACAGAAAAAAATTAGGAAGAAACCTACTGAGTTGAAAGGTTCAATCTAAATTTTCCAGCCTGGAAAAGAACTTCATAATCTTAAAAATTTGTAATTAAGGTGCAATGGACAATGGCCACACTCAGGAAAAATGAAAAAGAAAAAATAAATAGGAAAATAGGAAATAGGGATGGCTAAAGGGTGAGATTTTAAAAATAAAATTCTCTGTAATGGAAAGAATGATACAATAAGGGAAGCATATTCAGTCAGTGGAGGAAGGGAAGAGATAAGGGGAGAGTAAAGCAAAACAAGTCAAAGACTTTTGATTAAATACAGAAGGATTTTATAAATACACCTGGGAACAAAAAGTGGTAGAAAAGAAAAGTAATATCAGTAGTAAATTAAATGCTGAGTGTCTAAGCTATTAAGCCCTTTATAAATGTGCAGACAAACAAACAAGAAAAGAAAATGACAAGAAATATATAATTAAGACATGTCCTGTAAAAGTAATTAACAGTGACAAGGAGACAGTAAGGGGATTTAAGCAAGCCTCCTATCCAGCTGCTTCAGATCAGTGCTATAACCTGAAATTGAATTAAAGACCTGGAGACAATCTGTTCTGGTGGCCTCTACTACTCCTTTCATCCATTTCATGCTTGATACAATTTATTTTTCCGTATCTCACAGACAATAGAAAGGTATTCTTTGACCTAACTGAGAAAAAGATAGGACTGTCTTTGACAGCTCTGTTTTATAATCCCTGGATTCTTTTTAACCCTCAATCATGCTTGTTTCTGTGCAGGCCATGACTTCTGCACTGAAGGCCATAACTGTATGGAGCATTCTGTCTGCCGAAACCTAGAGGACAGAGCAGTCTGTAGCTGCCGAGATGGCTTCCGAGCCCTTCGAGAGGACAATGCCTACTGCGAAGGTAATGCCTTCTACACATGCTAGCACTGTTGTATAAACTGCTGTGGGATGAATGTATTGATCCATAAGTTGTCAAAGGGATAGACATATTCAGTGCAACGAATTAGATGTGCAGCATGTTGATCAACTAAAATAATCTCTCCGATTAAGTTCTTTTTAAAAAAGAAAAAAAAAAAATCGGATTGGCATGGAAATGACCAGTTAGCGTGGCTGAGGTCTTGAATTAGAAATGCTTCCATAGGAAAATTCTCTCTCCCCAGGAAGTAAGAAATGCTATAGACTTGATATTAGTGTTGTTAATCACGCTGAGTAAAGATTCATTATTTGAGTTGTTCTATTGGTATCAGGGAGCAACAAGCTACTCAATCAGAAGAAAATCATCTATAGAATCTAGCATAATTAGGTGAAAGGAATCCATCCCCACTCCAGCAGTGAAAGCCAAAGTCCTCTGCACACTCTCTCAGTCTTTGTGCTAACAGTTGCTGTTCCTCACGAAAACGCTGATTCTGTAAACACATAATACCAGTGTGCTGTCAGGCCATCCTTACCATAAAGCTTAACTGTTGGCAGCAGGATGGGCTTTGACTAACAAGTAGCTCTGTTCAGATTAAATTGAAAGTCAAGCATCTGTGAGTAGAGTTTAAGGTACTCTGCTGTCCCACCTAATACCTGCATTACTCTCTGGTGATGCACAACAAAAGGGATAAATCAAGGCCTTTTAAGATTGTTCCTTTGGCTGAATTCTGCCATAGTTAATGTCCACAGCTTGCTTGAGTTAGTAGCTGCATTAACGTCAGTAAGAATGCTCATCTCTAGGCTTATATTTGAGAATTTTTAACTGTTTTCAGGAAAGGAGCATATAATTAATTCAGCTGCATATACGTTTCTACTTAATTTTTATGGTAAGCCTTCTGATGTAAGCTGGTTTTAGAGGCAGAACTAAAAATCATACAGAAACAAATCCCTTGCCCCTCATCATGTTCCAGGAGGCATCTGACATCAGGACCTGCTGTGTAACTTGTAGCATCAACCACTTTTTATCCCATAGTCCCTGGAGACTATGCTGTGGCTTAGGCTGTGGATCTGTGTTTCCAGGAACTCAGCAGCCATTTCCTACGTGAGCAAGTCACTGGAGCAGTGGAGTTACAGTGAAGTTGGGGGCTTTAAGAGGTTGTTTTTTTTTCCTACAGCTCTATTGTCACTCTGTCAAATGAAAGCAAAAAAACAAATTGCACTTTCTTAGTGCTCTCCACGTTTCTCACATTAGAGTCTGTTGCTTTGTGTGGAACTTGTCAGGCATGCCATAAGTGAAAAAAGGATAAGAAATTTTTTTTTATCAGCATTGAGGGTGAAATGTTTGATGAGGACACAGTAGATTATCATACGTGAAGCTGATGCATTCTTATTATAAGAGGATTTAGCAGTTTGTGCAGTACCTGATTTCAATATGATGATTTTTTGAGAAGACTGATTGGCCTGATCATTTCAGTATGGACAACTGACATTGGTTCTGGGTGGTAAATATGAATCTGATTAACTGCTTTCAGAGAACATGCATAAGTGAATAAAAGATTGGGACACATTATTTACACAAAAATAATAATTTTGCATGTTACATTTGAATGCACTAGTCACTTAGAAGTGCTCCTGATCCAGGAACTCTTGCTTGTGTTGAAGGTAATGGGAGTAAGTTGCACTAGGAAGATGTGCCCCCATGAGCAAAGCTCAGGAGTTTGGGTCATTTCCTGAGAGGTTCTCCCAGCCAGGGGTGAAGCTGCCTCAGCAGGCAAACCAGCCTGGCTTTGCTGCAGGTTATGTGCCATGGCTGCAGTGTAGGCACCACACCTGAGCTACACACAGTTGGTAACCCAGTCCAGAGCTGGCCTTGACTGTCCATCCCTGACTGACTGTGAGGGTCATGTGCTGGGAAGATGGAAAATAAGGTTACAAATTGAAACTTTAGGATTGTTTTGTGGAAGATAAGGGACAGGGGACTGAAATATCCATGTTTCTTCAGTGTTGTGCATGTATTACTGTATCCCTTTTTCCAGTCCAAACGTCTCTTTGAGCTGAGGTTTTTATTTCTGGAAAGAGACTCTTACCTTAAATAGTAAACTTCCTAACAGCAAATGGCACAATAGCAATAGTGTAAAAGCAAGTCTTTTCAGAGTCCTTTGCCTCATCTTGAAAGGCTGAAATGGTCCCAACCTCCCTTTCTCAGCAGATGCCCTTTCTTCCCTCTGCCATTATTGGTCTTTAATTGCAAGCAATGCCAGGTAGAGAAATGTCGAGTTGACACAAAGCCTTTCAGAGAAAGCTTTTTGTAATGTCTAGAGCCCATGGGTATGAGAGCTGTTTCTATGTTTGCACTGCACAAACTTCAGATATACTGCAAAATTTGATGTCATTGGTTCTGTGTTAGAGCCAAATTTCACTAAATACAATCCTGATTTGTTCTCCAGTACTATCAAAATTGAAAGAATAAACTGAAGTAATGATGCTCCCATTGGCACAATTTCTTTTTAAGGAGAAGAAAAAAAAATAAAACCACTCAAAACTGGTTTCAGTGTGGGTCTGGAAAAGCTGCATAAATTTTATCTGAATGATGGAAGAGTTTGGCTTCTGTCCTAGAATGAACCAGTGCTTTTCTAAAGCTGTGTGATGTCTCTAGATACTGTTATGGTGGATAACTTTCCGTTTTATAATAATAATACTTATTAATATTTATATCACATTTAGCTTTCCCTCAGAGTATTGTGTAAAGCACTACTTAAAGAATTGGTATTTCTCCATTTACATGCTATAAGCCATATTCCAAATACTTTTAAATCTGTTCTTTGCCTCAGGCTATTATGTGGTTTGAGATACTTTGTTGGCAGGTTGTGTATGGATTATGCTGTGCTGACCAGGTGTAGGTGCTTTTAAATATAGCATCCTTCCTAACATCAACATCTTACTAAAACAGCTGTTCTGGTGAAGTGTAATTAGTTTTTCCCAAAGCAACATCTGGAGTACTTCCAAATTGAAGATCACCCTTTGGAATATATTTCAAATAGTGTTCAATACCCACTGCTTTTATGATGGTGGACTTATGCTGAAAAGGCTTTTCAGGATAAAGGTTGTGACTCTTGGCTACCAAGATAATCTGATGCATCTAGATGAGCACATTTCAACTATGTCTGTGCAAAATCTGATTTCAGTTCAGAAGTGCTGCCAAGGATTGCTGATTAAATAAAGAGGAGAGCAGGCTCAAGAAAGAAGATAGGAGGATACAGTGATTTTTGTGAAGACCAAGACAGAACATAACCTGAGAAAACTGGGTTATTTACTTCTTTATCAAGAGGATTTTGCCTGATGCAGAGGCTATTTTACATTACATATGTGTCGTGGCTGTGATAAAGTTTAATTTCTTCATAGCAGCCTGTGTGGTGCCGTTTAGATTTGTGATGTCATTCTCTGCAGTGAAAACAGGAGTACAGCATGTCTGTTTTTCAGAGATTGGTTGGACATCAGTCTGCTGGTGGGAGCTGGAGTGTGGTTACCTTTGAATTACATTTTTTCCTCTCCCCCTTCAGTTATTACCTGGTCTTTATCTCAGATTATGAGTTTTTCCTCACTTCCACTCTTTTTGTTAAAAAAAAGTTGGAGCCCATTGGAGGGCTGAGCAAGAAAGGAGCTGCTGGGTGCTAAATTGCTGACCAGGGTCAGCCCTCAACTCATCACAAATGTAGGTAATGGGTGTGTGGACCACAATATTTCATTTTTGATTCTTGGAAATTTAGTTGTACTGTCTGCACAGTACACAACATAGCTAACTTATCTTAACAATCTGGCTCCATTTAGTATTATTGAACATTGTTTTGTGAAACCATTTTCCATTTCTATTCTAATTTATCCTTTCCCCTCAGTTACTCCTCTAGTTTCTCTGCTGTTGTCATGTTTGTCCCAGTTTCAAGTGCAGCAGATGATGTTAGACCAAAGACTGAATGACTTTGTCTAGATTTGAGAATTACATCAGCTTCACTGATGATTGTCCCTTGAGGGGAGAAGCTTTTCAGTTGAGAAATATGCTTTTGAATAAGCTGGCTTGATTTGAATCATTGTCAGTGGAGGGAAGTAAGCAGTCGTAGAGGAGAAATTTCCTCTTTCCAGACATTTCTGGAGCACGTCAGAAATGCCACTTGGTTGGACCATATCAGGTAGCCCTCAGCTCCAAGTTGTATGTTATGATTCTGTTTGGAAAGATTTGCCAATTTATCCCTGTGTATGCTTAAAAATATTAATGCATTATTCAACCCTCTTCCCCAACAATATGAATATTGCACTTTTTCACTTATCTAATTAGTGCAATCTGTTGCTAATCTTCTTGTTAATCTTGTTGGTTTCAACTACTGGATTACAAAAGTTAACTACATTTTCAAAATTAATCTGATTTCCACAAATTGTAGTGAAGAAATCTTATAAATAGTTATATTCAAATTGCAGTGGGATATGTGTTTCATCATATTGGCCAAGTACAGTTATCAACAACATATTTTTTCTTAAATTATGTGTAATATTTGGAAGAGTGTAAATAAGAGACTTCCATAATGGAGATAAACTTCAAGGTATTAGCATATATTCTATTAAGTCCTCTGGGTGTTTAATAGACAGTACTGGGCTATTTGCTAGATTTGCTGTCTGTGTGGTGTGCACCATTTCTTTTGAGTAAGAGTCCAACTTAAAAGCTCTACAGTACTGTCAGCTTTGTGAATCTGGGAAGGCTACCCACACTGTCCTGTTCATGGAAAAATTATTTTTTGTAATTGAAAAGTGTCAATAATATCACAAATAGCTAAGAAATAAAGATTTCCATCTCCATCAGCTGGCAGCATTTAAGCCAGTATGTTGTCATTTGGAGTTGAGAAACCAATCAAGCAGAAAGAAAAACTTTCCCTCCAGGAGGGCAGAATGTTATTTCCAAATCTCTATTAAAAACTAATTAAATTGTATTAATATTAAAATGAAACATTAATATTTAATAGCATTACTATATTATAAATTATTAATTTTTTCTCATCAAAATCATTAAGTGTCATCTTATTTCCATCATTATATTACTGAGAAATCTAAATATCAAGAATTATAAAGACGGTTTTAATGTGTCAATGTGTCAGAGTGGGACAAATACTTCTTGTCTGCCATAGCTTTAATTGAGGAAAATAATAAAGTTTATTCCTAACTTGAAGTGCACAAGCAGTATTCCATCACACCAATTCATAAAGTGTGATGCATACTGAGGTAAAGATAGTTCCATCACTTGTAGCAGTGGGATAGTTTGTATGTGTACAAATTGCAGGATATGATTCAGTGTTATTTGATTTTATTTACTTTTACAGTGATTATGTTCAGAATGATTCTATCATCCAGCCATAGCCAGGACTGACAACTATGTTACTACAATTAAAAATAAACAAACAGCTGAAACTAACCATATAAAGGGAGCTTCTTGAAAACTCTTTTAAACTTTGTGCTACTAGTATCTGGTAAGGAGAGGTTTTATTGTACTGAGAGCAGCCCTTTTCCACCAGTAATAAAAACATATGATGTATTTTGGCTTCAAATGAGAACTTAAGGTGAAGGTTTCCATACAAATAAAGTAGACCTGCAACCTCCAAGCAAAAGAGAAAAGAAACTAAAGACTTAGTTTTGTTCTTATATTACTTTTAGTCCAGTTTTCACTGTTAGCTGGGAGGTCACTGCTGAAAAAATTAGGTGCTTTAACTGTGTGAAAAGTACCCACAGCAAAATGGTTGGGTTTCTTTTGTAACTTTTAAAACCTCAGTATAAAAATGTGACCGGTCTTAACAATGCATAAAGGCTGGACCCCTGAGTTGTTACAAAGACACAGAAATGTTTTGCATTACAGCAAACTGAATTTAAAATAAATACTCTTTCATGAAGAGTGCAGAGCAATAGCAGCCCACAGCATTTATATCTGTTATGGTACTCTTAACTAGTTTGGCATAGTTTGAGAAACAGCTGAGTTGTGATATCAGCACTTCTTTCTGTAAAACAGGCAGTGATCTACCAGGTAGCTCACAAGAATGTGCTGCATGGTTTAGACCCTACCCAACCCAGAGATATGGTCTAACCCCCACACAGGGGCCTTACCACTGCTTGTAGGTACTGTCTTTACTGTCTTCCCATAGGGACTTTTAAAATACATTGGTGCAGTACAATCTGTGTTGTCTTACTGAGAAGAACCTGATATGTATTTGTGGTTTCTGTATAAAAATATTAACACTCCTTATTACCCTTTTAAAATAGGAGAAAACAAAACCATGAACAGTTGCAAGTATTTTGAAATTCTTGACATTAACAGTTCAAAATGATGAGAAGTTGTCATACTTAAATAAGAAAAGAAAAATATTATTTTGCAATTCAGATTTAAAGACCTATTTCTAACTAAGTGCAGTGCTAAAGGGAGTTGGATCATGAACTATAGTGTCAGTAAGTTGTTCTGATGTTTGGAATTCACTAATTAATCATATACAACATCCTTTTTATTCTCAGTATGAAAGTGTATCAGACTAGTTATTTGGAGCCTAAGGAAATGCCCCCTGGGATGCTTTCATGTCTGACAGATAACTATATATAATTACTTGTTTCATCACGTATACACTACTATATGAATTAATTATAAGATATTAAATAGTAAGAAGATGCAGTTTGCCAAGTAAAATATTACATGATGGCAGACAATATTTGTTTTCAAAAATTTCCTGTGATATGTATTTTTAAAACTACATAATGTGTGTGGAGTCCAGTGATGTTTTCACAAGACTGAGATGAAGACTTCAATTTCTTCCAAGAGTCTCACATTCATGAGTAGCTGTTGAACAGTATCTCCTATTGCATGTTTTAACAAGGACAGTTTTATCTCAACAGTCTGTCTTCCTTTCCAAAAACTGGGGCAAGTGGAAATAAAAGCAACTCTTTGTACTGTTAAAAATTACATTTCTGAAATGCTGTAATGTTGTATTGTATCCTTGCAAAGCTATATAGAACTTCTGTCAAGGAATGCAGACCGTGAGTGACTTTGTTTTTGTTTTGAGTATTTTTTGTCCTGATGGCCTCCTCACAGGCTGCGGGAGATGGACAGAGAAATCATGAACTTAAGCAAGATCAGAGATTTCAAATAGCATGAAGGGAAAAGCACTGAGATGTGTACAATATATATATTTGTTATCTGTGCAGTTTAATTATGGGCTAGGAAAGAAAATGCCTTGTGTGAAGGACCAATAGTTAAAATTTATTTTTAATCTAATTGATGCTTTAGCAGTCTAGCCAAGATGTAACAACCTCTTTTTAGTTTAATTACAACTGTGCCAACTAACACTTGTAACTCAACTCGCCCAGGTTCTCTACAAGTCTGTTAATAATTCAGTAAAAATCAATACACACAAGTAACCACCCAATTCTTCCTACCCTCCCTACGCATTCCTACGTGAGTTGTTAGTGACCAAGTTCTTTACTGGGAGCAGCATGGTGAGGATAATGGAAGGTTATTTTACTCTTTTCTTCTTGGTCTTTGTGCATGCTTGAGGTTATTTTTGTGTGCTTTAACTCAGTGTGGTGGGGTATGTTCTTATAGTTGATTCACAGGGCTAGAGTAGTGATTCCTTAGGTTCTAGTGCTTTTCTCTTTGATGGAGGAAAGACACATAAGTCTAGAAAGGTAGGCAAAAATAACAATAATAAAACCCCACAACAGCAAAAAACTATTCTGGACATAAATTGTATTCATGTTACCTCTTGATCATTTTGCTGTTGGAGCCAGACTTTTTACAGGTAGCACCAAAGGCACAGGGTATAAAGAGAAGAAAAGGTTGACAATTATCTATAGAGGGTAGGAGTGATAACAACTATGGTGGTGCTGTCAGCTGGAATAAATAATATGGGACACTATAAAAAAATGCACAATTTTGATTGAAGCTGATGGTTACATCCTTTGTGGAATATGTCAGTTGGAAAAACTGCTGCAGTGGATTTGACAGAGCAAAGCAAAACAAAACTGCAGTGATTGTTTTGTGACTGACTGGAGGTAACAGCAGTAGTTAAACCGTAGGCTTGACAGGTGGTGGAGAGTCTAGAAATAGTGGGAGGAGGAGGAGCAAGGGCTGTGCCAGAGCCCCGAGATATTTTGTCATCTTAGACAGCAAGTGAGAAAGGGTTTATACAAGAGGCACACAGAAGATAGTGTTATGCAAACCAAAACACACAGGATCTTGAAACCAGGCTGTAGGTGAAAATGAAGGGAAGCTGAAGAGAATAGGAGCTTGGAAATATGGTCAAGGAAGTGTGAGAGACCCTACTGGGAGTATTTTTATTAGAGCAGTGAGGCAGGAAGTTTTAGTGGACTAAACATTTGAGCAGCTGGGAAGGTAGTGTGTTTGGTGATGGAAGAAAAAAAGCCCAGTACTTTCACAGATGGGTAAGCTGGTGGGATCTTGCTTCAAAGTTATGCTCTGCTCATTTTCTTTTAAGGAGTAAGAGCTGGTGTGAAGGGATGGGCTGAGTCTGGAAGGAGACACAAAGCGAGCAAGATCTAGAGACAGGGCTAAACTTAAGTAGAAAGTGGTTGGGGGAGGAAAACAGCAGAGAAGCTTGATGTCAGAGGTAGAAAGTGAGAAAAGAAGGACTTGTCGGTGGAGGCATGACAAAGAGAAACTAAATGGACAGAAATTCTTTTCCTTTTTGGTCCTCTTCCAGGTGCACGATAGGTTATGTTTGCTCTAAAAGTTTTGAATCCTCATTTACCTTTTTAATGGTATTGATTGCTGTGATCGGTCACTTTTGATTTTCATAGTACCTTAATTGTTGAGTAGCATCTGCTGATCTTGTGATGCACTTTTTCTATGTCAGGGACCAAATGAGAGTCTCAGTCTTTCACAGCTTGTCTTTCTGTATGAACCAGGTCAGTAGTGATAAAGCTAAGGGCCTGAAAGCCCTGTGTTGTGGTCATTGTTACTGGGATCCATCCTTGGGATTCTCAATGGAGAGGCCCAAGATTCTCGGGAAGAGTGGGTGATGATGTCCTTGCTCTCAGCAGTGGAGCCCTCAGATCAGGATGGAGGTGTGCTGATGTGGAGAGGTGTGAAAAGAGAGGTGGAAAAACATTAGCCTCTTGAGCAGGTAAAGGTGGTGCTTGGTATTTATAGGCTGTGAAGACATGTTGTTTTATTAACATAAAACCCACAGGGGTTTTATTTGTTTTGTTTTGAATTGCAGGTCTAATCTACTCTGCTCTTGTGTTCAGGGTAATTTTTAATGCATTCATGAAACAACTTTTTTAATAAATAAAACTTTTCATGTTCTTGTTCCCTCTCTTCCTGGGTAATTAATGTTATTTTTTGCAAAAACCCTGCAGGAGTATATCCCTGGCCACCATATACCTCTCTAAGTGTGACCAGGGAGATCGCTGGTGTTAGTTCCCATTGAGTTTTAAGGGAAATGGCTGGAGGCAGGATACTATCCTAAAGGATCCTCAATTCTTGGAGTAGCCTCTTTTTATAACCATTCATATTTATCTAGTACCAGACTCATTTGTTCTGGCAGGCTTTTGTGGTGGATAAAGGCAGTGATGTATAGGGAGGCCTAAGGAGAGGCTTTATTTGTAAGAGTGAGGCTTTGGTCAACAATGATTTATAGATTGCAGGTCAAGTTCTCTTCTTATTAATGGGATTGTAAAACATAACTGGGAATTTTACTCTGGGGAAGCAAACTCATTGGGGTGCAGGAGGAAGGGATACAGGGAAACCTTTTTTCGGTTTTCTATTTTACATAAATTTAGTTTGAGTTCTTGTGGGGATAAAGATGGGCAGGTTTTGGGGGCTTTTTTTTCTGTTTTTGATGTTTTTGCACGTATAAATAAATCATTGAAGTGCAGATTCCAAACACTTTTGCACTAACCAGTTTTCCCAGAGGTGCCTCTTTTATCTGTTCCACTGGGAGCAGAGCAGGTTGATGATCTCCATGACTACACTGTTGTCAGTTCATCACAGCTGGTGGCTCAGTATCACATCACAGACGTCAAGCACACAAGTCTTTATTGTTGAGTGTGTAGAGCCATTGGAGTGTTGCATTCATCCTATTGAACTGACTTCAGTGTCTTACTGGCTGAACAGTAAGACCTGAATATGCATTAATATGCTAACTAGGCCTTTTGGCAGGAGGAAATTAAGATAAATGTTGTAGGATTTCTTAGATACAGGAATGAATAAGGTTTTCTGTTGTGCATTTATATCTAAAGGTGACATGCTTGTTTTGGTGTAGAGTTAATTTTTTTCACAGTGGCTAGTACAGGCCTGTAGTTTGGATTTGTGCTGAACATGGTGATAATAGAGATGTTTTTGTTATTGCTGAGCAGGGCTTACACAGAGCCAAAGCCTTTCCTGATTTTATTACGGCCACGGTGGGGAGGAGACTGGGGGTGCCTGGGAGGTTGGGAGGAAACACAGCCAGGACAGGTGACCCAAACTGACCAAAGGGAGATTCCAGACCACATGATATCATGCTCAGTATATACAGTAGGGGGAAGGAGGAGGAAGAGGGGGATGTTTGGAGTGATGGAGTTTGTCTTCCCCCATAACCATTACATGTGATGGGGCCGTGCTCTCCTGGGGGATGGCTGAACACCTGCCTGCCATTGAAAAGCACTGAATTAATTCCTTGTTTTGCTGTGCTTGTGTGTGCAACCTTTGCTTTCCCTGTTTCCAATCCACAAGTTTTCCACCATTTATCCTTCCTATTCTCTTCCTGATCCCACTGGTCAGAGAGGGAGTGAGCAGCTGCATGGGGCTTGGCTGCTGACTGGGCTTGCACCACCACAGCTGAATAAAAGGCTACACCAGTGTTTTCAACCAGTAAAAAGTATGAAAAGGCTTTTATTTTGGTAGCTTTGAAAGAGAATATATGTTGGGCTTGTTCCCTGCCATAGTTCAGTCCTCCTTGATCTGCAGTACCTTAACCTAATGTATATCAAGCTTGTATGTGGAGTGCCAAAGGGGGAATGGAATTGCAAGCTTTTCACATGGTTAATCCCTGTGTGATTAGTTGTCACTTGACTGTTATTTTACCCTTTTTTTGTATTAATTAACTTTATTTAGTATTTATTTAGTATTAAAGTTGCAAGTTGATTGTAAAAGAATCTTCTTATCTGCTGTGTGTCCTTAGTATAAAGGGCCTTCAGGTGCCAATGTAACATAATCTTGTGATAGTAGCAATAATAGAGAGTAGGGTGGGATTCCAATGAGCATTTGAAAAATGTGAGAAATATATTTGAAAAAAAGTTTGAAAAAAAGGAGGCATCAGATTTGTCCAACTGAGCACTTTAAAGTTAACCTGATCGGTTGTGGGTTGGGTTTTATTTATTTATTTTTTAAAAATATTTTCTTGTTGATATCAGGTGAACAAACAAGGTTTGGGAAAAAAAGTCAATTATAAATAAAACATTTTTCAAAATCTCAATATGTGGTATGTTGGCAAAATGAAAGCTTTTATTTAGAACACTTCTAAATTGGGAGGTCTGAATCAAAGTAGCTTTGACTTCAAGTTTTTCGCTGCAAAATAAAAACTGTTGGCGTTTTTGGTCTCCTGTGGCTATTTACCTGCCAAAGCAATCATTAGTATAGTTTTCAGAAAGTTCTATTTAGTGCTTCTGAGGCTTTGGATTTTTAAGTAGCGTTTTCTGAGGGTGCCAGACAGAGCTGGCTTAGAGGCAGTCTGTTGATGCTGAGAACATAAGGCCTCTAATTACTCCAAGACTGATGTTGTTACTTAAATACAAATCAACACAATTAATTTAATATATAGTTGTGAACTGGAATTATGAAAGACACAAGTTGAATCATTTGTTGTAGAGGCTGAGGCATCTGTTGTAACTGCTGGCTGCTTTTTTTAACTGCATACTTGTGTTTCTGCAGAACATCTGTAAGTTAGGAGATGTTTGCCCTATTCCACTCTCTGTGCAGAATCAGCTGTGGTAGTTTTATGATGCCTTCACTTTTTTTTGGCGTTCTTATATGAAGTTCACTAAATGTGTTTTGAGCCTTAGTATGCTCACTGTGATCACTGTAAATGCACGTTCATTTGTGCAATTATGCATGTACATAAAAATTGCAAGATTAGCTTTTCCAAACTAACACATTAATAGACCTATGATTGTTCCATGCCTGCAGAGCTTACAGGGACAAGGGAAGGAAACCAGCTAAAGTATATCAGCCGTGAAATTATTTTGCAGTGGGCACCTCCATGTTTTGTACTCAATTGGCCCAATTTCCCCAGCAGAATCCAGTGGGCAGAGGAACTGTGGAAAGTGTTGTTGGTTTGTTTTTTTTTTTAAATGGATCAAATTAGGAATTTACTACAGAATCATTAATATTCCGTGTGTAACATTGTTTTGTACAGGAAGGCAAATTATCTTTGAGGAACGTAAAGGGGGAAAAAAAGCAAATGCTTTTCCTTACATTAATTATGAAATTAAAGCAAAACCAACATGCAGTTCAGGATGTTAACTTGAACAAACTAAAGATGGGAGCAGGCAGTGAGTACAGTTGGTAAATTCCTGTTGATTTAAAGACACCAGGAAGATAAGAAGAATTGAGGGATAAACATACAACCTAAGTAAGAGCAAAGTACAGGAGTTAATAATGTTGACATTTAGCATCACAGGATTGAGAAATCAACCCTGATCTGAGTTTATGTATACAGTCTATTGTCTTGAACTATCATTAGACTCTGCAACAAGAAGCTTTTCCATCCAGAGATTTTATTTTCAACACTGAAAGCTACAATCATTGAAAACAAGGAAGAAATGAAAACTGATGGGCAGGAAAAAAATAAAGCCAACAATCCGCCCTTTTGATTTTTAGCATAGTTTGGTAGCATGATTTGGTGGCACTTTGAGTGACAATATAAATAGGTGTACTGAGCCTCTCTGAGTAATGATGTCTTTATCATTAGTATTACAGGAACACTGTGCTACTGAGCACTTCCAAATTAATGTAGCTTTTCTTCTTTGCAGTATAATAATAATATGCAGATTTTCTTTTTTTGTTATTTGTAGTGCTTTCTCTGTCTTACCACTGAAGTATAACATACTACAAGAAATATTTATAATTTTGACACCCAAGAGAGTATTAAACCCATTTATGTTTTGAATACCAAACCAAATCAGGTTTTGAATTCCATGCCTACTGTCATTTATATCAGGAGTTTGCTCTAGGACTTTATACTGCACCAGGTGTTTTTCCCCAACAAGTATTTTATGATGTTGTAATTATTTCTGTCAGAGCAGCAGGTCTTTATATGAGTGAGATTCTTACACATTCCTTTCGGGTACAGTATGTATATCTATATACATATGCCTGTAGATACTTGCAGATACAGATATGTGTTCATTTATATTAAAAATACCGATTAGCTACTTCATAGTCCTAAGACAAATTTATACAAAGTTCCAGGATCTTTTCAGATCTCACTGTGTTCCTTACAGTTTCTTCCTAAACAACAGTTTCTGTTAGATCAAAGGCACATAGTGTGCATATAGTTATGTGTTTGTGTACTGATGATTGAGGTGACTGCACAGGGTGCAGTGACAGATGGCATTGCAGTGCTGAGGCTGTTGGTCAGTTGTTTGGGACCCTGTTTATTTTTTTTCCTGTTCTTATTTAAATCAGGAATAACATCAGATGCATTTCAAAAGGAAAGATGTAAGTCAGTGTAATCTTCTTTGTAGCTCTACTAACAGCTGTTCACAGAAGGCTCATGGTGCTTCCCTTGTTTAAATACTTCAAGCAATCTTTCTAAAAGGAGAAAGCCAAAAAGCTTTCCAAAATGCTCTGGTATTTAGTAACACTTTTGTCTGGCCCACTACTGATAGAAGAGAACAGCAATGTATTGAGAAATTGCAAAGAATACTGCTGAATTTGACTTGTGTTCCTCTTTGCCTTGCTCACAGATATCGATGAGTGTGCTGAAGGACGGCACTACTGTCGTGAGAATACCATGTGTGTAAATACACCAGGATCCTTTATGTGTGTCTGCAAAACAGGATATATACGCATTGATGATTATTCATGTACAGGTAAGAGCTGTATATTTCTGGAGGGAAATAACAGGATGGTGCTATTTAGGAGCACTGATATGATTCTTCGAAGTTAATCTTTGTTTGAGTCATGGAATATCTAAATGAAATGTTAAACACAATAAACACTAAAATATAGTGCAGAAAAGCTAATGCATTTTACAGATTATGTGTAGGTCATATTGCTTGCCTGAAATTGTAAGGTAAGCTGTGTTGTCTCATGGGTCTGCACAGTTGGGTGCTGATTAAAAAGGTGAAGGGAGGAGACTGAAGGGAAAAATAAGTGGGCAAAAATAATACTGTTTTACTTGGTTTCCATGTTCCATACCAGTACAGCTTTTCTTGGAGTATAGTGACTCTTCTGCAAACTTTGGATGGAGTTAAATTTCCTACATGTTAAAAGTGGCTGTGTCCTCATTCTGAATTCTTTGGGCTCAGTCAAGTTTCCCAGGTGAATCCTGAGTTCAGAGGGCAGGAGTTCTGCTTGCCTTGGACCACTGGACAACATGGTCAGTCTTATATCTGTATCTTCCCTTTTTGCTCTACTGCCAGTGGACATGTGTGGTTCATACTGACTCTATGTCTTCTACTCTTATTGCAAGGTAGTTTAGGGTTATCAAATGAACGAACACAGGATACAGCCTTCAGTATCAGAGTTAGAGTCAGGCTGACTTTAGGTGTTCCTGTGGTTTTTTCTACAACATAGATAAAGAAAATATGAATCAATGATGTGCAACCTTTTTCAGTGAATAAAATAGTGTCACAATTTTGTGGGCACAGGGGAACAAATTAGTTCTTTCTATAAAAAGCTATATTTTTTCAGTAAAGCTTTCTTGAAGTTCATATTATCTAACAGAAACTGGCTGTAAATGGATGGGAGAATTCAGAATGTGGAGGCACCACTGTGAAGTTCATTTGTAATTTTGTTCTGTCCATTGTAGTTTGGCATTTTTAGCATCAATGATATGCCTTGGTACAGAAAGAGCTTCTTCATAAACTGGCATGATTTGCTTTCTCAAACATGCACAACACTCAGGAACATGGACTTCAAACGACATACATGAGATTTTCGTGAATGCTTTCTTACCTGTACTTGTCATTCCTCTCATACATTGGCAAGCACTGTTTTATTGCAGTAAGCCCACTTCTTGAAGGACCAAGTTATAAAGACTGCTCACAGCAGGTCCTTTCTGAAGCAACCAGTATGTTTCTGATCATTCTCTTACATTTTCCACACTCTCAGCTGAGTAAAGAAATTGTTTCACTACCTACTGATAGTGAATTTTTGGATTATCTTAGGACTGACTGTGTCTAAATCTGTGTGATACTTTTTCTGCTTGGCTTCCCTTAACTTGCTGTTCTGACTGAACTTTGCAAATGGTAAACCATCACCAACTTTGCGGGGGCATTGTGTGCCTATAAATATAATAAAGGTAGTTCTTGAGACTCCACACATTGCATTCTTCATACTTGCTGAAACATACTGTTATGAAATGCAGTGTAGTTAAGAGCTCTGGACAGTCAGACTTGTGTAAAACATACTGGAAAACCATTTCAGATCTCACACTACAAACTGAATGTAGTTCCACATTTGTAACTCATAGTTTCCTACGAAATCAGCCTGATGGGTGACAAAATGAATTATTTCTTTTCCACCTTTGTTTTTGATCAAGCTGGAAAGATTCAATGCTAAAGAAAGAGAAGTAGATGAAAAAGTTTTGTAAGATTTCAAATCTTAAGACATGCTAGGCCATCTGAACTGTAAGTCATGCTTTGTACACATGTGAAAGGCAGACTCTGTATGTCTGAGCAATGCCACTCGCTGTTATTTGGGACCTGGAGTTTTCCTGGAGTTACATTTTAGTGAATTTTGGATACTGAAAGACAGCCATGAGGATTCAGTCCCCACTGGATGATAGAATTTCAATGAATGGCAGCCTAACTTTATTAAGAATATATGTCACAAAATAACTCCATTTTTTCCGGTTACACAACTTGTGTGTGAGCATCTCTGGTGGAGGCATGAGTTCGTTACTTAAATTTGTATCCAGGACTATGTGGATGGGATTGTATAGTATGCAGTTCTGTCCAAATCTCTCAGTACTCATGTACAGAGTCCAGTGCACTTTGAATTTTTTCAATGTTTACAATAAATGTAGTCATGCAACCCTCTTTTTCCTTCTGCAGAATTTAAAGTTCTTAGCAAGTCTCTATTTGCCTCATTAGTAATTCTGGGTTTAACTTGCCAGCTGAAATATCAAGGAAATTGAGGAGGAGGCTGTTTTTTTATCCAGTTCAGGAATAACAAGAATAGGGCAAACAAGCGACAATTGACCGTTTGTGTTACTAATTGGTAAATTTTTTAAATATGTTTCAGGTCACAGTTTCTTGTAATGCTGTGTAATCAAATCAGTTATGGAACTGTAGCTATGCATAAAATAGCTGACACTGTAAACTGGACAAGAAGCTCTGTTAGCACATCCTTGGGAATATTAGTAAGCAGGAAAGAAGTGTTCTGTAGCTTGGCATTAATATGTCATTGTTTGCACAGGATAGCTGAAGCCCAGGAAGATGTTGAAAAATTGTATATGAACCTTGATTAGGCAGGTTATGATGTAAGTGATGTCCACAACTTGCTGGCAGACTTACATAATATACCTTATTGTTCCATCCTATGTGCACATATAATTTAGAAGTCATTGATCAAAATAGAAAAGAGACATAAAATCAGTGACATTGAAGAGTTTTTCTCCTGCACGAGACATTTGAAAAGAAATCTGTGCTATCTATCTGTGTCTGAGTCAGGCACACAAAGGACTGATTTAGACAGCCTATAGCTGCTTCCAAAACAGCTTCAGTTTATTTTTTCCTGGCATGCTTATTGCAACTTTTACAATAGATCTGAATCACATTTTTATTTTCATAACAAAGATGTAATGAATACATCAATTTCGGATATTGTTATTTGTATTCATATTGGAAACAAAATTCTCAGAGTTAGATTGAGTTAGTCACAACCATATTTACACAGTAATCTGTTGTTCATTACTAATTTTTATGTTCAGAAATCAATCATAGCTATGAGAAGGAGAGATGACTTTTAAGTTGCGCCCATATGCCAAATGGGTGCACAAACTGCAAATTAAAGGCACAAAAATATGCCCTGGGCTGCCATGCTTTGGTATCCTGCAATGATATTGTCCTATTCCCCTTCCAGTTGGCTTTCCACAACCTGAAATGTAATGATGTTGTGCTGGGGAAAGGAAGGCAGAAAATGGCATAAGTCTGCTGGAGTAGTTTTACCTGTGCACTAGTATGCTGCTGCGCCATCATCATTTGCTGGGATCAAATAGGAATGCTTTAGTTATTTTCTGGACTAATAACATTCACATCTTTATTTTGCATGGAATTACAGAAATGCATGGGCTGCTTTTTTGGCTGGAAAAGGGAAAATTTTCCTTCTGGAAACAAGGAAGAGCCCAGTGCCACCTCCAGTCTTTCAGGCTGCTGCATAATTCACAGCTGGTAGCATTGCTCTGAAAAGCACAGTGGATGTCTTTTCCTCCACCATTTATTATGGGAGAAGTTAGGGAATGAGAGATGAGAACTCTTTTTCACACTTGGCTCTAACAGTGAAGAGTTCCTACTCGTCACAGTGAATGGTTAATCATGTTTAGTCTCAACAGTCATCTTTAGTTTTCTGCCTAGGGACCACTCACCAACTAAGTAACCCAGCAAGAATGGAACAAAAGATAGAAGACCCTGTGAGACTTAGTACATCCTTCCTAGATGGTATTAAGGCAGAGGAAGGTGCATTCCCTGATCTGGAGAAGCCATGGATTTTCTGAGCCCCAGATGACTTTTAAGGCTTTTTTTCTGGGAAAAATTGTGGGCCATCTTTTATTTATTGTTTTGCTTACCATTAGGCATAAAAGGGGTAAGTGGCTCTGATGGAAGTGCTGGTGGTGTGCTCTGCCTCTCCTGTGGTTTGCAGTCACTGAGATGATGTGGGGGAGGTAATGCTGCTGATGTTAGCCTCCCAGAGGCTTCCTCCCTCCCCAGGGGCTGTTTCATATTTCACTTTTAGTGGTACTGGAGAGGCAGGTGTTGGTACTCTCTAGGAGTACCCTGGGACAGTATATTCAGCTGACTCTCCTGTGCCTGTGGTCTGGGTAAGATGATAAATGACTGAATGTAAGAAGGACATATGAAGTATTACTATATAAGCCAGAATCTTTGAATTAATGTTTATACGTGCTGTCATCTGGGGTTTAGGAAACTATGTATTACATATTCCTGAGAGTTTTTTTTCTGTTTGGTTTTGGGGTTTTTTTGAGAGAAGTGAGTAATCCACAACTTTGTACCCAAACACCAATGAGACTACAGTTTCACTGTACTTTGGCAGAAAATACATGTGAATTCTTAACTGATTAATTATTAAAAGCATACCAGGCTTGTTGCAAATTGTGGGCTACTTCTTCCAAGCATGCTCTGGCCACATGAGCAGCGATGTCCATTCTCACAGCAGTACTGAGCTGTGTGGGACCACTGCCAGAGGTGGAGCTGGGTGCTCACATACATGTTTTAAGTGTGTGCAGACCATGTAACTTTTTTCATAACCATTTTGTTCAATCCATTCCAGATTATTTTGTCTTTCCTTTTTATTTTCACTTTAGCCAAGTCATGCTGACTTTTTGCTACTGGTTGCTTTTAGAAAATAATAACTTAGAAGCCAGAGGAGTTGGCAAACCAAGTAGAGATTCTAAGTCTGTGAGGCCATTATTGTGCATTACAGCCTGGTACCATCACGTTTGTGCTGATAGGTTTGTTTTCTGACTTCTAAAGAAAATGGTGAAGGATTTTTATATAACATGTCATGACAGTGTTGGGAACTTTTGAAGGGTTTGTTCTTTGGAGTCGAAATAGAATAGGATGAAGCAGTTCTTTAGAATCATGTAATCATAGAATGGTTTGGGTTGGAAGGGACTTTAAAGACCATCTAGTTCCACCCTCCTGCCATGGGAGGGGACACTTTCCACTAGATCAGATTGCTCAAAGCCCATGGCTTTGGCCTTTGGCCCTTTTGACTTGGCCATATGGAAAAACCTGCTCAAAGCGAAGAGGCATTTACTGGCTGTATCCAGCTGGACCTTGCTAGACCTCCCACTTCCTCTGCCCCTGCCTGTGTGTCTTTGTAAGTCTCCAAGATTTGCCTAACAATGTTTATCTGAATATGGTGTCAATGCATTCAGCAGCATTTAATTTTTTTTTTTTTTTGTCATAGCGTCTCACAGTAAACTGAAGTCTAATAATAGTTTTCACATAAATTACCAAGAAACATGGTGGTAGCAAGTTGAGTGACATCTGAAATGTTAATTCTTTGGAATACTGGCAGCTCTGCATATTTTATAAATCAAATTAAATCGCAAATCAAATTAAATCTCAAATCTGTTGCAAATTGGAAGGAATTTCAAGATCAACATTAAAATAATTAAGAGTCTGGGGAGATTGATTTGACATATGGAAAAGATTTAAGGAGAAAACTACACATTTAGCTGCATAATGATGAATGTGTAAAAAGTAAGAATTATGATAACAGTAATACTAATTAATAATTATGTGGGAGGTTTCAATAATAAGAGGGAAATGCAGAGAAAAGTACTGGCCTGCAGAGGCATGGCCTGTACCTTTTGACATTAGTTTTTCACATCTCACCCATATTCTTTGCTCTCTAATGATACTGTCAAAGTACTGAAAAAAGTCACCTTGACATAATGCATAGAGAACTGATTGCCACACTTAGCCCTTTCAGCTCTCATGCATCTGATACTCTTTTGTCCATCTTTGTCCCTTTTTTCCCCATGCAACCATTAATATTTTCTGACTGGCTACATCACTGGGATTTATTTTACATTTGCTTTGCCCATAACAATCAAAACTGTGTCTTTCCTAAGCTCTCCTGGTCGGCTCTATTCTTCCAGCTACATGTGACTTACAAACAACCTACACATCTGCTTGGATTTCAGCTAATGCCACTGGTGATATCCCTGCTTAAGAAATATACCTTTTGGGTTGGTATTTTACTCCTTTTTTTGGCATAGTGTGTAGCCAAAGTTTGGTTCTTGTCTCCTGTTTCTTCATTAATGCTTTGTTTACAATGTAAGTCATCTGGGGATGCTTATGAGACAAGAGAGGCACTGTCTTTGCCGTGCAAATGGAACCCATCCTTATCCCCCAAGCACAGATTCCTCCGTGTTGAGAACCAGCAGTCTGGTATTTGGAAGGACTTAAAAGGCCAGTAATAAGGACCTGCAATTTTGTTGAAACATCAGCTCACACTGTCTGTAATTCAGATCCCCAGATTATCAGGACTTTAGCTGGTTTCCCAGTTGTTATCCTCTGTTTCTTTCAGGCTACATTTATTTTTGAGGGGAAATACAGTCCCTATCACATGGGGTTTTTTATTAACATAGTACTCTGACACGCTTTGGATGAATGATTCCTCTTGGCATCTAGAAACTGAAGATCATAGAAGTGCATCTGCCTGTGGGCTTCTGTTCAGATTTCATTGGTTTATTTTTGACTTATAAATCGATCAATTGTTTGGGATATAAACAGTCTGAGAAGTCTCATATTTTTTTCCTATACTGTGTAGTAGGAGTGGTGTTTAATGGCAGGGATATTTGAGAAAAAGTTTTGTTGAATTTCTTGTGAGAATGCTGAAGGTAAAATCCATCTTCATTCCCTAGATCACAGACCAATTCACACATTCAGTAAAAGTTCATTTCTGGGTTCTGATGTGGAGTGGGAAATGGTTTTGTACCAGTGTGCATTGGTAGGATTTCAGCTAACTGTGAAGTATGGGTATTTTACAATATCATGTATTGCTAATTATTTTTTTACCAACTGAGTGTTTTGGATCCCACAAATGAGTTCTGAGAACTGAAGAGCAATACCTTTCTGTGTTTAAAATTTTAGATAAAATCTAGCTCACGTGTGAGGTATGTGGGCTATGTTTGAGCACCAGCACTAACCTTTTCTATGAGTAGTGTAGTTGTCTTAGAAACTGGACAAAAGCTACTGTAAGACTGATGTCATCTGGAGTTGAATGAAGTCAGTCATCTTCTGTTTAAAGCCGCATGCTTGTCCTCAGTTAATTATAGTATGAAATTTGCCTGCTTTTTCAGACACACAAGTGTATCCACAAGTCCTCCTGAAGATAATAAGAATTGATAGTGCTCAGTACATTGGTAAATGAGGCTACATTTTAATAAGTCACTAAATATGGCCTCAAGATTCAACTTTATTCAGCACTGCTGTATGCCCTTTGCCCTTCACTGCTGCAAATAAGTTAAAAAATAGAATGTGACCTCAGAGAAGTCATATGCTTATAGTGTCCTAGCGTGGCTACATGAAAACGCCATTATGTGAGACATGATAACAATAAAAAAACCCTAATTTCTTGCTGTTTATTTCCCTTGACTTATTTTTGATGAATTCAGCAACATTCAAGTTTCCCTCAAGTTCTGCAGCTTAGAGAACAGCTGAGTTCATTGACTGTGCTTAAATAAAAGCAGAATAATTGCTCAGTATGGTGCCAGGGACAGAGCAATAAACAAGCATACTGACAGGGCTGGTTGTAACATCACTGCAGGGACGTACCACGGCTTGAGTAAGGAAATATTTCAGTCAGCAAACCACCAGAGAATATAATGATGTGGGCAAGATGAACCATCTGTCTCTCCATCTCTGATTTTGGTCACCCCTGCACCCCCACCCCAATTACGTTAGGAGTAACGTGCACATGCATTATCCCACAGTGCAATCCAAGCTCTGCAGGGACGATGGCCTCCAGCTACACTGCCAGGGTTGCTATTAGTAATCAACACTGTAGCAGTCAGCTTGTGTGCATGGAGCGTTTTTAACTCAAAGCCTATTTGATTCTGGTTTCTATTACTTGGCCCAGTTTCCATTTTGCTTTATAGTATGTGAGCCCACATGAAACTCTCAATCTTTCAGGATAAATTCTCTCCAATATCCACTTTCTAGCTGTACGATAATTCACAAAGCTAATAAAGGAATGATCTCTCAGACTGAGCTTGTTGCTATGCGACCACATTACTTAGATAACAACACAAGTATTTTTTATATATCTGCTGTATCTTATACAACTGAACTCAATTATGCTTTATTTGGATTGAATCAGGTTATCCTTGGCAACTGTTTCAACTTGGAATGAGAACTTTTTTTTCTTAGAGGGTACTTTTTAGGTCCCATTTTCTCCTTGGTTACTGACCCAGCTCATGACAACTGTTCATCTAGCTATGCAATTATTGCAGGATGGATTTCTCAGCTTATCAAAATCCAACTCCTTTTTAAAGGGTCCTTGATTGAACATGATTTGAGTTGTTAAATGAAAGATGTATTCCCTTGACAAAGATGAAAATGTATGATTTTCAGTACAAAAGGCTTAATTCTTTTACAAAAAATATTTTTTTTACCATATATATATGTGTTTGGTATATGCGTGTGTGTGTGTGTTTATCTTTATATTTATCAATACATTTCAGATCTGGATTCCCTACTGGCCTTACGAACAAAGGCTGGTAAAAGGTATCTCAAAAGCCAGCTCTATTTTGCATTTCTGCAATTTCTTATTCTGTTTAAAATGTGCCTTTCTGCAGAAACAGACATCAGAATTTATTGTTTTGTTTTACAAAGAATATATTTTGCATTCTTTGTGCAGTGAGGAATTTTTCAATATATTAAAGGAGTTCCAGATATCAACTTGAGAATATACTCAGTTTACAACTAACTCAGAAAGGAGTGAAGTAATTTTTTAATGTAAAAAATTTGAAATTACAATATTTCCAATCATTAATATTGCTGGATATTTATATCACAGCATTATAAGAGACATCCAGAGCACCTCCTGTTTCTCAGTGTTCTGAAGCCCTCTGCAGCTTTCAGTCACCCAGAGTCCCTTGGCAGTTTCTACAGTACAGTTATGGGCTGTGTCAGTACAATGTGATTGGAAAGTACAGCTGTAGGGGTATAGCAAAATTAAGACAGTATATTGTAAAAATAGAAAATCTAACAAATCATACAGCACTAAAAGGATTATTAATTCCTTAGGTAATTACACTGACTCTTTTTGTTAGAATTTTACTAATGTTGACACAGGAGGTGGAATTCAGTTTGCCGTTAAGACACCCCAATGCACATCTCTTCATCTAAGCTCACATTGTAATCAACAGAGGTCAAGGATTCAGCTGGACCCAGCTCAGTTGTCTGTTTACAGTTGCAAGGCAATCATGATAGGATTCATCAGATCCAACCCAAGACCTTATAGGTCTTGTGCTTTTTGAGTTCTGCTGGATAGAGAGTAAGTTACCTCCTTCCAGGTGTTTGAGCCCTTATCTATGGCCAGATCAATCCCATGTTAGGTATCTATTTTGCACTTCCTGGGTTCTGTAGGTAACACTGACTGAAAATGGGAACCTTGATATCTCTAGCAAGATCTGGTTGCCCAGCTGTAGGTCTAGCAATTTTTTGATGCTGTGGTGTGTCCTACTTGCACTCCAACTGCTGTTACAGTCTTCCTTTCGAGCCTTGCATTATAACTTTTGCTGATGTCTTGGATATCCATGAGTTGTCACGCTGGATGTGATCTGTTACCTAGGCATGTGTTTATACAGTGAAATCCTGCCCAGAAACATACACGTAAATATTAGGTACTTTAATCTGGGGCTGAGCTGCACCCAGGATTACCAGCAACCAAAGAGCTGCTGTTTTTCTTTAGAAGGGTTCTTTAGAAGAGTCTAAGAGGCTGGAGAATACCTAGGCTGTGGTGCGGTTGAAACTTGATCTGTTCATCCCAATATTGAATGTTAGTGGTGGTCTATAGGAATTAGGATGATGGTATCAAGCGGGGAGTGGTATTAATTAATTGCAGCATGACATCCTTTCATAGCCAGACCTCCCCTGGCCTGTCCTTCTGAGGATGATCACAGGCTGTGACAGATAGACTGCAAAGATCAGGGAACACAGTAGGCAGCCTTGAGGACAGTTTGTTTCAAGTCATAAGGATCTTTCTGGCTCAGGAGATGGGAATCTGCTGCTGTCTGATTGAGCAAGCCAGAAGTGAGGGAAGTTGGATGGCTCACATCTATCATGTCTGAGCCAGCTGGTGATTGCCTCATGCTGGGAGAGTGTTGCTTCTTCTCAGAGGGACTCCAGCCAAGGTCAGTGAGAGATTGGAGCTACTGTATGAATCAAGACAGTTTTAAAAAAAGGAGCAGTGGAGTTATTTAAGGTCATGCGATCATGCTGTACTGAAGTCAGTGGTTTTCTACACATTCACAGTAAAGTAAAGGTGCCTGTGGCCATGATACCAATTAGCTGGGTTTTAAGGGTAGCAGATACTGCTGGCAGTATATGGATATTATGTCTGTCTTTTGGCATTCTACCACTGAAAAACATTTATAATCTAACATAACACAGTTTTAAGAAAAGACAGAGGGTAAGAAAGCTAACTTCCAAGACTGGTAAGAGGAAACATAAGACTTTTTAATATTGTCCAGGGCTTCAAAGGCGTTTACTTTTAATATTATAGGTGCAAGCTTTTTCTTTGAATGAATATGCAAGATTCCTGTTTGGATAGATAGGAATTCCTGATTTTTTTTCTGTTCAGACAATCTGTGGGCATGGAAACCTTTAATTCTCTACAATTTGATTCCTACTGCATGCCACATGGTATATCTTGTAATCTCTGACTCCTAAAATAGCTTAGAAATATACTTTGTTTTTCATTGAATGTTTATAAGAGATTAATGTGCTTTATGCTAAATGGAAGACTGTTTCCTTAACTCATGTTTTATACTGTCAGTCATTATAATTTAGTATGTCGTCTTCTTTGACAGTTTGTCTCTGCAATAATTCTCTGTCAATATTGTTACCTCTTGTCAGTCTTTTGGACTGATGATTATCGACTTACAAAACCTTGTACTTCATCATATCAAACTGCTTTCTTGTAGTACAGACCCCTTGTCCATAGCAGGAGTTGAATCCTTGCTAGTCCTTCCTTGCACATGGAATTATGCTGAAATGTGCAAAGTAAACATATTGGACTTACCCACTTCACTGACTCACCCAGTGCCTGTGTTTCTACGTGTTGTCCCAAACAAAGGCTTATATTTTTAGCTTTGCATGTAACTTCTGATTCAGACTGAAATGTGCTGATGATTCTGCAGCCAGGCTGTGGTTGGTCATGCACAAATGCATAGTGTGCAAGCTAAACTCTCACTTCTGTTGCCCTTCTAATTTTGTCTAAAACTAGTTTCCGTTCCCAAATCTGCTCTGTCAGTGTTTCCCTGATCATCTAAATGAATAAAGGTGTCTTGGCAAGACTTCTATACCAGCAGTCAAAAAGAGTGGACCAACAAGAAGGAGCAAATACTACCTGCTGAGAGAATATTTTGGAGCCCATCCTTAGGGTTGTGATCTGCTAGTGCCCCAAGGAAGACTGGTGAAACCATCATCAACAATTTGAAAAGTCACATTAAAACAAAGGGAAGCATTGCTGTCTATATTGTGCTGCTGTACAATATAATCCTAAGGGGTGTGGGTGAAATTTCACTTTTGTTACTGAAGTTGAATTCTGTGAGGTGATGTTTCTGAAAGTATTGTGTCTATAAAAGAGTCTTGATATTTTTCCCAAGGACATTCTCAATACACAAAACTGTTCTGTCTTTTTTTTTTTTTTTTTAAGACAACGCTAGTGGTTTTGTGGCATCTTCAAGACTGTCAAAACTGAAAATCAAAATTATTTCAGGAACGGCAATTAATTTACCTTCTTGAAACCATCCCCTTTACAGTTCATGTAGTCAGTTGTGCAAAAATTGACGTGCCCCCCATCAAATGACAAAAAACCTTTGAAAATATCTATATTTCTATCAAGAACCAAGAATTCTGTAAACAAGCTTAGCAATAAAATAGGAAGCTGCTCTATCTCAATGGTTTGTAGGACTTTTGTAGGAGATTTTGTAGGAGTTTTGTAGGAGTGTTTTTTAATTCTGAGAAGCTTCCAAATCATCTCAAAAAGACTCTGTCTGCTTCCTTCTGTCTTTATATGCTGCAGTCTTTTTGCATCCTCTAAAATATAGTCTTTGGAGAAATGGTGCAAAGAATTGTATCTATTTAATATGTTAAAAGTATAAGGTATTCCAGGGGAAACACATGCAGTGAGCTAGCTTGATAAGCCAGTAACTCACATGCTCAAAATCAAAAGTCGCTGTTGTCTTCTGTAGCTGTTCCTTAAAATTGTCACAAGAAGGCAATAAGAATTAAGTATCTTAATGTTTTATCCATTTTTTTTAAATTCATGTTTGGCTTTATGGATGAGCATTTAAAAAAAATGTATGTCCTTGTTTATGGTTTATTCCTTCATTATATTCACCTGTTTTAGTGTCTCCCTTACAATGTACTAATAAAGGTGCATTTAATTTAAACGGGGCACAGAATTAATTTTTATATAGTTATTTGGTAATGCAAAATAATATTAGAATGGTAGACTGCTTAATCATGCAATAAAAGATGAATTCATACTATCCCAAATATCTGGCTTGGCAGATATTGGAATTAATTTGTAAATACTTTGTAAGTTAATGTCCAAGTCACATGGAAATGGAGATTTGGGCTGGACTGACAAAGATAAGCAGCTCTGAGTCACACAGACCAATCACCAGGAAAAATACACTGTCAGCAACAGTAATTACAGCAGGTAATTGTGTCATTTACCTGTTACAGACGAGTAAATGTGATGAGTTTGGAACACACCAGCTGTCACACAGTGTTAACTTTGATGTTTAGGATTTGGAAACCTGTAGTAGAGTCTTTTAATGACAGTGCATTTAAAAAACCAAAGTTAAAGGTTTCACAGTATTCAAAGCAGGGATAAATGGCCAGTCCTATTCAAAAGAAGATTAATTTCTAGAAAGGTGAGGATTCATCAATAGTATCTGTTTTAATTTGTTCAAGTGTTTTTGGTAAGTTTGGAATATGCAAATACTTGGTAAGAAAAATTTATTGCCTTGTTCCTAACCTTTCAGGAGGTGAAATTGGATGTACTTAAATTCTGTCTGCATCATTTTAATGCCTCAGAGATAAACAGTTTGTGGTTGGTGGTAGTCTGAACAGATATTCCAGTCTGCTTTGAATACCCTAGGTTTATTCACTTAATACACCTTCCATAGGGTGGGTTTCATCTTAGTTTGAAGTCTTCCAGAATTGTTCACTACATCTCTGCTTAATTCCTAACTTTTCCAAAGAGCAGACTTTTGAAGAGTAGGATTACAAAGGTGAAGACATTCTGGGATGACAGTAATAGTAAATTACTAAATTCATATTTTGAGTTTTTGAGACCTGAACAGTACTGTAGACTTTGTATCTGTGGTTTTGCTTGTTAGAAAAATTAATGGTGTTTTTAAACAAGATAGCAAATTTGATGGCAGAATTTTTCAGATGTGTAAAGTTTGCCAAGATGTGCTTATGCAAACATTTTTTTATCAATATAAAACACATAAGTATCTTAAGTAACATAAGTATCTTAAAGGTATTCTAGCCTTAATGATTCTATGATACCTGTACGTACAGAAATAATTGTTTGTAAACTTGATAGGCACTAGCAATTGAACTGTGGTAACAAAAACATGATGTGGTCTAGAAAACCTACCCATGAAACAAGTTAGCCAGTGTCAAGTTTCATAGCTTTACAGGGGTGGGGGAAGGAAGATGAAAGCATATCTTGTTGCATCTCCACACTGTGCTGTGCAGTGTTTTGTTAGAAGCAGTTCAGACAGCTCTGCAGGTTATCTCCTGGCATCAAGGGCTCTATCTGACCTGCAGAAGCCAGGAGCACTTCATGGCTTTCAAGGCCGGGTGTGTGTGCTAGCTCTTTCCTGACACTTCACAGTGGTGAGAACTGGCTGTACCATTCTCCCCAAGTGCTTCTGTGTCCATGGAAGGCAGCTCATGTGCACTGTTCATGAAGGATACATTTGCTGTGCTGTTTTGGTGAGCCTTTGTCAACTGTCAGGGAGGATGTAGCCTAGGCAAAATTGGGTGGATCACTGGAGATGGTATCAAGGCTGACCAGAGGGGAAAGCATCAGTATTGTTCTACCTTACCATCACTGAAGTATAACTTTGTCCCCGTTTTCAAGTAGAGAATCCTCTCCAAAATCAGGTAAGCAACATTAAGGAAGGCCTCCTCTCCCTAGAGAGCTCAAGCATCTTGTCTTACCAAAAATAGTGGTGTCCTTGATGTCCCATGAGTGATCTGAGTGTCTGAGTCACAGCACTGCCAGGGAAATGAGAGGAACTATTTCATGCATTAAGAAATCTCTCTGCTGCACAAGACAGAAAAAAAACCAACCCAACAACCCATTTGCTTCCTAACATTTTTGGTTAGGTAAGATGCTCCAGATTCCTGCAGACAAGAGCAGGATCAAAGCGACAGTGGCGTTTCATCTGCCACTGTGGTGCCTCTCATTTTCTTTGCCAGACAAGTGCTGACTTTGATAATGGTGTTGTAATGTTGTAACTGATTTTCCAGCAGCCCCTGAAATGTGTTGACAAACCCTGGCCACAATGCTATTCCAAAAAGTATAGAAGCAGCAGCTGCTGTTTCTAGAGAGCTTTGAGAACATTATTGTTCTCTGGCAGTTTTGATTGCTGAGACATTGTTCTTCTATCACATTATGCTTATCCACCTTCTGTTAATTTTGTGCTGAAAAGTCTTCAAAGGTATTTTTATAGAGCCTTCTGGTCTTGTGGATGATCTCTAAGTTGTTACTAGTGAAATATGAGAAGAGGCAGCAAGTAGCCAGCTTCAACAGCAGTCAGGTCACTTCACAGCTTTTATTTGTGTATCAGAAATATGTGTGGGAGGGAGGCCAAATGGTATCTGTTGCTGGTGGCAGACCTGTTATAGCATGTAGCCTGTTCATAAGGAAATGGTAAATAAAAAGGGCTAGAATTAGGAGAAGTGAAAAAAACATTTTTCAGTTGGCTGAGGAAATTGTATTTGCAGCTCTAGTTTGGCTATTCTACTAGCAATAGAGTAGGGAGCACCACTAAAGATGCAGAATTTGCTATCATTGTCACTTTTGACGACATAATAGAAGACTTTGAAAGCATCAGTTTATCATAAGTGTCTGGGAGGTTTTGTATACAATAAAAGTTTGAATTAAGTAAAAGATTTACCTAGGAATAAACAGTGCATCTGGCTAGATTTAAAAAAAAAATTAAAAAAGAATCTGTGGAGAAAGTGTACACAATGGAGTACCTTTTAAAAGATAGAAACCTCATTTTAAAATTTCCCTGGTAAAAGGTATTAAGAGATCAGTTTGAATTAAGGCAAAAAAGAAGTGGGTGACAAGGTCCTTGTCAAGGTCTAGACTGAAATCTTACGGTGGGATTTTCAAAATCATTTTGCGTTCATGCTACAGTCCTGCCATTATAATCAGTGGGAGTTACAGATGTTCCTGTAGGGGAAACAGTTAGGCCTCTGCTAAATGCTTTAGAAAATCCTTCCCTTAAATTTCTCTGTTCAGGAGGGAATATAGAAAATGGCAGACGTGAAAGGAAGTGGAGATAAATTAAAGCTTTTTTACCTTTAGATGTCAGGCAAAATATTCTTCAATATATTTACTCTGCCTAACTGGTTGAATAGTATAAATATTCACAGGATGTTACATGAACTAACACTGATTGATATTGCAATAGAAGCATCCATAAGAGGAATGTATTTTGTAAAAATAGGTATTGTTCCATGAAATTGGAAATTATAAAACACATTTTGAGGATGGTGAAACAGGTGGGTTTTACAAAGTTTAAATGATTTGATAAAGAGCTGTAGAGAAGATGGAGGGAGTAAGGGTAGGCTTGCGTTGAAATGCATATTTTATCCATTTACTTGTCTTTTTTTGTCTGAAATGATTTGTCTTCCCAGTGTTCCAAGAGATTGGTACAGACTTCTTAGTGTGCAGATACCACACAAAATGTGGACAGGTCAGCATTCAAGTTACGTGTTACTCTTTTCAAGTTGAGTCCTACATGAGAGTATAGCCTGTTTAGAGCCATAAAAGCCATCATTAGAGCTATAGAATTTGGAATTACTAGTGTAGAATTCAAAGGGACTTAAAGCTAGGAGTTATGTATTCCGAAAGTCTAGGAGGAAAATCCAGAACAGGAATAACCAAAAGTAAAGAAAAAAGATCTTGTGCAAAGAAAAAAGTCTTAAAGGGTAGGAAAAAATGTATGTGCTTCTTATAGGCTTTGGTGCACAACATAGTTTTCTCTAGATGGAAGTCTGTTGTGAAATAAAATGTAAAATTGAAAATCTTCTTAGAGTAAATTTTTTAAATACTAGTGTTAACTAGAATTAGAATGTGCCATATTTTTGGAAGTTATATTTGCATATAAATGTGCAGTATTCTTCTGCATAATGTTGGTCTCCGTATCTTTCTCGTGTTACCTACCTTGGTAAAAAGCATTGCACACATTAAAGGTTTTGGCTCTCCTAGAAAAAATATTTTAAAGTCATGCTTGGAAATTTGAGGTGTTTTAGAGATAGATTTAATCATCATATACAGTGTCATGACTTGCTTCTTTTGTGAAACAAATTATACCAGATCCAAAAGTTCACCTTAGTCTGTACCTGTCTCAAGTCTTGTCAGAGCTACAGCCACCTTATAGCTTTCTCCAGAACCCTCCTAGCCTCACAGGCAGATGCAAGGAGAATGAGTGCTTGTTTTTTCAGTGTTAATCCAACATCAGTAATTGCCCATAATATAAATCCTCTTTTATATTTTTCTAGTAGTATAACTAAGATTCAGTTCTGCAGATTTTTTTTTTTTTTTAATATGGATGTGAAAAGGAACGCTGGCTATTTTGGACATATCCCTGAGTGGATTTTCTTCCTAAGGTTTCCTTACAGCTGCCTTATTTTTCCTTTTTTAACTATATTAACACCAAAAATAGAATAAGTAAATAAGCTAATAGCTGGAAGAGAGAGAAGAGACCTGGATGAGTTAATGGTAGCTGTTCTCCCTAAAGAACAGCAATGGACTGAGTAATTGCTGACAGAAACACCATCTCAGAAATCAGGATGATCTCTAAAACAGACCTTGAAAAGAGAACATGCATATGCCAGAGCTATTTTAATTATCTACATAATTAAAAGAAAAAAAGTAGAAAAGTTCTGAACATAGATATCCTGGTTTTTGGCTGGGACTGAGTTAATTTTTTTCACAGTGGCTGGTGTGGGGCTGTGTTTTGGATTTTTGCTGAGCACAGGGTTGATGATATAGAGATGTTTTTGTTACTGCTGACCAGGGCTTACACAGAGCCAAGACCTTTCCTGCTTTTCTTTCTGCCGCACTGGGGAGGAGACTGGGGGTTCTTTGGAGGTTGGGAGGAGAAACAGCCTTGACAGGTGACCCAAACTGACCAAAGGGAGATTCCAGACCCTATGATGTCATGTTCAGTGTATGCAGTGGTGAGGAGAAGAAGGAAGGGGGATGTTTGGATTGATGGAGTTTGTCTTCCCCCATAAGCATTATATGTGATATATATCACATGAGCACATCCCTGCTCTCCTGGGGATGGCTGAACACCTGCCTGCCCATGGGAAGCAGTGAATCAATCCATTGTTTTCCTTTGCTTATGTATGCAGCCTTTGCTTTCCCTATTAAACCATCTTTGTCTCAAACCATGAGTTTTCTGGCTTTTGCCCTTCTGATTCTCTCCCTGAACTTGCTGGGGGAGTGAGCAAGCAGCTGCTCTACAGAAATTGGTGTTTATGGTTGCACTGAAGAAAGGATTAGAAGATGAGGATCAAGAACAGCATGGATATATATGAGTGGATGAAGATAAAAATCAATCAAGTTACAGAATTAGCAGGGAAGAAACTCTTGTTGATCTGGCTTTTGGTGGCCCCAGCTTTAAACTGAAGACAGTTGCTGGTGGTCATTAATGATTAATGAATGACTCAAGCATTAACTAAGGGTAAACTGTGTGATGGTAACTCTGAGTAATTAAAACACAGGTTCTATTTTGCATTTAAATTAAGAAATATCTGTAGAAAAAATTAATTGGGGAATATCAATCAAAAATTTTAACATAAATATATGGAAAATGTAAAATCATAGACTCCTTTAGGTTGGAAAAGGCCTTTAAGATCATCAAGTCCAGCCCAGCACCGTGAAGTCCACCACTGATCTATGTCCCTAAGTGCCACATATGTATGTCTTTTAAGTATCTCTAGGGATGGTTACTCAAACACGTCACTGGGCTGCCTGTTCCAGTGAAGAATATTTTCCTCTTATCTAGTCTAAACCTCCCATGGCACAACTTGAGGCCAGTTTCTCTTGTCCTATTGCCTATTACTTTGGAAATGAGTCTGACCCCCCACCTGTCCACAATCTCCTTTCAGGCAGTTGTAGAGAAGGTCCCCCCTGGGCCTCCTTTTCTCCAGGCTAAACAATCCCAATTCCCTCAGAGACTCCTCATAAGACTTGTTCTCTGGTCCCTTCACCAGTTTCAATGCCCTTCTTTGGACACTTTCCAGTGAATAGTTCAAGAAATTTACAGCATTTGCTCTGTAAAAATAGTGTGCATGTACTGAGACTTAACCCTGCCAAATAGAATTTAAATGAGTTAATATGAAGTCTTAAAGAAATTAACCATCTGTCATTTCTCAAATTATCTTAATGGAGTAAGTCTTCTGTATTACACATATAATTGCTACTAATTCTTGTCTTGTACATGGACTATAGGCAGGAAAAAAAAAACCCTTGTAATTAAGATGAACTGTAAGTGGGCATTTTAAGTTTGTTGGCTATTGATAATTCAAGTAACCCTTTTCTGTTGCCACTGCTGTATCAGATGGCCAGCTGGCCACCATGATTTTGTAGTTCTATACCAAATCAATGGGAAGGAGACAGAAGGCCAACATAATTTCAATTCTTGAATGCAGAGGGATCAAAAAGGTAAAATACCTAATATAAACTCTTTATTTAAATTATTTTAATTTAATCGTGGTTCACAAGTTCTTCACTAAGCAATGAATATCTGTTGCATCATGTCACAAGATAATAATTGCAGGGATGTATTTGATTTATATTTTTGGGAACTTTTTTGCATTTCTGCACCTTAAACATGATCTCAGCTCTTGTTTTCCAGTGTTGGTAATGGATGGCTCAGGAAAAGGGCCGGCATAATATTTTTTACCCCTAAGTAAGTGATGCAACTCAGTCATCATTCCTATTTGTGATTGGATTGGATTGGATTATGATTATTTATTTTTTTCATAGGCCTCTGCAGAATTTGTATACACAAGGCAAATATTGAGAAGGCTTGCAGTATGCATGTAGGAAATGCTGAAATTTAGTCATAAAATGCACAGTAGGAAGGATAGGGGTTGATGTTGCATAGTGCTAATGAGGAGGCAGGTGTCACACCTAGTGGACAGCATGTTAAATTTTACCAAGTTCAGCAAGAATCTCTGTACAGATAACAAATTTGGTAAGACAGGTGCCCAGCTGTTATTGCATTGAGATACATCGCAGCATCTTATGCGTCCTGATCAGTTTATGCCAGCAGTCAGTCATTGTAGGGTGCACTACTTCACCTTAGATGCCCTTCTGAAGTAAAGTTTTTCTCAAGCAAACTATATGGAATATTCTGAAGTAGTATTTCAATATAAGGTTAATCGCCTCTACTTATGTGTGCATACATATATATATATATATATATATGTATAGGTGTTGGTATATATATTTCTCTGTGCGTGGGTAATGTATTTGCACACACAAATATGCATAAGTAAATTAATTGCATCATCACATAATTTTTGCCTATTTAGGTTGTCTGTGTCATAAGAACAATTTAATGCAACATTCGTATGCACTTACTGTTATTACTGTGGAGCAATAGGAAATTTTGGAGTTAACATTTTTTCTCTACCTAGAAAGATCTCATTCCAGAAATAATTTAGTCAATTTAAACAGAGTATTTAAACTTCAGTTGATTCCCAGCACAGAGATTTTATGAATTTTAACACTGAGCATGAGTCCTGAACAGTGCAAAATGGAATTTAGATATATTAGACAATAACGCTTTAGAAGTCATCATTGAAACCAGTGCATTTAGTTTTTGTACAAGATGTTTATGCAAGTTCCAGTTGGTTGATCACTAAAATTTCTCTGCAAAAATAATTTTTACTTCTTTGCCTCTGTAATACTATTGTACCTGGCCTGTTCCCATCTTCATTATAGTATGCAGTGAAATAAGTATAGGATTTTCAATAAAAATGTGGATCACATGATTTCTAAAGATTTTTTAAATAAACGGCCTTGAAAAATAAAATCTTAACATTTATAAATTAGGCAAATAGTGTTTCTAAATGGATTTTTGAACTTAAAAACCATGTTGTAGGTTCTCTTCTAATGATTCTTTTATAAATTGCTTTTTTGTCTCTTTGTAATGCATAGTCCTATCTAATTCTGCAGTTTCTGATTTGGTATTTAAGATTGCTCAACCCAGGCTCTGCAATTTCCTCCTTTATTTTTTTTTTTAAGGTGACTTTCCAAGTGTTTGATTAAAAAAAAACTCAAAGTGGTAAGCATGAATTAATGAAGAATTATGAACAGAACACCACCCTTTTTATTAATAATAAGCATTTCTGTCTTTAATGAAGCTGAACAGTCTTGTTATTACTAGTGAAAAACCTAATTCTGATGGTTTCTTAAATTAGTGTGGATAGTGTGCCAAGTGGTGAAAGAGTAGATGTAGTGGCATGGTTTATGTACAGAATTTTTTCAGGTGTAGTTTGACCATGTAATCGATCCATAAAAGAGCCGCTCCTGAAGCTGTCTGCTCTGTCAGGTGTCATTTTGAGTAGCAATATGGAGAAACACTATGTTTGAATGGTTTTAAGTATGTTGTTGAAGTTAAGATCAGATGATACAGAGAAACAAATCTAGATGGATTGTGAAACACACTGATTTGGTTTTTTGCTGATTTTTTGCATTCCTACAGTTTAAAAATCTCCTTTAATTGAATCACAAATTTTCTCCTTACTCTGAAACATTTTCCTCCTAAAAATGACAGGTAAACTTCAATCCAGGAATCGTTTATCAGGCCATGAATTTTTCATGAGTCACTAATATTTGGTTTCAATAAATATAGACCTAAAGTTTGGGCTGATAAGCACAGAAGAAGTAGTGATGGCTGTTTCATTACAGTTTGTGCAGAAGCATCCTCCATGAACTTTCTTACATGAGGATAAGAAACCCCAAAGCTTACACAGAGTAGGATACCAGGCATTTGATTTTGCATCCAAGTCCTATTATTTAGCTGATGGAAAGTTATTTTTACTGATGTGGTATGCTTTAAGAAAAAATCCATCTTGAAAGACTCAGTAGTTTTTCTTATCCCCCAAAAAGTAAATGTTAGTCAGGCACACTGAGGTGTGGCAGTCGTCTTTTTATATGAAGGACATATATCTGTGCAAATGGTCTCCAAGGCTCTGGGACTGCAAACCTTAGTGGGATTTCAAAGCTGCTCCAGCCACACATGTAGAGCCTTTCCTCTTGATGTGACAATCTGTAATCACCTGCTCTCCTAAAATATACTCTTTTCCCTTGTAAAGAGCTGCTGTACATGCCAGGGATGCTTCTGCATTCCTAAGGCATAGGATGGACAACTATGCTTCCTCTCGGAGGATGATACTTAATTTGTCAAATTCAGTTTTTTGAGCTGAGTTTACCAGTGTGATGTGTTGTTGTATGGACCCTTCCTCCTGAGGTACCAAGATATTGTCTTTGCAAGATATTTTGGCCTGCTGAATACGTTTCACATCTTTCCATAGTTATTTTCCTCTTGAGTGTTATTTAAAAAATTACAAAATAAAATAGAATTAATATTTAAATAAAAAATAATATTTAAATATGTAATATTAATATGAAGTAAGAAAGCCAGGATACGATTACAATACAGATTGTACTTTTTTACCTAATTTGCACAGCCATTATTTTTCTGTTCTGGAGTGGTGTCACATAAATACCATCTCAGCCAGCATGAAACATTTCACTGTGTTAGGAGGTCAGATATTGCTAAGTGGATTTTAGAGGGGCTGGATCATTTGGTGAACGATAACAATTTTAGTTATTCATGCTGGGAGTAAAGTAATTAAATCTTATGCTGGAGGGCAGAGGCCTGCAGCCTGTGCTCTGCTGCATCCAGTGAGGGTTGAGCAGAGCATGGTTGGTGACACGAGAGACACATCAGTCCATGTTTAGAAGAGACATATTAGGTTGATGTTACTAAAAACCAAACGAATAAACACTTGAGCATAGCAAACCCACCATAATAAAACTGAACTTGTGTAGCATTTAAAATTTATTAGTTGCATTGAGGTGAGTGTTTCCCCCTTTTAAACAACAGGTACTCGCCATTACTAGAGGAAAATTTACCTCAACTGGTGGATTGGATATGTGCTATTCTGCCAGCTTTATACTCCTACAGTTTATGGCCGCTATTGAAATAGCAAGTTGAACATTTCCATAGTGATTTGCAAATGTTAAGAAATTAATTTTCTTGACAACTCTGTGGGATATGTGCAGTCATTACTTATAAAGAGGAAGATTCAGAGCAGTCTTCCCCCTCAAAATGGGGGAAGAAAAAGCATCTGATTCCAGATTTAAGACTTATGCTAAATAGGCAGACCTGGCCTAAGCTGCACTGATAAAATTTGCTAAAACCTGGGAAGAATGATAGCTGTGAAAACCTCACATGCAGGTTAGTCCATGTGTACTGATTAAAATTAGATATTTTTATGTTCCCCAAACAGCTGCTTTTCCTGAAATTTAAAGGCTCTGAAATTATGTGCAGATAGATGAATACTGTTGATTTAACAAAAATGCAAGGAATATTTCCAGAAGATGGGAAACATTTTGCTTTGATGCCTACAGACAAAGATAGTGCATTTTGAAAATAATAGAGCTTTTCATGTATCATTTTGAAATGACACTTTAGGGCATCTTATTTTAAGATTCCATTTACCGTTTCTTAAAAATCACAAACTAAAACATGAAAATGTTCCGTTACCTAAACACTAAGCAATACTTTTTTTTTCTTTTCCAGATTAAATATTGCATTGCAAGTCAACATAAAATCACATTCTCCAGACTGTTAATTTATTCCCAAAAGGGATATTTCCTGGTATGTCCTAGTCACCAGACTGAGGAGTCTCATCCATCACACTCCGGTGCTAGCACATACCATACTAAAAGTCCCTTGAAAAGCAGGCAGACCTCTGTTTTCAGGTTATTTATTTATTTCATCCAAATAAAGCGCTGTGTATGGGCTGAAGGGAGGGAAAACATGGGCTGCGTTGAAGACCTGCCTTCTGCTAACTGTGTCTTTTGCAGTTTGGAGTGTGCGTCTCGCACCATTAGTCAGCTTTCTGAAGGCAACCCTCAGAATCCTGCATAAGATAAACCTGCATGAATAAATTATACAGTAGAAATAGCATATGGATTTTCAGTATGCTAGCAAGCTCTCTGGCAAATGTTTGTGAGAACGCTGTAGCCCACATAGAAAGTGCAATGATGGTGGCTCCATGTTAATGAAAGTAAAATTATGCTGCAGTGCAGTTATCACATACTAGTATGTGCTAAAAATAGATACCCTGGCTATCCCATGGTTACATGTTCCCATAGCCAGCCCTATTGCCAGTAAATACTACTGTGTTTATCTCCTTTTAATATAGAAACCTGTATGAAGCTCTTATTTTGTTGCAGTTTTAAAAATTCAGGACCACCCTGTTCTTGTTTCCCTTTTCAGAGCATGACGAATGTGTAACAAACCAGCACAACTGTGATGAAAATGCGCTCTGTTTCAACACCGTGGGTGGGCACAACTGCGTCTGCAAGCCGGGCTACACGGGAAATGGCACCATCTGCAAAGGTAAGCTGCTGGAAACCTGGGTGACATGCTCTGTCATAGCTGATGCAATCCTGGTTATCTACCTTGAATAAGACAGACAAAATGCCAGCCTGAAAACTTGGGTCCTGCGCCCATATGATTGTCCCAGGCATATATACATTGAGTTTGCATTTGGCAGTTTGCGATAATTTGAGGATGATGCATACATAGGTAGTAAGCTCTAAAATTTGAAATAGTTGTGTCTTGGTTTTGTGTCAACAGTTTCTATACATGCTGCACCATTCAAGGAAGTCCACAGTTACCAACAACATTATGTCTGTGAAAACACTTTCAGATTTACATTGCCCATGGTCAGTGACTTGCTATTTTACTTGGATGAACTAAAAATTGTTTAGTATGTCTTTTTATCAAAAGAACAGCAGTAGACATGGAAAAACAAAACCTTCACTACATGTGAGGTGGTGTCCTGTTTTCTAACATTCTGATTCACTGCTATCCATTAGAATTTCTATTTCTAGTCTAGAAAAAGATGCTTTCCCAGAGATACACTGCTGCTTTTATTTCTGTTGCATTTCACATCAGAAGAAATTATATTTGGTAGTTGGGCCCATATCCTTGGAAGTTCTCAAGCTCTGAGCACAGGATTTAGGGAGTGGTTGAAAATAAAAGTAGGGTAGCTCTAAGCCTGTGTATTAAAATCTGAGAAATGCACTTCTCTGCAGCCCTGGCTTGGATGCCAGTGTCTTTCAAAGGGAACTGGATTTGCCTGGATATGCCTCTTGCCCCCATGCCTTTGGCTCGTTTTAATGCACTAGGCTGCCAGCTGTATTCCTGTGCACCAAGTACTCCTGGATCGGGAAGCTTAGATGTCTCAGTGACAATGGTCTCACACCACAAGGCTGCTGTCTTCACACAGGGAGCTGGATAGCTGAAATCTGTAACAATTTTCTCTCAGAAGGGCTTTAAGACCTCAGTGGTGCTGTTACACAGAGCAGCTGCAAGCCAAAGCCTGGCATCTCTGGCTGGTTACAAGTGCAGGGCTCAACCACTGCCCCGAAGCAACACTTTGTTGGTGATAACCTCCATCTGCCTAGTCTCGTGTGTAGTTTCTTGTGGCCAGAGCATTTCCAGTTCCACACTGCAGATGCAATCAGAGCAACTAACAGCTATTGTGTTTTCAATCAGAGCTGGCTGCGTTTCTAGGTCCACAGAAGTGGCTCTTTAAAACATACATTGCTGGTGAATGCTACACCAAAATATGCAAGCACAGCTTCTCAGACTGCAGCATTAAGCTCCAAATGCTAAAAGTTTTGAAGTTCTTCAGAATCCCTTGAGACAAAATTAGTATTTTTATTGTTTCTATCAAATTACTTAACAAAGGACTGGGGTAGCCAGACAGTTTAATATTCGGTTGTGCCTATTACACTCATTCCTTTATTTGGGTGGCAGAACAGAGCAGCACTGCCCTAGGAAGAGTCTGTTCCAAGGGAAGATGTTGTCTTTCACTGCTTCCCAATGCATGCGAAGAAGCACATATGGGAGCTGTTGTCTTCAGATGATTTACGCTAATCTCCTTCTGTAGCTTGTCAGCCCATCTGGCCAGTGAGGCAGGGGGGCCTTAAACCATCTCTCTGTGACCTCTGTCCTTAGGAGAAGGCAGTCTCTGCACTCAGTGCTGCACGGCTGGTGTTCCATGCCAGCCTGCTAGCAGACTGTGTCCACCTGCGGGACTGCTGAGTGTAATTCTCTTACCCATATATTGTGATTTTGCATTTTGCAGCATTTTGCAAAGACGGGTGTAGGAATGGAGGAGCCTGTATTGCTTCCAATGTGTGTGCCTGCCCACAAGGCTTCACTGGGCCAAGCTGTGAAACTGGTAAGACTGTAATTTAATTTATGATGAAGATAATCTAAGGAGGATGCTTGAAGTAATCCAAGAATAAAGGAGTATTTAAGTTTGTGCCCTGAAAGAAGAAGCTTCCACTAAAACGTTACTCACTTTCCTTATATGCTTCCCAAGAGAGTGTATTACAGCAGTTCTCGTTAGAAGCACATGGACTGCAAAAATTAGAACATGAATGAAAACATCTTGGGTTTTGATGTTTCATAATTAATAAGATTATTATGGACTTGCTTTTCACCTCAAATGGCCTTTGGTGTCTCATATAAATAACAGATAATCTGACATCTGGAAATAAATTCAAGTAACTGATTACTTCTGTGCTGTAAATGTGTTCCTGGTTCAGTAACCCACCTTTGTTTGCAACCTTATTTGAAGACCTGTGATTAACCCAGCTTACTTTACTCAGTGTTAGGGCAGGTTTCAGTGTTCCTACTGCCTTTACCTCCTTTCACAATCATTCCTTTATCTTCCCCTACTACCCCTGAGGATGGCAGTACCTCAAGGCTTTGTTTTAGAACTTTATTTTTCAAGTCTTGAATCTAATCAAATTATATTGCCCAGCAGAGTATGTAGAATGTTAATGCTTAGCATCTCAAGTGCCTGCAAGTAATTTTTCAAAGTTCAAATGAATAGTTTCAGCACCTTTATTTATTGCTGCAGAATTTTTAAATGCATTCTAAGCATACTTGCCTCCAGGAGGTAAAGGGAGAAAGCTCTCTTAGATTAATTGGCTTCAGTATGCCTAATAAAAGGGCAGTCTGCCACCTATGACTGACTATTGTTGCTGTTGTATATTGCCTTCAATAAATCTTCCAAACAGTGGAAAGGAGGTCATTTGAGCAAGTATTGCTTTCATCTGACTTGTAAACATATCCAGTTTAATCAAAAACACAGACCAGTCTGAATTCTGTATTATCTGTCTATTTGAGAGGTGAGAAATGTGGCTGTTTTCATTCCTCTGTATTTGAACAGATATTACCACAGAGCACACAAGGGATGCTGTGTGAAAACCAGCATCCTAATTGCTCATCTATTTCTAGAAAAACGTTAAAAGGGCAGGTTTTCAAGTATTGCTCACTAGTTCACCGAGTGCAGATACCATGGTTCAGGGTACCAAGGTCTCTCCACTGAAACACTAATTGGAGCAACTTGTATGAAGGATATCACTCAAGTGTTAAAACAGTTATTTTGCTTTAGTAATAGTTGTCTTATATGGTCCTTGAACCACTCTCCTGTTCTCAACTAAATACATGTATAGTTCATAATCATCTTTTGCAGGTTTATATTCCTATCTGAAGTGTGTAGACTAGAAGCATATTTGCTTTAGTCTCCTTCTGTTGTCAATATTAATAGCCACTATCAAAAAGACATCTTACTGGCTTTTCAGAATTGCCCCTGAAAATCCTGTTTCTGTTCCCTTCTTTACAGGACAACCCAGGGACACTTAGCTCCCCATCCAGAAATTATAAGTACCTTAAGCTAACTTAAGTTTGATTAACTGCATTTAGCCCCAAATGTCCTTCAAAAGAATCTGAACTGCTGACCTAACTTCCCATCCTTCCTGCCCTTCAGGAAATATATAGGGAGGCAGTCAGAGGCTTGGACCACATCTTATGCCTTTCTGAATACCTGATCTCAATGTTTGAAGCTTGTATGGTGGAGACCTGCTAGACCACATAGCTAGTGATAATGTTGTTATGATTTTGAGCCCATTTGCCAGCCCCAAACCGATTTCATATGCCAGTTTTCTGAGGAGAAGCTCTTCTGTCCTGTTTAACATGATATTTTTTTCCTGCTGTAGAAATAATTAATGCTAGAGGTCAGCCACAGGAATACAGGTCTGGTCACCTCATATGGATATTAATATGCAGAATAGGATTGTAATCTACTTGTGTATGGCTTTGAAATATACAGTCTAAAATACTGTCAGTGTGGCAAATGGAAAACCTATTTGGTCAGTAAAAACTGACTTTTTCTGAGACTGCACTGTCAGAAAAATGGTGCTGTATACAGTCATAAAAGAAAACTGGAGCTTCAAACAATACATATGCACTTGTAGTGAATGCAGCAGATTTTGCTGAAGGTACTTCTCGTTAGGCTTGAAATGTTTCAAGGTGTTCATACTGCAAATAATTTATGCTGAAAACTTCCCTTTGAACAGTCTCTATGTCTACAGAGGTAATGCAATCTTCTCTAGGCATGTATCTTCCATTGTGATCATGTACAGAGAAGGAGGGGGATTAGTGTAAAAATGCTGAATTTATTTTAAAATTGCTCATTATTTATTTCTGTTTATGCTACATGTATTTAAAAACTAATTATTGCAGAATCTTGGGATTTTTAACTTAAAATACACAGTTATGTAGACATTGTCAGCAGCTGCTGAACCTAAGAATTAATTAGCAGGAGATTGAATCCACAGCCCAGGAATAACATAGGAAATGCAATCACCAGTTCTTACTGTTTCCTTCTGTAAAAGATGGTATAAGAGTTCTGATAAATCATTTCTCAGACTCATAGAAAAGAAAGGACAAGGTTGGAAGGGACCTCTAGAGATCATCTTGTCTAATCCCCCTGCTCAGAGCAGGGTCAAATACAGCTGGCTTCTCAGGACTGTGCCCAGCTGGATTTGGAGTGTTTTCAGGGTTGGAGACTCCACAAGTTCTCTGGGCAAACAATTCCAGTGTTCAATCACCCTCAGAGTACAAAAAAATTTTTTTTTATGCTTGCATGAAATTTCCTATGCCCCTAGTCCCTTTTCTGGACGTGATTGAGAGTGTCTAGCTTCCTTCAACCCTGTCAGGTATTTATACACATTGCTAAGTTTCCCCTCAGCCTTTTAATTTCCAGGCTGAACATCTGAGCTCTCTTAGCCTCTCCTGGTATGACAGATGCTCTACTCCATTAATCATCTTCACAGCACTACGCTGGATTTGCTCCGTCTCTCCTGTACTGGGGAATACAATGCAAGATCCAGCACTCCAGATAGGATCCCAGCATCAAGAAACAGGGGGGCAGGATCATGTCCCTTGGCCTGCTGGCAATACTCCTCCTAATGCACCTCATGAAGGCTGTTGGCCACCTTTGCTACAAGTTCACAATGGTGTCTCACGTTCAACCCATGTCCACCAGCATCTCCAGATTGTTTTCTTTCAAGTGGCTTTTCCGCTGCCCCACTAGTTGTGCCTGAGTTGTTTCATAATTGTTGTAGGACTTTGCATTTCCCTCTGAACTTGATGATATTCCCAGTGGCCCATTTCTCCAGGCTGTTGAGGTCCCTCTGAATGTCAGTAAAGCTGCCTGGTGTAGCACCCCGTCCTCCAAATTTCATACCATCTGAAAACGTGGTGAGGGTGAACTCTGCCTTGTTGTCCAGATGTTAAGCAGTCCTGGCCCAGTACCTGGTGATTCCCTGCATGTATGTTAAGTGACTGATCCAGCTGATCCAAACTCTCTGATGCCAGGCACTTAGAAAGTTTTCAGTCCATCTCACTGTCCATTTATTTAGTCTGCACTTTTTAACTTGTCTCAGGGTGTTTTGTGAGCATCAAAAACCTTACTAAGATAAACAACATCTACTGCTCTTCTCCCATTCACCAAACCTAGTCACCTGACTTCAGAAGGCTATCAAGTTAGTCAGGCATGTTCCTCTTTATAAGTCAATGCTGACTGTTACAAAGTACTTTCTTGTCCTTAATCTGTTTGGCGGATACCATCATCTTCCCACAGGTGTAGGTGAGACTGAACAATCTGTAGGTCCCTGGATCCTTGCCTTTTTCAAAGATAGGAGGGACATTTCCTTTCTTCCATTTCTGAGGAGCTTCTTTCAGTCACCATACCCTTTCAAAGACAATTGAGGTTGGCCTCACAGTGACATCAGCCAGCTTCCTCAGCACTCCTGGGTGCATCAAATCAGGTTTGATCGATCTGCTTTTTTTTCTAATTCATTTAGATATTCATCATTTTCTGCCATAGGTAAATTTTTCTTGCTTCAGATGGGCTTTTCCATTGGTCTTGGTGACCTGGGACACCTGAAGGTAAAATCTTACCTATAAAGACCAAAGTGAGGAAGGCATTGAGTACCTCACTGTTTTGATTTTCCTTTCCAAAACCCATCCTTGCATACTCAATCAGTATCTATATTTCTCCCAAAGCCTGAGAGGGATGACGTTGTCCATGCTTGTTTAATTGCATATCTTGTTTAATTGTAAAGTTATGAATTCTTCAATTGTCATTTTTAAATGCTATCTTAAATTGTATTTGAAGAGTATTCCATTTTAGAATTCAGAACAGGATGACTTTGTTAGATTTGCTTTAAGTTACTGCAATGCTCCTTTAATTCAGTGACAGAGATTTAAGAGTGGATTCGTCGTCCTACTATATATGCATATCTGCTAGTGTATGCATACAAGATTACTGCATTTTGCTGCTTGCCAACTTCTTTTTTTGAGTTTCCACACTTGTTTTGTGCTTTGAGTATTCCTGTGGACAGCTTTTAATTATGCATGAGATCAAAAAGTAGAGTTTTGCTACTAGTAGTCTTTTGATGTAGTTTTTGTTAACAGGTTGGCTGCAGGTTTTTGGACGATTTCCTGCTATTTGAATTTCCTGCTAATGAATTTCCCTTGGTTATTTGCAGGAATCATGTCCACCCGTTACTAAGCCACCCATGTTCAAACTTCTGAAAACAAACTGTCAGACAAAGCTGTTACCTTTGAAAGCAAAATTTGTGAAAAAGTTTAGCTTACAGACTCTACATTAATTCAGCCATACATTTTTATTAACATTTGGCTTAATTAAAGGTGTAACTGAATTTGTGAAAAAATAATGGTGAGCAATGGATAAGGGTGAGATGACCCTCTCTTACCTGAGCTCTTATCAGAAATAATCAAAGCCAAGAAAAATATATTGTTTGGATCTTCTCTCCATTTTTTTCCTTGTCATTTTCCATGTATGGAAAACTTTACTCTCTTGGGATGTTGCTAAAACAAATTCTTGCAACATTTGTAGTTAAAAATACAACTGAAATACAATTCATACAAGTGATTTTGATGAATAATTGCTACAGATCAGATTTTGTCAGTTTTGTGCTACTTTCTATATAAGCTAAATAATTAACATGCATGACTATTGCTCTTTTCAGTAAATCCAAATTAATTTGTTCATGTGCACTGACCATAATAATAGCAGACTTCAGGTCATTAAAGGCTATTATTATTTCTATTCCAAAGGAAGCTTGTGAAAATATTCTAATTATTATTTCCCATTTATTAAGAAAAATATTTTATTGGTATTGGAATAGAAGACTTTATCAAAGTAACCAGAAAGCTTGTTAACCTTGCTGATTTTGCAAAAATGAAATGTTTTAATACTTTTAGCATGACAAGAGAACTGCTTCCATTTAAGGTCTTGATCCCTTGTGTTCAGTTAAAAGAGCCACAATCATCTTGTGGCCACAAGTCTTCTTCTGGTCACAAGTGTCCTCGTGACTTCTACAATCTGAATAAAGCAGGTGGGAGACTAAGGGCAAGGGGTAGATGGTAGAAGCACTTTCTCCCCATTTTACAGATTTGGAATCAAGCCATACGAGGAAAGTTGAGTAGGTGGCAAAGTTTGCATAAGAAGACAGTAGCAGAAGTCCAGGTAAGATATGGGTCATCTCATTTCTTATCCCTTTGTCCCTCCATTAAATATGTCAATACCTGAGAGAAAACATGGTGGGATTTATAGCGTATTGTCTGAGTGGGAAGTACAGTGAATTTGTAAAACCTAAAAACCCCTTTGACCTTCAAGGAGGATGTATTCAAAAATGTCTATCTCATTATACAGGAAAAAAAGGTTTAAAAGTTGTCTGTGAGAGTAAACAAATAAGATGTACAGCAAGCAAAGAGGAAAGCCAGGGTTCTGCAGATCAGATGCTTTTTACTTGGCTGCAGTGTTTGAAAGGGAGGTCACTCACCCTGTTCTCTCCTGAATTTTTCTCAGATATGAAAAATAATCTCAAAAATGAGCAGGCTGACAAGGGCTGGTGACTTTAGAAGCTTGGAATGTTTACTTGCTTTACTTTGCTTTACATTTTTACTTATAATTATTCACAAAATAAATATTTGATAGAATTTTAAAAATGCGCATATTGAATTTAATGCACATTCTGAATTTAGGCATGAACCCTACTTACCTCATCCTTCCAGTTTGATAGCTTAAGATGCCTTGCTGCTTAAGCTTGCTGCTTGCTGCCTTCTGTGTCTTTTTCTTCATTTTCCTTGCCTGACACAGTTTCTTGGGTGCATATAATTTCTTTCCTCCCTCAGACTCATCAGTTTTAAATAACAAAAGGTTTTTTCTTTGCTGAAGAGTCACATACTGGTACTTATCTTTTTCTCTTTTTATCTTTCTTTAGCTTGTTGCAACACTACAATCCTATATGTAGCAGCTTAAGAGAAAAAAAAAAGAGGAGAGTGAAACCAGGGAAGAGAGAATACTACAAAAGAGCTTTGAGGAGACAGGATTTTCTTGTTATTTGTGAAAAACATTGAAATGCATCCACTACTTAGCTATTATTTGCTGTGGGGAAAAAAGTCCTTTATTAAACATGAAAACTTAAATTTCAGCTAAGTTCTTAAAATACAGTGGGCTATAAATAGAATGTGAATAGTGCAGCTGGGCAGCATTATAATAGAATTTCCTTCTCTTATATAAGGGAGATCGGGATGACCTTCATCACTCACTGTAAGCTCTCTCATGAATTATGAGTCATTCAACTATTAGTGGAATTAAAATCTATACCACTGCCAATCATTGCCCTGTATCCCTATGGAGCTCTTCCTTTTGCTGTCAACATGAGGACATCTGCAGTCTCTGCACATATATGCCAATGATATGTTTATAGCCCAAGCAAAGGCAGAGTGATTTAGTTTTAAGCTGCTTCTACAGCTTTTTCATGTTCATATTGAGAATATTTATTATATTCTTGATGAGTTATTGTCAACTGTAGCATGAAGGAATAATGTGTGTGGGTTTTTTCCTTTTTTGTGCTTGAACAATTTTGTACAATATCTGCAAGATTTGACAGTTCAGGAGTAGCAATGCAAATTAGTTGTCACTGGTCTATGGACTAAGAGTCATGGTAAGAAGCCACTGGTAAGAAAATGTAGGTAAGAATGTTTTAAACTTTAGCCCATATGTAATATGTGCAATACCCTGACCAAAGAGTAGAGGACTGTTGCAGGAGACCAAGCTCAAATCAAGGTGTCAAAACAATTCCTAGTTCCACAAAAAAATTTGAGTTGCTTTGAGGCCTTGTTTGTTTGTTTTTCCTAAATTGCCTCTAAACTAATGCTTGGAAATTTACTGTAATTCTTAACAGAGCTGATCTGAAACAACCTTTTACAAAGCTGAGAATAGGCTGGGTGCATCATTCATTCACATGTGTAAATATCATAAGCCATGGTTATGACTGACTTGACTCCTCACTTGAGGAAACCCAAGACCTTTTGTCAGTACACTGTGCAAGTAAAGGCTTCCTTCTGGAAGCCCACTGGAAAAGAGGAAACATCTGGCAAAACTAGCTCTTTTCAGATTAGTTCCCTTTTGTTTAGAACTCAGCTACCCTTACCCATCTCTAGCAGCTACAACTAGTGTGTTAGTCCTATTTCTCGTGTGCAAATGGAGCTGTGTAATTTTCAGATGCTAGTAGGTATCTAAAATAAGTATGTCAATGTATTTCAAGGTATAAAAGTGTTTTTGCTATCTTGGAGAAAATCAAGACTGTTTTTTTCAAGATAGGGCTGATAAGGAAACAGAAGCATGTGTTACAGTTAACGTGAGTTGCTGTACTGAGAATGATGAAGAAAGTGAAAGCAAAACCACTTCTTTGTCAACAACTATAAATAGAGGCCAAATTCCTCTTAATTAGTCTTTCTAATGAGGATTGGTGCACTGTCACACAATATCGCTGAAAGATACATTATTTTTATTTTACAGTATTCATGGGTGCACCTAGTTCATCATGGTCAATTAGGTGCTCTGAATTTCAATTGTTACAAATACTACTTCCTTTGATGATATTGGGTGTGCAATGAGAGACATAGTCTCAATTATTGGTGTGATCTGTGATTGATCAATTTTTGACAACAAAGAATTTTTAGCAGGGCCACATGGTGAAGCAGTCAGTGGAAAATTCCCTTTGATAACATTTCTATCTAATTTTGGAGTACTGCCACTGCCACACATGAAATACCAACACAATTGAATTTCTTTTTGCTGGCATTTAGCAGGACCTATGGGGGTGTGCAGAAATCAATGGGGGATCAGGAGTCTGGAAAATTGCATACTCGAAGAATTAATGAACTATAATTCTGTATTACATTCTCAATCACATTTTGCTTCCTTTTCATTAATGTAACTAAATTAGTTTTCTGTGGACAGGGTACTTTAAAAACTGCAATCATGGTCTTGCTGGGATTAAAAAAAAAAAAAAAAAAAAGGCCTGTTATAATAGTAGCTATTTTTTCATGCAACATGACAATTGGAAATTTTTAGTGAAGAACATATCATCTGCAGCACTGATTCCACCTGTCAAGGCAACTTTAAGATGACTTAACCAGAAGTTCTACTAGATCTGGGAGATATCGAGATACAAGCAGCAACTGCAAAGACATTACAAATGCAGGTTTTTTTTGGTTTTTTTTACCCAGTATGGGCCTGATTAATTATCCAGGGGAACAGGGAGAGGAAGTGCCACGATCTTCATTCTCATCTGAACGCTGAGATATCTAATGATATCTGAGATATCTGAGTATCTGAGATAACTGGTGTTTCTAGTGCTGTGTAGAGAAAGTTCTTTTGCTCACAGAACTGTGTTATGGTAGGATAGAATTGTGGGTGACTCCTTCCTGTGCCCCAGGGGCCATCTGTAATCTTTCCCTCTATGATTTAAACCTATAACTGAATAAAATGTTGGCACAAAATGTAATTAAAATCAAGAATATTGTTTAATGACAACTTTGAGTTGTATTAAATCAGAGTGAGATTGTAAACAAAATCCATCTCTGGGACTTCTGTTGACAAAGGAAGAAAGTTTCTTCTGGAGTCAGCAGCAGTGTTGGAAAAGAAAGAGCTGTTCAAACTTTACAAAATAGATTTTGAAGTTATTCCAAACAACTTAGGTTTTCTGGTGTAACTGATATCTTCCTGGATTATGTCAGCGTTCTTAGCCACTGTATTCTTGAGGGTTTTATTCCTCTTTGTGATATTTTTCTGCATGTGATATATGAGAATGTAGTGGGATGGAAATCCCAAAAGCTGCTATTTTTTTTTAACAAGATAGCTCCAGTATATTGAACTAGCTTCAGGATCTTATATTTCTCCACCTGGCCCTGTTTTTTGTATAAGATCTCAAATCAAAGGTCTGTTTGAACAGGAGAGTCTTCTCAAGTATCATCATATTGGAAATCTGTTGTCACATGAAAACCAACAAAAACACATTTTGGTCCTTAAATGTAAGAGATGGGACCCTAGAATTTTCAGTAGAGATAATGAACCCTTTTCAAGGCTGCTCCAGAAAACTGAGTCATTGATAGCAAACACTTAATGTAGTACAGTGAACTTTCATTGAGTCATACTGCATAAGACCTTTTCCTCTTTACGTATGTATTCACTAAAATTAGATAACCCAGACATCTTCCTAATCCTACTGTATAGTCTTATCTGAGCATAAATCTGAATAGTTGAAATGTGATCTTTTACATCCAAGCCAGACATAATATCCTTGAGATTGTATTAACATATGCAAAGGCATTATCAGAGTCTGACTGTTCCAAATGTACCCATGCAAAAAATCCCCACAAAACATTGAAGATTTGTCTATTTAAGTAGTTTCAAAATCTCCTAAACTACTTCTTCGGTGATCTATTGCTGAAATTACTGTTCTTTCAGTTGTTTGCACTCTATTTATGCTGGATATGGAGCTGGGATGTGGGTGGCTCTGGAGGTTTGCATTAGGCTGGCAAGGCTGTTGCCAATGAAATGAGATCTCAAATTTAGCCTGAGTCAGTAGTGACTGAACATTATGGAAGATGTTGGCTGCTCATTAATCTCTATAACCATGTCCGGTGATAAAACCCAATTAACACTGGGACAGATTATTGCAATTAGAAGTCTCTATTAATTGACTGTCTTAGCTAAGTGCCATGTAATATTCTGTTGCAGAAAAACTTCCAATGTGGAGATAACTAAATTCTAAGTATTCACAGCCCCCAATATGTGGTGTTGACTTTTTGACAAGCAAGGGCTTTGGCTTGTATTGACCTGGATAAAGCAGTTTATGACAGAAAATATTTATGGACTGTGTTGTGCTCTGTGTCTCTGTAAGCTTGTGAATATAGGCTTTTCTAAGAGGAGAATTCGGTGATTAATATTTAAGTCTTGAAGTGAGTAATATAAAATGGTAGCAACCCTTCTCCCCTCCCCCACACCATGGTTCTTTGTTGAGTGCAGCTTGACTATATTACAGCTTGGTCTTGTTGCTGGAGGAAAGAGAGCTGCTATCTTTCTAATTGGCAATTTTATACCACTTTCAGTCTTCAAAAAAATCTTATTATACAGGAATTCTCTAATAATATGAATCAGAGAGCTAGTTTTCCTTTTTTTCTTTTTGTACCAGTGGATAATTTGCTAATGATCTTATTTTACTCTTCAGGGAGCAGAGTTTTCTCAATGTTCCCAAGAGAAAGGGGTATAATAGCTAGAAGTATTGCCACAGTTAAGGAAATGAGTGATTCCAAGGTATAAAGAAGGTGATTTGGGAGAGCAAGGTTTTTTGTTGTCTAGGGGAGCTAGGTGTATATGGCTTACTTTCAAAATGCCTCTGATTGTGTGTCTATCTTATTAGAGTGAGGCCTCAGCAAAAAAAAAAACCCACCAAAATTCAAGTTGAAAAATGGGTAGAAAAATCTGGAAATAAGAATACCAGCTGGTTTGAGTTTAAGACAAATGCACAGGAGAAAACCTGAGTATTTGAAAACCAAATCAAGTGCAATGTAAGCATGTAATAATCAGTTACCCTGTTTTGTTGCTGTAGGGTATATACAGTATTGCCAGGAGTGTGTGCATGAATTACATAGGGTAGAGAGAGTTCATGAGTTTGTGGTGTTTTGTGGGCTCACCAGTCTCACAGGTATGTGTGTGTGTTCTCCAGCCACAGTGTTTCAAAAGCCCAAATCACAGATCTTCTGCTGTGCAAAATGCCATAGGGTGGAAGCACAGCCATTGCAGGTGGTACTGAAGTGCTGTGGGTACAGCTGTGTAGCTACTCTCCAGTTTGGGATGAAGGTTACTTTCACTGACTTCCTTTTCAAACCTGGCCACCTGCATCAGTGAGATGGCAGATTTGGTATGTGCCGTTGTGGTCTTTATTTCAAAAGGAAAAGTAGAGGAGAATTCTACCTCTGTGGTAGCCAGTGTTAGTCCTGCCTTAAGTCAGAGCAGGACCAGGATGAGACCACTTGCTCTGGCCCATCACACATTGTATAGGTTGCTCTTTTACTTCCTATGGGAGCTGGGGATGTTGCCTTAATTTTTTAATTCTTCTCCCCTCACTCTTCTATACCTCTTTATACCTAGTTAAATACCAGCACCTGAGTACTCAGAATGAGGTGTCTGTTTTGTTCTGCTTTAAAAGGTCATCACTTGCTATTGGAAGATATACATGCTTCCTTTACCCGCATTTAAATATTTTGTTTAAATTTCTTTTTGTAAGTGAAAATAGAAAGCCTTTTGCTAACCTTTTTCTATAGAGTAATATTTCATTTTACATGCCTTTCTAGTACAGCATCAAACAGGACTTCATTATTACTGTTAATATTCCATATAGCCCACTGATATACCATACCCACTGGCCAAGCAAAACTTCAATTACTTTTTTTTCTCTTGTCAGCTCACACCTCTGACTGAGCAGCTGCAAGATGATTCATCAGGAAAGGTTTCACCATAGGGCAGAGGAAAATTATTTCTGTCTGCTTTTCCCTTACTAATAAGATAATTTCAGTGGTAGATAATTTTGCAGCACTTCCTCAGCCATGCTATGCCTATTTGGAAACAGCAATCTTTTTATCCAAATGTCAAGAAATTTTTCCATTAAATCCGTGCTTTGACTCTGCAAGACATATTTGCACTGTGTTTTCTTTTTTAGCAGAGTTGCGACAGTCATATTTTGTCCCATCACAGAGCACGTTTCTACCAGAATTGATGATCAGCATTAGCTGTGAGAATTAAAGCAAAATTCTGTGCATAAAGAACATCTATATTCTGAAACCCACTGGTATGTGCTTAAGGTATCATTTGCCTTAAAAGTTAGTGGTGAGGAGAATTGTTTTGGATTTGTTTTGTTTGCTGCAAAATCCTGCAAGGAGTAATGGGTTATTCAGCATGGATGCAACTACAGTTCCAATGTAATGGCAAACAATCTGTAGGGAGTAAGACATTTCTTCAAGACCTGCAGTGTGTCTCTGTACATGCTTGTGATTGGAGGCTTTCTTACATAACTCCACTCCAATTTTGCATGCTGTCGTAACAAAACCAGAAGAATGTATTTCTTTGTTTATTGACGTCTGTTAAAGCATTTCATCCCAAGCAATACTTCTTGTGTTATAGATTCATCAGCTAGTTTGCAAATAAATACAGAGAAGCTGCTTTTTTTGTCACTTTGCCAATACTGGTGTGACATTCATGGCTTGTTTTTCCTGAATAATCAATGACTTCATCTGAATGCATTCCACTTATGCCTGTGATCCTGTGCTTACATTTACAAGGCTTATAGATTCACTAATAAATTTTTCTGAAGAGAGGAACATGGGCTTTCTTTAATTCATATCTGTTACTTTGACCTAAATAACACTTATTTCTCCAGCTTATCATCAGCAAATACATTCCTCTTTCCCAAAGAAGTACATGCCATCCAGTGTCTTAATGCAATGTTAATAAGTAGCCAGTATGAAAATTTATATCAAGTCTTAACAACAGCTCTTTGCTTTCAGCCTCTAAGTTTACAAACATTGTTTGGTCTCTGGGGCTTGTAGTTTAGCCAACCCCAACAAGTTATCATGCGCTGACCAGGTGATCCCAAGTGTTTAGCATGGTCACTTCTGTTCTGCCCAGCAAGCTCTGTGCCAGGCAGCATATTCCCCAGTGGTAAGGGAACTTCCATACTGCAGTCCTTTCTTCTTTTCTTTCCCTTTTTCTTAAGTAATCTGTGCCTTTCTGAGCGAATGGCAGTAGATAAGACACAGACTGCAAGCCAACCTTTTCTCACTACTGTAACATAATTTTCATTGATCTTCCTCTGATCTCTCAAACACCTCTGAGGTCCCACTGGCTCCTGGCTGCTCACAAGAAAAAGGCCAGAGTTTATACTGATACAGAAAGAAACACGCTGAGCAGTGGAAGATTGTAAAGGTTTGGCATTTCTCAGTCCTGCAGCACAACTACTCAGATGTTTATCTTGGTATTCACTGTGGAGTTGAAAATTCTGTTTTAAACCAATAGAGACTTATGACTTAATTTGTGGTGGACAAAGCAGCAATATATGTGCTTGCTGCAATATTCCAGCAGGAGTATTGGTAATTTTTATCATCATAAATACTGATAATGTACATCAGTTGTGCCAGTTTAGAGAGACTGTTGGTAGAAAATCAGACTGATGCATCATAGTGAGAATTCCTAATGAGATTTTTTCTAGTATCTGTAAAGCTTTTAAAAACCAATACATTTATGATATTACAAAGAAATTAAAGTTATTCCAGAGAAATGACAAGAAAAAAATATTTGTCATGTAAATAAAATAGCCAGAGTGCATCCCATGTACCCCCTGTCATGTATAAGAAAAACACAGCTCAAAACCAAATGTGAGTGATTGTGCTATACCTTGTAGTTTATGGAGGTGTTCCCCGTGTACTAATATTTTTATTACCTTCAGATGTGGAACCAAGTGTGCTCAGTGGATAAGGAAGTCTTGGGTTTTTTTAAAGTTCATGCTTGAATAAATCTTATGAAATACTAGATAGAGTATGTCTGTCTAGGCACACATTATTCTCAGAAAAGAGATTTGTTACCTTATTGCAGCTTACAATTTATTTTCTTAGCCAGTTTACACTTTCTCCTATGAAAATAACAAATTACATAAATGGGAGTTAACAGGGACTGTGGGCAGAATTTTGACATATTTCACATATATCTCAGTGGTCATATCACACCTCTCCTTCCTATCTGTTTCCTAGAGGATACTAGATCAACTGCTGATGTACTTTAAGTGGTTGATTTGTTACTTTAGTTCTCAAAGATTTGACTTTTAAAGAAAGGTTGAATTCCCACTTTGGCCAGAATGGTCAATACACTGAGAGTTTATTCATTGTTCAAGCTCATGGTGGAGGGTGATTAGAGCTTTTTGTTTCTGAAGGCAGCTTGCACATATTGTGCCTCCCTTTGTGCTGGTGCTGTAGGCACCTCTCAGTCTGCTTCTGGTATAAAACACAGTGAGAAGGCAGTGAATCTGATGGTGAACAACCCAGTTTTACCTGTTTGACTCCATACTCCTGGTATTCCCTAACTGTTAACAGCACTCATATTCTGGGACCTGTTCTTTAGTACAGCTTACTGTGTACTTGAAGGCACTGGAAATGAATGTGTCACAAAGCTCTCTGCATCTCTGCTAAGTCCATGAATCCAGGTGTCTTTAGAACATGCTTTGGTGGATTCTGGATCTAGTGAGTGTATCAAAAAATCTATTCTATGATAAAACGTTATTGAAAAATTTAGTCAGTGAAAGTTGTTCATTTAAGAGACATACTTCCCAAAGGAATTTCCAGGAGGAGGAGAATGTGTTGTATTTCATCCTCATGATTTAAGCTTTTGTTTGGAAACCCAGTTGTTTTCTTTGATGGTTAGAGAGGAGGCTGCAGTCAGTTATATATACCTTATACCAGAGGTGCTGGTATAAGTCAACAGGAACTCCACAGGATAGGGAAGCCCTGCTAAAATTTGCTCTACCACCTAAAATTATTGTCACAAAGAACATAAGCAAGGAGCAAAGTATTTAATATTTTGGTATAACCCTAGAAAAAAAATCTTTATCAGGCAGCCAGCACTACTCAAAGGGTTAACAACGTATTATCTGAACTGGGATCTTATTCTGTTCTTTGTATTGTGGGCAGTTTACACAGATGTCAGATTACCTGTCATGTATTGTGACAAAATGAGTTGTTACTCTGCAGGCAGTAAATTGAGATTAGCAGAACCTCCACTGCTGTTAGGCCCAAAATCATTAGCCAAGTACTGTTATGGAAACGATTCAAAACTTCACTGCAATTAATTCTGCAAATTCAAGTGTCAATAATGCAAATAATTCTGTGAAACCCGGGAACACCAGAGACCTTGTTCTTTCATTGGATGACTATAGCAATGTCCTCTGTGTGAATTTTCTCCTATTTTGTTGTTCCTAATAACAGACATTGATGAATGCTCAGATGGCTTTGTTCAGTGTGACAGCCGTGCTAACTGCATTAACCTGCCTGGTTGGTACCACTGTGAATGCAGGGATGGCTACCACGACAATGGGATGTTTTCACCAAGTGGAGAATCCTGTGAAGGTCAGTGTCTAAAAAAGGTGGGGCAATGTTATGGCTCATGTGAAAATGTCTAGAAAATGTCTAGTGTTTCAGATTGCACTGGTCAAGTATTGTCTTGAACACTGCAGTGAAATTTAAACCTTAACCCAAAAGAACTGTAGTCTAAATAAGCATCATCAATAAAGGCGAGCAAATGTAAAATATGAATGTTCCTGTACAGTGGAGCATTAGTGGCCATTTCTGTGTTTTACTAACATAATATGTAAAGTCAGGCATGGTGATTAAAATGCAGTTTCTCTGGCCCTACATCTGCTTCTGTGCATGTCCCTTGCATAAGTGATTTCCCGTGGGCTGATAGCATGCACTGTAATCTGTCACTCTGCAGTAATCTGTTTTTATGTCAGATTCTTTGTGTATAGAAATGAGCCTCCATCCAGACCTCGTTTCCTTCACTTTGTTTTCCTTGTACACTCAAATAGTTTGTGATAAAAATATTTCCCATTGCAAAAAAAAGATTGTTCATCCCTGAGACCCTTACCTACATCTTGATTAATACTGTGGTGTTTCTCCTGTGTAATGGCTAACTACTTCTAGAGGGCTGCAGTTTGAAGATCTACATTGTGAACTGGGAAGGTCAGTGGACATAGGGCTGGGAAAAGGTGTAGGGGACAAGCAAGTGATAAGGGGAGAAGGAAATGGAAAGGTTTTCTGTGTTTATGAATTCTGTTAGAGAGGGCAGCAGACTAATAAGAACACAGTTATTTTGAGATACAGATCTCTTAGTATGGAATGTTATTCAGCTCTTAAGATATTTCAAGCTGCTGCTCTTAAATAACAGAACAAACCAGTCTTGTCACCATTTCTCCTTTCTTTCTCTGAGTGCTGAAATATTCAGTGCTCATAGTGTAAGCTTTCATATTGCTGTTTAAACTCACATTGGTGGGCTGCATTGGTCCCAAAGGGAAGCAATTGAATTAATTTCTCTAAAGCAGACACACAGACAGTTCTCCAGGAGTGAGAATGACCTTTCTGGTATACCCATCATCAATACTTTATTTCAACACATTTTCATCACAGCTGAAAGCCTGTATTCCCAGGAGGAATCATCAATTTGAGGCAACCACTGCTTTCATAAATCGAGTTCTCTTTGTCAAGAACTAACTAAATGTCAGTGTTAGCTGGCCAGGAGTTAGGACAGGAAGGTGCAAAAAATAAGTTGTGATCCCTTTGATTATAACATTGCACTTCTGTCACTCATGGCACAGGTAATAAATACTCCAGCCCGGCATTTATGGAAATATTCTCAATATCCCAAGTTTTATCTTCAGTGTCAGCATAACACTTATCTCATAGGTTGAAGATAGTGGTTTGGCACATGCAGTCTCAAGAGAGATACATGATATAAAATGACTGTGTTAAGATGTGTGCAAACAAGTATCAATTAAGAAGTAATTTCTACACAAATGAAAAGCCAAGGGAGAAGAAATATGGGGATTGCTACATGTATACAGAAGTGGCAATTATTAGACTGCTTTGACCTTTTCTACAAAGAGCCAGCAGCTCTTTATTAAACATACACAGAGGATAACAAGTAATTAGAATTAAATCACAGATGCCAGGAAACTATCTTCATTGCTGATAAGCCTAGTCACTAACAGTGGAACACTTTCAGTTTGATTGATTGCAGCTGCAAATATTGAAATCCTTAGCAACTTGAGATCACAGAATGGCTTGGATTGGAAGGTACCTTAAAGATCATGTAGTTCTCACTCCCATCCCCCTAGACCAGGTTGCTCAGGGCCCCCTCCAGCTTGGCCTTGATGGGGAGGAAGGTTAGATATTTGATTAGTCTTACTACATCACTTTTTATTGGATTGACAGCATTGGATGTTGTCTCAGATAAAAATAAAACAAGAAGGGGTGTGAAGAGACAACCTAAAATCCATTGCAGTATAGAAAGTTGAGCTTGCAGTGGCACAATACAGAAGTGCAGAAGCAATTGTCTTCTCTGCTGTCAGATCTTTCCACTGTAAGAGATTTCCCTACTGGGTTTAAAGACAAAAGAAAATGGGTTGCTCTTGTCAGTTCTTCAGTAACGCCTGGTTAGATGTGATTAGATTGAGCTGTTGGTGGATGTATAAAAAAGGTCTTTTACACAGTCCCTTTAATGGGGCAGCAGCTTCCAGGCCATACTAATCTCAAAATTCAAATCGCAGTTCTCTAGTTCTCACTTTCAACTCTATCCAGGACCAGTGTCCTCTGAAACTTCCTGGCTTGTGCAGGTGCTTTAGCTTGCAGAGCTATAGAAGGAACAGTGCAAACTACTTCAAAGCAGTGTTTTATATAAAGTGCATAATAAGCTTGACTTGACTCATCTTTTGTAAGTTTTAGTTGCTTTGAAGTAAGTTCCTTCTTTTAGTGGAAGAAACTTGTAAAAGGCAAGGAAGTGTGGAATCACATTTTCTCTCTTGATTGTTCTACATGGTCTGCCTCAAATGTGGGTCTGTTTGTGTCCCCTGGACATGTTCTGATAGTACTACATAGAGAATTTCAGTGACCAGTGTAATCAGTTCTTTATTTCCTTCAGCAAAACCTCAAATTTTAAAAATCCACATGGAAACACTTCTGTTAAAATCACAGAGGCACAGGAGCATTTCATTAAAAACCTTATTTCAACAGAATACCAAAACTCCACCTACCCCTTTTGCAGGAAATGTCCCTTTAGGACATCATACTAAATGTCCCTAGCTAGAGGTGGGCTCCTTTGTAGCATTAGACTTTTTCAGTGCTTGATAATTAAATAATAGATACTGAATTGCCTATTTTAAACATATCTTGACCTTGGCTACTGCTGCCTCTTTGGCAGAATTGAGAATATTGAGTATTTTGACTAATGTACTTGAATGCAAAAATTCATAATCCCGTTTTATTGTACCTACAGGCAATGGAAGACCTAGAGATTCCTTTGCTAATAGTTTTGATTCACATTATACCCGTAGGTATACCTATGGTGGCTATAAAAATTACTTAGAGAAATTATGGGAAATGCAGCTGTAGGGCTTCAACCTCTTACCAGCACTTGCTGTTTTTCCCTTGGAAGTTGAATTATGTTATGCATTGTTGTATTTCCAGAAAACTGAAACATCACGTGTAGTCTTTGAGAATTTTATGGCTTTGGGAAGTCTTAAATTTTATATATGTAGATATAGCATTCAGCATGGTATATTAACTGGTATCCTCCTCTTTGCCCCCTGACAGCTTTCCTTTATTGTTTCTTTAAACAGTCTTATTGGTGCTGAAGGTTGTCTCCTATGTACCATTTCATAAAGAGAGCTGGGCAAAGGGAGTAGATATTGCATCCTCAGGCTTCATTGCAGTAAGAAAACTGGAACAACTGAGGGCAAAAATCTAAAATAAGAAAGTTCAGGCCCCATTAATGTTTGCCCTGCAGTTCTGTGTAACATTCTGATTCCTTTCAATCTGTCCTTTGCGATGTCTAAAAGCTTCCAGAATCAGTTGAAGAGGGAGGCTGTATTGGTTCGCACAAGAATAGTGCAGGTTATACCTCATCAGTTGTTGGACATTTTGCACACATCCCCATCCAAAGAATAGCTCACCTAATTAAGGCAGCCCCTTAGGACTTACCGAGAGTATCTGTCAGGTACCAGCTGTTGTTAGGATAGAATATGAGATCAATGTACCTTCACTCTCAGCAGGTACTGCATTCTTTAAATGAGACAGATGTGACTGAAAGGTTTGGAAAGATCAATCCAGAATGCCCAGTTCATAAAAGAATCTTTTGTGGTTGTAAGGCTTTATATATATGTTTGGATTTTTTGTTCTGAAGTATCTCAGATTTTTCTTTTGCCATCCTGCTTCCAGAATTAGAATCACTTCCTTCTCTGTATGACAGAGCAGCCTGCCTGACGGCACAGAGGCTGAGGCTCTACTTGAACACTGCTTTCCACAATCCAGGATAATGAGGGATGGAGGCATATTACAAGCCTCAGTATGCTCCTCAGCCTTACTGACTGAGCAAAATCCAAAACAGTCACTGCAGCATTCAGGTCTCTGGATCTGGAAGGCAGAGGAATTGCTGGCTGTCAGGATGTCTCAATTTATCTCACAGTACATCCGGTATTTTAACTAGTACATGAAATTTCTTGTAGTTGAAAAACCACTGTCAATTTGGAGTCCTACATTTAGGTTTAACAGAAGCTTTGTTTTTGATAGCACTTTATGGAAACAGGAAATAAAAAATCACTACTCTTCAGCAGGAAATCTTACTAGCACTCACAAAGCTCCATCAAAATCCTTTTGCTTTTATTCATGGTCATAAAAGGTCAGTAAATGAAGTGACTTCTGTCTTTTTCCATCTATCCCAAACAGAGCTATGGGCATTAAGGCTTCAATACTGAGTTTGGGAACCCAACTTAAGCATCATCAAACAGAAGGCAGGTATAGAGACAAATTAGCATTTAAATATTCTAGAATTTGGGAAGAATACAAAATTTTCAGTGTTTCTCATCTTTTATGAAAGGACTAATAAAACAGAAACTTGACCACTACATTTTAATAAGACAGCAATTTGAACACATTTACTGTATCAGGAAACAACATTGCTGCCAAGTTGGTGTTACCAACATCTGAAGTCTCAGCTCTTCATCTACCACATCTGGCAAGCACTGACAGCTGGCTTACATGAACTCACGAATCAATTATTCATAATTGACTTGCTCTTTGAAGAATGATTGCATCAGTCAATAGATTTACTCAGGACAGAAAAGAGCAGAAATAAAACTTTCTGCTCAGATGAGCTTGGGTTCCATAGCAAATGCACTCCTTCCTTTTTTGCCTTAAGCAAAAAGTACTCAGGTATCCTCAAAGCAAAAAGTACTCAGGTATCCTGGCACTTTGACCTTGCTGAGCTCATGCTGTTCCTCAGAGCAAAGGTAAATGAGAAACTTCAGTTGTTTCAGAGCAGAGGAGTTGTCCACCCTCCCAAATCATCTCTTCCAATATTTCTCAGTGATACAAGTGTTCATCTTTTCTTTACAAAAATGAGAGTCTAACAGATAGCAGAATGATTCTGGTCTCAGACAGACCCTTTGGGGCTTTTTGTAAATGTCCTGCATGTAAGTCTGGATAGTTCATCAGAGGAGAGAAAGCTGCAGCTTTCCATTGGCTGCATCAGAGTTGGGTCTCTGAGCCTTTTTCTGCTTCCTAGCAAGGTGTGCACAGTTCTTCTGTTTTCTAATTGTGCCTTGTTTATGTTCCTTGTGAGTTTATTGTGAATTTTTGCATCTGCCATTTGTGTGGCTTTTCTCTCTATCATTCAGCTCTCTTTTTTAGAGCTATCCGCATTAGTTTCAAGATCTCTTTCCAGAATACATCCAAAAGACTGATTTGATTTTTGAATAGATATTTCCCCATGCCCTTTTCAATTGAATCTCATCTGACATATTATTGTTTGCTTAGTCTATATTTCACAAAATATTTCACTTCTGTATTTCACAAAATACTCTGTATTTCAATGTTAATATTTGGGTTTAATACTTCATTATCAACAGTCTTTCTTATTGCACTGTTCATCCATTTCTCTGGGTGACTAAATATATTGGGCAGCCCACATTCTGGCACAGATTCTTGGGGAACCTCCTTTGGACAACTCTTACATTGTGGCAACATGATCATTTGTTGCTGCCTTTTATTACACAATAATTATCCCTTTTAATGCCTCATATGAATAATAATTCTTTATTTATTAATTAATATTAATTATTATTAATCTGTAATGACAACTTTTATTCCATGGCACATAGTTTCTTTAAGAGCATTTATTGTGCAAGAAAGGTCATGAATAAAAGTATCACAGTATATGAAATCTATCCCCCTTTAAATTATTTTTAATTAGTAAACTATACTTTGAGTCTGTGATACAGAATCTTTAAACAATCCTCTTTATATCTGAAAATGTTATCACTTTGGTTGCTTGTTTTAATTCATATTTAAAACTTCATCATTTTAGTATAATACCCTCTTTGAATCTAAGCACTACCACAGAGATTTTTTTTTGCAGCCTTTTAAGTTCCATGAAGGATACTGAACTTTTGGTCACTGTTGATCACCAATGTAGAGCAGTAGCTTGGTAGAGACATTCTGAATCAGAGGCTGCTTGCTGCTCAGGGCTAAGTGAAATGGCACTTTGTCCCTCTGCGATTATTTGACTACCTCTTCCAAGAAACATTCAGAAAATCTCTTAAATGTAACCTTGGGTCACAACTTGGAGCAATTGAAATTTCCATTTTTATGGAGTTTTCTGTCTCTGCAGTCTTGCAAATTACTGCAAATGGAGTTTAGTCATTCAAAGTATTGTCACCATATTGAATGGCTTTAGTCTGGCATTTTTCCTGTGTAGGCGGGAAATTATTTGTGGTACAATTAACTCCTAGTTTCCTGTAACATGTATCACTACTTCTTCTCCCATGGCTTTCCTTTGTTATTGCAAAGGAACATTAAGTTGTACCTAGAGATGATGGTAAGAAAACCCTTAAAAATGTGACAGATCAAAGCTGCTGTAATTTCTCATGTAGGTTAAATAAACAAGAACTGACTCTCAGTTTAGCACTAGATAGCTAATTAAATTTCTGGGTTTTTATTGAGGCAAACCTCCAAGTCTTTTGAGACATAATGTTCTAGTGTCATGACATTCAAGCTGCTTGGTTCCTAAGCAGTGTGTTGTAAATACCCTGAAATGAACTATTTTGTTTTTTGTGGTTGGGGGTGGAGGGGAAGGGGATGCTTTTATTTTTTTTTTTTGGTTTTGTGGTTTTTGGGAGAGGCATTAGCGTTGTTAATTTGTATGTTTTGTTAACAATATGGGAGCAGTAATAAAATGTCTCTGTGGTTAGATATACTGGAATATGCAAGTTGCAATCCTACCTACTTCTCTTTTCAAACACAAAAGATGCAGGGCCCAGTGTACCTTATCCTTAGCTGGTTATGGCTGTAAACACAATTTCAGTAGCATAATTCACCATCCATTAAAAGTCTAAAGTAAAAAAAAAAAAAAGCTGAACAAAGTTTTGCTTGGTATGGATGATTTGTGTGCAAGTTCTTTGCTGATAATGCCTGAAGTTTGATGTAGATGAATAATGCAGATGAGAGTTTCATGCATGAAAAGTTGGTGTTTCTCTTGCTGCATCATAAACACACTGCTGTTTCTGATTAGGTTAGAATCAAAATGTAGATAGCTCCTGCTGTGACTAGGGATATTTAAATTGCCCTATCCAGAACATTTATTTTCATGAATCAAACAACTGAAAAAAGGAAGGTTGGGAATTTTCATAAGTTCTGAATGCCAGGTAAGCCTGGCTTAATACCAAAGTCAATGATGAGACCTCCATTATTTTCAGTTACTGTGACTATGTTGAAAAGTAAACCTCAGAAGCCTTTTTCCCATAGGAAAACTGTGAAATAGACTTGTATATAAGTGCGAAATGCAGAGTTAGTGTTTATAGGATCACTGTTTGCTGTTTAAAGGAAACCTTTCTTATTTCCATGACAGCTGAACTTTGTCCAGTTATCTCATTAAGTGTCTCTGCCTTCCGTTAAGTGTCCAGGTTGCTGAGAAGTGACATAATTAATTTATGATAGCTGCGTGAAGGTTTTGTACAAAAGAGTGTTCTAAACAAATGAATACAAGTTTTGGAAAATAATTTATTAAAAATTAATTTCATAATAAAGAGTGTCCTGCTGATAATCTGAATCATTATATTTAAAAAGAATTTGAGTGTGTTCTTGTTACTGCATAACTTAAAACTAATTGTACTGAGTATATGAAGACCTTAATTCTAAATTGCCAGATTGTATTACTTTCAGGTTGCATTTAAGAGAAAATACAGGAAGGAGAGAGCAGCTCTTCTGTCCCTCTGCTCTGCCCAAACCGGCATCACTCAAACCATTCCTGTTAGCTACTTTTTTAAAAACCTTCAAGTTTAGAGTCTGGACAGCCTTACTCTTGGGGTGTGTTTCCCTGTTCCCTGTTGGATGTGCCTGTGATGTTTCAGCTGTTCAGGTCCATGCAAACAGCCACACTGAATTAGGTTCATGATCCCAGTTATCTTCTGCCCTGTTACAACAGCGACTGCCTCCAGATGCTTCAGAAGTCAGTGAGGTAGAAGATGTAGAGAACTGAGGTGATTTGCCTGTTCTGGATTATCTGATACGTAAATAAGTGTCCCATGGGCCCTAATGCATGAAGTGTAATCTTTCTTCCGAAATCTGTTAGCATTGCAAATTGAATATTCTTGCTAGCTTTATATACTTTTGGCTATGCCATTGGTTTTTGCCTGTTAGGGTTCTGTAGCAGTGAGTGTCATAGTTTGTTTACACATTGTGTGAAAAGTTATTTCCTTTTAACCTTAAATTTGTTGTCTTTCAGTTCCATTGTTTTGTGTGTTAGCCAATATGGAAAAAAAGCTCTCAACATGCCTTCTCTGGAGTATTCATTATTTCCTTTCAAATGATATTTCCCTCAATCTTCCCGTAAACCCTAGTTATTTTGCAATTCTTTTTAAGATGATGCCACTGTTATTGCACACAATATTCAAAGGAAACCCACAATGCTGCTTATTTGTACAATGGAATTCTAATAATTTCCCTGCTGTTTTTCATCCCTGTTCATATTCATGTTAGCAACTTGTTTACTTTTTTGGGGTTTTGATTGCAGCCCACTTGGAATTGAAATGATAATTGAGTTATTCTGCTTTAAACTGAATGTGCTTGAGGTGGATTGGAGGTTTCATTTCCATTGTCGACCCCCAAACTGAGTGTTTTATTAGGTTTTTATGCTCGTGGTGAAAGATACATGCATGACCATATTGTTTATTTTAACTCATATTCCTCTGCTGGACATTTAATTATAACAATACTACTTTTTAATGAGCTTTTTTCAAGAACTTGGCCATACTGTTGTGAAATTTTATTTAGAAATGAACTCAATATATTGATATTTACAATCTCCCTAGTTCTAGTCTTTACTCTGTTTTCCATTTTTTATTGCATATATCCATTTATTTCATGCCCCTTTGGAGCTTCTTTCCTCAATCATTTTTCTCCATTTGAACAGCTGAAAAAGCTAAATAAAGACTATTCAAGTAGAAGGTAGTGTGTGCTGCTAGTTTGCCTTTGCAAAATACTTGTGTGTACCTTAATGAAGTAGGCCTTTAAAGTACTCTCTAATTCTTTGAGATATAATTGTTTTGAAGTAATTTATTTTTATTCACTCAAGACATGATGTTTTTCCTTTATTTACTATTCTAGACACAAGGGCTATAGCTGTCACTGCAACTTGAATATTTAAAATATTCTAGTTTTCACACTAATAAATGATGAACCTTAAAGAGGAATGTGCTTGCTTAAATGAGCTTACAGGTCAGACCTCACCTTTCACATTAAATTCTCATCAAATTAACTAAAAAATGATAGACAGAGCTAGCAAAAGGTTTTAAGAACAAAATTCTGAAGCTATTCTTGTTTCACTGAACATGTCTCAGGAATGGTTGCCACAAACTAAGGCTCTTTAGGGAGCTGACAATTATTCTTCCTCTCACGTTTCTTGTGGTTTCTTCATTCTATCTACCTTACTTAATAGCATTCACTTAGAAAGATGTACAGCAAAACTCAAAATATCAGGTTAAAACTTAATCACAGTAAGCTGATGTGACTTACAAAATATTTTTTGCGAGTTTATAAGTTATTTCTCTCCATTCTGGTGAAGTACAAATTAATTTTCAGCTGAAGGCCTTAATGGGTAAGAATCATTTATATTGACTGCCACAAGAACATTTTTGTTAATTGAATGCTGTCTAAGAGCATTACATGGCATGTTTTTGCAGACATTGATGAATGTGGAACTGGAAGGCATAGCTGTGCCAATGACACTGTTTGCTTTAACCTGGATGGTGGGTATGACTGTCGGTGTCCCCATGGCAAGAACTGCACAGGAGACTGTATCCATGAAGGCAAAATCAAGCACAATGGTCAGATTTGGGTGCTGGAGAATGATAGATGCTCAGTCTGCTCATGCCAGGTCAGTACAAATGGTTCTGCAAGGTGGTGGTAGGGATGAAGGGCAGAGCATCATGATTCAAGAGAAATTTGTGTTTTAGCTGCCTTCTCAGGGGCATGTGTGGAGCTACAGAAAATAAAATCTCATATTACATAGGGTTTTAGGGATAGCTTCTCTCTCCAATCTACATAAGCAAAACATTCCCTGGAAGTTTGTTATAAGATAGTGGGAGAAGGATGATAGCACTGTTTTGTTAGCAGAGATGCCACCGGTGTTCTCTGGGTGGGTGTAACAGCATTTTCATGCAAATAAACTGTCTAGATACCTATTGGAGGTGGAGATTGATGCCAGTATCTCTAGCAGATGGCTATAAATAGGAGTAGGTTCTGTGTCCGCAGAGTAATTCAGCTTAACTTTCTCAAATGTTTGCTGTGGGAAGTTTAGTTGGTCCCAAGCTAAATGCTGATGGAGAATGAAGGTCCAATACACTGCTGACAGGGTCCTGAGCACTTCAGCAGCTCGACTTTCATGTACAGGGCTTGATTTCAGATCACCTATCACCTTGCTCCATGAATAATTGCAGAAGAGAGGGGTTGATCATCGTTGACACCCTCAAATCTGTTATTCTATAATCTGGTGTTATGCGATGATCTGAAAGTTTAAAGCAAGATTCAGCTAGCATCTTTATGAGAATGACAAACTTAGTGCAATCCATTAAAATCTAACCCTTGGGAAAGACAAACTTGGGTTTCACCACCTCAGAGGAGAGCTGCCTGAAGATTGGTTGAATGAAGAATGTATATAAAACAACAGGGGAACTTTATGGTATTTACTGAGTGTGTATTGGGGTTTCTGGCTGGGATTGAATTGTATTTTGACAAAGATACTGTGTAGTGGAAGACTTGTGAGCTGCTAGTGGCCTAGAATCACGGTAAAAAATCACATTTTGGCTGGAGTATGACTAGAGTTATGCACATTTCTGCCACTGCTGTATGTCTCTCTTCTGAAAACAGAATGGATATGTGATGTGCCGGCGAATGGTCTGTGACTGCCAAAATCCCACCGTTGACCTGTTTTGCTGTCCTGAGTGTGACCCAAGGCTCAGCAGTCAATGTTTACATCAGAGTGGGGAGCTTTCTTACAACAGTGGTGATTCCTGGATACAGAACTGTCAGCAGTGCCGCTGCCTGGTAAGGCTCCTGATACAGCAGCAAGGAAAAGAAGGAAAAACAATATGAGATATTCTATCTGTGAATATTTTCATTTTCATGCATTAGCATCCACTTAATTTCCCCTGAAGTATAATCAAAATCTGGTTTTCCTGAATTTTTGTCAGTATTGTCAAGTTCCTGTCAAAAATACATTTTGACACAATAGGCATATGTAAATTACTTAATCATGAAGATGTTTTCAGCAGAGTGGAGGTCATTTGGATATGGCACCTACACAGCAGCACTCGTGTTCACTAATTCACAGACTGATGAAGTTCTATAAGAAAATTCTATGTATGTATTTATTATCACAGCTGTTAATTTCAAGGATGCTGGTAAATGAAAACCTATTTATTCATTTGGACATTTTGAGTAACAGAAAATAATAAGACTTTGTGCATTTTTTGAAAAAAGTGAAATGAGGTTTGAAAAAAACACACATGTGTTAAAGATTGTAGTCTTTTTCCTAGGCATGTATTTCAGAGTCTGAGCAAAAACTATTCTGCATAATGCTGCTCAGGAAGTTTCCATGACAGAGAAAATCCCAAGACAAAAACAACTTGCTTTTTTCACATGTTGTCTCCAAATATAAAGGCTAGTCCATGTAGCAGCTTTGGCTTGTCAGGGTGTCATGAATAACAGCCAGAAGCCCATTTCTGTAGACTGTGCTTTCAGTGTTACCACTGCTGAAAGCCAATTAAATAGATTACCATGTGCTTCATTGAGTGTCTTAAAAATAAAATTAAATTTAAAAAAAAATCCCTACAATTTAGCATCTTAATAGACATTTCTTTTTTTTTCAAGATGCTATTTCTGTAGCAAAAGTCTGCTTTTTTTCAGTGGTTTTGGAATTTTTTGGGTGACAAAGTACTGTCTACTCCTTGTACTGTCCATCCCCGCAAAAAATAGATTGAAGTATCAAGATCGGTGACTAGATTAAAAGATTGCTTTCATTCTTATCATTGTGCAATTCAAAAAGAACAAAATTGACCCAGATGAGAATTTTGTAAAAGAATAACTTCACAATACTTTCTGCAACAAGTGGAGGAAATTTGGAGCTATGACAAGTGTCTGTGATGTTTTTTTCAGCTTCTGCTCTGAAGATAGTGAACGCCTCATTCTCAAAATCTTAGATACACTTTTTCTGAATAAACTGATTTCCTAGGGCCAAGTGATGTTCTTTTTTCCTCCCTTAAGTCCAGACTGTTCAATCTGTTCTTTATTCTTGAGCAGAATAAATAAATTGGAGGTCAGAGATGGACCAGCTACAAAAAAAAAAAAAAAAAAAAAGTAGTGCATTAATGACTTCAGTGAAGTCTTTTTCTGTGACCAATAGATCTGCATCTTTGGCCCTTGTCCAGAGTGAAGAGAAGCTGATTCCAGCTTCTAGTAACTGATATGATTCATTAAACATATTTAGATTTGTGTTTAGGGATACAGTAACTTCCCCTAAGGATATGTTGGCCTAACACAAGTCTCTGCTCGGACCTTTTCTTACACTGACTGTTCTAAACCCACCATGCAGACATAGCAAACATAAATTTGAGGGCTTTCTGTGGCAAGCCAACAGTCCAAACTGTAAGCAAGAGCTAGGTGAAACTGGAGGTTTTGGCTCACTTTTGCAGTGCAGTCATGTTACAACTGCTGTCACTTGCAGAAGCAGGGCCTCACAAGGACAGACCCATATCCTGTATTGCATAACTTTTATGACTGTAACCATAAAAATGTATAACATTTTTCAGCTGTAGCTTGATGGAGAGTGTACTGAAATAAGTTGAGTCTAACATACTTCCCTGAATGGCATGCAGGAAAAAATCTGATCTGCTGTGTGTCCCACAGTCAGTGAATATCAGTGTTTTCTATGCTGAATTCTGAGCAGGACCAGATGGGACAAAATAGCCTACTAGGAAACATAATGCTGATTCAGAGGAATGGGTGAGAAACAAAATAAGAGCTAATAATATTATCTTGTTCTTTCTGAAAACAGCAAGGAGAAGTTGACTGCTGGCCCTTGCCATGCCCAGAAGTGGACTGTGAATTCAGTGTTCTCCCCGAGAACGAGTGCTGCCCACGCTGTGTCACTGACCCCTGCCAAGCAGACACCATTCGCAATGACATCACTAAAACATGTCTGGATGAAACCAATGTCATTCGCTTCACTGGATCTTCTTGGATTAAGCATGGCACAGAGTGCACCCTCTGCCAGTGCAAGGTAAAAGTTATAAAGATGAAGCTGAGATGTTTCTTCCCAGCTTGTTCTGTGGCACATAAATATTAATGCACTGAGTCCAGTCAGTGAACAGTTGGTGTCTACACTTGTTTTAAAGCATCAGAGATGACAGTAAAAGTGTTCAGCTTAGTTAACTGTACTCTTGCATGTGCTAGAAGCATGGTGTGATGTGCTATCAGGTCAGAAGCAAGGCAACAGCCCATGAGGCAGCCCATGTGGACACAGTACTGGGCTTTGCTTTTCCACCGGGATAGCTCTATCCAATTTCATCATGGAGCTCCAAGCTCCGTGCTGTCCTGGCAACATGCAAATATGGGTATGTAAGCTTAGACTTTACACAAGAAATTAGTTCAGTGTGATAATACAGTGCTACTGGAACTGATTGAATTGCTTTTTGAGAATAGTAATTGTTTTCAGAATAAAAGGACTAGTTACATAGTTACATAGCTTTTGTACTTTAAAATTAATCAATGTGTTTAGAACATTTACTGGTTTTGTAGTCAAAGAAATTCATTGTCTGAGAAGAAAAATTAATGGCTTTGGGCATATATGAATTCTGGCATCTCTTTTTGAGGATGAAAATAAAAAGGGCTTAACATATGAGTTTCTATTCAAAAGAAGCCATAAAGTGAATTGTTTCTTCTGCCACCCGATACTGAAGAGTGATGTTTCCACAGTAGCCAAGGAGAGAGAGACAGCATGATTCATGCATAGTTCTTTAATTATTACTGAAATCTACTGTTGAATTTGGGCTTTATTCTATGTTCTTCCCAAGCAAGATGCTTCCCAAACTCTAACACATGATACAATTAACAACTTTGAAAAGGTACTCATAAAAAATAATCTGTCTTCAACTCCTCCTTCTGTGAGAATTCTGTGTGATAAAGCATTACTTTCTTCCTCCACTTTGCCTGATGCAATACTGTGTGCAATAGGTGCTGCTGTCGAAGCAAAGTCCTTTCTCAAGGACAGTGGTATGCACCAAGTAAGTGTCAGCATTTGTCTTGATGTCAGAACAGGACAGTGGTTAAAAGAAAATGCTGTGATGTGACAGACTGGCTAATGGTTTGAAAGCCAGCTGCTGCCCAAAGGATGTTGAATCAGGTTTAGAGGCAGAAACCTGAACTTTTGGGGTCCATAGCTGGTGCTATACACCAGCTCCAATGCTAGAAGTTACTTTTTGCATGGGCAAGTTGCTAAGATTCTTATGCATCTGGTTCCCCATCTGTGAAATAAATTGTAGTGTGTGGTTCTTCCCTAAAGCCCTTTTGAGACTCAGTGATGGGAAATGTGCTCTTGTTGTACTGCTAATCAGTGGCAGTGCAGAAGGCATGTGTCAGTTCTGATGATGGCCCCCTAAGTACTGCTCCCATCTGGCCTTCTGTGTTAAGCAAAGACTGAACCTTAACCACTGACTGATTGGTATTCAGTATAAACACATACACAGAATAATCAAATGCACTGCTTCATTGTGAACATAGTGAAGATTAAAACAGATACTCTGCCAATCTCCATAGGTTTAATGACTCAGGTGTGAATCTTCCTAAGAAAGAAGAGGTACCACTTTGCCCCTAAGCAAGCCAAATCTTACTCAATTCTCTTTACAGAGCAGTGTTCATTCTGAAATACACTATCTGCTCATATTGCCAGCATTTTAGCATTGCAGTTCTGGATGCAAGCAGCCCACTCCCTCCAGATCAGGATAATTGTGTGCCCAGTTTATACAGTGTTCCTTCTCGTTTTATCCTGTGTCACCCCACTCTTCTCTTGTAAAGCATCTCATGAAAGGTCAACACTCCAGTCTAAGCCTCTCTAAACAAGCTATAGCAAAATAGGTTTACACAAATCCTTTAAGAATTTAGAAACCTGGGCATCAGCTAAAGCAGACTTAGCCACAAAAGCATTTCTAATCACAAGTAAAGAAGGGGGAGAGTAGGATTGTAACCTCCTGTAACAGGAGTGAAAGAAAATGCTTGAATTATTCAGTCCTTGGTCTTTAATAAGTCCTGTAAGTTTAGCCAATTGAATGTATTTGCACTAATTTATAAATAATTCTCAGGGGTTTTTTTGTATTGTAAGAACCAGACTTAAGAAAATAAATAGTAGAGATGCAGAAATGTTTTTCTCCAGTATTTTAATGATGTCCATAGGCAATCTGTTCCCTTAATTTCCCTTAATATTCTCACAAGAATGTCTGGACTATCTGGAAAAAGTTTACAGATTAATGTTTGCTGGTGTTACAGCCAGGATGCATGAAGATGAAGCATTCAGGGCTAAATAAAACCCAGATTCCCTTCTGCCTGATCTGAATAAAATTCCCGAGTGCCTTGTCTTGTTCAACAGCTTTATGTATTTGAGCAGATGCCTGATACCTTTATGTTGGTAGCATTCCTTCCACTGATCCCTGCTTCTTTCAGTTTGGCTGTTGTAGCTCTGGGACACAGACCACAACAAGCCAAGCAATTAGAGGAATCACAATAGCCTGTTCCCTCGGGCAACATAAGGACGTGAGGACAATGTCATGAATCTGATCCAAGTGCATGTTTTGTATTTTACAAATCTTTACGTTCAAATCTGATGGGTGTTTGCAAACAGCTGAGCTTGTTAAATTTGCTTGTTTTGTACAAAATGCAAATGGTTTCAATTCTTCTTTCTGTTTTTCCATCCTTTAGAATGGCCACGTCTGTTGTTCAGTGGATCCACAGTGCCTTCAGGAACTGTGACACCAACAACTATCTCTCACAAGCAGTTTCTGGATAAAGAATTTTCCTTCACAAAAATAGACCTTTAGACCAAAAATTGTTCAGAATTAAAACTAAAATTAGGTTGGTTTTGTCTATCCAAAGCGCAGATACATGATGAACTCGGTTACCTGAATCAGAGTGAAATTTATGGGACTCAAGAAAAGCTCAGATGTGTAAACCTTTGTATGAAGTTAGGCCCAAATCTTCTGGCTATTTGTCTGTCTGGCATCCTTGTGCAGAATGTTTAGGTTAGTGTAAAGTGACACATTGTAATGCTGTACATAATGATGTCAAGATCTAAAATCAACTAGGAGCTCTTAGGGTCTTCCGAAGCTTTGAGAGTCCAATGCTTGACCAGATGTTGCAGATCTACCTAATCATATTTGGAACTGCACAAATGTGTTTGATTGCTTAATGCAGAACTTAGCAGATGTTTGAGTAAAAGGATGAAGCCTTCAGGAATAATGAACCTAGCAGCTAAGACGTGATATGTACAGTATGTGCGCTGAAAAAAAAAAGATACAAGTTATCGTAAAAAACAAAAAAACAAAAGAGAAAAAAAAAACCAAAAAAAAGAAAAAGAAAACCCGTGATGCACAGGCATGGCTTCTTAATGTTTTCTGATGGGAAAAGTCATCAATATTTCCTTGTTTTACTGCACTTACTATTATTTCTTGATTGACTTTGTTCAGTATAAGCTCGTTATTGTGCAAATTTAAATAAATATTTCTCTTACCTTAAGTTTCTGTTTGTGCCATCTTTCCTTTTCAAGGACATAATTTTCATGTGTGCTGTTGCTTCGTCTTCTTCTTTGCCAGCATTCCTGGGCATCTGGACAATACAGGTGAAGCATTGCCCGTCTGGCTCCTCTACATGTGGGAGTTTATGCCCAGCACAACCTTATGCCTGTCATGTCTTACCTTTGTTCAGATACACATAAGTAACTTCATGCATCTGAGTTATTACAGTGGATTAAAAATCAAATTCACATGCCTAAAGATCAGACCCTATGTGCCAGTGGGGTGTTGTCACCCAGAGATGGTAGAGACCATTTGTGTGTGACTTGCATCTGTTCAGATTTACAGGGGATCTTCTCCAAATTCCTGCTCTCTCCAGCTGCCATGGGTTGGTTTGTCTTCTGTAAGCTCTGCAGCTGTTTTTGCTGTTTGTGTGAAGTATCTTAATGCATGGGGATTACTTCAATATGTAAACCCTATTGTCACTACTGTTCTGTTGGGACAGTAAATAAAGGAGGCTACGTGACCAAAGGTATGTTATTCTCAAAGAGAAATAAAGAATAAAGCAATGCTTTCAAACTGCAGGCTGAAAAGGCTGAATTTCTAAAGAATTCATCATGAACAGCGGTGGCAAAACAGGAGAGGATAGAGATGCCCAAGATGACAGCATTCTTTAGGTACTTCTTTAGTACTTGTATTATTTTCAAATTGCCTTGCTGCTCTTCAGCATCTCTCCTACAAGTTCACTAGATTGTCATGAAACCTGGATAGGCAAAACTTCCTTTAATATTACTCCTGTGTGATATGAATTTACAAGGGAAATCCATGTAGGTGGTTGTACAAAACAGAACTATTTCCAGCACAGAGATGCTGCTTCAGTTTCACATACTGGAGGAGATCAAAGGAAACTCATCTAACCCCATGTACCCCTCAAACCCTTGTGTCTACTGAGGACTGGATGGTTTTGGGTTGGGAGATACAAGAGACACTAGGCCACTGAATGCTAATAGGATAAACAAGCCCAAGAAACTAAAAATTTGGAAAAAAAACCAAAACCAAACCACTTCAAGTGGATATTTTACATTCAAAGGTTAAAGTTGTGAAGATTTTCAGACCAAATAAAACCTTTTCCTCATCTAGTCCATAAATAACAGGTATTCAAGGGTGCTTTTTGTGTTTTGTCCTATTCCTGGCAAGCTGTAATCACAATTTTTAAAGGTGAGAGTTAGCTCCCCTAAAACCAAGTTGCTCTCTCTGCAAAGTTTTCTTGCCTGCTAGTAATTGTTGGGAGGTCATGTTTTCTCCTCAGACTCTGAGGCACATCTCCAGTGGATTTCATGAGCAGCTGCATGCCTGATTCTGAGAGAAGGTTTTGCAGAAGTTTATTACCCTCTAAGAACTGCACTTCTATTTCATTCAAGAATAGGTACAAGATAGACATAGAAAATGCATGAAGACTGTAAGTGTCCCTATTTTGGCAATGGTTAAAAAAGTTGTAGGTGAGGCAAGTATCTCTGTCCTTAATCTGGTTCTGTGTATCCTCTGACATTGGTTTCAGGGCTGTGAAAAATATGAGAACTGTAAGGAAAATTAACTCCAGCATTTTTTCAGTCCTTTCTCTAATAGAATTATACTGGTGTTTAATACCAGCTTTTAATCAAAACTGAAATGGTGTATAGATGAAAAACAAACATTCCTTTTTTTTTTTGTTGCCTACCCTGACCTGAGTGCTGGAGGATCTTTCTACTATTGTAGGTTTGTGAAGCACAGTGTAGTACACTAATAGGCTAAGAAGCCAAAAATTGAGACATAAGGTAATAGTTAACACTTGAATCTGATCTCTAAGGAGAGACACTCAGTGTTGCACATATGTAAAGAGCAGAAGTCATACTACTGAACAAAGCAGGAAGTCTCTACTAAAAATAAAAAGAGAATGGGTTCAGTGAATATTGTCTAATTTATCAATGTTTAAGGTTACAAATCAGTTGGGAGTTCCTCTAAAGGTCAGCAACTCCAAGGAGACCTATCAGTGACCCTCATTTTCATTCCTCTTCATCCCCTCTTCCCTATCTCCCTCCTGTTCAGCCCAGCCAGCAATTAGTATCTCATGTTTTTAATTTTCCTTGAGAAGTAAATTTAATTATTATTAAAAATTGATGTCTAATTTCCAGACCTAAATTATCTGTTAGACAATATAGTTCATAGAAACAAAAATACACTTCTGAATGATGCAGGTATGTTGTGCTCTCTTACTGGCCTTTCATTATTGATGCAGTGTTTGCGGTACCAAAATTCAATAACTTCAATAAAGCAATTGTCACCTCTTTGCAGAGTAATTGCCCTAAGTTAATAGACCTACAGATATAATGGCAGAGATGTCTTCAGTTATAATGCTGAATTCAGTGCTGTGGTGACACAGGTTGCCAAAATGCAGCAGCATTGTAAAACTGTTGAAAAGGGACCTAACTCTGCACCTGTGAGTTTCTGGTTCTCACAAATTTACTGGGGGCAATACTAGCCATTGCATTTTTATAGGATTCCTGAAAGTGTGTGTTTAGGCAGGGAGGGCTGTAAAAGTGCCCTCCTTAATTGCCAGCATAGGATCTTGCCATTAACTCCATTGTCCTAGAGCAGGGTCATCCTGGGTCACCTCTGAGAGGCACAATTTCATGAGTCACATTTGAGCTGGCTTCAAATGCAGGATGTGTATGCAGTAGGATCTCCTCCTCCACAGATTCTCTGAAGTGAAGGAGGGTCCCACTGCAGCAAATGGCAGTGCTGAGCTCACATGCCCTCTCAACAGGAGGGAACTCCCTTGATTTTGCAGATAAAAATAGCAGTAGCTTTAAAGTAGGGCTCTGCTAGTTATTTTTTAATAGTGTAACTTACTCACAGGCAAATGCAGTTTTACTTGTCCCCAAAGCAGTTAATAATTTAAGCTAAAATTCACTAGCTAGCTTTTGCCAAGTCTGTAAAGAAAATGTTTCAGAGTAATACAAATAAGAAGACTGGAGCAGCTCTGGCATCTCCTGAGTGGATGGCCTGTGTCTCTTCTTCATCTGTGTCTTCTTCTGCACTGGTAAAAAGCTCACTGCAGTCATGTCCTCTACCCAAGTCACAGTCATATTCACCAAGTCACAATCTTGGCTCTGTCTCCTGTTTTATTTTCCAATTAAAAATTAAAAACTTCTTGTTGCTTTAGCAGAGTGGCCAAACCTCTGTCCTGGGAGTGTACAAAGTATACCACTGGATTTTTTAGTAAGGAGAAGCATTTTAGAGAGGGTCTGAAAAGAAAAAGGCAATGTTAAAAGCTGGTTTTCATATCTCTGTGGCTGTTTATCAGCCGTGTGAATGGCCACTAGCATGTCAGTGTATTTCACTTTTTTCTTTTTGTCAGTAAGATTCTGATGCAAAATGATAAAAATAAAAAATCAACTGTTGAAATGAATCTAGGTCTGCACTAATCAGAATTTTCTTATTGCCAGAATTTATGCAGTCTGTAAAATACCAAACAGGATTTTTTTACTATAGCAGGAGATTGGCAACCCTGTATCCTATTAATCTGTTTGTAGATTATTTCTCTAACTTCAAACTCTAACTACTACAAACCATAACAATCTATTGACCACATAATATTTCATCCATAAGACAACCAAACTCAATAACTCTGCTTCATCTTAAAATTTGTTTTTTCAGTAATCTCATGTTACCATTTAAGACTTCAAATGTAACTCTCAGTATGTCATTTATGTATCAGCAGTATTGCTTGGAACTATAAAATAAAATTGTTTAAGGGTTTATTTTAGGACTGAGTCATATAGAAAAACCAGAATAACTAGATCTGCATCACTACAGGTAGACAGCAACCATCTAAATAGAACAGAAACAAAGTAAAGACTCCCTAGCAATTTCATGGTGGGGAGGGAAATTTCATGTGGGGAGATGGGAACAAAACCAAAAAAACAGCAATCGCACTGATGTTAACTTGGTCCTGTCCCTCTTTGAATAACTGTTGATCTGAACAAATGGGATGCAGTTTTTGCATGGTTAACTTTGTTTTTGCAAAGATCTCCTTAGTTGATGCTGCTTTTCAATATTTCATCTGACTGACTGAACCACTGCCTTTTTCTGTTTATTTTCTTAGTGCCTTTGGTAAAAATGTAAAAAAATGCCTAGGACCCTGCCAGTACAGGTTCCTAGTGCTCTGCACCACTGTTGGAGCATCCTGCCCCAAGGCAGCTGTGGGCACGAGGGCAGCTGAAGTGGGAGTACCACCCTACCTAAAGGTGTCTCTGTGCAATCCTGCTGGTTTTATCAGCTGTCTCTAGTTGGGTGCTCCTTAAGCTGTGACCAGAATGACCCAGCTCAAGCTGATTCCTCTTGCAACCTTGCAAGGCAAAGCCTCCCTTTTTGGCTGCCATTTGTGGATCTTGCAAGGCACGTGGTTTGTCAGTGCAAAGAGATACAGGGGTGAGATTGGTGCTGTCCCAAGAGCTCCCATATCACCCCAACATGTGCAACCGATAGCTCAGGAAAAGTAAGGTCTGCCTGCAAGTCAGGAACAAAAAGGTCTTGGTGTCTGGCAAGAAGCCAGGCCCTGTAGTCATTTTCCAAGGCAAAAATTTGTGTTTGCCTCATTCACAGGGGACAAATTGTGATCACTCACAAACATGTCTCAAAGTGCAGTCCTCTCACTGCTTTGCTGATTCATGATCATGCAGCTCTGCAGGACTTAGCCCAGTCAGCTGAGGGCTAGCCCAATGCCATGGCCAGCTTCCCCTCCACAGCTCCTCTTTGGGGAGAGGCCTGTGGATGCAGCTTTCCAGCTGGTGCTTGCATGGCCTGGGCTGGGCAGCTCCTCTTGCCCTGCCCACATGGGCAAATGGCTGGTGACAAATGGGTGTCAAAGCCCAGTTAATGAAGACAGTGTTAAAATTTGGTCTTGCAGACACTGCAGGTGACGAGCTGAGGAGGTAATATTAATATCACTTAAACGATCTTTTTAAAAATTTGTCTCTTTTTTCATTTAAAATGTCCATTGTGTAATAATTACATTTGATGGACCCTGATGCTCCTTTGAAAAACACAACACGTGAGAAGGAAATTATTCTTTCATCACTTGGTAGAGCTGTGTGGCTGCTCAGCTGCTGTTGCCTTCAAAGGAAAGAGAAATGCAACCCATGGAGCCTGTGGTCCCACCACAGCTCAGCAGAAACACACAGAGCACACTGCCCAGTGCGAGTGACACTGCCTGCCTGCCCTGGGCAGCCTCCAGCCTCAGCAGCAAGAGCACTCTCTGAACATCCCTGTCACTAGAATGGAAATGGTGTGTTGTTCCCACCCTCATCTCCTCGGTGGCTGGCAGTATCAGTACCTGGCAGGTCACTTTCAGTGTTGGCCTCTGTCAGCATGGCTCTCATAACAGGTAATTTCATTCTCCCGTGTTTTCAAACTTGCTTACATGGAATTTATCACTTCTTGGGCTAGAGATCACTCATGTTGGTTTAGAGGTTTCAGCTAGTGTTAAACATCCCTTTATAAAAATTAAAATATATGGATTCCCACTGTTCATTTTATACATCCCTAATATACTGTACAGTTAAAGTAATTGAATTCAGATAGATTTTGAAGTCAAATTCTTTCTTTAGTCCTGTTTTTCACATTTCAGACTCATCTGTGTTTTCTGTTACTCTGGAAATTGAGCAAAACTGAGTAAGTGGTTGCTGAAATTCTAATTAACTTTGTTTTCTTTTTGAATAAGGATTAAATCAGACCAAGATTCTACTTGTGGGTTTTTTAACAGAAGCAGCTTCCAAAATCTGCAGCCCAGAAGGCCAGATTGCACCCTCACACTCACAGGTCTAATTTTTTGAATCCTCTTATACCAAAATTTAAAATGCTTCATCAATTCCCAGAAAAGCTATAGATGTTCAGACATTTATATGGCCCATTTAAGTGATCTTTTTGTTTCTTATATAGCAAGTTTTTGTCATTTGTGTAGCTTTCAAGTGATTTTTGCATGCTTCATGTATTTGAATTGCTTCTTGTGGGTAATATCCCTTTGCACATAAAGCTTCTCAGCTGTTGAATTTGATTTTTTTAGTTATTAGAATTTAAGGTTCATATATGAAATATATTCCTGAAATATATACACCTGGTCAGCAAAAGAAAATCCTAAAGAGCTGAATTTGGTCCAGTACACATAGTAATGAAGGCAAAACTGTGTTTGATTTAGTATTTGACATAGTTTCTGTTTTATTGTGTTCAGCTGTGTTCCAGCAGGTTTGCATTAATCTACTTTATAAGTATAAACCTGGATTCTGAACAATCAATCAGTACAAGGTCAACTGCAGCTATTGCCTGCCTGGTGTGAATCAAAACTTAAGACACATGGTGTCTTGCATGGGAGACAGAAGCTTTATGAGTTTCTGCAGTTTGCCAGGCTTTAGAGTAGCTAACTCCCCAAGACTCAGCCCCGTTCGCAAGGATCTTTGATATTTGGTCGATTAGTCTAAAAATACCATTTATTAGACACAGAAAATAACAAACATACAAACATAGAACCCATTGACATACATACACATACAATGAATGCATAATTGCAACACTATAATAGCTAAAATGCAATTATGGGGTAAAAGCTTGCTTGAACTATAAAAATAGTTTAAAAAAATGCAAGTTAAGAAATGCTTGCTTGAACTATGCTTGAGCTATAAAATAGATGAAAATGCAAGTTAAGGAAGGTACCTATAAGTTAGCCGGAATAATACAATTTAGGAAACCAATGATCTTACTAAATCCAATTTTGGAGCTGAGATGCATTTGTATCTTCACCCAATCCCATGAGAAGTAACCACAAGGCTGTGTCCAGACACCTGGGGAGAAAACGTTTCCTCACGCTCCAATGTCCATGTAGAAAAGCTTCTACCTTTCTGAGATTTCGTGGTGTTTTTATCGGGAAAAGAATGTGGATTTGCGGTCACTTAAAAATTTTTCACATTCTCTCAGTGTCTCACCTTGACTTCCAGGCGCCAGTACTAGATAGCCAGGATTAAGCAATCAACCTAATCTGAGCCATCCATCTCCGGCCAGCGATCAGGGAGAGAGAGGAGGGGGAGGGGGGAGCATCCTGCTACACATGGACATTTGTAAGAAAATAGAGAAGCAGAGATTTCACTGTCACCAAAATGCTTTTCATGTTCAAAAATAGATATACGGAACGGTTTCAAGTGAATTAGGTAATAAGTTTTTTGCCAGATTTTGAGAGCAAGATCAGGGGAAAACATAGAGGTGAATTTATAGTGTATTTACTGAGTACTGTACTGGTCTACACCAGAAAATCCTGAGATGGCACTGACTGAATAGAGCAGATATTGGTCAGTGGTTAAAAAATGTCTTCCTATTAACTAAATGAAGTGGTCACTGCTTGTGGTTGTGTAGCCACATCCTTTGTACTGTTTTGGTGTAAAAGTACCTAGTTCTGACAGGAACCTCCTGCCATGGAGACCTGGCAGCAGCAGGAGAGCTGGCACAGCTGCTGGCACAGCTGCTGTCCCTGACAGACATCAGGGAGTGGACCCAAGACCCAGAGAAGTCTACGGAGATTTCCATGTCAAGGTCCAATTATTATGATTATTAGAGAGATGTCTCTGCCTGAATTAAAGTCCAAATGGACCATATGCAGAAGTCTATAATGAGGATTTTATCTAATAATAATGTGAGGTGGAAATAGAAAGAAATTGGAAAAAAGTGGAGGGTGGAGACAAAGAGAGTGACAGAGAGATTAAGTGTGAAGTTATCACCACCCATGGATCCAGTAGGTGTGCTGTTGGTTGTCTCTGGTCTTCTGGTCTTCTCAGTGGTGGAAGTCTCATGAAACCTGGACTTCAATGGGTTAATATACATCCAGGTGTATGTGATCACTGCCAAGTACCTCCCCAGGAGGGGAGTAGTTTTACATCGTCTTTTGCAACACTTTGCATCTGTTGCAACACCGTGGATCATGTGCAGTCCTCTGGTGGAACACATTCAATCTCTTACACACCAAGGCTGTGAAATATTTATTCATATGCTAAATGAAAGAGTGTTATCAATCAGTGATTTTCAGTATGGTTGGAATATTTACACATCATATCTGGAACAGGGCAGATGTGGTCTTCCCTCATCTTCTCCACTGGGATGAAGTTCAAAGAGGCTATAAATATAAATAAAAAAACCTGAAAATTATGACAACTAGAAAGGAATTTTTCTCTTTTGTTTTACTGAGGCAAAAAGAAAAGAAGTCAAATGTGTCTTAAATGTATTCTGGTTTCTGAGAGGAGACTTGGGTTGGTAATGTCAGGAAGGTGCTGGCTGTGTCTCTAGAAGTGTCCCAAAGAAAAGGATCCACTTGGTGTGGGGCAGCTTTTCAAAGAGTGCACAATCAGGGGCAGCAGTGCAAAAAATTACAGACACAAAGAACAAGAAGGACTTGCAGACATGTGACTGAAACACCATGGCTGCAAAAAGTGTGGATCAGGTTGGTCCAGTTGTGAGCCTTAGTGCCCCTAATTACAGATGCAACCTGTTGGCTTATCATCAATGGCTTAACAGGAAGATTACTTTCACAGTGGTTCCCTGATAAATGTCTGCTTGCTCATTAACATAGCTGACATTTCCTAACTCTGCTTAGTTATGCAGCCTGAGTTAATTCACCTTCTGTTTGGTTCATAGGCCAAAGTTCAAATGGAACAAATTTTTGATCCTATTTGTACAGCTGAGTATAATTTCCCTCCTTTGGGGTCAGAATAATAACTTCAAGCCCAGAAGAAAAACCAAACCCCTGAAACAGCAGAAAGCTCATTTGTGTTTATTCTGGGGCAAAACTTATTTTGAACTCTGAATATGATTTCTTCTTGTTAATCACTTGCACCTTTATCTCTGAACAGTAGTAATTCCTCAAATCTGTTTTGCTTTCCCACGAGGCCTATGCAATAATTTTACATATGTACCCCATTAAAGTAGCAAATATTTTTTCAACATATTTAAAGAAAATAAATGGATATGCTCACTGGATGTGTGTTGTTAAAACTGGCAAAGTTTATGATACGGGAAGATGACATAATATGTCAAACCAAAGCCTGTCTTTAAAGAACTTCATTTATCATTACCTGAATTTGTAAGGTATGAATCAGAAAATGTTTAGCCTGAAGAAATAAATAGAACTAGAGAATATTTTTCTGAAATGTTTGTTTCAACATCATAAATTTTCAGGAAACAGTAATGGCAGTAATGAATCAGGTGAATGTTTGATTTCAAGGGCTCCTTGGGACCATCTAGAACTACTCACCTAAACAGAAGCTGTACACAAGTGAGCTGTGTTGCAGTGGCATGTCTCAGTGCTCTTCTGGGATGGAGGAGACTGCAGTGGTAGACCCTTCTCTGTTTCCTTCTTCACTTGCTCTGGAAGCAAGTGCCTGGCCATTACCTCCTGCACATTTCTGGTCCCATTCCCATGTTTTCCTTTTCCTTATGCTTCATTTTCAGTTCAATTAAAAAAAGCCATCTCTTTTCCCAGCTGAGTGCCATAGCCTAGAGCTGAGCTGTCTTGTCTTTACTCAGTCTCCTTTTGGCCCAGGTCACTTGCATTCCTGGATGTCCAGTTACAGCAAGGCATGTAGTGGACAAGAGGAAGGACCTCCCATCAATATGCCTCCCCAAGCCCTGCAGCTGGGATTTTAAAATGTCCTTTAGGGAAGTCCTCTAGGAGACAGAAAACTGAATGCCACAGCCTAAGGGCCCTGTGGCAAGAGTTTGTCAGCACTGCCAATGCACACAGATTTAGAGCAAATCAAATAGCAGAATGGCATCTGATCATGCACTTGCCATTTTCATTCATGGATTGCTAAATATTTCTTAAAATACTGGTTTACAGAAAAATCACAATCTTTTAGTAAATATTGTTTAATTTAAAGGATAAAATTTGCATGGGACATAATCTTAGTGTCATTTATAACTCACTAAGATGCTTTTATTCACTGGACCAGACAGTCATTTGTTAACATCCATGAAACTTCAAAAATGTCACATTAGTCACTGCAGAGCTCCCATTTATTCCCAACATACATCAGAAACAAAGTCAGAATTACAGAGAAAGCATTAATAAAAAATTGACACTAAAGACTGCAAGGACTGTTGCAAAGTGCATTTCCTAATATGCATCAAGAGCTAACAATATAAAAAATTCTATACAATTCATGCTTAATATAGTATGGTTTGATTTTTCAAAAAGAACAACACATTTTACACTAGGCCTAAAATTGTCTCCATAAATAATAAACCATCTGAAAGCACTAGATCAGTGCAGATGAGCAGAAACAGTGGCATCATGGTGAGTGTTCCTAGAGTCCCTCCCATGTTTAGGTGGTGACAGGTAGGTAAGGAACATGGTCCTCCCTTTCTGATCACAAGTGATTGACATTGACATGGAAGATTTAAAGCCAGTGAATGAACTGCAGAGGACATGAACTCACAGGCAGCACAAGTGACCAACAAGGGAGCTGATTCTGCACCACAATTAAAATAAAGGAACTCATTCTCTCCACTTCTCTGTGAAGGACTTTTCACTTTCTTTGAGGGCCATTAGTGGGGCAGGAAACCAAACCAATAACTCATCTGGGGCATTTTTCCTCATCCCTTTTCCTTTCCCTGCTCTTTGTTTTCTGTGTTCCTGAGGTTTATCTGCTGAGCTTCCTAGCACTGCATGCACAATATTTTCACTCATGTGTCTTGCTTTGCTTTCATGTTCTGTGGCCACTAAAAACAAAACCTAACCAAAAAGCCACTGAGGAATATTCGGAAAAGCCAACAAGGCTGTTTAAAGAGACTGTACATTGCATAAATGAGAGACCATTTAGAAGAACAACCTGATGTCTTCATAAGCAAAAGTGGCTCTTTTTCCGTGTAATGGCATGCTTTTGAGCCTCCCTCTTGCCTCCCAATTTTATGCTTGTCAAAGATAGAGCCAGAAGGTCACAACCACTTTATTCTCCCCACTGTACAAATCAGCCTCTGAAAACTTTCACTTCTTAGTGTATTTCAATTATTTATGATGCCAAACCTAGTTTGAACAAATACACTTCTAGGCCTGAATCTGGAAGCTAAAAGGGGGAAAAAATGGCATCACAACTCATTAGAAGTGGGCGATGCCAGACGGGAAAATAGAGAGAAATTCTCCTAGTTCTCCTTTGTTGGACAGCAAGTCATGGGGAACATAAAGCATCTGGCTTTCTTTACATTGTTCAAAGTGTTCATTTGAAACTATACTGTCCTGATATACTTCTTAATATTCCATTTGGATGTACAGCTGAGACACATGCAAACACATGCAAATCTCCCAAACAGACTGGGTTTAATGTGTCAGACTAGACATGCTAGACAGGCTGCTGAAGTCTTAATGGGAGCCAAAATAAGCATCTTACCAGTTACATCTCACCTGATTGATATTCTTGGAAGATGCCTTTGAGAATTTGTCAAAAGCAAGGATTGGAGTAATCCATTCCTATTAGGGAGTACTGAGTCTAGCAGCCTCAGAGTGGGGAACCTGCTGTAGCTCCCTGCCTCCAGACCAGGAATCCATGTGCCCCAATCCCAGAGCCATTCCCCTTGGCCCCCAGGCCAGGTGCCTCATTTAACAGCTGGTTTATCTTGGTGCTGGTCAGACAAGCACTGACAACACCCCCTTGTTGTGCCCTGTGCTGGCACCATGGGCACACATGGGCTTTTGTGGACCTCAGAACTCATTTGGACCTGCAGGAGCCCTGAATGGGAAGGCATAGGGTTTGAAGGGACAGTGGGCTTTCCAATCTTGTTACAGGAGATGTGCACGATGTGCATGAGCCTGGTTTGTGCATGACCCTGGTTTGTCAGCATATGACCCAGGATGGGGTACAGAGCCCTGTGCAAAAAAGAAGGGCACAAAAAAGGAAGTTGCACACACTCCATGTTCTCAGCTTAGTGCTGGTCAGGGTTGGACTCCATCTCTCACATGTGTTCTTCACATTATATACATATACAGACGATGAGGCTTGTTTCCTGAATTTTCATTGTGAGGGTTGTTTATGGGAATTGCTGGGCTTGGGTTTTTCATGTTTAATCTCCTCCCATATGATCGCAGGGCCGTGATCAGTCTGCATTTGTGGTTGTTTTTTGGGGAGGATATTGAGGGATGTCCCCCCTTTTGAACTTTCTTGATTCAAAACAAGTCCCCAGAAGCCGCTGCTCAGGAAGAGCATCGCATTCTCTGCAGTGCTCCAAGCAGAGCAGCTCCCCTCCTTCTGCCCGTGGGGATCTGCGGCAGGCTGCCCCTCCCGGCTCCACGCCTTTCACTGGGGTCCTCCCGCTGGGTTTTGTCCTTCTCACTGGCAACACTTTTGGAAACTGAAAAAGGCCTGTTTATCCCCTAGCTCATTTAAATGCAGACAGGCTAATTCTGTGGCTATTTAAAGTAATGGCAGTCAATAGAACAGATGTTTAGGACGTGAGTGCTGGACTATCATTAAAAGATATGGTCTATGATTAAAAGATATTTTTCCTATGGGAAACTGCAGTCCTCTGAGACTTTTTGGCTTATTAAGAAAGTTTTGAGCTACAATGTCTCTCTAGCAGAGATAAAATAATGCAAACTTGCTACTGATGCGAGGAGCGTGTTGTTCTCATTCCCACTAATGTTTCTGGACCTTCAGACTATTCTGTTTTGATTCTTGTAGGTAAGTAACTCTGAGTAGAAAGAATGAAGTATCCTATGTTGTTGTATATTGAGATTTTCATTTCTTGCAACTACCTACAGGTACCCTTGACTTTACCCTGTGATTTCATAATATTATATAATGTCATACAATATATAATAAATTATATTTTCCACTCTGATTTCCTCTTGCACACTATTTTCTAGATAAGAGATCATTCTGGGTGCTTAGATTGATAATTTCAAGGATACAGAATGGATTTAGCTGCACACATTTCCTTGAAATGAGCAGCAACTCTTTCTAATTTAATGGAATGATTCTGAAAAATTGCATACTTACAGCCTATTTTTAACAACGGAATTATTTCCTTTCAGGAAAAAATCCTCCATAACATGGGAAGCTGCAGCATGTAAGCCAGTTGTTAACTACATCAATTCTCACCAGGAGCAAATCTAGTGCTGTGTGTTCATTTTTTTGGTTAGTAATGTGAATCAAGCTTTATTTGGTAAATAAAAAGCTTTGTGTTGCAAAAGTTTTCCAACATCTCATTTAGAGTGCAATAAACTGTGTGGTGTTTCCTAGCCTTGTGGCTCCTCTAAGTTTCTGATCGTACGGTATCAGAAAAATCAATATCTCATTTCTCTCATCAGCCAGATGGATAGGCCAGGCAAGGGCTTCAGCCAAGCCTTTGTGCCATTCTGACAGGGGAAAAAACATGTTTTCCCTATTTCAAGCTGTACTGTTTACAAGCAGCTATTGACAGCTTTGCAGTACTTTCTCTCGGTAAGATCTATCACAGTAGAACTTTAAAGTCTTGCTGGCTTGGCTGTATTTCTTATACCTCCTCACCAAGTACAGCTATAAATTCTTAAAGTGGTTACTTTTGCATGTGCTCACTAAATGTTGAGATTAGCCATGCAATAAAGGAAGTGCTCTGAATTTACAGTCAGCCTGATTTATGCTGACCCTTCCAAAAGAAGGTGTCAGGAGATTTTGGCTTACAAAAACCTGGCAAATACACTGCCATGCCTGCTGATGAAATTAGTTTCCCTGCATGGCTTTGTGGCATAGCTCTTTGTATCTGTTGCAAAACAAGTTGGTGGAGAACCAACTGGCAGTGGAAATGGTTTGTTTTTCTGTTTTGTGGATGTCATGGTACACATTAAAGTAAAGGGTAATTGTTAATACCAGGATTTGGGAGAATACTAATATTTATATTAAGAGTATTTTCAAAATTAGAAGAGAGAGGAAAACAGTTATATTTTGTAATGCATTCACCAAATTTAAAGCATTATTAGTAAAAGCATTGATTTTTGATTTGTATGCAGATTATATCATAATCACATCCAAATAAGAGTATTAAAAGATAATCAGACCTTGCAATTGCCAAGTGAATAATGCAATGTACGGGAATATCAAATAAGAATTATCCATTTAGTTCTGGTTGGTGATCCCACTCATGGTCCTTATTACACATTATTTTTTCCACAGAGACACTGCTTGTCAAAATGAGAACCCTGAAATTATTTCCCTCTGTATTAACAGCGGCTGAGCACACGGAAAGCCCTCCACAACAGTTTCTTCAGTTATGTCACTGCCTATAAGATGGTTGTAGAGTTAGCTTCAAGAAAACCAGTACTGGCAGTTAGTGAATCTCAAGCACTATCAGCATAGTAATGGTAATAGTAATTCCCATGTAATACAAGGAATTTAGAATTCAAATTCAGGTACTCCATTTTCCACACATCACCCTCAGGAGAGCTACAGAGGCAGCTCAACTCACAAAGGGAATTAGTGTGCAAATGCAGACCCTTCATAGACTGGTGGAAAGCAGCAGAATACAAACAAGACCCGTGCAAGACTTTTATATTAATCCTCTTAAAATGCTGACCAGTCTGAGTCCTATGATGAAACCTCAGTCTGGGTGCTCCCTCTGCTTTGCCACATCCAGTTCCCTGAGCCCTGGGGATGTCTGGGGAACCAGCCCATGTGCAGACCCAGAGTGACTATAGCCCCCCTGGGCTGAGCTTGGTCACTCCGGGGCTTCATCAGCACAGCCCTCCATTGTGTGTTTTATTACAGTGCAGCTCTGTAAGATCAAGGGTGTCACCCTTCATTTCCCATAGAGTTTTTAGGTCCAAAATTTTAAACTGAGACCAGGAAGGTCAAACCCAAGTCAATGTTCCTGTGAGTTTCAGAGAATGAATCCAGGAGCAAACAGTGCCACAGTCTTTTCTGACGGCTGCACAAAACTATGAAACATAGTGGGACTGCATAAAGCTCCTTAAATGACTGAAAGAAAGTTATGGGAGCTAGGTTTAAGTTTGAAGAATTAAATATAGTGAGGTATAGATCCATTTTCCTTCCAATTGTAACTTCTGAAGCGTAGCTGATTCAGAAGAAAGGCTCTGTTTTTTCTGATATTAGTTGAAAGCTCAAAATCAATGACACCATACATCAACACAGGCAAAGACTGTAATATTCCCTACTGTATATTTTGAAGCTTACTTTTGTTAAGCATAAGCTATACTATTCTTCTGGAAATGAAATTTAAAGATCATTTTGTCAGAGACATCACAAAGTGCAAATAAACAACATTTGGACAACTCATTTTTAGCTGGGCTAACTTCAAGGTGGAAATCGGAGTTAAGGAAGGAAAATAAACCATGAAATAAAAGCAATGCTTCCTCCTTTTCTGGATGATTTCATGCTCAGATTGCTCTTAAAATTCCCAGGAGATGTACAGATTGAGATGAAATATTGGTTTGGTGTAATGGAGATCATAGCTATAAGCTATTTTTGTAAATCATAAATCAGTGTCTGAGCACCAAACCATGGGAGTCTAGCATTCAATTCATATATTTTCACTAATTATAATTTTTTACTTGACAATGTATCATCACTCATGCAAGTAGCTAAAAGCTATTTTTTTCACCCATAACCACACAACTTGTGCACAAGACAATGACTCCTGAAAACTGCCAAGCATAAATAAGAAAAAGGATATTTTTGTTACTGGTATTTCTGTACCTACTTGAGAAACAGTTTCTTCTCACTACAGCCCAGGGCACTGAACAGTTCTTTTCCCAAGGAGCTTATTTTTTAACAAGGCAAGGCAAGCAGATATTCAGAGAACGAGGCACAACACCCAAGAATTGAGACTGAGTGACAGTTTGCATTCAGCACGTTAATTCAATTCTTTATTTTCTTAAAAAAAGGAACACCTGAAAACACTGTAAGTGAGGATGGGCTACAGCGGCTGTGAAAGAGAATCTTGACAGCCTTGTAACAAGTGACTAATTAGTATTGAGGAGGAAACACTTACAGTTCATTGTGCTGCTTTGACTTTTTTCCCAAACTGTTGGCTGTCTTGATCAGTTAATTTTCAGCATTTCTCAGCATGTGCCCTCATCCTCAACCTGCAGCTGAGAACATTGCCTCTGGAATTGGGTTCTGCAGAGCATGTGCCAGTGCTTTCTCTCTGAACTCACCACTCATCAGTCAGTCACAGACATCACTTGGCATCAGCCACAGACATGATCCTCACTGCAGCCCTTGCTCAAGCTGTCTTCATCCCTGCTCCCCTGGTGGAAGATGTCTTTCTGATCTCCCATACTGAATTCTTTTTCTTCCTTTCCCACGTCTATGTGGGCCTGAGCATGGCACACTTATTCTGTACAGGTCTATCTCAAATCATTCTCACATTGTTTTGGGGTGGGTTTTTTGGAAGGAATACAGCTTTTCCATTAACATTATGATCAAGCTGCAGCAGCTCCAGCTAGCTGGAAGGACTCTGATATGACAAAGAGGAGCTCAGGAGACAAAATGGGCTGGGCTTTGTCTCAGTCCCTTGCCTTTAGCCATGTTCACCAAAGCCTCCCACATTACAATAAAATCTTGCCAATCATCCTGCGCTGGTGAGACGGACCAACACTGCCTGCCCAGACGGTGTGAGCCAACTGTGTGCAGCCAGCACATGGCATTGTGGGCTGTGGGGAGCTTGTGGGAGTGTTCTCACAGGTAGATGGAGTAGTGGGCAGGGTGCATGTAGAGCATCCACAGTTCCTCAAGGTGGGTGCATTGACAAACCAGCCTCTAAACCTGCTGAATGGACCAGGAGATTACATAGGGGCTGTTGGGAATCTTGAAGTTCAGTCTACAGATCATAGGTGGTCACTGCCCTACACTAGTTTAATACTGCAGTTAGACTTACATCTAACATCTAGTGCCAATATGTGAAAACTGTGCTTTTGAGCTACAAACTGCAGTGGTCAGACTTAAATTCTTCTCTGACTTGGATGCTCTACCTCATCTAAAGGTCATTTACCCCTACACATGCTACTAGAGTCTTAGGCTTGATGTTGTGCATGTTGATGTTTCCTGTAGGCTACCAGATGTCACAGCCCTGACAGAAAAGAGGGAGAAAGGCTGAGTTGGATTTTTTTTTCCCATTTTAAGAACAAGTACCTGTAAAGAACCTCAGTTCACAATCTTTTCAGCTAAAGTTCAAATCTGTATTTTGCCACCTACATATATATCCACGTTTTCAAAAGAGTTGAGCACCCACATCCATCAAGACATGTCAATGCAGTACTTTTATAACAGATTTTTACTACTGAAACTCAGTCCTTTTCCTCCATTTCCAGCATTGATTACATCTTACTTCCCTGTAGAAGTGCTCTAAAAAGGCCAAGAAAGCCATTTTAAAACATTAAAGTAGTTACAGACCTGACCCTTCTTACCCTGAATACTCTGTGCCCTTCACTGCTGTTTGAACAGATTGCAGCTTTAGACATTCAGCTGCCGATATGCTCTTGGTAGCGTGTTACTGTCTGGTGTTTGATCCTACTACACGCCCTACTTGTGTCACATCTGATGTCTCTGTAAGAAGGGTATATACTTGGATCCAGGAGCCTGCTGATGTATTACTTTTTAACCCTGGTAAGTCTTGACACTGCACAAGAAACTCAGTTTGGTTTCCCTGTGAGATAAAGTCTGCTCAAGGAACAGACTCCTGCAAGTCGTGGAATATGGCTGGTAACATCTCTAGGTTAATTAGACCCAGAAAATAAAAAGCTGAGTTTCAATGCTACCAGGAATAACCATTCTCATCACGAGGAGAAACCTCCCAGTTAGAGGAATCTAGAAGTGGGAGCTCACGACACCATGGGCAGTTTGAAACTTCAAGAACTGCTGTGACAGCCCAAGTAAATCCCTCATGTCCTTCAAAAAAAGGTTGGCCCTCAAGTCACTCTTACCAGCATTCTCCTTGTACTTGCCCTATGGCTGCAGCCATCATCTCCCTTGCTGGGATGTGCAACGTGCAACACCTTTTGAATTAGGTAACACAATAAATTATCCGGAATTGACCTACTTTTTCCAGTGTGACTGAAGTTTGTAGTGCTGCTGAAAACCAAGCGTATGGTAACCCTGGGTGCCTCCTGGGAGCTAACTCCTGGGAGCACCCTCCAAACCATGCAGCTGCTCAGAAACTTTTTGCGGTGGAATTAATTCTGTTGCATGGTTTCAGGGGAATAAGGTTTTGTGCAAGTGCTCCTCTGTAAGGGAGCTCACATCCATCAGTCACAGGGAGTCAGGGAACACAAGTGCACCTTTGCATCTAGGGTGAATTCAGGGAATTGCTTAAGGCCACCATCCTCTTGAGTCCAATGGTCTGTGTGGGAAGTTAATAATTGATTAGAGAGCGGGCACAATTCAAAGAAGTGATGAAAATAAGCCAGTGTCACCAAAGCTGTACATAGAATGCAGTCAGTATCTGCAGATTTGTTTTCATCACATGACCTACATCAGCCCTGCACAAAGCTGGGCTCTCAGGCCATACCTGCAGCAAGGACTGAGAAATTTGTTCTTTTTCTGTAAATCCCCAGACTGTGCTGGGGCTGCAAACCAGACCACTCACACCAGTCCCAACCGCAGATCATTCTGGGAGGGGAACACTGATTTCTTTCAAAAGTAGATTGTGAATCTGCTCACAGTTCAAAATCATTCCTTCTAACAAAACAAGACTATTGCTGACATAACTTTGTGTCGTATGAGGTAAGCTCCTCAGGTTTCTACAAACTGTCAGAATAGAGAACACAACTTTTTTGTATTACAGTTATCTAAGAGGCCGATGAGTTTTGGTTTCTTCCCTTTTAGATTGTTTTAGGCATTTTTTTTCTTCAGAGTTACAACTCTGATTGAAAGTGTTGTTATGCTATCTGGTAAATCTCCTAAGCTGTGAGGAAAAAAATATCCAGGCTTTTCTCTCAACAAGAATACCCAGTTTATATCATTAAAACTCGAGGCATCATTGAATAAATCTTCAAAAAGATTCAGTCAAAAAGACAAAATTCTAGCAGTCTTGCATCCCCCAATATTATTTGAAGTAAATTTTTGGCTCAAGCAACTAGGAGGAAGAAAAGGTTAAGTCTGGATGACTGAGCTGCCAGCAGATACATGTGTTTAAAAGTGTTTGCCCCACCACCTGCCTTTCACCATTCCCTCTGTCTGCACAGATTGACCTTGATTGGCAAAATACTCCAGCCTGGCTGCAAGCAGGTGGAGATGTAGCACAGTACTTGCCACTTTCTGCTGCACACATGTGCTCTCACTGGGCTAGTTTCCCCTCATCTTGTCCCTAAAATCAGTATTCATTACTCTGATACAAGCAGACTTTGTATCAGGACTCTAGGTGAAGAATTCCATCATAAACAGATTGTTGTTTTACAGGTCTCTCGGTTCCATCATTCAAGCAAAAATTAGTGCATTCACAGTGTACATGACAGGAACATGTTAGCAGAATATTTTTGTTGCTTTTCTTTTGAACTCCCAGCATTGCTTCTCAGTGACACTTGACAAAGTTGAAGGAAAAACATGACCCAGTATAAAAGCTGAAGTTTCTATCACAAAAACACTGGCAGTCTTTGCTATAACTATGAAAAGAATTTTAACTACTTCCTATTTGCAAAGGAACAAGAGGATGTCACCATTTGAGGGGATAAAAGAGTGGCTTTGTAACTCCTTTGCACATGATTTGCTGTTGCTTGAAGCACAGTTGAAGTCTGTTTTCCAGGTCACAGTATCTGAAACCAGACTGCTTTCTTCTGGAGGAAGCTCCAAAAGGCAGTTGAGGAAGAAGTGAGGTGGTACTTCCACTTCTGATAGCAGTTACCCTGAGGCAGTTTCATGGCATGAGACAATAGGGATCTGATGCTAGCAAAACTGCCTTCTGATTTAAAAAACTTGATTTCTCCAGCTGAAATTTATGCAAGGATGAAATATGCCCAATCCTGTTCCTGGGATGCACTGTGCCATGGCCAAGTGTATGTGAATCACAGGGAGTAAAGACAGCAACAAACTGTCTTTTTAGTCTTTAGAAAGACTAAACTCTTAATAAAATAGGCAGGCAGGGGGATACCTGACACATATGAAATTAAACAAATAATTTCATGTCTCAGCCTTTTAATTTTCCTCTCTACTTTTGCATTTCTTTTGTATTGCAAATTTTTCCAGCAGTTCCTTTCCAATCTCAGTAGTTATATTTTTCTGAGAGACTCCTATGTGACAGTGGTGTCATTACAAGTGTAATACAATGAATGTTTTTACTCAGAATATACTCTACAATGGGTAGTTTTAGTAAAATACATTTTTCCAGTGACCACAGAGGATGGGGCAGAGAGATCTCTAGGAAAGGTTGTGTAAGCTGACTTGTTCACTTCTCCAAAAAGTTGGTGGATATTCCTGTGATGTAAAATTGGAGCCTTTAACACACCAGGAAAGACATTTAGGCCATCTGTATGTATTCCTTCATGTGTATTTTGAAAGGCACTAAAATACATCCAAATGAAGCAGACACCTTTGAAGCCTAGTCAGACCAGTATTGCACTGTGACACTCCTCACAGTGACACTCCTCACAGCAACAGGGTTAAACTGTTCAGGAACAGTGACCTAAAATAGCCATATAACTCACATGGACCTGAGCTTCTACCTTTGAATGGCTGGACATGACTTTCAAGAACCTGTTGGCACAGACTGGTTGCTAAATAAGGACCTGTCACTGTGCTCTCTTAGGTAACAGAGGTATAGCATGGGCTTGAAAACTGAAAAAAAACCAAAAAAAAACCACTCAATTTTTTAAGTGCAAGAGCATATACTTCCATGGAGGTTTCATTAAATACTACACACCCACAGCCTACCTGTAGCTGAAAGGTTCAACAAATAATTATATTGGCTCTTGTAGGCAGATGTGCTACTAAAATGGAGCAGGTTACTGTCAATTTCTGTTGCATCTGCTTTAACTGTTTTTATATAAATAACAAACTCTTTTGACCTTGGAATCAATTTTTTTTTTTAATTTAAATTAATGGTGTCAGAAGTCTCTCCAGAACTGCATAGGAAAGGATTTGATTGCTGCCCTCTTTGGGATTATTTTTTTTGACGAGTAACTTTGCTGTGGATCAGCAGGTCAAAAGTGATGGAAAGGGTGAAAAGGGAGTAAAGAGATGGCACAGACGAAGAAAAAATGGCTATATTGTCTACTCATAATTTAACTTTAACATTGCAAAGATTTTGGAAGGCATTCTGTTTTTTAATAGCTTCATGAAGCAAAAATAGAAATTTCTCCAGTAACCATGGAAACATGGAAACAATGATTACCGGGAATTATCTCTACTTGTGGGATTAGGTTTGTGCTATCATTGGATGACACTAAAGTTAAGCCACACATGTATCCTCAGCAATGCTGCCACAGCTGGCAGGGAATGAACCTCACAAAAGTCCTCAAACATCTGGAGCAGCTTGAGCGAGTGCAGTTCTGGAATATATTAACTTCAGCTGCTGTTGGCTCAAGCTATACCTGCTTTCAGCAAATGATTTTGTTAATGATTAAATGCTGAAACTGTAACCATGTCTGAATATATGTTTTGTTGAGCCAAAGACCTAGTAGCCACCAGTACATCAATTGCCTTTATGTGCCCTCAAAGCTCTCAAGGAAAGGTCAGCCAGGCTGCAGTGTCAGAGCAGTCACCATAGACATTTATCCCTATTGAAAGGGAGGGAGGGAGATACAGATGGTACTGAATCAATAACAGCAATTATGGGCCTTTGGAGGGTAACTTGTGGTTTAGGTCACTAACAATAAAAGTTTATTGGAAATAAAAACAGAGGAGTGAAATGGACTTCTGGGGGCAAAAAAGTAGAGAAAAAGGAAGAGAAGAAGGAACTCAGTATGAAGAGAAGTGCTCCAGATGTCACAAACAGCATGAGAGACAGGTCTATAACCTGCCTGCAGGAATCAGATAAGCTGCTCTTCTGCACACAATTGCTACACACTAAAGGAAAAGCATTAGTATCTCTGTGCTGCTGTTATAAGACATATTTCTGAAAGGACTTGATTTTACTACTTCACTCCTCTTTGCAAAGCAGCTGGATTCATGCTTTTCTTGTCTCCAAAAATGAGTTTGCTGTGGAGAGTAGCATCCCCATGGAGCTTCTCTCTCACAATTTCTCTCCTACTTCCTTTTCAGAAAACTCCTTCCCCCCAAACAGTGAAAAGCTGCTGACATCTCCCATGCAGAGGAAGTGTTAGGAGGGAATTATGATGGTGTTAAAGCCTAGTCACCCAGAAGAGCTACTCACCCAGAAGTCATCTGGAAGCTGGGAAATGCTTGTGGGCATTTGGGAACAGAAACTTGCTGCTTCTGTTTGAATATCTGAAGGGGATGGAAAAGATTTCTAGTGGTTTCCTGTCTCTCCATTTGTCCATTTGTGTTCCTATGAAACAAGACTGGTATTTATATTGATTTGCTTCTGAAATTGTCACATAAGTCATTCTTCTTCACCTCAAGGCTGTAAAACTGACAGACCAGACTCCCCCCTTCTGCCTGTCCTTGGTTGTCCTGCTTGGAGCTGTACATTAGGCATTGCAATAACATGCCACAGCACACTCAGGAGCCCAGGCTCCCCATATCACAGTTTTCAGTGCACAGGGAAAGGAACATCTCCTTTGTGATTTGTAAGTTAGAATGGATGAACAGGACAGAGACTGTATGGCAGAAGAGCTGGTCTGTCTGGTGCTGGCTGCAGCATTCTGCTGATAAAGGGACTGTTTGTTAATAAATGCAGTTTGAATCTTCACATGTCATTATCCATAATCCCAAGCACAGGGCCACTCAAACATCTGACAAATGTGTTTTGTCTCCATCCTGTGTCAGGAAGCAAGAAGTGAATCGCCTTCATATTTTTACTCACAATGTGGTCTAATTTTTATGGTTTTTCAATCTGCTCAAAGTTTAAGGTGGTTACTTTTAAACACAATCTAAAATGTTGAAACACTCTGCTTGCAGGACATAACTACTTCAACTTTATAGTCTGAGATAAAAAGTCCTTTCTCACTGACCCCCTTCTAGAAGGTCGTTAAAATTAAGGCCAGTGTATTAAAAATCTGTTACATCTTTTACTAGTGAGTCATAACCTGTTCACTGGTGGGAAAATGAGCTTGACAGTCTAGTAAGGAACTGAATTGCTGCCTTTCCAGTCTTTGTGAGGTGTCTGCTCTCTGTTTCCAGGTGGTTGTCATGATGGATGCTATTCACTGCAGGAAAAGCAATAATTTAACACATACTGTAATACAGTGCAGTAGCCCAAAGTATGATGATACTAGGACAGAAATCTTCTAGAACAGAACAAATTTAGTTTCTGCATAAATTAGACAAAGGCATAATTTGGGGAAGCAGATAATGCAATTAAATGCTCTTTCTTGGGTCTTCTATTTTCTCAGCAAAAAAGCAGAGGCAGAGGAAATGAAACAACCTGAAATAAGTAAATGATGGAGCAATGTAGCATAAAAAGGGCAGTAGTAAAATACCTTGAGAAACAGCAGTTTTCCCAACAAAATCAACTAATCACTAGGCTCCTAATGTACATACACATATACATTTTATATATGTGGTTTTTGAAGATATCTATACACTTACATAAGCATGAATAATATATTTAAGGTATTTTCTACCAAGGTTCTTACCTTTTATTTGCTTCATGTCATTTCCATCTCAGTAAAGGTAATTGCTGAGGATGTTAAGGAAATTTATGGGCACCTGTGGGCTCATAAATCTTATGTGCTTACCCTAGAGATGTGTCTTCTTTATATACACTATATTAGGCAGTTTCTATCATTCATCACTGTACAATGTATCTCTGGTAAAAAAAGAGGTATTGTGCCAAATCTGATCTTTGACAAAGCAGACACAGGCCAACCCTGTAGTGATGGCAGCTGCTAGATTGTTCATCATAGAGGGCACAATGGAGATGTGTGGTTTGTGGAAAAAAAGACCTCCTCAAGTTCCTCCCCTCCTACGGATTTTTCAACTTCCTCAGGAAAAGAATTAAAAGCCCAAAAATTTGTGCAATAGTTAGGCTTTCAGGAGAAGGTCAAAATTCTATACTAAGGTCCCAGTTATTGGTACTAGACTAGAAAGCATTTCAGATTGTTTTGAGATACCAAAGCATTTCAGAATATTAAAAGGGAACAACAGTTGACAACAATGAAAGTGCTTGGAGGAGGAATATTTCCATTTTGGGAAGAAGACTGAGAATGACTCTGCATTAGCAGCTCAGCTCAGGAATGCAGCTGTGAGTGTGCCCACTTACTCTCCCCTAACTCAGATCATGTGCTCTCTGCATGTACCCCAGCCTCTATTGTTCATTCACTCTATTAGACAAGAACTGAAGTGATGTAAACCCCTGAAATGCACAAACCGTGAGTATTTGGTCCTCAGCACTGTTTCACTTCACAAACCTGTTCTTGCTGAGTTGCACTACTCAGTAATGCAGAGATAAATGACTGAGTTAGGTACTGAATCATCTTTAGGGTGTTCAGCTACCAAGACTCTGCATGTTTCCAAAGGTGCTTGGGGCAAGCCTGGCCACCTAACTCAGGTTTCTTGAACTTAACACTGGAAGTGAAGAATGGAAATACTCCTCTCTTCTCCCATGTATGTCTGTGATTACAAATGAGACTGCTACATGACTGAGAAGTCCATTCTCCATTAATTAACAAGATGAGTTGACCATGGTGAGTGGTTACACTGAATTTTTCAACTTCTTACGAATTCACAATATAAGCAGTCTCTATGCTTGACCATTAATTTAAATACTCAGGCAAAATCTAGGATTACTTGATGCTTTTCTCTCTTTCATGATGGCTTATAATGACCTTCAAAGCATTAACTCAACATGAGGTCAAGGAATTATTTTAGCTGTTAAATCAGTTGCTTAATAACAGTTTCCTCAGAGCGAAGTAATCATGCAGGCTGTAAGGCTCAAGTACTTCTTTCATTTTTCTGCCTACATATTAATGTATTTAACTACTGCTCTGCAAAAATTGAGAAATGAGTTAACAAGAGATTTTCACTACTTGGGTTTACTGTGTCCAAAACATATAGAGAAGCATGTATCTGCAAAATTAAACAGCTATTTCTGTAACTACTTAAGAAATCAAACACTGTTTGAATGTCAAACATCAGTATCCCACCTCTTATATAGTACAAGCAGGATCTCACACTGTTTTATCATTAGTTATTAATGGCTTGTCTTTGATTATATTGTTAGTCAATTAAACAAGTTTATAGGCTGCAGTAGGCAAAAGTGAACAGATTCGAGTTTAGTAATAATTTTTAATGGACAAAAAATTAGAACGATTATAAAGTGAAATTTGTCCTGATGAAATATTAAATATTTCATAAACAAAATATTTGATTTTGACATCACTGTGATGCTGTCTGTCTTTTTTATTGTCAGAAATATTTATGAATTTAAATAGGGCAATGCATGGGTAAAATGTTCTAAAAAATTGCAAAACTAACAGAATGTGTTCCTGCCTCATAATAAACAATTATTGAATGATGTTTATTAAAACTGGCTCTCAAGTGACAGTTAATAAATGCATAGTTCTATTATGCATGCTAAATTCAGCATTCTGAAAACTTAAAAGCAAATAGATCAAAACCAACAGAGATAAAAAAGTCACAAAGACAAAATACAGCAACACCAGAAAGTGACAGGGAAATAATTCAGACTTAAAAATGACTTATTATTTGGGAACTTGTAACAACAATTTATAGAACTAAATTAGAGGCAAATCAGAGTCCTTCTGATGTTTAGATATCCAATTTCTGTAGTGCATATAGTTTGATCACAGAACAGAGAAATTCACGTTACGAAGTCCCCTTCAAAAAAGCAAAAACCCCAGTTTCTCTTTATTTCTGATTCCATGTTATGAATACACATAGATAATGAATAAAGAACAAAAAGAAAAGGTGCAATAAAATTCAAGTATAGATTAATTTTAATTAAAAACCTTAAACATTTCTTTAGTGTTTGGAGAAATTAGACTATATGCATTGTTTCCCTACATATATTTCATATATATCCAGACCACATCTGCACTGAATTGCAAAAATACTGGATTTAATAGGCTTTGTGTCCTTTACTGTAATCGCTCCATTGGCTTTTTGATGTTGCATGGGGTTGGAGTGATGATGGAAAGAGTTGCTCCAACCATGTATTTTCACCTCTGTGTCTGAAAGGTGAAGGGCAAAACTTTTAATCAAGGAGCAGTTTATCTTTAATTAAGAAAAACATAATTAGGCATTATCACCTAATTGCTATTACTGATGGAGAAACTCATATTTTCACAACTAGTGACCCATGCTGTATTATGTCTCTGCTGTTTACTGCATAATAAATCTGTATTTGTGTTTGGCAGCTAGCCAGAAAAATTAAAAGGTAATCAACATTCTTCTCTGCAGTCTGGTCATCAAAATCTCTGACTTCACAGATGAATAAATAACAAAGTCAAGTTGTGATGTCCTAACAGAAAACCTTCTTTAGGAATAACTATATTTATCTCCTCTGTCAAGACATCAAATGATACTTGAAACAACCATATACAAAAAGCTTTGCAAAACAGATGAGAAGAACTGTGCTATACACCTGGCGTTGAGTTAAAAAACAGTTTAATGTCTCAAGGCACCACCACGGTAGAATTTTATACCTGCAAGTAATCATCTAATACACTATTATACAGTTAAGGTAATGTATTAATAAATAGCTTGTGCAATTTTGGGAAGCAATCTATAAAGGAATGTTAGATATACAATAGGCACGTACTATAATACAAATAAAAAACAAAATTCCTAGAAAAAGCATGCTGAGCACCTCTTGTTATAGGTTGAGTTTCTTATTCTAAACACTATTTAAATCTTAACTTACAAAAGGTAAAACTGTTATCTTATAGTAACTGCTTATTTAAACTGATTTTCCTGTGTATTTGCCTCTATGTCACGGGATTACTTTTAGGGACAGAGGACTCTGGCACTGGCTGTAAAGGGCTGTCTTGTTCATTCAGTTGTGCGTTCAAGTTTTCAGAAGTTAGGAGAGAAGAATTAAAAACTATTTCACTTAAGTCTGATTTTATGGATACCATATGTGGTTCTTGAAAATTTAATGGTTCTTCTAACACCTGTGTATTTTCTCGTGTCATTCCCATATCAGATGGTGACTTTCGTTTCATTCTTGTGTATGATTTGTCTAAATTCTCCATGCCTTGGTCAGTTTTCTGAAATCGCCCAAAGAACCAGATGAAGAAACCAAACAAAGCAAAAGCCAGCAAACTTGGAATAAAAGCCAGGCATTTGACATCAAGGCTAGAGCCTGTGAATCTGCTGTGCAAGAACATGTCCCCTTCAGCATAGGTCCGGTTTGTCAGTGGGTTGGTGTTATTGGATCTCCACTCCCAAGACAACTTAGTTCTATTAAGGTCTTTCAAGCTCTCTGAGTCCTTTACCGTGTAGATCTTCTGTCCAGGACCAATGTATTGACCATATTCATGAGGTTTGTAAAATATTTGGTTCTTCCACATATTCAGATCCAAGATTAAAACAAGGAAGATAATTCCATAGTTAAACCATTTGCCTGTTTGGAGAAAGAAAGTTCTGTCATCTGATATATCCATTTTAAAAGCAATGCTGTCATACATAAAAGATACTCAGAGAAAAAAAGTTATTTGTAATTAATCTCTAAAGAAAAGTTGTAAATAAATTTCCACCACAGTCAGATTTTTGCTGAATATCCCTTAGAATTTCACAATTAGGTCTGGACACAAAATAATTTTGCAACACAAGCACAGCAGAATATCTATTCAATTGATATTAAAGTTTGTAAGTAATCAGTTGATTAGACCACTAGGTGATGTGGTATAGATCAATAGACTAAAAAAGCACTAATTCCAGGGCTTTAAAAATAACCATATGGGAATTTTCCATTAAAAGACCATTTGGTAGAACCATTTATATTTCTGGAATTACTGGAGTGACTGAGGTTTTTGAGGTTGATAATTATGTGAATTTTAAGAGTATATACTTATGTTGTTTGATATGCCATGGTCTGCAGACATATTCAGGTGCAGGCAATCAGACAAACTGTGATTTAGAGATGTCATACCCTTGAGAAATAGCAAGGGCTGGCTGATTGTAGATTTCAGAGTCTAGTCAGCTTAGCTTTTCTTATAATCTGTGTCTATGAATACACAAAACAAATTATAATATTTTCATAGTCAAAGCATATCTTACATTCTAGTTGGACACATTTTAAGAGTTCACCTGTGAAGTGATTGCTGCCACCACCCAAGAACCTGGAAAATCTACATGTCAGCATTAAGTGAATATATATACATGGAGGAGTGTTCCGGCTGGTGTTGAATGATCTCAGTCTGTGCTGGAATCATACTTAAGTATGCTTCAAGTGAAAAAGAAAATTAATTTACCAGAGGATCTATCAAATGACTTAGGCTAGTGACTTGCAAAGAATAAATGGATTCCTGTTCCTGAAAGCATGTGTGTTCAAACTGTATAAGCAGAATTCTCCAGGAGGGTAAATAGAGTAACTTCTTGTATTTAGCAATTATGTTTAACAGTTCTCTTCAGTTTAGATTAAATAGATTGAAAAAGAACAAGAATGTTCATTCTCTAGTGTTATTGCCATTGTCCAAAACCAAAACTGAACCTAAAAGTCCTTGGAGCCAATCCTGTAACTCCTGAACAACTGCTCTGTCAAAGTCAAGTTGGATGGGGCTTTGAGCAAATTGGTGTAGTGGAAGATATCCCTGCTCATGGCAGAGGAGTTGGAACCAACTTGATCTTTGGGGTCCCTTCCAACTGAAACCATCCTATAATTTCTCCCTGGAACTTTGTCAATATTATAACTGACATGTCAAAGAAAAATACCTTTTCCAAATATCATCACCACATTTTACAATATTTAAGTTTCTTAAACCAACACCAAGACACTGAAAGTGATGCAAAAGTATGACAAACAGTACAATGCAACCTGATGTTTCCTGTGGATGCTTGCCATATGTTTCATGTTTCTAGTTTCCCCATCACATCTGTCTTTCAACAGAGAGACACAGGATTCACGATCAATAGCTGCTGTCAAGTGTGGGGGTGCGGCGGCCCGATGCTGCAGATCCCGAGTCCCCGAGGCCGGCGGTCGGCGTAATCCACGGGGACGCTGCCGAGGATGCCATCGCCTGGGACTCGGAGGAGGCCGGGCCGTAAACCGCTCTCTCCCTCCCCTGGAAAGTTTTTCCTAAGCTTATTGGTTTAAAGTTTGCTTCCCCGCCCCTAGCACCGCCCCCGCTGCTTGCCCACACTAGAATGTTCTGTTGCCGGGCTTCCCCCATGAGTTGCTTGTAATCCCCTCCCTAGTTATATTTCATTTGCTCCCCCGCTTGTCCCTCATGTTGTCCCGGAGCCCTGTTGGCTCCGCCCCTGTTGTTCCTCCCCGGGAAACCCCGTATTTCCCCCTAAAAACCCCTTCCCTTTGTTCTCTCGGCGTGGTGTGGCCGCGACCCCAGCCCCGCCGGGTTCTGCGCCCGGCAGCTGCATGGACCGCCCCACCTGAGAGCCCCCAGTGTGCCTCCCCCGCGCCGCTTCTCCTTAATAAACTGCACACTGCTGACTCTCAGCTCATCGCACTCTCTTTATCACGGGAAGCGACCAGCGACTCCACGGCGTTCCTGCCCGGCAGGCACCCGCCTCCGCCGCGCGGTCCCTGCCGCTCCAAGGAGCGAGCCTGGGAACACTGAGGCTGACCGCAGCCGCCTCTGGACAGAGCTGAACAGCCGGGAGGGCTGAGAGCTTGGGCCAGGTGAGGCCCCCGAGGTCTCCCGAAGCCCCGGAGCTCGTTGGGGCCAGGCGGCCGGACCCCCCCGGACCCCTACAACTTCAGTCAAGCAGAATATAATGGCTGACTTCTTGTTTATTCCTCAGCTGGGCACTAACTTAGATGACTCTTCTTTACCTTACCACCATTTCTTAGGGCACAATGATAATATCACTGTTTTCATATTCTCACTGTCTGAAAATCTTTTGAAAATGGCTATGGGTTCCAAAGTTATTTGATGCTGTGTGTTTGATAGAGTTAAACCAACCCATACACAGAACAAAATCACACAGTTCTCATTTCCTTAGGAAAAATAGGCTAAACACAAATTACAATGGAAATTACAAAATGGTCCACCCCATTTACATTAATTTAAGTGCTCACCTGATCTAAGAAAGATGTGCTATTCCTGTTTCATAAAAAGCATGAACTGGAAACTCCTTCACTCAGCTCCTAGTCAGAGGTAGGCAGGCAGAAGCAAGGCCCTGAGCTCTGCTGCTGGGATTGTTGGGTCAGTGTTGTGTCAGCCTAGGCCAATCGCCCCATTTAAAAAAGATGAGCAGAGACCTGTATGTCTAAATGGAAACCAGTTGACTGAAAACAGCTGCTGTTCCATAGTGGATTTTCTCAAAATTCCTAACATTTCTAATTTCTAGACAATTTTTCCATCTTCTGCATCACTGTCATGCTTGATGAGCTCTATGACTTTTTCTTTCCTTTTGAATACTGCTGTCAGCAGAACCAAAGGCTGTGTATGAGTAACAGCCTCACTGTAGCCATATATGAACACAATGACATCTTTCTGCTCCTACTCAGTAATCCCTGTAGCCAAGGGCTGCACTAATCTCCTTAAACACAAAATGACTGAGTTAGTGCTGTCTTGGTTACTTACAGAAAGAATTTGCCTCTTTCTAGAATACAGTGTCCTCTGCCATTGACTCCTCTTCAAGGCAAGTACTTCACTCCTGCGCTAGCAGGCATGACAGCCAAATAAGCCAACCAAGCAACCCTAAATCCATGATGTTTTGGAGCAGATAATATATATTTGGAGCAGATATATATACTTAATACACTGACCAACATTTAACATGATAACTTTATATGTGTATAATCTGTGCATATGAAATGATGGTCTATTGCAACTTAATTTTAGCATAATCATTTTTATAGTAAACTTTAAGTAATGCATCAAGCTTATATAGGAAATAAGCTAGATACATTAAAAGTGAATCATTACTTGATCTTGAGCATGAACAAATTCTAGTTTGTACTTTTGTAAAGGATCAAAATAAATACATTCTGAAGCTATAGATATTATTTTTATTAAAAAGTATTTCAAGTTTCATTCCAGATAAAAAGTGACAAGGGAAAATGGAGCCCCACACTATGAAGTCATTTAACTTGTCCCTTAGCCATATTCTGTAGGATAAGTATCACTATTGCTTTAGGGTTGGCTCTACTCTAGTGAAATTTGTGTGGCCAATAATACTGGCATATAGCTGACCCCACTTAGCCCTTCTTGGATGTATGGTGGTTTATTTAAAGACAAAACTTGAAATGGAAGGATGAAGTAAGATCAGCTCTCAAGACTGGAAGGCTAGTAAATCATTTCAGCAAACTGAAAAGAATTTTATCCAGTCTTCAATGAAGTTAACAGTGAGGAAAACAATGTGGGAAAATAGCTTGTGCCATTCAGCCATGTGCTACCTACAAAAAGACCTGGTTAATAACCAACCTCACAGCACTGGCATTCTTACATGTTACACATAATACTTGGAGAGGTAGGAATTTGATTTGGTGTATTTGGAAACATGGTACAATACTGTAATTTGGTGCAATAAAGATCCTCCAAAAGAGAAACTGGAGGTATGCAGTTAGCCAGGAGTGTGAGTGCCCTTGTCAGGCTGTGATGCAAAATGAGAAATATTTTTATGGGCATTGTAGACCAAAACCAGTATTTGGGGATGAAAATTTATTCCTGTTTTCTGAGACAAAATGGCTGTTGAAGAGGATTGCATCCTCCTGACTAGAGCACTCACCAGAAAGAAAACCTTGACTCCAGAATAACCTCCACTTGTGGCAGCTTGCACCGGCATCATGGGACCATGCTCTGAACACCAGCCTATACAGAACTTGCTTAGAAACAGTCTCCTCTCCCTGATAGAGCTGAACAACTGTGCACTGCACATGAATGCCAGGGGCCTTGTCATGTTGAAGGAACTATGGATTTTTATTTTTCCCTTTTCCAGAAATTCACATGTTTTCACCATCTGAACAAGATTCTTGGGCAATCCCACATGCAACATTTGGAATATATCCCAATATTCTAAACCAGCTGCTGATTCCAGAGCAGTTTTATTTTTGTATGCCCACTCTGGAACAGACCATTAATTTCCAAAAAAAGAAAGAATCTCTTGTAGAAGGCAGTCCTCAGCATCCTTCCTGAGTTCAAGAGGTAATGTGAAAATTCCACTTAATAAGGCTAGACGCAAACAGCCTCATGCTGTGCAACCACAGCCAGAGGCTAACTTAGGAAATGTTGACTTTAGACTCCTATCTCAATTGTAATTTGTGTCTAAAACCATTCAGACACTGCTGTAAAACATTTGAAATGTTCTTCCTATCTTCTGTAACATTGATGTTATTAGCTAGTACATGCACAGACCACTCACAGCTGACCTAAGATGAAAATCCTCTGAGTTTTTTCACAACTGTGTGCATGGACAGCTTTGTTTTTACCTCTAACATTTCTATTTTTGCCCACAGACTCCCTCAGACTCTCCTGTGTAGGCTGAATCTAGTCACACTGTTGATTTAACTACACAAGCCAACCATGCCTGGAACTCCCCAGCTAAGAAGATGATGATTTCTCCTTTGGGTGGAAGGAAGAGCTAGATCAGCACAGAAATACGTTATAAACAGCCAGAAAAATCTCCCACCTCTTTTGATACCTAAACCTTAACAGTTTCTACTTGAAAGTAATCTGCATACTGGATAGCAGATGCTCTTGGATTTCCAGTGCTGCTATTAAAGGGCATGAGGCAGGCCCCCCTAGTGCCTTTTAACCGTGAAAGAATCTGAAGTAGCAAAATTTGCTTTTAAGTTTTACAAATTTCCCTGGGTATTATAGAAACTAGGATAGACTATGTATTTTCATAAACATCAGCCTAAAAAGGAAAACACACAATTTGCAATGAACCATCTGTCAAGGGAAATCCAGATGTGCTAAGCAGATGCAGGAATTGAAGTTATTTTTGATGTTCATAAAAAAAAAGTGGCTACCAAAACAGGATGAAAATATTTGATACTCAGTAGATGCTTGCAAGGAGTTCCTAGATGCAAAGAAATGTGAGTAAAATGAGGTACTCAGTTAGCAGTGAAAATAAGATAAGCTTTTAGTATTAAACTTAAAATTACACTGAAGCATATCAGCTGCAGTCAGGAGATGATAATTCAATATTACTGCCAACTTATAACATTCAGAAATCACAAGTCAGGCCCAAGAAAGGATGGTATTAGTTTAAAGCAGTGTGGGTTAAAATAATAAACTTAGTAGTGTTGTATTTATCTGCCTTTTTAGACACTGAATTATGCAGAAGAAAACTTTCATTTTCTTTTTCTCTGCAATCATGATTCTTATTCTATGAAAGCTGAAATTCCCACTTAGCCACTGAATTCAGGAGACAAGTCTTTAAGATAAAAGAGTAAAAAAAGAAAAAGAATAAGGAAAAGACAGGAAAAGGAAAAGGAAACAGAAACGGAAAAGGAAAAGGAAAAAAAGAAAAAAATTAAAAGGAGAAACTGCCTTAAGACTTGTGATAAAATCAGGAGAACTAGCAACACAGAGCATGTAACTGCGAAATTCTTCATCCATACAGAACTTACACAGAGCCATTAAGGACAAAGCAACAGAAAGGTGGTTTGAGGTCCTTTACACCTCTGAATGTCCCTTTCCTTAGAGCTGCTTCTTTGTGGGACCACTGCTTATTTGACAACACAGTATTGAATAGGGCTGTTTTTATTTATATCAATCAATAGTGACTAAAACAGGCTGTATAAGAGCTAATGAAGCATAAAATTTGCCAGGAAAAAGATGGCAAATGTTATTTCAGCCATGCTTTCTTTATTCTTGTTACTTGGGAGAAGATGGTTTCCAGTTTCTAAAAATCAGAGCACAGGTCATAGATTTACAGCCTGGTTTTATCTATACAGCTAGCACCAAAAAAATGTTTTTCAGGCCTTGGTCTTATTTTACTGTTTGTTATTTAGAATAAGTCCTATAGTTAAATTTAACATTCTGGATTCCATGTATTAAACAGGGCTTAAATGGAGGGGGCTGGGCTCTTTACCATTATCATTGCCTTACCCCAATTCATCTGCTGCAGTTGCATTCATTCATGTGCATCACTATCTGCCCTCATTTTAGACTGGATTATATTAATCTTATTATATACATATATACATACATATAAAATCAGTTTTTTCCTTTATTAGCACCTTGATTTGAGTAGAATATTCAAGCATCTGCTCATCCATGCAGTAACTAGAGCTTGAAAATGATCCAAGATGATGCCCTAACCTAAGACAAGAACTGATGGCAAGAACAGATGGTTCAAGCAAAACTTACCCAAAGGGAGGTTCTTGTGCCATGTGTTATGGCTGCTTATTAGATCTCCTAAAGGGTGGTGTAGCACTGAGATAAAACAGGCACTCAGTGGACAGGATACGTGATGTGCAGTCAAATGGATTGATTTGTCTAGTGAATCTAATAAATGGATCTTGTTAATGCTGAGCAGGGAAAAATTTTCCTCAACCTTCATTCATTATCTCATCCTCATTAAAAAAATGCCTTCTCACTAGAAAATCAGAAAGGACTCCACTAGTCCTCTCTGCAGAAGACTACAATGCATAAATATTGGTTTCATTTGGTTGGCCTGTTTTCAAACAGCAGCACTGCTAGCAGTTGCATTTCTGATCACTAATTGATGTTCTTTCCTCTTGTTTATTCTTTGATTATCCCTGATTATCATCAATGTCCCTGTCTCTTCTACAACGCAAAACTGTTCTTTGCTCTTTAATTCCTCTTCTATCATCCATTAATTATATGCCAAGTTGCTGTATCTGGTGACACAGCCCAACCTACCATGCCTCAGTCATTTTTCCTGCTCCTCTGTGCATCCATTCCACTACCTTTCCTTATAAAATGGAATAACAGTACTGCATCTGGGAATCTTGTGGGACTGAGCCCCTCCAAATTAATTCCCTGGTCTTGAAAGAAAAGAAAAAAAACCTCTTTTTTTGCTATCCCCAAATACCATACCTAAAAGTCACATAAAATATTTCATGCTTAAACTCTTTTTCCCCCTCCATTCCTTTCACCTTTTGCTCACTTGGGAGAGAAAGATGTGTTCATCATGAACACATCATATCTCCTTTCACACTATCTCCTTTTACCCTCCAGTCCCTGGTTGGGACATCATTAACTATATCCTGTTCCATAAACCACTAATGGCTGCAATGGTCTCCCTCAGATGTGTTCCAGCTCTTCTTTCTCCTTGTCTGCTGGCTGTTCTCGGTTAGCATTCCAGCAGGGCACCTACATCCAATTTTGAAAAACTTTCTATCCCTTCATCTGTAATTCGTGCTGGCCCATTTGCCTTTCCTCATTTAACATCCACCAGGTAACTTCTGCGATAATTTTTCTGATTTTTAATCTCATTTCTGCATTCTCTGCTGAAAGTACCCTTTCCAAAGCCTCATTCATTTTATCTCAACTCAGTGCTGATGTCATTCTTTCCTTGACACAATTTCTTCCCTTGGCTTCTGCTATCTGCTGAGCTTGTGATTCACCTGCTAGCTCTTGGCCTTATCTTTGTATCATCTCTGAATGCTCCTTTTGTCCCTGGTCTGCAGGAGTTTCATATGGCTGTGTCCTTGGTTGCCCTCATCTATCTTATTTCTCTGTGGTGTCATGTGCTGTGTCTTTTTATATTAGCAGTTACAGACCCTGCCAATTCACACCTGCATTCCTCTGTTATCCATTATTATCCATCTCTTCTCAATGTAGAGAGAGAGGAGAGCTATGCTCCTTCTGTATAGCTTGAAGGTAAAACCAAAATATTTATCCCTACTTAACCTTTTTTCTCTTTTTCATTCCCTACTGTTATTAAAATACTGACTCACAGTATGCAAGGATCAGGTACTTTTTATCTATATGTATCATCCATTTGAATAACTGCAATTCTATTTTATTTGAGGTTATTTAACTGTCTGCTTCTCCTTAGATGACTGATGGAAGTATGGTTATAAGTGGCCTTTGCCAGATGAGAATGACCGAAGTTATGAAAAGATATTAACATAAATCATAGCAAAGGCATCTGAAAGCATAAAAGATTTGAAGATGAAATAAGCTGCTAATTTCCCTGGGAGAGTAGTTTTAGATAAAAGATGTATGAAGTTACATTATTTATTACTTATTGTCACAAGCAGTTGCTGAAATCCATGAAAAACAGCAGGCCCCTCTGATTTGCAAGATATGGGCTCCTCATTTCCTTGAGATATTTATATATGGAGAATATGGATATGGACAGACAAAGAGACAGAAAAAAAGTCTGGGACACACTCACAAAAGTAAATGGTTAAGACCATGGTGGCATATATTTATTATACAGAATCAGTTCCTTGTGTGGCTGTGTCACAATCTGCAAGATTACATACCTGTTATATGTATGTGATACTCCTCTTTCAGTATCTTTTGGAAATAAGGTACTTTGAATTGCATATGTGCTGAGGGCAAGCCTGGAAGATTCACTTCAACATCACCCATAAAATGTGGAAACTCCCAGTCCTGTTAGAAAAGAAAAATAAGAGCCTAAAAGTAAGCTTTCATGGTATATTTTTGCATTTAAAATTGCTTAAATTAGTAAAAGAGAAATGTTCTATATTTAAGCCTCCCATTATTGGATTTTCTTACTTAAAGTTTGACTGACCCACTTGAAATAGAATACCTTATTTATATTAGATATTTCAATATGATTTTTACCTCAGCTCCATGTAATTACATGTACAAAAGTTCACTTTAGAATGACAATACTGAACCCACCTTAACAGCTGTTTGTACAACACAGTCTAAGGATAAGAATACCTATTTAAAACCTTGCAATACTAAGAATACGTATATAAAAACCTTGTTATATTATTTACAATTTTAGTAACTTGCTATTTGGCAAACAGTTTACAGCTATGAAATTGGAAAAGAAGGCCTGAGCCTTTTAAACATTATATATATCTGTATTCCACTTGTTCAACTTAGAGTGTTTTCTGTATTTTGCCTCCATACATTTAAATAAACAATCACTGCACAAACAGTGCAGACCCTTCAGCATAATCTGCCTGAATCAATCTAAGCACAGTTTTCTTCACTGCCATATTTCAACTGACAAGGTAAAGTTGGAAATGTGAAAGCTCTTACCTAGCATTATGCATATTTTGGTAGCATGAGGTGAGCCAGCTGAGGAAGAGCTGCTTTAAAGAAATTTTTCACTTGGTTATCTGCACCCACCATCAGTCACTTGAAAATGGGTATGATAGCATGGCTCATTAGAGCCCAAACCGAAAGTCTAGCCATAGTGCTCCAATCACTGTGATTACTGCCAGTGTCATTACTCTGTGCACTGCACATTGTTGGTGATTTCCTGTTAAAAACACACTGCCTCTGTTCCTATGCATACCCCTGGATTGGTATCCAACAAGATAGTGTAACAAGCACCTGAATTACTGAAAATAAAATAAAGGAATCTGAAATGTGAAGAACTCCATGAGTGACCTGTGATTCCTTCACATGAAAACCATTCCAGCACAGCCACCTCCCCATGAGAACCAATTCCATTATTTTATTTTCAGTTTTATAAGGAAAAGTTCCCTTACAGAGTCATGTAAAAAATAAATATTCAAAACTAAGAATCGTCTACTAAATTGGGAGGAGCTGTTGACTCCCTCAAAGGCAGAGAGGTCCTGCAGAGAGACCTTGGCAAATTAGAGAGCTGGGCAATAACCAACCATATGAATTTTAATAAAGATAATTGCTGGATCCTGCACCTGGGATAGGGCAGCTCTTGTTGTGTGGACAGACTGGGCAATGAGATGCCAGAAAGCTGCTGCAGAAAAGGACCTGGGGGTTCTGGTTGAGGGAAAGTTGAATGTGAGTCAGCAGTGCCCTGGCAGCCAGGAGGGCAAACCCTGTCCTGGGGGGCATCAGGCACAGCAGCACCAGCCAGGCAAGGGAGGGGATTGTCCTGCTCTACTCTGATCTGCACTGGGGCAGCCTCACCTCCAGTTCTGGGGCCAGTTTTGGGAGCCACAATGTAGGAAGGATGTAAAGCTATCAGAGAACACCTGAAGGAGGGCAACAAAGATGGTGAAGAGCCTCGAGGGGAAGCTGTGTGAGGAGTGGCTGAGGTCACTTGGTCTGTTCAGCCTGGAGGAGACTGAGGGGAGACCTCATTGTGATTACAGCTTCCTCCTGAGGGGCAGAGGAGGGGCAGACACTGATCTCTTCTGTGTGGTGACAGTGACAGGACCTGAGAGAATGGCCTGAAGTTGTGTCAGGGGGGGTTTAGGTTGGATATTAGAAAATGGTTCTTCACCCAGAGGGTGGTTGGGCATTGGAAAAGGCTTCCCTGGGAAGTGGTCCCAGCACCAAACCTGACTGAGTGCAAGAAGTGTTTGGACAATGCCCTCAGGCACAGAGAATGATTCTTGGGGTGCCCTGCGCAGGGCCAGAAGTAGGCTTTGTAGGTCCCTTTCAACTCACAATATTCTATGATTATATGACCTCTGAAAGATTAATCACTATATATGACTTAACTTCCAAGAATTGCTAAGCTCTCCCACATTTTCTACAATGGAAGGGACATGGAAGAGTTTTCTCATCTGGGAACAGCACAGCCAAATCACTAACAGCTGATTTGTGATAACTATTTGTGGCACAGAGTTAAATGGATTAACAGGAGTACAATCAAGGAGAAAACCTGACCCCCTTTATGAAGTTCTTAATGCACAGCAATGCAGAAAGTGCCAATTTACAGATGTAGAAAATAAGAGAAATAATGATGATCTCCTTTTGCCTTATCACTAATGCAACACATGCACTCCTGGTAACACCTGCCCAGCTGCACAGGCCCTTACCCTGCACCTGTAGACATTCCCTTGCAGGTGGCAGGCATTCAAAATATGCCCAAAGATAAAAATTTTATGCATGCACAGTTTCAGTTTACAGTTTCTAATATACCTCTCTGGACTGGTGTCTCTTGTTAACTCATACATACTCTCACCCAGGAATAAATACATATTCCTGAAAATAAATGAATGGAGAGCTGTGGACTCTGCATTAGTTATAAGTCAACATGGGTCTACAAAGCTGGCCTCCTGCTCCTGCCTTGCCCCAGGGCTCCTACTGTGAATTTTGCTGATATACAGATAATATTCCTCCATGCAGAATTTTCTACTGGACTGTGTCTTTGCATCTGAGTTTTTTATTAAAAAGTTTTTTCTCATCAGGATGAATATTACCTGATAATAACATTTTCTACATATATGCCCCATACTGTATAAAGCTTGCCTGAACTGTATTGTGACCTCTATTACCCTGCAGCACTGTAATACGGTGTGGCCACAACTAGAGAGATGGGCTAGCACAGGCTGGTGCTGCAGAATTCACAGCTATAAACAACCCAGGGGCCTTCAGCTAAAGAAATGCAGACCTGGGCTGGGCAAAACTACTTTTAGGGGTAACAAGGACAACAAAGAAGTATCTTACGTAAGGCACTATCTGCAAAACCTGCAAAAATCTGTAATGTGGAGCTTCAGATCAAGGAGGAAACAGCAACGTCTAAACATGTGTTATCAAACATAAAAACAGCCCCAAGAAGCTCCTAGCATAAGGAAGTATAAGGAAAAATAAACCATTATGGTGAACATCATATCCTTCCCAGATGTTGATGACACACCATAATGCTCTCTCTGAACCTCATCAGACTGAAACTGCCCATTTCAGGACCCACAGGAACAGAGGGAGGCTGGATGAAACATCAGGTAAAACAATAGAAACTAACAAGCATATGTATAAAAATTTTGACATTATTATTATTATTATTTATTATTATTATTATTATTACTAGTACTACTACTAAAACTTCTTTCTGCACAAAAGTATTATTTGCCATTATAATTAGATCTCAACTAATATTGATTCTTGGATTACACTGTTTAAATTTAACACTACTAATAAAATCTTGGCTTTATATATAAAGGTCTTTCCTCACTCACAAATAGCATTTTGAATGTAACATTTTTATCACCATGTTTATACAGTCTGTTCTTTAAAAACAGTGCCCTGAAATTACAGAAATAAAATAATAAAAAAAAAACGCCGACAAATAATAAAATGTATTTGAAAGCAATTTTAAGAAAAGGAAACTAATAATGAGTTAAACCTACTGACTTCCATGGAAGTCACTACAGCTGCAGCAGTTAGGAAAATGAAACTTCAGGTTAGGGATTAAATAGCCTTTGGAGCTTCATTTGACTCACAGCTTTGGTAAGTTTGAGTGTCTACTGCCCATAGAGACATTATCACCTGCAGAAACATAGCCGTAGTATTATTACTGTCCTGAAGAAAAGCAGATGATTATTAGCTTTTCAGGCTAATGTCAGTAACAGGTTGACAAATCCAAACCCAAAAAAGTGGCCATTTCACTATCTAGACTCTAAGAAAATGTTTTCCAATATCTTTTGAGTCTGTTATTTTTATTTTTTTTCCTTACTGACAAGCAAAAGACTACTTAATTTATGAAATATCCAGGAAACCATTTTTCTAAGAAATTCAAGATGCCTTGTAGGTATAGTCCACCTCACTTGTCAACAGCTACATGAATACCACAAATGTACAGCCCATAAATCCAAACATTTCCCACTCTGGAACATAGCTCAGGCCTGCATCAGGTTTCCCTACATGGTGTTTTCTCTCTGTGGTCTCTGATATCAGCCTGTGCTCACCACTGGGACGTGAGTGCCATGTTCATCAAGTTCTCAGCTCATAATTTGGCAAATTTCACTTGATCAGCTTTAGTCCTTATTGCTGAGGTGTCTGCAATCTGATATTTCTGGGATCTCATTAGGAACTGGGCCCAAAATACCATATTTAGAATGCATCGCAGAATTTGAAAATTAAAGCTGTACAACAATACTTTTAGCTCATATATGTACCTTTTCACTACATAAACAGATTGTTTCTCCTTTAAATCCATCAGCATCAGATTTCTAATATTCATCTACTTCAGTGGTTCCCCAGCTGGGGCATATGGGACTACAGCATACATCTAGTCAGTGTGTGAAGAAGAAGCCAACCCAGAACCAGCAGGCTTAAATCAGCTGCACAGAGGTCTCTAACCTCAGCAGAAAGTTTTGTGGCATGTGCATATCAAATAAGGTTCTTGCCTCATTTCACTCTAGTCACTGAGGAAAGGGCAGGCAGAGGATAAATGTAAGATCACTGAGGGGTTCATCCTGGTATTGCAATGGGCAGGGAGTACCTCTGATTTCCATCAGCTACATCCTTAAAGGCAGAAGCACAGAAAAAACTGTGGAGATCATGGTATTTTGATTCCCTTCCCTTTACTTTTAGCTACCCAGGCCAAACAAATGCACATACTCTCTGCTGCAATGCCAGGTGTTGGTTTAAGACATTACAGTGCAGCTGGCAGCACCAGTTTGGTACCTTTTTGAGTAAAGGTATTTTTAGCAATGGTAACTGAGCATCAAGGTCTGACTTTCTGATATGATCTGGCCCTTTTCTGCCATCATCTGAGGAAAAGAGAAGGCATTTCCTGGGCAGCCCTGTCCTGACGTAAAGCCAGGACACACAGCTGCCCAGGGACGTATTGACCATGCCCAGTGTCCTGGCTGGATGCAGGATTGCTCCTTGGTGTATTCTATTTCAGGTTCTGGGCTGGGTCTCCAGAGGAGCAGGTGCTGGCAGGGCTGGGTCTGGATCATCAGCTGTCTGGGAGGTGGATGCTAGTGCTCAGCAAACTACATCCCCTGCTGCATGCACACACAACCCCACATCCCTCAGCCATAAGCCTCTTTCCACCCAGGAAAAGCTGCCACAGAGAAGCTGGGACCATGATTAGAAACCACTAACAACTAATGGTGAAGAGATGTGCCATGATATCATCATCTCTCCTCCTGTTTGAATATAGCTCTTAGGGTGTTTGAACACAGTAAATATTAAATAACTCTAAAAATGATATAAACACTGCTCAGATATAATTGGAAAAGAGGACAAATTCACACTGAATATTTCTGCTTTAAGTAGTGATGACATATGCTATATTTAATGATATGAATGCATTTGTAATTATAATGTCTCAAAATAATAAATAAACAAAAATAGGGCAAGAACTGAGAAAATGCATACATGAATGTGTATGTGTTTCAGAAACTGTCTATAGCATTTTTCATTCATTTATTAAGAAGTGAGATGAAGACTGTTTTCAGATATATTTGGGTCTTAAAACATGACAGACACACAGACATCTGGAGGAAATTTAAGGAGAAGCAATGGTTTTGTATTTTTGCAAGTGTAGGAAGTAAGAATGAACAGCTGGAATTCAGAGACCAGTCCTCTCTGGTTCTCTCTAACTTCACTGCAGTGCTGCAACTTGCACTGGTCTCTACAGCTGAGCTCTCTGCAGCTGTGACTGCTAAAATGCAAACATATTTGTAATATTTTATTTGAACATACATAAGAAAGGAAGTCAGCAGCCATGACCAGAACTCACTTTCATGCCTGTGAGAACAAACTTTCTGCTCAGCTTCTGGCCTTCTGTTCTTTGGCAAGTAGAGAAAGGAAGTTTTATAGACATAGCTGGGTTTAGCCTTTGTTAAAAAAAAAAAAATCTACTCTTAACATTACCACTTGTATACCTGAATGGCTTCAGTGGGGCTACTTTGCTCCTACAGTGAAAAATGACACATTATTTTTTAAAAGATGTCCTTCTTCATTTTGGTACTATCAGTGCTAATCTACTCATAGTTTTCAAGTCCAGAAAATTTTATTTGATCTGGCCATCTGTTTTTGCTTCACCTGTCTGGATTGTTACTGACAATAACAATCACAAAATGCCATCAGGAACTGTGGCACCCAGACCCTCATTGAAGATACTGCTTCACCATTCATCACTTACTCTCCATTTAAAGAATTCAAAATATGGAAAAATCACTGTAGTGGTGGCACAACTCCTTTGGTTGAGATCCAAGCTGCTGAGACATATATCTGAGTGAATACAGCTTCCAGGACCAGACACAGGTATAGAAACGCTACCCCTGCACTATATGGCAATGTGAGGCATGAATATACACAAAACCCTGTTGTTGTTCTCCATCATCTTTATCCTCTTCCCTCCTCAGTTTTTGCTTAGATTTTTCAAAGTCCTGTCCTTTCTCTAGAAAGACCACTGCAAATCTTGCCCTTTTTATCTCTTATTTGAGAAAATTATAATAAGACAGCAATAACTCCCTCTTTGAGAGTTAGATCAGCAATTCATGCTTGGTCCTGAATGACCCCTTCTATTAAAAAATCATAACAGAATCCTTCAGCTTATTATCCATTTCTGCTTATTTAAAGGCAGTAATTCCCAGACCACATAGGACCCAAGCAAGCTCTTTGCACTCTGCACTCTCTGCACCTTAAATTTACACATTAATGCATTTGGACCATAGACAAAGCTCTGTATGCACATGTCTTCAGACCAGTACCCCTTGTTACTGAACTGTCTGAATTGGTATTTAGCCTTTCCACAGGAAACTTAAAGTAATCTCAGTATTTCAGTCCACCTAAGATAAGAAATGCTCGCACTTCACTGAAAGTCGTCTTCACTGTAAATCACTCTCACCTGTTGAATGGTTAATCATAACTTCTGACAATGCTGATTTGAAAAAAAGATACTCAAAAGTAAGTGTTCTTTGATTTTTTTCTCAGTTTCTCCAATTTTGGTAAGCTTTTTCTCTTGTTTTACTGTCTCACTCATGTCTGACATCAGTTGAGCTAAATAGCTATCAAATAATTCATCTGGATGAGAAACACCACTGAAAACTTTTCCAGTTAACACTTGAATCTGTTAAGCTGTTAAATAAAGTGGTAATATTACAATTTTGTGTATCTGTAAAAGACAAAGAATTCAGCTCCAGTACACCAACTGTGTCTTGAGCTCTGCTTAAAACTTCCCTAAACCACCTGTCAGTTGCAATTGTTTTTCTAACTACCTCAGTGACACGCTTTATGAAAGCCATTTCTGTGGTGAATAGGAGAAATGAACATTCACTAATAATACAAAATACTTATATTTAAGATTTACTGAGATCTCCAGCCTGCTCTCAAGGGAAATCATGACAGACGAGTCAATCTTTCTGGTACTCTAGAAAAGCAAATATCTGACTATCATGTGGAGAACAAATATAAATTTAAAATATATTGCTATATAATCATCTTCAACAATATCAGAACATTGCAGGAGTCCATGCAATGAAACACATACCACTGCATTGTGAGAAATATGCCCACACTGGAGCTGAACAGTAATATAGTATCTGGAGCATTTCGGGATTTGTAAACACTGCTAATGCCATTTGTACCTATTTGAGAACAGCAAGCTCTATTTAGAATTCTGAAGTAATTTTGTATTGAGGCAACTGTCTCCAGCTAACTCCAGCTGTATTAAAATGTATATTGTTCCTTCTCTTTACAAATATCCATATACATTCATTTCCTTGTTGCCTGATATTCAAATCTTAATACTGTTTTTTAGCGTTGTCTAAACCCGAGAAGAGAGATTTGCAGTAAAATACCTGAGCAGGTATTTCCTTGCTATAAGCTTTGCAACATAATAAAAATGGTGTTATAGAAATAAAGAGCATCTGGAGCAAGGGTATTACTGTATGTTGTTCATTGTAGGTAGAAAGTAAATCAGCTGCATCAACGTTAGAAATGGATGACTGGGGAGCCACTCTGTTCTGGACAAAATTCCTTCATATTATATATGCTTTGAAAAGTTTTACCATCACCTGTTCTGAGTCCCAAAAATTTGGGTCTGGTTACAAGCACAACTATTAACTTACCCATGGGTATTTAGTATCATCTAGAGTGGCAGATTTGGACCAATGGTCTCAGTTTGAAACTTTCATCCAAGTTGTTTGGGTTTAGCTATAACTGTAAATTACACATGCTTGTGCAGGGTTCAACTTGCTGTGATTAAGGCAGTGAAAGAGTAACATTAAATTTCCATTGAAGAAAAAAACAGTATTACATGCTGCATTTGACTGATATTGAAAAGATAATGGAGCTTAGGAAGATGACATAAAGTAAAAACACTGAATGCACATGGAACACAGACAGAATTGTCTCATGAATTTAAATGTGAGGTTTGCAAACAAGTCAGTGCAAATTCCCTTTTCCTTAAAAAATGGTAATAACTCTTTCCAGTATTATTTTCCTCTTCATAACTTGTTCTAATTAATCAGTTTTAATATAAAATATAAGATAAAGGAAACTGTGTGCAAATGTTGTAAGAAGAAAGGCTAACTTTGCTAAACATAGATATCTTTACTCAATTTTTCGTTTCAAGGACATGAGTAATATGGAACACACTTGGTCTTCCCAGCTCCCCCTTGTTTTTTTTAAGTTGAAGTTTAAATAATTTCCTGTGCCCTGAGTTTTAGCCTGCTAATAGGATCAGCAGCAGCAGCATACTGTTTGCAAACTTCATTTCCTGAAGGCAACTTATCCCATTCCTAAACCCCATCTTTGTGCTACCCCTCTATCTCCAGTTTTATCCTCAAAAGCTGTGGTGTAGCCATTAGGCACATCGCTCAGGAGCTGAGAAAAAAAAGAAAAACAGTAAGTCTCCCTATGAAGATACAGGTCTACTAGTTTTATTATTTTTGGTAAAAATAAGAGGTTACACAAAACTAGTGTGCTGCTGGGATTACAATACTGTATCTTCCACAGAGTGCACAGCATTACATTAGTCATTCACTACAGTTCAGTGACATGAAATATCCTCTTATTAGAGAGAGTGTATGTCACTTAATAGTTGCAGAAATTATTTGCTTAAGGTCTCTCTTTCCTACCTGCCCTCCCCTCTCCAAAAATCCATTCATTTTCTTATCCCTTGAGGAAATGATGCTATTACTCTCTGTATGTTATACATACATAAATTACATCCCTTGGAGAATGAACAAAATCGTAACCCAAAAGTATAGCCCTCAACGTGAATAAAAATTAGGGAAAGTAATTCTTTCCTACCACCTCCTTTCTGACCCCACAATACAAAAGCTCACTTCCTGAGCATGAGAGAAGAAAAATGCAATTTAAGTGTTTTATACTAGAGCAATATATCTGTCTTTGCCAAGCACATGCAGAAAACATGAACTTCATCCTAAAAGGTTTTCAGTGTTTAGAAACCTCCTGGGAGAGCATGTCAAAAACACAGTGAACCAAGTTCTAATTGCACAAACTCACCCTGGTCTTGGCAAATATAACGGTTTGGTTTCAGTTTCAAAACTGTTCCCATCAAAATCCTTGGGAGCAGAGAGAATGTTATTAAGGTGTCTTTTTGAATCTCAAAGACAAAATCAAAGGCTGATGTTATGCAATGAATTAAAGTGTTCTCCTAGTGAGATTTGAATCTAAATAGAGCAATTATGCTGACTGTAAGGTAAAGCTGAATTATAATTCATTTTAAAAAATAAAGAAAGATGAGACAGAGTGAGACAGGGTGGACAACCTGAAAATACTTGGAAATTTGGTGTACATAAGAAACCTTATACACAGCTCTTGGCAGAAGCTTATCCAAACTAACTGACGCTTCTGAAGGATGTCCTCCTGCAACCCTTCTATTCAGTCTTTACTTCTGATTTGTAAGAAATTCCTTTCCCCTCTTGCTGCTGATGCTACTTTTGGAAGACAACTTGCTAATTTCCATCCATAGAGAATTTTCTTTGAGGAAAATCATAAGTGCCCCAGGAGCCACTCTTTTTGGAGAGGAAGATGGTCTCTTACACCATCTGTTGCTTCAGAAATTTTGCTCTCTTTCACCTACCCACAGAACCTTGTATCTCTCTAACCTTTGCCACTAAAAATAGTACTTAAGTGCTTTTCCCTTTACTGTCTTTTCTCCCACAACTTCCTCTGTAACATCTACAAGTTATAAATTTAATTCAGAAGTTCATATTTTTAATTTTAGGAAGTTTCCTGACAAAAATTTTGGGAAATGACACATTGCCTGTTCTCAGAGACACTGTTACAAGGGCAGTAAGCAGACACAGTATCCTGCCTGCAGATAAATGCATGGCTTCCAAACTTCCAAGCATAACTCCAAAACTTTTAATTACTGCCATCAATGAATCAAGGGACCTATGTTACAGCAGCTGAGTGATTACTCTGTCAGTCTGATTAATAGACCAGGTGGGGTTTTAAAGCAAGGGTGTGCATGTGTAAATGCATGCAGACAAGAGGTAGATATGTGTGGTTTTGGGGGGAGTTCCAGTTTAAGTAGTCAAAGCCATATAGTGGACACAGTTACTGAAACTTTCTTTACAGGAAAGCATTATTTTCAATAGTTTAAAGGAATGCTAAATCAATTTTCTCATCAGAGGAGCTGCTTTAGAGCAATTCACCAAGTCAAGATAATGAATGAGCTGTTCTTTCACAGCATTCCTCAAGGAGGAATTATCCCAAATGATATGGTTACTTAATATGAACATTTATAAAGGGACAGTCATTATGCGAATTATGTATTTTACATAACTTATTTCAACTTTCAGTTTATAGCAGCACTTTTATCTTTCTTTCATTCAGTGATAAAAAAGGCATCAATTATAATCTCCTAACATGTCTACAGAACAAATGTCTGCTAGTGAAGTTGCTGTGCTCATTCAAACACATAATTATTCATCAGAGGATCCTGGGCAATCTACATTTACCAAAATAATGAACAGGTAAAAACTGTGGACTTAAATACAGTAGTTTAGGTATATGAGAAATGCACTACAAAACATATTTAGGGATGTGCTGGTCTGTAGCAGTGCTACCTGCCACGTATTGACTTGGCTGGGTACTTCTGCTGTTAATTATGTAAATGCACTTGGAGCCCAGAGAGCAATGTGCTTGCTGCCATGTTTTTAAAAGAAAATAGAGACCACTGGTTTGATGTCTCCTCAGACACAGTACATTTTTACTGAGGTTTATCCAGTTCACACATACAAAGCATGGTTTCAAGGGATGCAAGTATGAAATAAATACAAGAAAGCCATATAATAACTATTACTGCAATTTCAAAGAATCTATAATCATATCTGGAGAGGTATAATGCAGGGAAACAACTTAGAACCACACAGCAGTTATTATTGAGGGAATGTGCTATTTAGAAATTAAAGACTACTGGGCTATTGGTCTGCATCAGCATGCCTGACAGCAGAGGTTGGCCAAATGGTCTGATCTGCCCAAAATGCAGTTTCACTGGATACTGCAAGCAAAAATTGAGAAGCTAAGTTACTAATAAAATAACATTTCTGATGTACTATAGAGAAGACCCTGCTAGACATCGCAGATGCTGAAAAGAACTGAAAGCTCCAGCTCATAGTCTCTCTACTGCAAATCTCATTCACAAAAGACAGACTTCCCTGATCTAGGCTAAAATACCACTGACCTGAAAAGAATTTTTAAAAAATTTTTGCTCGAGTGAACCATAGAAGATTAGAAGCTCCTATAGGATCATAGCACATGGGGATACATGATGCTCAAGGACACAAAATTAATTTTAAAATTTCCCTGTCTTCTTGTATTCTTTATCAATATAAAGATTGATCAAAGTATTGACTACTCCTCAACAATCACTTAGAATGACCAAGCCTTTTGTTGGAATCTTAGCATGAAAACTTAATTAAATAGTATTAGGAATTAAGTGCTCCTTCCTAAAATATTAATGGCTTTTCTCCTTGTCATTCTCAATTCTCTTATGAGTTTTCCTGCAGTCAGCTGACAAAATTTTTGCTTTAAATGCTGAGTCAAAATACATAGGTTTTTGGGTGTGGGTTTTTTTTCTCTTTGGTTCTGTTTCTGGTTTGGGGTTTTGACATTTTCAACTAAAACTATTTAATCACTTCTGAGAGTGAGACCAAACAGAAAATCAGTTCTTTTGCTTTGTACAGATGTCTCAAGTGGAGACATATAGTTTAGCAAGGGAGTAACTTTGTGTCTGAGAAGTGCCTCTTGCTTCCCTGTGGATACCTGCCCCAAACTGAAAAAGATTAAGGTACCTTTGAAAAGTCAACAACTTTTGTACTTATAAGAATTTAGTTACAGGTTCAGAAATAAGCATTTTCCCAAAGTGTGCATAATTCAGCATGCCAAAATGTCACTCAGCTCCTGGAGCTCATCAGGCTCTAGTGAAACTGCCAATCTCAGAAGAGAGAGCATCATCCACTCCCCTTTGCCTTCCACCCCCATTTTTTGCTGCTGCTGGCAGGACTCCAAGCAACTCTCAAACAGGGACTGAGCTGGCCTTATACAGCAGTCAAGGGACAGAGAACCAGCTTTCCTCTAATTACTAATCCCAAGTTCTCTCCAAGTACTCTGTGTGCAGCTGGAGCAAGGCAAGTACAGCTGGAGCTTGGCATCTGGACCTGAGGGAAGATGGAGGCAGAAGGGCACTTGGCTCTGGGTCTGAGACTGAGCCTAGCAGGGACTATTTCTTCTTTAACTAGTTTTAATTTTTTTGTTTTGTTTTGTTTTTGTTTTTTTTTTTTTTAAATTGCACATAGCACAACAAAGCAGTATGTGGAATCAAAGTAAAGGTATTTAAACTTTTTCTGGTTGTACATAGCCAGAGCACAACTTTGTGTTATATGCACTGGAACAGGCTGTCCAGGGAAGTGTTTGAGTCTCCATCCCTGGAGGTATGTAAAAGACATTTAGATGTGATGCTTAGGGACAAGGTTTAGTGGTGGACTTGGCTGTGTTAGGTTAATGACTTGATCTTATGGGTCTTACTCAACCTAAATTATTCTATGATAAACCCTGTCCTCCTCCCCGCCACCCCAGCCCTCTCTAGGAGGCTGAACAGAAGGCTTGGCATAGCCATGTGCAGCCACACAGCCTGGGCCATGCTGGGAAAGGAAATGACCACAGAGAGACAAAAGGTTTGATAGGAAAATCAGAATAGACTACACAAAAGGAGTGGGAAGAGGGGAGAGACTTGAATCAGGGCAAGAGCATGGAGTGTTAGACCAGATGGTGGGGATGACAGCAGGAGGTTGGGACTAGCTGGTTAAGGAAAAAGGGACTGAATTAGGGAAAGAGGGAAGGGAGACAAGGAGTGATTTTGATTTGAACAGCAGGTGCAGGGTAGATGAGTAGGATTCACTAAATGTAGAGCCTAGAAATGAGACACATGAAGACTGAAAGCTGGAATTGGATAAAAGTAATGGATAAAAGTAATGTCACAGAACCAGACATGAGGAGGACCCAGGATGAGGGCAAAGAAGAAGACACAGAGAGAGGATTTGGAAGTGACAGGAAGGAAAAAGCCATGCCTGGGGAAATGATCAGAAAGTGTCGGTGCCTCATTGGATCTGGAGTTTGGACTAGTCACCATGATTCTAATTATCAACACTCTCTGATGTTAACAAGCAGATGTGAAGTCCAAAGGCAAAGTATGTTTCTCTTCTTTCTTATGAACTTTCTCATTTGGAGAAAAAACCACACGCTGCTGTCAGCAGTTGCTCACATGGCAAACACCCATGCAGGGCAGGTACCAGTTCCAGTACTCTGATTAGAACACTCTAGATTCATATGGCAGGCTTTTGATTTAGAGATCGCTATATTTTCATTAAAAATATCAGATTTATGCACACAGAGAGTCCTGCATTAAGGCATCTCCCTGAAGATTTCAATGGTGAAAACTCAAGAACTAGGACATGTCAGGCTGAGGTTATCTGTACCTTGTGGGTAGCCATGGGGCAATCCTTTCTTAGGTCCTGGATCACACACCGTTTCTTCCAGAAGACACAACATTTTTTCATTAAACAGTATCTAACTTATGATTGTGAGGTGGTAGTATATATTGACAGGGATCCCTGTAGTTCTCCTGCACTCTGCATCTGCTGCACAAGGTGTGTGGGAATAGGGCTGTAAATGCAAGACACAGCAGCAGATGTGAAAACATTTGCCTCCTGTTACAGAAGTCACTGCTGCTAGGAAAAACTGAATTTGACCAGCTCGATGACATGTCTCTCAACCAACTCTGCTATGAGACTTCTAAGAGACACTAAGTAAATTTCTAGAGCCAAACTATTCCCTAATTTTTGTTTGTTTGGGTTGGTTTGGTTTTTTTCCTGTGGGATTGTGCCCCCATCCCACCTACACTTAGATTTGTTCAAGTAACAAGTGACCATGGCTGGTATTGAAACCAGTGAGAGATGGACCTGAATATACCACCACTAGGGAAAAGAGGAAGAGTTGACGAAATATCCATGGGGAGACCTGGAGCGCTGTAGTGCATGGCACTACCCAGACAGGATTACACTGTACTCCTTTAGGATCAGCATAAAGAGTAACCAGACCTTTTTATGGAGCCAGATATATGACACAGTTATATGCAGCAACCAAAGCAAGCAAAGAAACTGCTTTTAAAACCATTTGAATGCTACAAGAGAAATGGGGCTGTCAGTATAATAATATATAAGATTATACCCAGTAAATATGTGGCGCTGTCTGTCCTTAATGAAATAATATGCTTGACCCTCCTCCCTCAATTAGACAATTGCTCAGATAAAAGATAGGTAATAATATGAATTTTCATAATAATGTCCTCAGACATTTCAAAAGAGGGGCCCTTTGACTTTCATTTCTTCACGCCTCAGTACAAAATGTGGACAATAATGGACAATAATACTCCTGTTGTGAAGGCTATTGTGAAGATAAATATATTAATGCTTGAGAAGCCCTTAGGAAATACAGCAATGAGTGTCACAAAAAAAGTCCACAAGGAAATGAATGATTTCATTTTCATATCAAGGTTCCAATCACATGCAGTAAGGCCTGGGGCCCCAGGGTGCACAGAAAAGGTAAACCAAAATACTGAATAGCTTCTCATTAAGTGAACACCATTCATCCAGTGCTGCAAGTGAGACAGAGATCCTGTGGAAAAATGGGATGTGAATAGATAATTAAAGATTGTATCATAATGCACGCACAAAATAGGGGTGAAAATTTTATACTGGTGACTTAATTCTGACATTTTCTAATTCCTGAATGCATGACTCTGCAGCCTCAGTAATGTTGTCTCATTTTTAACACCATATTTTATGTGTAACTGTACTCGTGTTGTTTAAATTATCATCTGCTCATTTCTGATATTAGGCTTGTTTGTGTGATGCTCTTTCTCTAATCCCCTGTATTTAGAACACATTGTCCAGATATGAAAATCTTTGCAGCCTGACCTTGAGGAATAGTAAGAGTTTGTATAATTTAGATTAGTGCAGTAATTGTTTGGCCCAGATGCCAGAAACATCCCCAAGGGTATTTAACATTCATTCAAAAGATGTAGCAGTTGCTTCACAACTTAAGGTCAGGACAAAAGCACAACACACAGCCAAAAACCACACTGCAGTTCTTGCCTAGGAGGTGGCAGTTGCAGGTGGCTGGGGCAGCTGCCTCCAGAAATGTCACCCTGCACAGTCTGGGCAGCTTTCTCCAACACACAGTCTGCAAAAAACAGGCCAAATCAAGACCATAAAAGAGTACACTCACATTCCTGACATGGAACAACAATCCTTTTGGTTTCCTCTAACTCTAGCTGTCTGATAAAGCAGATCACTTAATCACTTCTTTTCTGCCACCTACTCCTAAACAGATTGTGTGCTATACATGGGATCAGTGCTGCTATTGAGAATTATTTGTTCCTCGACTTTGAGCACACAGTTCTGAAGTGGAATGAAATTTCATTATAGATCCAATGTGCGCTGCACATTGTATACAGACAAGCCCAAAAACCACGTGAGAGAAACTAAAGAGCCATCCAAGAAGGATTATAGGATTATATCCTTAAATCCATAGTGAGATACATTAGAAAGTGATGTACACTGTTTTCTCATTTTCATCTACAGGCGACAGAACGGATTACCTAGGCACAAATTTCCATCATTTAATTCCTTGTGTGGTAGGTGATGCAGGAAACAACATCATAGCAAAGCTCAGTGAGAACTGATGTAGAGTGAAATCAAAGCTGGGTTTATATGAAAGGAAGTGCTTCAATGTCTCTCTGAAAGATGAAATAAAATCACAACCCAAAATGACCAGCACGAGCCAGAACAACTACAGTGCAGTCTTCTGACTTACTGTATCACTAAATTAATGCTGGCAGGGGTGTAAGCCATGAATGAACTGAGAAGTGCAGTGCTCCAGAACCTTCTAGGGTTGTTGAAAAACAGATGGAAACAGAGCTGGCCAGGACAGAGTAAAAGCTTCTTGAAGGTGACAGCCAAATTTGGCTGGCCACAGCAGAAAAGCAGCCCTGCCAGGGCTGGGTCACTGAAACCATATGAGTATTTCCCTGGGAGTGAGGTACCACCACCAGCAACTGCCTTTGGTCTGTGCCTCCCTCTGTGCCTCTGGTGCACCATACAGTGCTGTTGGATGGAGTGAGACTGTTCCAGGGGATTAAGCCAGTTTCAAGTCTTTCTCTCTGCTGCCAAGCTACCCTGCACAGCAGGACCATCTTGCTACCACCATGATCTTTATGCAGACAGAGAACTGCTTGCAAATGTCTGCTTTATGCTGTAGGTGGCCAGGCTTGGAGCTGCAGCCATGACTGCTGGGCCTGGGCTTATATCTCCCTTACAGCCCTCATAAGTGCTTCAAACAACTCCCAGCATCAGGCTGCCTTAGGACACATACTGCTTTCCCCAGAGCCAGTCCTGAAAGCAGCTCTTTAATTCATCTATTTTCATCCAGGGAGGAATGCATTCCATGCCTGCTGTGACTGGTTTCAGAGGCTCTGACAGCTCCACACTGCATTGGTTGCTAATGGATAGTCCCCTCCATGCCCTGTAGCTGCCATCTCTGCTAATGAAGTGGGAGATGAAGGCACATGGTACCATCAAACACTACCTGATGCTGTGCCATTCTGGCATTAGAGGTATCAAGACATGTTCAGCATTACTGGCTACTGCAGCAACCAAACAAGTGCTGGGGAGAGTGAGGTGAAAACTACAGCTCTTTCCCAGTTTGATTAACACCACCTTTGTCTCTCTTGGTACCATTTCAACAATAGAGACAACGTGTTGATCCACCTGCAGCACCCATTGGCTCATGCAGGGCTCTAAGGAATCCTTATGAAAAATTATATTGCAAACACTATCTGGGTACTAGGAGGAGATAAAGAAGAGGTTAATAATTTGGGGACCAGCCGAGGCATAGTATGGTCCAAAGTTAGCTGCAGCACACTACTGAGACCCTTAGGGAGATTCCATAGCCATGTTGATTTAGTTGCTTTGCTGCTCCGGTGGGAAACACAGATTCACACTGTGTTATGCAGTGCTGGTTCCCAATCTATCTGCCAGATCTGGTGTTACTTTGGGGAATCTCCTTTCCTTAATAGGCATGACAGGACAGAGAGGCAAACGTTGTCAGATTCCAGGAGAGGGAAACTTTTTAGCTTCTGACCTGTAGGAAACCAGAAACCTGGTTGACTGCAGGCCTCACTTACACAGCACCAATGACCCACAGGGACATGATGCCAAACACAGAACAGCTGAGTAATTAAATGATAGTTGAAATTCAGAAACCATTGCAGCTATAATTTCAAATCACTAAAAGCACTAGGGAATACCTCCCCTCCTCTATGCATATGAAAACAAATTACTTATTGATGGGGCTCAATAAAGTCTAGATTCTAAGAGATGCAAAAATATCTAATGTATTTGATATCTCAAGACACTCAGTGATTCTATATGTCTGTTTTGTTACACAAATAAAATCACCAGCTTTATGGCATGTTAGAAAAAGTCAAAGGCAATAAAAGTAATTCCATCTTTTTGTTAATGTTTCATATTACAGGCTTCAAAATTTTCAAGGAAGTGTAAAAATATGCCATTCAATCAGCTTTGCAGAAATCCTGCAGCTAGACTGCATCAAGCATATTCTTGTTTCTTTTCCTCTCTAAGGTTTGATTAAGAGCAACTGAGCCAGTCTTGCTCCCTCCTCTTACTTGAACTCAGTATTGTTGATAGGTGGATCTGTATGCCTTGCACAACCTGTCCCTAAGTCTTGTATATTCAGTATGCCATGTAGCTAAATGTAAGGTATGGACAGGCATAAAACTTGTTGCAAGGCAGTGCTCTGTCTAATGATGGCAAGCTGAGGTTTACCTTTCTCTTTTTAATTCACTGCTTGCATTTAAAGATTGCAAACAATTCTATCACTTAGAAAGCAGCTGAACCTGTTCAGTCTCATCTCAGATTTTTCATTTTCAGATAAATAGCCATGTAACGCTTATAACAATGCAGATTTCTACAGTTAAATAACACATTCCAGAGCATTGCTGGGGACAGTTGAAATTATCTGAATGTCACCATTACTGTTATATCAACATAAATCACTCTTATATACTCTTAAGCAATGGAACATTTCTCAGACACACATGCTGCAATAACAAAGCCTATCAGACACTGATTACAGCGGAATCTGTGAAAAGGCTCTCCCTGCTATTAAAGATGAAAACAGTCCTGTGAAAGACTTGCAAACAATTTCCAGATTTTCTTGTTCCAATAATTGCATGGCTTATTGTGCATTTGGGCTGGATATATTTGTTTCCAGGGGCAGTATATGAAAATTCTGGGCCTACTTTTGGAGAACTGCTTTGTTATTTCAGGCAAATACCTGCACTGCCAAAGAAGGGCCTCAGTGTCACACACATGGCATGCACCCATTGTCAGGGTAAAAGGGAACGACTGTGACAAATGAGAAGCTTTTCCAACTAATTCATTTTGTGTGTAGTCATCTCAGAGCCAAGAGGCTCCAGCTGGGACTGGTGCCTGATTACACTGGAAGTTGTACCAAGTCAGGCAGCCTCCTTCACTAAGCACCTTGGGGGCTTAAGCAGACAATCACACAACTAGTGAAAGAAAAGAACTACAGTTTTTCCTTTTCTGCAAATGAGGAACTAAGTGACAGAGCTAAAAAAAGGGCTCAGCCCTCATCCAGTATAAATTGGCACAAGAGGATTCAGGTCAGCACAAATGCACCAAGTTACAGCAGCTGAAGAAAACATTGGAGTTGAATTCATAATGCCTGAGATAAATATAATGCATCCAAGCAAGATTTAACCATCTGCAATCAGCATAAAGAATGAAATGTACTTAAAAATAATGTACTTCACATGTCTTGTTTAATAAAATCCACAGCATAAAATGATGGTGCCAGTTATCAAACTAGACAAGCACAGAATGATAACACTGCAGGAAAAACCAGACAGCTCATTAAAATGGTAAGGTATATAATGCACAATAAGGGACAAGATACACCCACCTTTTCTAAGCAGAAAACTATTTTGCTCATAATTTTCTTAGTCCCAAAGTAACTGAAAGACTTGAAGAAATAATCTGTGCTGTATAATAGTGGGTTCTGGCAAGGGGGCAAAGGAATGTTCCAAGGATTTTTAGAGGGAATTTATACATCCTACTGGATCTTGAAAATAATTCAGCAGAAACTTCTGGGTTTTAATTACATATCAACACTGTACTTTCTGCACCTCATCACCCTTTCACATAAACACTTTCATCAAACTCGAAAGTATTTTCCTTTAAAATAAAAGCATTGGATTATCAATGGATTATTTCATTCTCTGACCTGTAAGTACAGTACATTTACATTCTCTTTGCCATGTCCTCAGAAAACAACAAAGTGAAGGATTTGTGAGGGTCCATGTCCTGGTAACTCATAGTCTCACTTCCCTGCCAGGAGATGCACAGGGACATTTCGCTCTGTAGGACACCCCATTTCTCCTTGCTTGTTCCTGAGCTGGCTGTTTCTGGGACCACACTAATTTGTCCCTCTTAGTACACAGCCAGAAAATAACTCACTGCCTCGTTACCAGTCACAGAGAGAAGACACAGGAAAGTTAAGAGAAAACAGATGTCTGATGGATGAAAGTGGAGATCCGGAGAGCTACTGTTCTGTGTTCAAAATTGAAAGGAGGGAGACTTGATATCACTCAAAGCAGTGACTCTTAGAGAAAAAAAACGGAGCACTTTGGGACTGAGAAATTCCATGCAGCTATAAATCTATGACTAGCAGCTGTAGTGGCAGATTCAAGAAAAGAAACAAATCTAGGATAGTCAAGAAAGACCCACGTCTGACCCACTACAAAGAAACGCCGTGGTGACAATAATGGCATGAGAAACATTATCATTTTGATGGCTAAATGGTATTTAGGAATATATGCAGGTATGTAACTTGAATTTCATAGTAAGTACAAATAAAGTGAAGCTGTAGATCAAGACTGTTCCTTTCTAGTCCTTTAATTCACTCTTATTTTCAGGATTATTTTTGAATGTATTACGTCAGTACTGATAAGGAGCACTTCCACAATCCATAGACAGATGAGGATGCAGAAAGGACAAAAGAGGGGAAAGTCTTTACTGTGTGAGAGACTTTGCAGGAAGGAAAATCTATTCCTTGCTGTAGAAAGGTTTCTCCCAAAGTTACCCCACTTGAACTCGTCCCATCTCCTTCAGAGATCTGCAAGCCACAGGGAGATACACTACAACAGAACCAGCCCTCACAGCAGGATTCTTCAGCAAACATTGCACAATTAGCTGAGTACAAGTGTGTCTTCAGAATGGTTATCCATTTCTGTAATGCTGTTTGACAGGCATGTCTAAATTCTGCTAGTGAAGAGCAACATACTCTGAGTGGAATGAAACACTCCACTTAATTCTGACAAAAGTAGTCCAGGGTATATGGCTCCTCCCTGTAAAATCTTGCCATATGGCAATGGCTGCAGGCAGCAGTAATGGAGCTGAATCTGTCATCAGTTTTATTAAAGTTGAATTCCCATCTATCCTGACTCATCTGAAAATGCTGTCACTGGTCATCTGCCCTTATTGCTAAGTTCACATTTGAAAGGGCAAGTACTGCATGAATAAAAACCCATAGAAGGAATTCTGAATGTCAGAGATCTGCAAAAGCTATATGCTAACTTAACTAACATGAATGTTTCTTATGGGTTTGGACTTGTGTTTTATTAAATTGTTTTCAAAAGCTACAAAACCCAGCAAAGGAAAGTACCTTGACATTCACATGCTTACTTCTTCTGAAGTTTTTGTGCTAAATGGGAGGTTTTTAGAAGGACGTTTTAATTCAAATTTTGGCAACTTCCTCAGGAACAAGCTATACATCAATGCTTACCACTGTTGCTTGTTAGGAAACAAAAAAAATTATATACCACTCTTGAATCAAATGTAGAACTGAGACAGTCTACTGAGACAGGAATGACAAATTATTTTGTATATTCTGTTTTGTTCGTGAACACAAAATAATTTCTTGCTTATCTGTTTCAAGGGAAAACTCCTATACCTGTGAATTCTGTTTAAAGTGTAAATCAGGATTCTTCTCTTGTTTTTATATGTGTAAATTAATTCTATCAAATGACTGAGTGCAAATCCAGTTAAAAGTTACATCAAATGACATTTCCAGACTTAAATAGATTTTCTGAAAAAACCAAACCAAACCAAAACCCCAAACTCTAAAAATCAAGTCCTCATACACTTTGTGTGGACAAGACCATACTTCTACTCAATCTTTAACTGTTCAAGCAAATTACATCACCTTCTTCTCTGCACTTGCTATTGGGTGCTGTGTTTTTTAATGTATTCAAACATCCCACTAGATTTTAATCTAATATTTTGAGTGCTAACATTTTTGTGTTACTATTTAACAATGACATCTACAAAACATAATTAACATTACAAAGTAGGTAAATTAACTGGTTGGTTTGTGGGAATTTTGCTTTTTCTTTTGTCCCCGGAAATATAAAGAACTAGGGTGGAGGGCAGAAAAGATGATTAGGGAACTGGAGCATCTCTCTTACAAGGACAGGCTGACAGAGGGGCCTGTTCAGCCTGGAGAAGAGATGACTGAGAGGGGACCTTATCAATGTCTCTCAGTATTTGAAGGGAAGCTCTCAAAACGAGGGAGCCAGGCTCTTCTTGATGATTCCAAGCAATGGGACAAGAGGCAATGGGCAGAAACTGATGCACAGGATGTTCCACCTGAATATAAGGAAGAACTTTACTGTGCAGGTGACCAAGCACTGGAACAGATTGCCCAGAGAAGTTGTGGAGACTCCCTCACTGGGGATATTCAAGAACTGTCTGGATGCAATCATGTGCAATGTGCTCCAGGATGACTCTGACTGAGCAGGGAGGTTGGACCAGGTGATCCACTATGTTTCCTTCCAACCTTGCCCATTCTGTAATTCTGTGTGATTTAATACTTTGCTCTCTCAACATGAGACTATTGCAGTAGCAGTGCTAGAACTACACTGTAAATAAAACATGCCAACACATTTTCACATTCCAAATAAATAACTTTGAGTAAACAAATAGCCCCATCATGCAAATATCACTTAGAAATGCAATTAAAAAGAGCCTCTAGCTTTGTGGTATAAAAATATGAAAGAGTACTCAGGATAAGCTGTTTCACATAAGATTCTTCTCTATATTCAGCAACTCCAAGGTCAAAATACTGGAATTTCATTTTTCAAAGTCAAAAGGATGGTTTAATAATTATTTGTCTGATGACAGCTCTGTTTTTCTACCCCAAATACAATATCAAATTCAGTACAGCTTGATACATCCTGTATTTTCATTCACACTTTCATTACAGCTCTGTAAAGTACAATCATTTATTATACATTCTCTTGAATCTTTTTGAAACATCAAACAAAATGTAAAATTCAAAGGGAGAGAAAACAAAGCACCAGAAATCTTACAAGAAAACCAGTGTTTCTTATTCTCCTAGTTCTAATCACGAACGACAGTGAGCACTGAACAGTGGTGGACACTGGATAACAAAACTGAACTATAGGACTCTATACAGCTCTAAAGTACAGCAGTGATAAAATCTGAGTGCCACTAGTGTCACCTCTATGATAATTACTCAAGTAGTAGAAAGCTCTTTAAAGAGAACCAAGTGTCTCAGAAACGGTCTCTGCTAGCAGAGGTAGTAATTTATTGGAGAGGAAGGACCCACTGGCTCTTCTCAAATTCTTTGTTCACCTTCAGTTCAACAGTGTAACGTGTAGGACTAAGAGCAAAAGTCATGGGCCTTCAATGCTTCTCTTCCTTGCCTCAGCCCAAATGACCTAATTTTTCACAGAGCTTTGGTTAAATTATTCACACAAGGCTTACACCAAGGACAAATGCAAGGGGGAGAGCACAGCATCATACGAAGGAGGTTTTTGGCCACATACTTGTGACCCAGATTCCTTTCTTAACAGCTAGATTCAAAGGAGCAGAAATCAGGCTGATTGCAATGAATCATCTCCCCAGTTAACCTTTTAGGCAGAAGTCATTACACTACAAGGACCTGTCATCAAGTAACAAAATTTTCATATAAAATTGGAAAGCTGAATCTTAATAGGAAATACTAATTTTCATCTATTAAAGTATATCAGTGTGTGTACACCTAATACCATAAATGCTTGAAATATGGAAGTATTTCTTTCTTGTTTTTCTGAATTTCCTCTCCTCTTCTTAAGAGAATATTTGAATTTGCAAAACAAGCAGTTTCTGTTTCTTTTCCTGATGTAATATTTGCAGAAAACACTATCTAATTCAGAAAGTCATGCAGTTCTTATCAAGTACTCTAAGAAGAGAAATCAGCAATACTTTCACAATAAAAGCCCAGTGTCCTTTTTTGAAAAATCACTGAGAATGACGTTATAAAATGCGCCTGCTAATAGTGATTGCAAACTAGACATCTATTTACCTTTTTGTAGCCTTAGCTAAACACCATTTGCTCTAGAGGAAATAGAATGACTAGGCGGCCTCAGCTGCCTGAATGGAACATTAGGAGAGTGTACCTGCATGACAATGAGAAGGTCAAACACCAAGATGAAAGAAGCCAAGAAGGCTCTTGAGACCTCATCACTTGGCAGAAATCCACGATTCAGCTTGTCCCAGCTGATCCAGTCAGTAGTGATGACAAGCACAACTACAGAGGTCAGAGTAAACAGAACAGTCCTGGAAGGAAGAAGAAAAAATAGTTCAGAGAGAATATGATAGTAATGAAGATGCATCATTCTATTTTATCTGTCTTCTAATGGTCAACTAGTATTTTACCAGTACTTTTCCACTGATGAAAACAGACAGAAGAAAATTAAGTGCACAAACAAATCTTTTAATTTAAAAAAGAGACCAGTCAGCTACATCCTTAGTGAAAGGAAATTTAGTAGCTAGTATTAAGCATGCTCCAAAATTAGACTGGGGTATATCACTCTGGTTCTTCATTCCATATTTTTCAGTGAAGTTGAAACCAATTAAGTAAAATAAGAGAGAAGTAAAGTGTATCAAGGCTTGCATGATCTAGGCCAAATTCAAATCAACTAATTCAGAGAACATTGTCTAAGGCACCAAGACATTAGAATCTTTGGAAATTTTTTCTAAGATGTAGGAACTATAAGGCACTAACAGGGCAGTTTTATACAGAAACATATCTGCATGTAAAAAAATTAATGCACTAAATTAATTTTTAGTAAATTCTAGTAATTTTAGTAAATTCTAGTAAATTTTTAGTAAATTCTAGAAATATTTTGCTTTGTGTTTTCTAAGATGTCCTTTGTAGAAGTTTTCAACAATTTTATGACTTTTCTGAGAAGTCAATGAAGAGTGAATCACAAAAGTATTAAAGCTTCCATATAAATGCTACAAGAATTCCAGAAGATATATTTAACTAATTCATACAATTCTGGAACACAGTATTTAAGAAAATATCTTTCTAAGCTATCCCTGCAAAATACCTCTGCATCATTTCCAGCAGCACTTTGATGATATCTTACAGAGTTGGCAGCAGTGACTGATTAAATTTCTGGTTCCATGGAAGCTGGAAAATTTAGCTGGTAATTTAAGGGTGAGCAAGGCTTCTCCCAGTAGCCATAGCTGTCAGTAAATCTGTGCTATAATAGGGGCATATCCAAATCTGAATGCATGCTCATGGCTAAGTAATTGTGGCAGGGTGGATTTTTTTTTCTACAGCAATAATATCTGATTTTCTTCAGCTACTGAGGGTTGTAAAATAAAGTGAAGAATATTTCCCATGACACATCCAAACAAGACAAATACTCAGCAGAGGAGAAAAAGAATCTGTACACCAGTGGTCACAGGCTACCAGTTGACATGCATTTCATTTTATACAGCAGCCTTTTCTGTGTCTATGTGGAAGGGAAAACAAATATGCACATAGGCAGTAGTATATACATTTGGACTCCATAAACGTCATTTTTCTGTGACATGATGGGCTGCACTTCTTCAGAATGTAATGAGATACAAAATTACTTGATTGCTACCACTTTTACCTTCAAACATTTATTTTTATTCTTAATAAATTAACTCAGTTATATGCAATGCTGACTAATAGAACTCAGTTATATGCTATGGCTGACACCCTAACAATTTCCCTCGAAAGAATTATGAGCATCTGGGAAAGAAAAAAAACAAATGAGGCACATTAGATGTAATTAGTCAAGCCTTCTTATCCAAAAAAACATTTGCTTAGCTACCATCGTACCTGTCAGCACCTGAACCTGACTGACTTTTCTACAAGCTCCACTTTGGCACATTACCCAGAATAGTTTACTTTGGAAAGACAATTTTCTCTCTTGTATATTGAGACACACAAAGGTGTTTTTTCCTACTTATCTCACCTTCATATCTGAAATTCTCATGGTTAATATTCTTACTTTACCTGAAAAGTTCTCCAGAAAGAAAACAATCCTTAGCACTTATCTTCTGGCCAAGGCAGACTGCCCCAGCTGCTAGGCGCCCTGATTTTCCTTGACCTCCTTCTGTGGAACCACATCTCCTGGGGCACAGGAAGTTTAGAACCATAATTCAAATCTGAGTATTTTGCTATAGGAAGCACATACCCAGAAGTTATGCTCAAGACTATTCTGCCTCAGTCCTCTTGAATTATGCATTTGTATTTTGGAGCAAGAGTTCAAAGCATGGAAGGTCAGACTTTGGCATGTAGGCAGGCAAAGGCAGACATATTTTTATTCATGCTTCGTTGGCATGCATGCAAAGACTGATGTGTGTGCTCAAGCCCTGATTTCCTTGAGGAAATGCATATGCACTTAGAAAACTGCTTTGTTATTCATTCTGAAATGTCAAATAGGGAGGGGAGGGAGCAGAAAATGGGCTGCTAATAGAATAAGAAAATGTGAGACCAATGGGTAGAAATAGACTTTTGAAATGGTTGCATTAGAAAGCATAATTAGCGCTCAGTTGTATTTTTGACCTATGATACTGGAGCACAGCAAGATATCCAATACATGCTTTTGGAGTTTTTATAAACTGAGCTTGTTTGGGTTAGAGTTCAGTTCACTTCTTGTGAAAGTACAGTGTCCTGGAGATTAAGAAAAAAATATAAGGATTTCATTTAACTTGACATAACTTGTATTGGAGAAACCAATGTGAGCTGCCCTGCAATATCTAGCCCAGTGCAGTTTGCCCTTTATTCTGCAGTGCACATTATTGAGAAAGAGCTACACTGTCAAACTATTCACACCACTGCTGGCACGACCTCTCCTCATTACAGAAGGGGAAAGGCTACAAGGTGAAGGGCAAGAGAGGACTGACTCTGCTCTGTACCAGGCATTAAGAAATGCAATTTCTGTCTCTAATTCACAAAGGAAATACACTTTTATATTTCACTTCTAATTCTAGTTTGCTGTATTGAATGATTATGTGCCCTGGGCACCTATTCAGCTGCAATAACACACATTTTTACAAGCTACTGCATACTCCTTAAGAGTGCAAATAAACACTGTCCAGACCAATAGCACACTGAATAGTTAAAATTATTAGGTAGGTCCACAAAACTCACTACTCTGCTTATCACTGCCAGTGATGATTTAAAATCCCCAGTGTTACACTGAATTGGGGGGGGGGTTGGTTAGGGGGAGTGAAGAGGGGGGAGGCTGAAAAAAAAGAATTTTTCAGCCAGAAACCTCTCAATAAACAGGCAATTTTTAAGACTGAATCTCTATAATAATCTTTGATTGCCAGGACTGAGTTTGGTCTTGAACTTGTCAAACCAAATCACTCATGCCAAACTGAATCCATAGTACTAGCCCTCATTTGTCAAAAGAAGATTAATCGGGTTCTCAAAAACTTGGCAAGGTCCAAAACAGGTGCATCTTCCCACAACACTTCCTTGCACTATAAGCTTTGACCAAACCGACCAACTTTAAATCTATCACCCAGCATATTATACATATTGAGAGGCTGCAAACCACATGAATCAGAAGCCTGAGCAGGTTTTAGTCACTGGTGGTGGTTCCCTCATGGCAGACAGGGTCATAACCTAAACCCTGTAGAGAGAAAACACAGTGAACTGCTGTGATCTTATGTCCTGGATGGTTGGAGCAACTCTCTTCTGCTGTTTAGCATGTCCTCCATGTTTCCCAGACCAGAACTCCCTAAGCAGAGTCCATGAGGCCATGGCTCATTCTCTTGCAGTCCCACAAAACCATTCCCAGCACATCCCCTCCAAACCTACACCAAAAGTATCTTTGACTCCATACAGCCACACCTTCAGGAATCAGTCTGTTATTTTTCTGTACTCAGTGAAAAACTGAAAAAACCAGAATTTGTCCCTGGAAAGATAAAAGACAAGCTAAGAAATGTATATACGTTCACAAAACATTTAATGTTGGAAACAAGAACTGTTTCCAATCTGAGTCTCATGTTTCTTCATGTCTAAATCAGCAGGGCAAGGTATATCAAAAACAGATTCTGGTCTGTGATGGAAAACCTCATTTCTCAAACTGTAACATAAAGAAAATGAAGTTTTTCATTCAAACATTAAATACAATTCTTTGCACAACACTACCTTCCCAACGTTGAGCTGCTCATTTTTAGAGAAATTTAGAATTTTCTTGTCATACATGACCCTCTGCCAAATCTTTCATGATGCTACAGCTTTGATGATCAGATAGTAAGAGTTCTGTTAAGACCAACTGAAGTGATAAAAGACAAACTTTAGTTATTTTCCTCATTTTCATTTTGTCTTTTTCAAGAGGTAAAAAGCAGCATATTGCCCTTTGACTACACCTTTTCCAGAAAAAACACCTACCTCTGCTTAGTCAAAAGTAGCTATTAGATTTGTATGACATAGCATTTTTGAGAACTTTTAATTGTAATTTCACACACAATTGTCACTAAGGTCATTTGGAAATCATTAAACATTGCTGACAAGGATTCCAAGTATTGCTTAATAAAATGTTCATTTGGGATAGGACACATTAGACAGGACCAAAGAAACTGGTCAGTCACGCTCCTTAGGGCTGTCCTTTGTGGGTGCAAAGTGTCTGCCATTACTCCTGTCCCCACCCACATCACACTGCCAGCTCCTGGCAGGTCTCTGTGCTGCCCTGGGCTTTCCCAGACTCAGAACCACTCCCCATATGCTGCAATCCCTCACTCTGCTGTGCAATGCACCTGCACTGGTGGTGATTGCCTTGGCAGTTTCTCATTAATGTACCCAAATAGTCGAAAATACTTTATGAAAACAGACACAGAAAGGGAACAACAAATTTTACTGCTCTTTATATTTAAAAATGCTTTCCATTCCTCAGGAAAGAAAGATCATCCATTGAGTCAAATACGCTACATAATTTTTAATCTCAGAATCAACACTGGCCAAATGTACAGTTGCACAGTGTACAATAACTATAAACAATCCTACTGCAGATGTTCATATACACATGCCAACACTTTTTATTTCAGTTGTTTTAATTAAGAAGGGTTCTGTTATTTAATCTGTCAAAAATAGCAACTCTAAACCCATTTAAAATAAAATATTTAGTTTGCCTGTTGCTTGGTGTTAGAACCACTTCTGCAATTAAACAAATATAAGGCACAGATGCTCTGCTGGTGAAAAGCATCTGTGTTCCCTGGAGCAGCATAACTTCAATCCTCCAGCTGGCCACTGCTCTTCTGCCCCCACGGGACAGTTCTCTGAAAGAAGAGACAGCAGGGACTCAAGTTTTCTGCCTTTATCAGCAGCTACTGCAGTGCCCCAGCGTGACACTGAGGATCCCATAATTCGCAGTGTGGTGTGGGATGACCTGAGCACCCATCTGTAACTGTAGCACAGCAGGTGAGATCCCAGAAAGCAGTGTCCACTTCAGATGTATCCAGAAGAAATTCCACTTGTGCACCCCAGAGCAATCCATACCATTAAGCAAAGCGCAGGTGGAGAGATAACTAGCAGATCCACCTCAGAAATGTGCTACTGAAGTGAATTGGTAATACATACAGACCCTAGAATCTAGGAATATTTGGAGGGTTAATTACATTAGATCTCTTTTGTTAAAATAAGGTGCTTGTTTCTGATGGACACAAGCATGTGGCAGTGATATGGAACAATACTACCATCAGATTTCAGAGCACCACACTCCCCATGGCATGCTCTGCAGGCATGAGTAAGTGGGAGAAACTACATTAATGCAGATTACCATCAATAAGACTTAATTATCTGAAGTTAAATAGCAATTAGAAGAAAATGGTTTATAATTCAAAATTTGAATTGCATTATCTTTTTAAAGTCCTTGTCACCACAATAGTGTATGTCTGACTTCTGTCCTGTTGAAAGTAATAGGTAAGTAATTCAGCATTTGCCAGAAACTACCAGTTCTGAAATACCCGTTCTGAAACACTCCCTATGTTGTGTCTGGCTCATAAATACTTATCAATAGCAGGTACTGCACATTTTGATAACCTTACATTCCCAGTTAAATCTTCTAAACTATGCTTGTTGTCATTCTGCCTGGTGAGCTGGAGAAATTGGACACCGCTGAGTATAAAGGATGCTCTGAGTTTGGCAAAATGGAATTGTTTATTCTGCTTTTTATACATTCATTTACTAATACTGTGGGTTTTCCAGATCAGAAAGATGTAGAAGTATCAAGACTGGGGCCTTGCTGGGACTACCTTGACATGCCTTTTCCAGCCCCAGTGTTCCTGGAGCTGCAGGCTCTTTGACTCTCTCAACCCAAACCCACAACCTTTCCCACAAACCTTGCTTTACTTCTACCCTTTTACTGTAACAGTTGCAATTTTATTATAATGTATCAATATGACTCCAGAGCTATTTGGGATTTTTGTACAAAGATTTCGATAAAGCCTGAAACTGCATTTATGTTAATGCATAGAGAAAACATTTTGCTATGTTTCATGTATAAAATTAATAAGATTAAGTAATGTAATCACATGGTGAAATATTAGAATTCTAGACAGCATCATTTTTTTATTACAGGTAGAAGCATCTTTGAGTTTCCTTTTGCCACACCATTAATTTACTAAAATGAAAGTGTTATCTATTTCAAACAGCAGCTCATTTAAATTAAACTCATCACCATAAGCTTTAAGTTTCAAATGCCATTCCATATCTGTGACACAGAAAAGCAAAAACAGTTTATGAAAGTTCATAGTCTTACTTGAAAAAAACATTTTCAATCACCACAATATGTATCATATGCAAGGTAGTATAAAATTCACATGAATCCTATTCAAGGAACTCTACTACATGTTCAACTTTCAAAGTTAGAAGTTAATTGCTTAACTCCAGTAGAATACATTTGGGAAAAAAAAAAAAAAAAAAAAACCAAACACAATTCTATAGAAGGTAAAGAGAAGCCATTTTTCTGGTTTACTTTCAGATGGATACATCACTTATTCTATCAAGAGAATGGGGAGTGAAAGACAGCTTCTCAAAAAACAACAGAAACAAGATTTTCAAAAAGTATTTTCAGAGCATCAAATGTGCCTTAGGCTAGACCTGCCCGGCAATTTTTCAGTGAAAATTGTTTATATTCAGACTAGGGCAATTCATCAATACGCAAAATTTACCTGTGAAAAGGATGATTTCTGTAATGTGAGGGAAGCTGTGTCAGAGCTGGGCACAATTCCTGCACCTCATTGTGGCTGAGGAGCCAGGAGTTAGGGCAGCATCTCAGGCACACAAGATGAAACAAACAGTGCAGTGGCCATTACCTGCTCTGAGTAAGACCAGCTATTTGACTATTAGTGTTAATGACCAGCTGGATGCAATAACAAGCAGGTTTTTACATGCTATAGGGTACTATTTGTTCAGACTCTCTAGCTGGAGCTGGTTTATTTAGTATACAAAAGTCAACATTAGTACAATTCTCTGGTTACAGATTTGCTACACCCAATTGTCGTAGTGCTTAGTTATTCCCAGCCCCTGGTAAGAGTGAGGTACAGGCTGTTCATCGTAGTGGGAAGACACAGGATCTAAAAGCATACAAAACAGGGACTTTGGCTCTCATGTTTCCAGCATCCTCAGCAACTGCTAGAAACTGGTTATGATAGGAAAACATTTTTGGCCTCCATTTCTCAGTTTCTCATTGCAATGCAGAACAGGAAAAAACTTTTGTAATGGAAAAGACATATGTCTTAACATTTAGAAGGCAAATCCTATTTCAAATGCATTTAGATGGTAATTAAAATGGTATTCTAGGAGCCTAAAATTAAACTTCAGACCTAAAGCAGGAAGTATATCTCAATACCTCCTTGATTTTCCTGAAATGAAACACATTATTAAATTCTAGTTTTAGAAACAAGCAAGAGTCTAAATGTGGATGTAACACCACATTTTCAGCCCTGTCTGTGATCTGCATTATTTGGATTTCTAGATGATTGATTTAAGACAAACTAATTGATTTTCAGAAGACACAACTAAAAACATTTAAGTCAGGAAAGTGGTAAAAATCAATTAATTAATAAAACAATTATTTCATTAATAAATAACTCACTTCTCAATTGTCGAATTTACTAGCATTGTTTGTGTTCACAATTTATTTCATCATTGATGGAACTTTAAACCTGATTAGTGTTTTACTATACAAACAACACTCTGAACGTTTCCTTCAGGATATTCTAGAGTCATATTTCTTTTCTTCATTTAAATTATTCAATTTTTTTTTCCCAAGTCACATGTGAGGTTTGCTACATTTGTCTAGAGCCAAGTGAAAAACTGATCATTATTTTTTTAAAAGTTTATTTTTATTTTTACATATGGGTTAGTTTAGTGCAATTAAAACATTTTGTAAGGAATTCAGAATCAGCCAGAAACTTGACCATAGATTTTTTTTTCAGAAGTCTACATGTGAAACAACATATCTAATCTCTCATTACAGTCAACAGATATGTAGTGTGAGATTTGATTGCCTAAACCAAATTTAGTTTAGTATGATTTGGGCCACTGTGGAATACCTTGTTTGGCCTTCAAACCTTGCAACAGAAGGTCTCCTCTGAGCACTGTGTCATGTTCTCCAGGCCTGTGCATTATTTCAATATACCAAAGCATTTCAAATTGCAGTCAATGCCTATGTTTAGGCACCTGAATCCCACCTTTATTCAAAGGATGGAGTCTGGAAAATTATGCAGGTGACTATAGGTAAGTTTCTACTTGTGGCAAGCTGAATAACCATCATCTGCATTGGCCAGAGCTCCACTGGCTCTAGTAGGAGGTGGCATATTGATAGCCATAATCAAGATATAAACACCAGATACCTGAACCCAGAGCTGAATCTCAAAACTGAAGTCAGTTCTTGATGTTTTAGTTTTTTAAAGAAAACAATGAAAAGCCTGTTTGAATTCTAAAACAAATACATTTTATGTAGGAATTAACAACACTCATATTTGAATAAAACAATGGAAAATTTCTATTTAGAAACTGTCAAATGAAAACCTTCACTGTAAAGTTGGGGTTTACTTGCTTTTTAAAACATGTTTAAGAAAACTGAAATTATTTCACATAGAATTTTGATGTGGGAGTCCTAAAATTATGGTCTCATATTTTTGGAAAAAAACAAGAACAGACCCCATAACATTCCCCATGGTATGTGCAAAAATAAAACTATCACTCAGTCACCAATCAAGCAGCTCCAGAGCCAGCACAATTCCCAGACTGGGGGAACCTCAGAGGGAGGCAAGAAATCCACTAGGAGCCCTCAAATATCATTACACTGCTGATGGGACCAGGGCAGCACCAGGAGCACCAGCATCCAGGCTTTCCCATGTATAAAAGAAGCCATAGGAGCAGCAGTGAGCAGGAGCAATGCCAGCAGGGTGGACACATGGGTGTGGAGCAACAGTTCAGGCAACGCTTCTCATGGAAGGATGTGCACTAAGGGCACTTCAGCCCTGCAGCTCAACCAGGGAGCAGTGGCATCTTCCCGGCAGAAAGCCATGGCCCCTCTGAGCTCTGCAGCCACCACGAGTGACACGGCTGCCCAGACACAGCCTCGGTGGAAAAATGCTTCTGCCCTGGTGCCAAGCCATGTCCAGCTGTCACACCAGCACCAGGGAGCAGCAGGAGGTGTGTGGAATGAGGGGTGTCAGAGGGAGACTGCTGAAATTGCACCCAGCCTTCCCTGAGAAAGGCCCAACAGACAGACAGGATGCATGATTAGGAGGATTCCCTGCCCTCCCTCTGCCTGTCTGAGCACAGTGATTTAAGGGACAGGGGCACTGGTGACAAGGCCCTGCCCAGGGCAGCAGGCCCATCTCCTCTGTGACTGCCCCACCTGCCCAGGTGTAACAGGCATGAGCCCCTGCAAGTGGAACCATCAGTGACAAGGACAATGGTTCATCCAGCACGGAGGTGTCACCAAGGTTAAGTCAGCCTATGCCCTGCATCAGTACCACTTTGATGATCTTAAAATCTTTTCCAGCATAAATATTTCTATGATTTTATGAGTTACAAAGCATTAAAGATATAAAAGGGTTGTATTTTATCTATGCAGAACATAAGTCAGGACCAAGGGCCACATCAAGGTGAGGTTAGGTATCCACCCAGTTTGTCTCCAGAGACCCAAATGCCACATAAAATTTTTCTTTGCCTGCATGATTATACAGTGCTCAAAATAGTTTAGGTAGTGCTAAAGAGACCCCAAGTTTAACAGAGATTGTGGTGACCAAATTTTGTGAAACATATATTCCACATTTAATATTCTTTAAACACTTTACCCCACACTGATTGAATCCCTTCTATTTTTTCAGCTATATGATCCTCTTCTTCCTGTAAAATACTTCAACCTGTGTATTTGACAAGTATAAAAGCCTACAGGCTGCCACCCCACCACTTACATGATCACTCAATCAATCTCCAGCAAGTGCCTGTAGTGAGAAGCTAGAGGAATACTTTTGGAAGGGCTATATTTTACAGCATCTCACTTTCTCTCTAAACAGAGAACCTTTGTATTGTTGATGAGACTTTGAAAAAAATCAGAATTTGGAATATATGGATGCACTTGGCTACTTTGATCAACCACTGGAGAGACTAGAATCAGCCGAATTTTTAGACTTTTGCATTGCAAATAAGTACATCCATTTCACAAAGGTTGTAAGAGTGAAGACAGCTTTGGAGACTAGATATAGCATCTCAGAAAGCTTTGTTTAGTCACTTTGATTAACTTTGTTAGTATTATCTTCAGTTTTCTCCTAGGTCATTCAGTCATTGTACAGAGTTGATATTAAATTAATTTGACCAGTTCTTCACTGAGGTTTTTGGCTTTATGTTCTTCCTGAGAGCCCTGAAAATAACTGTCATCTCTAGCTAAGAGGCTGTGAAAGATGAATGTGACTTACAATCATGTCTGGGCCTTTCCACCCATTACTGGCAATCTATCACAGAGTTTCTGAGTTGATAACCCCATCAATGTCTACCAAAAAAGAAAAAATGGGGAAATCTATTTCATCTGAGGCAGTGGCCACCTTCACTAAGTTCAAGCAGGTTTTCACTACACAGTGGCAGTATTCTGATATTTTATTTGGGAATGAATAGTCTTTACATTTAGAACTCCCCAGATATTGTTAAATATTATACTAGATCAGCTGGGCTTTTATTTTGAAAAGTGTTCATAAATGGTATAACCAATGATTGCTTATATAGGCATTTCATTCTGCATTTAAAGGTGGCTTTAAATAGAGATTATACAGGACTGGGCTGACCACCAGTTGTCTCATGAACAGTAATTGCAGAATGCCACAACATCTCTGAAGCCATCTATCTGCTAAGCAAGATGCCCATAACTGCATTCAGGATATTCTATAGTTCACAAGTTCTTGAGAATATGCTGCACCACCGAATAAATTTTAACAATGCTTCCAGATACTAATGCTGTTACCAATTTCTCTGCCAATCAAATGATACTTCCCCTGAATTTGCATAAATCTAAATGCTGAGAAAACATATTTAATTCTATTTAGATTTAATTTAGATGTAATTACATTTGCATGAAATTAGTTTAAGAGATGGGATATGTGGCTCTGTAATGAATGACACTAGCAAACTGCTGTTGCTTTACTTGAATGGCAATAACCGAGCATATTAAGGTTTTTGGTTACAAGGCATAATTCAAAGAGAGTGTATAGATCACCTCTTTCTTAAAGAAAAAAAAAAAGCTAAACCAAATCAAAGAGGTTTTTATAATTCAGTTGGAAGAATTAAGACTATTTTCTAGCTGGACCAACAATGTGGAAAAGTGTCCTCAAATCTCTTTCAGAAAGATGATAACAGAACAGCTCACAAAGTTAAGAAGTTTGGAACAAACTAGTACCTTAACACCTGGTAAAACTGATTAAAATCTCAGCTCCTGCTTAACATGCTATGCTGGCAATGTGTGCCTGCCATGTACACCTTGGACCTTGCCATCAGTTTCATTCCAAATAGCTGTGACCTAGGTGCTCTTTAAAAACTAATTGTTTAAAACACCTCCAAGAGCTTTCTACTTACATTATTACACTTTGTAGTTATTGTTTAAGCCCATTCTTTTTGCAACCCAAGGCCTGCTAATGATTGTTTAGTTTTCATTAATTTATACTGAAAAGCTTAATATTAGGTAGCAAATTGAAATGCTTCTTTAATTTTGGGTTGTTTTATTACATAGTCACACCTGCTGCCAATTAGAGTTGTATTAATCATCATTCAGTTTGTTCATGTTGCAAAGAGAATGATAAAACTCAGCCCTAATTGCCAGTGTCCTAATAGGCACAGCTATGTCACAAGGCCAAAAGGTTCCTGAAACAATCCAAGACCTTAGATGGCATTTGCAAATGGTATAATAATAGTTTTTTTCTCTTTCTGCTTTTGCAGGGAGAGACACGAAAGTTGAATCATTGCTCTGTCTGTTCAAGGAGCTCTGGTTTTGTCCTTGTACTGGGAATTACCACAATCTCTGGAAATCACATCACTGCAGGTACCCATATAGCATGAATGATCCTAAAAACTAAAATTATAAAACTGACGAGGTTAAATGAATAATGGCATTACAAAGTAGTGATTCCTCTCTCCTAAAATTTTTTAGCCTGTTTTTATTTCCAAACTGATCAGAAAATACAAAAATGAGCTTGACAAGATGGCTTGACAAGATGGATCAATAGTCAAAATTTTTACAAGGTCTGTAGGAAGACTTTATGATACAACTTTAGCTCATGGCTGAAGCTAGGATCCTAAATCCATAGACAGGGACTTTTATTTAAATGGTCTGATTATCTGGTGTGCCACAAGCCCCACAAATGTGATGTAGGTAAAATTCAAGATAGATTTTTATATATTTAGATGCTTAAAATAATATTATAGGATAGTAAGCTCAGATGGTTATGGTATGAATATTTTGGCTATGACTGATTTTACTGGAAGGGTAAATCATTTTTCCTATGCATCATTTTCTGACTACATACACCTAGATATTAGTCTTAGATTTCTTTATTAATCTGTTCTTCCGCTGAGAGCCAAAACCTGTGGCCACAAGATGCATTAAAGTTTAGAACACTGCACTGCACAAGGTAAGCATGTAACTTCTGACACTGATAAAAACCAGATTATTTGCCCACATATCACAATCAATAACTCAATCAGGTTTCTGATACAAGAATCATAAAGATATACATTGTAAGAATATTATCATTACCCAAAATCAGCAAATAGGTCTTTAAAAAAAACAAAACCAATAGCAAAACTCAACAAATTAATGTAAAAAGCAGCCTGATTAGGTGGAGGTAAAATACCATGCACCAAGCATCAGAATTTTGCTTATTGAATAATGAGAAGACATTAATCAATACTGTGAAGAAAGAAATACAGAAGTAAGAAGGAAGTACTATCAAAGGTAAGAGTTTAAGACTAAACAGATCAAGCAGGACAGCTGTCATTGTATGCTTCAGTAATCTATTTTTATGGATGCTATGGAGCTCATTAACAACTTCAAGGGAAAACATCCCTTACACCTAACTGGAAAAAAAAAATCTGCCAGTATCCAGAAGAGGATTACAGTTTCATTGATGACTACTGGGCTTTTATCATTGATTTTCAAACTATGAAGGTCAGGGGCTTATTTAAACATAATTTTGCAAATGTAGTTTTTCACTAAGAAAAGTCAATTGTCTTAATGGTTAAAGTCAATATCAAAAGCCATTGACAACTGTTCAGAAGCACAAAGGTTTTCTTAATTTTTCAGCTTCACCAAGATTGCTTATTCTATGCCTGAATTGAAGGTCCTAAATTAATTCTGCTTCTTTATAAAATTATATGATATGACATACTGCTGACATCTCTGGTAATAGGGGTCACATCAACAGCATATTTCTTTCATTAAAATTATTATTAGCAGCTATAGATTTACTATAGATATAAAAAGATTTTCCTCCAGACCTAAAGAAAATCTACTGAAAGCTCCAAGGCCTCAAAAGCCCATCGCATTTAATAAAATAATGCTAGTGTCACTAGAAAGTAAATTTTGCTTCAATAACAGCCTTGAAATTTCTGGCTTTAGTTCAGTGTTTACTTCACACAAATGCCTTTGCTTCACTGTGCCATTATCCACCAGCAGAGAATGCCATTACTGGAACACAAGCTCTCATTCCACTAATTTTATTGCTTAAAGAACATATTAAGATGCTGGTGTTTTCATACAGGAGATATCCATACATCTTCCACAAGTAATTACATTACCAGTAATCCTTTTAAAAGGCTCTCTTTGCTCAGTTGTTTTGCCAATAGCTGTAAGCTTGGTTACATGACAATCACACTTACTCATAGCGCATGAATTGATAACAGATGAACCAGCTAATCCACTGGTGCTCTCTGATCAGTCACAAATCACAGAACTTAGGCCCATCAAAGGAAACAAACGTGCTTTACAAAGCCCCAGAGAGTTTGGTTTTATTTATTGCTGAAAACAGCAGAGAAAGCTGAAAATAGCAGGTGTCCTTTTATACATTTTGCAAAGAACAACAATTATCAGAAAATACAGGCACTAACTTTTTAAGTAGTGCTGGCATTCACAATGATATAAAAAAAGCAGCTGCCAACTGCAGGACAAGCATCTCTCTCATGAAGGATAAAAGTAGTGATATGAAAATATGGAATACAGGGAATATAATGAATTACTTTCATGACACCAACAGATTCAGACTAAGAAGTTTTGCTAAATATTCAAACACTGCCTGAATTAATGCTGAAGACTATTTTCCATACTGTGAATTATGTCAACTTCATTAATGAATAAAAACTCTTAACGTGAATACTAACCCTCCACTTTTCTACCGCAGAGTCTATTCCTTGTTCGTGAGATAGTGATTAAAAATAGCAACTGTCACTGTATCTGTCAGTCAGTGGATCCATAGATGATGCAGGAGGCAGTGTGCAGAAGTGTTTTTGAATCATCAAGCAGCAGTACACAGAAAAGCAGAGAATAAATTAAACCAAAAAATAAGCCTCGGGCTGATGTGTTTGAACTTCACTGCAAACATTCTTCATACATATTTAATTGCTCCATTGAGACTGTGACTATTCTGGAGATGTTCCAGGCATTATTTCCATTCCATTAGTACACTTTGCAGTATGTGTACTCCTTAACCCAAAATGATTGATTCTATAAATGTCTTCCCACTTACTGACCTGAACACTAATTGAGGTTGTGTATAGATTAAGAGAGAGTGTATACTTTTTGAAACCAGCCAAAATATACTGTAGTCACTGAAAGATCTTGTGGCACAAGAAGAAAGTGTTATTCCTAACTGAAGACATCAGAATGTGGTTTCATAGAAATGTTTCAGCTAGGAAGAGCTGGAAATCATACAAAAGGTTGAAAAACTTTGCTAAACACACTTTAAACAGAAGCTTAATTTAAAGTACCACCTTTCTGAAACATCTGAAACACCTTCATCCTTTGAAATATAATTATCACATACCAGACGCTTTAGTCTGTGCTTGCGTCTTGTAAATTAAATTTGCTTTAGGAGAAAGCATAAATTTTTTTACATTCCACAAAAGAAACCTTCAGGAGTTCAGATACCTTTATCAGTTCAGATGCACACAAGAGGAAAAGATGAATGTTTTTAAAACATCTTAATTAAAACTAAGATAATGTTGTAAACTGCAAATTACTCTGCTATGAACAAAAACTTTTCCTGTTCAAATTATTAAAGGTAAGTATAATTACAGTACATCAGCTAAAATTTTGAGTAAGCCACCCTGAGGAAACTATCTTTAAGATCTCCATAAGCACTGCCTTGATTCTGGATTAACCTTGAGGTGATGGAGTATATTTGAAGAAAGGCAACAAAACCTATGAAGGGTCTGAAGCACAAGTCCATATCACAAGTGTATGGAATGGTTGAGGGAGCTGGGGGTTTTTAGCCTGGATAAAAGGAGGCTCAGGGGAGACCTTATTGCTCTCTACAGCTCCATGACAGGAGGTTGTGGCCAGGTGGGGGTCAGTCTCTTGTAACAAGCAAGAAGTGACAGAAGAAGAAACAACCTCAAATTGTGCCAGGAGAGGTTTAGATTGGATATTAGGATAAATTTCTTCACTGAAAGGTTTGTCAAGCATTGGAATCGGCTGCCCAGGGAAGTGCTTGGAAATATTTAAAAGACGTGTAGATGTGGCACTCAGGGACAAGGTTTATGGGTGAACATGGCAGTGTCAGGTTAATGATTGGACTTATAGGCCTTTTCCAATCTAAAAGATTCTGTGATCAACCTGAAAGCTACAGACAGTCTTAAATCCTTAGTATTTAAGACATTAAAATAAGTTGAAAGAAAAAATGCCTTATAATGGAGGTATACTCATGCAACTTGGTCAACCTTGTATTACACACTCAAAGAATCCTTGGGAAACACCTATATTCATATTATACTTTATAATGTTTACAAACATGAGTATGTTAGACTTCATGTGACAGAATACTGGAGAGAAGCTTAGACAAGAAATATGGACCTGTCTTTGAGAGAAGTTTCATCCTGAGAACTAATGCATTAAAAATTACGTTACCAGTGCTGTCTTCATCCAGACCCTCCAGATCAAATTTATTCAATTTAAAACTGATTGTTTCCCACTTAAAAATCCAGCTCTTTTAACTCAGTATATAATTTAAAAGTCAAATAAGATATTTCCAGCTTGTTTACTGTCATTGAAAACATGCCTCCCTCTATTTCCTACCCAAGACCTATGCTTCCTGTGCTATGCCAATTGGCCTTGAATATTTCAATAGATGAGGTCAGGTCAAAGCATGCAAATAACTAGAAGCTGAGCATGTGTCGAGGTCCATTTTTTTACTAGCACACCAGTTTTGTGAGCAGCAAATATATGTTTATAGATGAAGGATTCAGCACATCTCTGGGTTTTAACAGTGCTTTGTTTTAAAACCATGGTCATGAGTGATTCTTCACAGAAAATTAATTTACTAAAACTTATAAATTTATTAATTGTTTCATTTTATAGTAGAGATCACAGAATCAGAATAGTTTGGTTTGGAAGGGAATTTAAAGATCGTCTTATTCCAACCCCCTTCACTACACCTTTCACTACACCAGGTTGCTCACAACATTATCCAGCCTGGCCTTGATCAATTCCAGGGATGGGGCATCCACAATGGAGCTCTGGACAATCTCTTCCAGTGCTCCACCACCCTCACAGGAAAGAATTTCTTCCTTATATCTAGTCTAAATATATCCACTTTCAGTTTAAAGCCATTCCCCCTTGTCCTACCATGACTTTGTAAAAAGTCCCACTCCACCTTTCTAGTCAGCCCCTTTAGTCACTGGAAGGCTGCTATAAGGTCTCCCTGGAACTTTCTCATCTTCAGGCTGAACAACTCCAGGCCTCCCAGCCTGTCTTCACAGAAGAGGTGCTTCAGTCAATTTCCAGCCAAGTTCAAACAATTACATGTAAATTCAAATAAAATTCAAACCAACCTATCTAAATGAAAAGTACCATGTAAGAAAAAGGAGCTTGCACTGAGGCTAACAAAAGCAAACAGTCTCAAAGAGGTTTGTTCAAAACTGAGACAAAGCTGTATCTAGTATCTTTAAATTAAGAAATACCTTCTTTTTTTTATTATTATTTTAAGCATAGCATTGAAAAACTTAAAACTGCCATAGCAAGTCATGAAACTGAAATGAAAACCTCCTTCATTTTAATGTAATAATTTGACAATTTCTTGGCCCTTTCCCTTTACCTTCCCAATTGTAAGATATTTTTTAATAAATTATATTAAATTCAAATTTTTCTATGGCAGAACTAGCAGAATCTGGTAGGATGTGTAAAAAAGAAATGGGGAAGCAGCAAACAAGAGTACGCTAACAGCACAAAGCAGTAAACAAAGCTTAGAAAAATGAACCTTTCTCAAGTCTGAACAAGTTGTTTTCCAGTTGTTGTCACTGGCTTTGCCTTACCCCTCAGCCATCACAGACAAGTGCTCATGCCCTTTCCACTGAAATCCAGAAAGATTTACTCTTTGTCTGCATGAGAAGCAGCACTGTGCTCACCAATGCACCAACACAATCAGTAATACAAAGAAAACAGCAGTAAACTGCAGTCAAGGTGGTTTTGACTGAAGGAATAGCTCAATCATTTCAGTACATAAAGAAGCTGAAAAGATGGGAAATGTCTAGCACTGTATTAAAAGTACTGTTATTTACACACTATTTAGTGAAGCTCTTTGATTAGTCACTATTGCAAAATCACTGAGTTCATCTGGATAAATTCCTGCTAGACAAGGCAAGCTCAAATATGCATGGCCTGAAACTTAGCTGGTGCCTGGTTTTGTAAGGACCTAACTGCTAACATGATTTTTTGTGTTAAGACAAAAAGAAAAAAAAACCTAGCAAAGATGCTGAAGTTTCAAAACATACATTAGGAAACCAAGAACCCTGCAGGGCACCTTTTGTTAACAACCTTTTGTTGTGATTTCATTGAAAATTTAATCTACCTTTTGTTTTAGGCCTTGCTTATTCTACAGTTACAATTACAGACAGACAACATGAAACTATCTGAAATAAAAATATAGCCACAATATTCTCATTATGGTACCCAGCCTAAAAAAGATAAAAAGTTGAATGCCTTGATTAAGATAGTTGTCAGCAGATGCACTTAATTTTACAGCCATACAGATTTTTTCGAAGTAGAAAAGCAAGTAAGAAACAAAAGAAAAGCTCCTTACATCTAAATTAAGGTTTTATACAAGGACTTAATAAGCTCATGTACATTCATATTTATAACTGCTTTAAACACATCTGTAAAAAATAGTTTAAATTAAGTTTTCTTTTTTATTGAACAGGGTTTATTCTGATAGTAGTCATGGGGTATAAGAATCTGAGGGGGACAGAATGGGATAGAGGATGAGGTCTGGCAGCTCTCAAATAATAACCTCCTGCTCCAACTTTAAGTCCAGTCTCTGCAAAAGACATAATACTGTAATTCTTCTCTTAGGCCTAAATAACTGAATTTGGATAGACCAAGCTATTTTCTGTGTCTTTTACAGCATCACAAGTTTGAACGTGAAGCCACATTCTAGTCATGTGCAGCACTTTGGATCTCAAGATGTGATTTCACTGGAACCATTATTGCTCTGTGGCTGTTTGTCTGCCTGTTAGCATCAGAAAACAAGTGCATATGGTGGAGAGTTTCACTAAATTGTATTTGAAAAATTGATGCCCAAAACACAGCAGAAGTCACATCATGAAGAACTATCAGGAAATCAAGAGGAACAAAACTTTTTTAATCAGACACTCAATGGATGACAACTGCCATATCCTCCTGAAACCTGCAGAAAGAAGACTAATAATCTCATCCAAAGTGTCCCCAGGGATTTCAGTTCCCACTGTTAAACAATCCAGTTAATGTTGGTGGAACAGTTTCATTGTGTTAATGCATCCAGTTACACGTAAAATCCACAGGTCTTAAAAAACACAGTTTCTAAGCAGACCTTCACTGGGCACAAATTAGTGTCGGAATTGCTTCTTCAGATGGATCTGAAAGCCAAATATTTGATATGATCATGTGTAAATATTCCATATTTACAGACAATATGGGAATACTCATTTGTCTTCATTAAGGGAAGATTGGTGCCTGACAATTTCAGTAGTCTTCTACAATGGGGTTAAAGCATGGGTGAATAAGGAAAGAGCAACTGATATCATCTACCTGGAATTGTGCAAAACATTTAACATTGTATTGCATGACATCTTTGCTTCCAAATTGGAGAGATGTGGATTTGATGGATGGACCACTGGGTGGATAAGGAATTGGCTGGTTGGCACTCAAAGAGTTGTGAACAGCCACTCGTGCTGAGAGATGTTCCCCAGGAGTTGGTATTGGGACCGGCACTGTGTCACATCTGTGTTGGTGACATGGACAGTGGCATGGAGTGCACCTCTGCAAGGTGGCCAACACCAAACTGTGTGATAGAATCCACATGCTGGAAGAAAGGGATGACATCCAGAGGGATCTTCATGGGATTGAGAAGTTAGCCAGTGCAAACCTCATGAAGTTCCACAAAGCAAAGAGCAAAGTCCGGCACCTGGGTCAGCGTAATCCCAAGCACAAATACAGGCTGGGCAGGGAATAGATGGAATTAATCTTTTCCCTCTGCAGAGGAGCCCTGGGGAGGAAGACTGGCAGGTGTTAGTAGGCAAGAAGCTCAACAGGGCCTAGCAATCAGCATTTGCAGCCTAGAAAGCCAAACGTGTCCTGGGCTTCATCAAAAGCAGCATGGCCAGCAGGGCCAGGGAGGTGATTTTCCCCCTCTATTCTGCCCTCGTTAGACCCCACTTGTAGTGCTGCATCCAACTCTGGGGCCCCCAAAGAACATGGACCTGTTGGAGAGAATCCAGAGAAGAGCCACAAAGATGATCAGAGGGCTGGAGCACCTCTCCTACAAAGACAGGCTGAGAGAGGTGGGGCTGTTCAAAACGAGGAAGAGAAGGCTCCAGGGAGACTTACTGAAGCCTTCCAGTAAGCCTCCACAAGAGAGGTGGAGAGAGACTTTTCACAAGGGCATGTGGTGCTAGGACAAGGAGGAATGGCTTTAAATTGAAAGAAGGTAGGTTCAGATCACATCTTAGGAAGAAATTCTTTCCAGTAAGGGTGGTGAGGCACTGGAACAGGCTGTCCAGAGCAGTTGTGGATGCCCCATTCTTGAATAGGGCTTTGAGCAAGCTGGTGTAGTGAAAGGTGTTGGCAGGGGAGTTGGAAAGACATGATCTTTAAATTCCCTTTCAACCTATGCCATTCTACAATTCTATGAGAAAGATGAGTCAGAAGTTCAGCTAAGTACATCAGCAAATTCTAAGGCACAAATTTAAACATGCCATTAGGGAGAAATACAATTTTGAAAAAGTACTCCAGTATTCCAGGAAGGAAAATAATTTCATTACTCTAATCATCACATTTATTTTAGAAAACTCGATTGATTTTTGGAATCCAGCCATGACAAAGTATACGAACTCTGGCTGTGAGCATGAGCAGCTGATATACTCACTTTCTGATCACCATTGAACTCTGTGGGCTTTCAGAGTTCTCATCTTGCAAAAAAAACACTGGCTGACACTGCAACTTCTCTATGCACTGTGTCTTTGGTATGATGGATTCTTTACAGCTTTCCCAAAGAAATGAGTTTGAGTTGAACTGACCATGTTTTGGGCTATGATTTTGCAAGGCCTCTGCACACTGAAGAAAGCACACAAGACTGAATTTCTACATTGATAATCTGAAATGTTTCCTTCTGTTGTATGAAGAATGGTCCACAATGTGCATGCTGATGTTATTGCAATATTGGAACTTCTGTCCTGGGGTCTGTCTCAATTATCTGACTATTATATATTTATTTATTTATCTTTTAGCACTTCTTTTCTGCCTATAATGCATATTATGTGACAGCTACACTCATCCTGATTTTGGAGTGGACCTAGAATGAGGCCTACACTAGGTGTAAATGCTAAAGACAGAAAAAAAATTCTAATAACAAACAAAGGAAGAAAGGTAAAGCACTCAAGCAGAAAGAGGGCAATGATAGAACAACAACCACATCACTGATTCTGCTGTTCTGGAAAATCTTCCAGTGTCTCCTGCTCAGCACCAACTGTGGTTGAACTGAGAACTGCAGATGTCCATTCAGAGAGAAAACTTTTTGAAATTTCCTATGGAAAAATTTCATCTAAGTATTAGAGCTTTCCAGTTTTTGGCATAGAATGTGATTTTGTGAGAAAGTATTGTCATTTGGGAGTATTCTTTTCACTGAAACATTGGAGACACTGCAATTTCAGAAGTTTTATTAAAGCTATACATTGGATGAAATATTTTTAGCAATTGTTTGTGATATACCTCTTTCTCAGTAACAGAGATGGAATAAAATGTACTTTTAAAGAGGTGAAGATGGGTTGCTATATCCATCCAATTACAAAGGCTATACTTAGGAATCTAGCAATTATGTAGGAATAAAAACAGGCTTTTTTTCTTAAGAGGCTATCAACTACTGAATTGCAAGTATCTACCAAATATAACTCAAAAAGCTTAAACAGGCTGGGGAACTGAAAATATATGGTATAAAATACACATGTACTGCAGCATTTCAAAGAATTTAAAGTCAAATTAAAGGTGAAATTTATGTCTTTGGGCCTAGTCCAAAACCCCATTGTAGCTAATGGATGATGCTTTTCTCTCTTGAATGTAACTACCGTTCGGCCAGATTGGTCTGTGAATACTTTTTTAAAACACTGGGACATTAAATATTTCTATTTTAGAACTTACCAGGAGAACTGTGTTAGTGCAGGGTGTTAGGAGCTCCCTTCCTCCCCTCTGTGCTGGCTCAAGAGTATGGTTGTGTGAGTGGATGGAGATGAGCTCATGTTCTATTTCACATGAGAGGAAAGCTGCTGTACTATACTCACTCTCCTTCTCTCTGCCAACTTTCCTCTTATCCATGCAAATACAAATAAGAAACAACATTTTTGTTTGATCTTTAGGAGTCTCCTTCAGGAAAAAATAGCATGAGACTACCTTATGCAACTTGAATGAGACAAACAATCCCAATCTTCAAGCAAAGTGATCTCTCAATAACAGTCTGTTTCTTTGGTTTTGGGCTGGTTGATTTTTTTGGGTTTGTTGTTTTTGTTTTTTTTTTAATCTTAGAGCTCAGAACTTCCTAAACTTAATTGTATCTCCCTCAAATGTTTTGTCTTCTGAGTAGAAAAGTGAGATGACGAGTGACTCTTCTCACTATTCTTCCTATCACCACTAGGGTATGGGAAAATGCATGACACAGCCTTTCCAAATAGAGACTTGCACAGGCAAGCTACAAATTTCTTCCTTGATAGTTGAGACAGATGGGAGACTTCCACCTACCTGCCTTTCCATATGCATACCTTTTTTCTGCTCATAAATAAGTAATGTCATGCAAAGCATCTACCTGTCAGGCAGTGCATTAGTAGTCTATGAATAACATGCTCCATGTGGCCACATGGGAGGCCTGTAGAGTGACTGCAGTGCCTAAGATGCTCCCAGAAAAGCCAGGGAAAGGTTGAGACAGGCCACCCTGTCAGAGCAGCAAATGCTATCTTGGAAGCCACCTTCCCCAGAACTGACCTAGGGCTCCAGGTCATCCTTACCCTTTCCCTCTTGCTTCTGCAAACTCTGCAGCACTTTGGGCTATTGCTGGGCTGCAGGAAGGGAGGAAGGGAAGAAGGAAAAGGACAGACGTGCTGCTAGGGACTGAGTAACACTTCCAGCTGAAAGCAGAACTTGCTGAGGAGAGCAGATTGGTGGGAGAACCCTGAATTGCTGACACCACATTTTTCATGCACCAAGGAGTGGGGGCATCTGAGAACAAGGTCCAAAAATGTATCTGACTCATGTTGTTGCCAAGCTTTAACCATTCTGGTGAGTTTTGATCACTTTTACTTTTCCTTTATAGACGCTGTAAAAGCACTTTGCCATCCAAGTGGAAAAGCTTTTCCTCAGGACATGAACCAGAGCATTTATACAGGACCAAACACAGATTTGAAGAAAAACTTTTGTGCAAATATTTTTGAGAATACAAATTTTCCTATTTATGCAATGTTTTTAAATATTCAAAATAATAAATAATGAAAACTAAAAATAGGCAGAAACCTCAACTCTCATTTATATGAAAGAAAGTTCAGCAGTTCATTCAGTTATGATTAATTATTTTCAACATTTTTTCGTGTTAACAAATTGTCATTTCACAGCATAGCTTACCAATAATACCCAGAAATTAAATAAATGCACTCAAAAATATCTTAGTCATCTCTTGAAAAATTATAATCATACTTCTTGATGGCCAGTCTAAATGTAAAAATTACTATTCATGGACAGTCTTATCCTGACAGAATATATCTAACAATGCCAGACCAGATCAGTAGACAGATCATTCAACATAAATCATCTATGGAGGACCTGAGTGGATATTTTGCATTGAGAAAAAAAGGAAATAGTAAGAAACTTATTTATTGTCTTGCTTACCCAAACTGATGTTATTCGCTGAGGTTATAGCATAAGATTTACTGTGAGCAATAGTAATTGGAAAATACTTTTCTGTTCTTTTATACTATTTAATGCTATTTGCCAGGAAATCTGCCTTATCTTTTAGAAGATTCCACATTTCTGCTCAGTAGTCAGTACCTTATCCCAAGATAAATTACTTAAATATGAAAGAATTAATAGATAAACTGAAAAACTTCCAAAACAGGGAGAGATACTAGATAGTGTGTGTATCTAAATGTACATATATAATAGATACAATTATTTAATGGTTTCATGCAGTTTTCTATGTGGGACTGCATCACAAAATCTTTTACTCAAACTTAATGAAAGGTTTGTTTGGTTTTGGTTAGTACACAACCTAAATTGATAAAGCTATAATGTGTAATTAGGTTTTCTCAATGCAGCCTATAATGAAAAGAATGAATGTTTTAGGAAGCTGCCTTTTGAAACAAATTTATGAATTACATTCATATATGTGAAAACAACATAATTTTCCAGTATAAATTTATCATCTTGGCTAGGAAAACATAGAATATGGAAATACATCTTATCTAACCAAACATTTCAATAGGTGCATAATAGAAAATCTTTAATAGAAACTGTTTTATTTCTTTGTAGGAGATGTGGCTATCTCATAAAGAAGCTTTCTCTACTTCCAGGGTACAAAATATTGTCCAGTTCAAAATACTACCCTAAGCTATGATTGACACAATCCACTATAATCATATGTACACGAATTAGAACTCTGCAGCAATTCTGCAAAATTACTTTGAATAAAAGCTTCTAAACCTATATTTCTCGGTTGTTTCACTAAATTAAAGCACTGTGATTCTTAACACACATTTCTGAGCATGTGTAGTTTTATTTTTTATTAAAGAAAGCTAGCGAGAGCTTATGGAAATACATACTAATAGAAGAATATATAGTTTGTGTAGTCAAACACAACAAACACAGAGAATCACAAATTTAAAATTATCTGTATTACTTCATTTCTTTTCCATGTTGGTATCTGCTTTGCATTATTTCAGACAAGAGTCCTGTGTCAAAGGAAAATTGTCTTTATTGCACCAGTACTGATCACTGAGTACACATACAATTGTATGCGTAGACAACAACATCACAGAAATGGATTCGTAGCCAACAACATCACAGAAATGGATTCCAGCCTGCAGCTTGCCTATTCAAATGTTCATCTTGTATACATTTTTCGGTCACCCTGTCTGCAATCACGATTAAGCTGCACAATCCCCTGTTATCTCTACAATCCCCCATTCTGATAACCTACCTTTGAATATCAATTTTCTGTTACCTGGTTACACAGACCTCAGCTGTTTTCCTCTTTTCCAGTAAACTGGTTTCTTTTTGACGATGCTGTGTTTTTCCCTATAGCTAAAAGCTCACATGAAGAATTCTTTATGCCTTGCTCATTATAAGCCCTCCATACTCCGTTAGGAAAATTTGAGGACAATTAATGTCGGAGCAGTTTGTCAAAACAGAGTATTCGGGTCTCGCCTCTGTTGAACAAACTGTGCACACAGCCCAGAGATGTCCTGCTGATTTTATTCCAACTACTATGCTCACTTCTCCACAGGATGACAGGTCACTGCAGAAGACACTGTAAGGAGCAGACAGTGATTTCAGGCACAAATTAGGCAGAGGTAACCCCAGGCCTTGGTGGCAGAGACTTGTATGCTAACACAGGCTGACTATACAACCTGAGCACACACTGTGGCATTGGCACAGGATGTCTTTAACATCACCTGTAGGTACTGCTGGGGAGAGCTTGCTCCTGTGCACTTGTAGGGGAGACCTTTAGTGTACATTGGACTTACTCAATGTTTGCAGGGAAATAAAAAAAATTATTTGCAAAACTACCAGTCTTCTCAAATTCTACTTCTGCCTCTGCTGCCTTTAATATCCCATATCAAAATTAAGTACAGTTCTATATTGTCTTATTTACTTATCTTACCACTATCTACAGCTATTGTCTTCTCATCAGTCTTGTCCAAGATCTTTATTTGACTTTATTCAATGAACTTTTTCTCTTCTTTCAAATTCCAGTTCTCTCAAGTCATATATAATTTGTCTCCCCTAAATCAGCCAAGTTATCAACATATCCAAAAATTATAAATCAGCCTGTTTTAAGTAATGCTTATAATTTTGCAATACTGATGGTAATGACAGAGCACTGGAGACAGTGGTTTGTAGAGAGACTCATCTGACTGCAGGTGATGCAGATATTTAACTCCTCTTTTGTAACCCACAAACATGTCTGCATATTTTAGTAATTCCATCAGGATTCAAGATACTTCATTGCTTCCTAGAAGTCCTCTTGGCAACACACTTCCTTAAACCCATGAGAAAGTGTGTTTGTATTTGCATTGTATCACTTTGCAATATAACAGCATTACACAAAGGTGCCTCTGAATGGTGGAATTACCCATGAGCAGAGCTGGCAATTACCAATTTTTATGAAAAAAGATAACCTCTGACTTTAAAAAAAGTTGAAGGCACTTCGAAGTATTCTTTAGTGATGGGCTACACAAAGGCAAATAGGAACTGATCATTCTTTAGCTAGATGAGCCACTTGTGGAAGAATTATATCGTAAAGACATTCGGAAGTCAGCCAGAATCCTCAGCAGCATCGAACAAGCATTGCTGACAACATTTCTAGAGAATGATTTAAAGCAGGAGATGATAACATTAATCAAAACCCGAAATAAACCCAAAAGTAAAAAAGACATTAGCAGAAAATCATGTCTAGTTTGTATCTAAGGTTTTCATTTCATCAACCACTTTAAAATGTGTATCACATATCTATACTGGGAATAGTTAAAATACTGTGCAGAGTATTACACTAGCTCTACTAAACAGGTGTGCTGTTAGAAAATGTCCCGAATAAATGGATTTGGACCTACCAGTATCTGTGTAGGACATACTGTTGAGGATGCTTCATTTAGGACATTTCAGAAATGAGGTTGTACACATCATATTGCTTAAGCAATGATAAAGTAGATAAAAATACCCCATGTTACCATGCATAGCTTTATCACTCCTTTATTTTTCCTACCTAGCGGAGAAAAAAACAATATACTTTCACTGATGTCTAACTTGCACTATATAAATAATGTCTACAGGATATAGATTGTCATCCAGGACTATTTTATTTCACTGCTTAAAGCTAAAAAAAAAAGCATTTATATTACCCTTTAGGTTTTGAGCATACCTTTTAGTGTGAGACTCATGCATGAAAAAGCACATCTTTTTTTGCTTATCTCCATATTAAATTTTTGGTAGGATTTGTTAGTGTGAATATTATTAGAAATAAAATACTGATTGTATTGTAACATTTGTAATTGTAAAATTGTAAAATTTCAGAGTTGAAAAAGTAAAAATAAATCTCTGGCAACAATATTTAAGTCATTTTAATACTGTTTTATTGGTCTCTCTGCCTGGCATATAAATTTGAAAACTATCATGTCACCTTGCTTTTAATCCTTTTCTTCCATTTTTCCAGTCTTTTAATGTAATTAAGGGGTTTTTTTAATCTTAAGTAATCTCCTTTTCAGTCTTTCAGACAAAGCTATTCTTCAGACAAAGGTGAAAAAAATCAATGTTTTAGACTGAGCTTTTTGCTCAGATGACACTGTAGTCATTGGTAGCCACTTGGCACCTGTCTGAGAATCTTTTTTATGCATCTGTTTTTTTGCCCACCCCTTCACATTGAGACAGAATCTTCCTCTGCACATCATCTGCAATGATGACAAGGAGCTATTTGAATCCCCCCATCCCCATCCATAACTCAAGTATTCAGTTGCAATATTTTTTTCACCTAGTTTTCTAAGATCTCTCTTTCATGCATTTGTCAAATTATTAACTTAATCTTTAAATTCTGTCATGTCACTAGTATTTATGATGTATATAAATAATGAATACTACTTTGAATATTCAATAACGGAACTCCCTGGCATTATCAATGTAGCAGAAAATTATTATTTTATTCATAACTTCCACTGCACATTGCTGAGATGATTTCTAAATGTTAGCACACTTAGGCTTACTAGTTTTCTTAATTGCATTTAGTTAAGAACTTTGGCAAAACCCTTGGGAATGTCCAAATAAATTAGATTGAGCATTAGATTCTTCCTCATCCATTATTTTGATGACATGTGCAAAAAGTTCTAACAGATCAGAGAAGGTTTTCTTTCAGCAAAGCTTCCCCAGATTCCTTTAGCAGAAATTAATCTAGAGCTTTGCTCATAATTACATTATTGACGATATATTGATATATAACGATATATTCCCACCATTTAGCTAAAACTGAACTCTGACTTACAGGCCAGTAGGATAAGTCTAGTTTGCTGAAAAAAGAAGCAGAAAAAGCAAAACAATATCCAAATTTTAATATTCAATTTTTCAATAGGCAGTTAAGTGCTAATAAAACTTGCAGCAGCTCAGCCCCTTCAGTTCCTTTTAAGCCTCATGTGTAGCTAATCAGCCATCTGATTCTGCTTTCTTTTCAAATTTCTCTTATTATTTCCTTTATTGCCTCAATTTAATATAATAGCTCATTTTTATTCCTTTAAAGTATAAGATACTTCATTGCGTTTTTCTGTAGGAGAATCTATACAAATAAATCTTTCAACTTCTCTATAACAGTTCTTTTGAAATCCTTTAAAAATTTATTTTAAAAGCAGCAGGTCTGATGATATTTTCATGAGTTTATCTGGTTCTGATATGATTGAAAAAAAATCTTTGCTGTTCCTTAAATCTTCAGCTATAAGGTCTTCATACTGCTTCTTAGAATATACATTTTCCATCTTCCATTTTTTCTGTCAATATTTGCGTTCTCTTTCAATAGTTACCTTTGGCTGGAATTTATCTGCAAGAGGCTACGTTTGAGGTAAAATAGACTCTTACCTCTTACAATCTTCTGCAGTGATTTTTAAATATTTTTCTTAATCATCTGAGACTGACTTGACATTTTAAATCCTATTCATGTGGTAATTCAAAGAATTGCTATAATTAATTTCATGACCACAAAAGGAAATTCACATATCTACTTAATTACCAGGAATGACAGTGGGACACCCAAATATAGCAAAAATATAGCAAAAAATTTGCGATTCAATTATAAAGTGTCAAAATAGAATAAATGAAACTGTATAAATCAATTTTAAAACTGCATTTCTACACCAACTATTTTGATTAGGAATTCCTCACTCATGTACAGTTTTTGAAATATTTAATTTTTTGTTAGACCAGGTTTCTCTTTTTTTTTCCAACCATATCTCTTTCTGCTACAAACAATTAGAAGAGATGTTTTTCAATGTTCTATAAAAGATTTGTTTACAGTAATTTGATTTTACTATTTTCCTACCAGAATAAAATGATCCTAATGTTTCCCTTCTTCCAGAAAGCTCTGGCAGACTTTCCCCAGTCTGGGTAGGGTTTATCCTGAAGCATCATATCTGTGACCTGCAGGGAGAGAAGAAATAAGAGTTATGCTAGTGTCACATAAGAAGTACAAGCAAGGACTTCAGGGATATTTTTATTTTATGTATAGCACACCTGCATCAGTTCTGATAATGATAACAGACATTATAATAGAATAATAGCAGGTCCAGTGCTATTGGTAACGTATATTGGCCTATATATTCTGCCTCTGGAAATGCATGCAACTCCTTGAGAAAAAATGAAACCTGTAGAGATCCAAAGATAAGAAGAAAAGAGGAAAAAGTCTAAAAGTTACAGCAACCTACAGGACATGAGTTACCTCCCCCTGTGAAGCATTCTGGCCCAATCTGGGAGAGGGGAACCACTGAGAGCAGCATCAGCAGAATTTCCACTCCTGAAATCAGAACTGCAGCTAGGGAGTGGAAGCCTGTGAATTAAGCACTATATGACATTTATAATCTCCCCTCAGTTCCTGGTATCAGTAAAAAAAGCACACTTGGGACTGGCAACACAAAAAACCCTAAAACTTGCAAAAAAATTTAAAAGTATGAAATATTTATTCTCATTTTCATAATTCCCATCTAAAGAGACCATCTGTTTCCCTGTCCAGAGACTCATATGTATGCAGTACTTCTGGGTGGTACACGAAAGTATTAAAAAAGACTTTCAGCTCAGTGAGGGACGTGACTATCCCTCAGGCACCTGCATCTTTGGGAAGCTGTGTTTTCATATACATTTACTTCAAATTAATGGTACTGAAAAGCACCAAAAGTTACATTACAATAAACTCATAAATTCTGTTGTGCAAAATATCCAGAGGAGTGGAAAACCTATCAGTTTGTAAAGATTTAGGAAACAGTTGAATAAATAAAGGAAATTGGGGTGACCACCTGCTTCAAAATGCAGATAAATAAAACAAATTCTCTCTCATTGTTATCAGTACACAGTGGGAGATCACAATCTGTTTTGATCAAAATGAAAATAGATCTTAACAAAAGCTCAGACGGAAATAACTTCAAACTGAAGACAAAATTTCTTGCTTTTATTTTCCACACAGGTGTTTTAAAATTCAGTTTACCATCCAGAGTGTGAGCTACCACTTTCAATCAATGGCATTAACAGTGTTTATGAAAAAAGAACAAGTGGCCCATAAATAAATTAAAAATGTATTCAACTGCTACATTTTTTCTTCAAGTCCATTTAGGGTTAAAAGTGCTCAGTATATTAGCCTGGGCTGGGTCCAAAGGATAATGACTATGTAAAATAAATAGAAATGCACATTCTAGGATTTTATTATTCCCTTAAATCTAACCTTAACAAAGAACAGATAATATCCCAAAACACCACCTTAAATACCTGTTTTATGTGGTTAAATCTTCTCTCAGATCAGCAAGCTATAACACTTTTTTATAAGATCCCTATTTTCTAAATAAATATTTAATGCTGAACAAGACCTCTGCAGAGATTTAGTTCACCACTTTAATAGCAATTTTGTTTTCTCTTAGGAAGAGTCTACATAGTAATGAGTATTTGCAAAGAAGAACAGATACTTCAAGAGGCTTTATTCCAGTTTCAAAATAGTTTCTTCAGATGCTTTCTGGGAAATTATTATACTTGGGAGAAGGATGCAATTTGCAACTCTATGACTGATTACTAGAGGAGCATGTTTCATAAGAATGACATTTGCGATAGAGATATTTTCTGAGGAAAATGGCAAGTTGAAGCAGGAAATGTTCTTTCTGATATCAAACAGTTGGTCTTTCATCTCCCAACTTTGGCATTTATTTAAAGTCATATCACCAGATCAATGTCAGGTCAGTTGCAGCTAAATTGGCTGCAGCAGAGACAGTCATTAAAGGGATGCATTCCATAAAGAGAAATCCAATTACCTTTTGCATTAGAGAAATCAAATTCATTTTCTGGTTTGGTCAAGGACAGTCACTGTGGAAAACAGCTCACAGGAGAAAAGCACTCAACACTGTCATACTGCAAACCAGTTTTAGATACACATCAAAAACTCGTTGTTTTTAGAAAAAAAAGAAATATATTTTAGTTTAATTTGCACGACTTAGTATGAAGAAATGTGTGAGTGTGTTTTTCTTTATCTGTATTTCACAATGTAATTGCTGGACAGCATACATTTATCTCTGTTTTACTGGACTATGTTTGAAAACATTGCTAATACATGGGAATAAAAAGTAATTGATCACTTCAGTTAATGTTTATATGCATCTTACATAATCAAGATAAAATAGGGAAAGCCAATTACAATGCAATTAAGTAATGTATTTTTTTCTTGAGCTAGGAGATACAATGTACTTTAATCAATAATTACACTGCTTCAGTTCAGAAAGGAATGGCCCCTACATACAGTCAGTGTATACACTTCATTTTGTTTAGTGTCTCATGAGAGAAACAGTTACACTGTATGAAATTGCAAAACCAAAGCTGTATCACACACATTGCCTGACTTTGTAAGTTACACAAATGCCACAAAACCCCCCATTTTCATTAATAATTTGTATGCCTTTTATATATTATGGAATATTAATTTTCATTTTGCCTTATAAAATATGACTTTATCAACTATTCATATTACTCACTTTTTATTAATTATGAAGCTAACTCAAAATTATTTTAAATATATATATTACCATTGTTAAATTAACAGCAAAATGTTATGATTCCCATTTTTCTGTTACAGAAAATTAAAATTGTTCCTTTTGATACAATCATCAAACCACAGAAAGACTTGGGTTGGAATGGACCTTATAGATCCTCTAGTTCCAACCCCACCCTGCCATGGGCAGGAACACCTTGCACTAGACCAGGTTGTTCAAAGCCCCATCCAACCTGGCCTACAATATATACTACTATACAATATATAACACAATAAATGGAAAAAATATATCACATGGAAGAAAGAATCTGGGATTCAAAGTCATTCAGAGCAAGTAACTTACTCAGACAAGAAGTGCAGAAAGCAAAATCATAAAAAACTTAAAAAAAAAAACCCAGCAAAAGAGTAAGATACCTAAGATACCTGAGATGCACCACGTGGAGCAGTAAGACACCTTAAGGATCATTTATTCCTTGCATGCAGTTACTCTTTGAGCCTATTGTCCACGACACCCTGCACATACTTTCCATCTCCCCTTACAAACTCGTGTCAAATGATGCTGTGTTGTATCTCATAGAGTTCTTCCCAGCAGAGGCAACCTCTGCACTGGGAGTTTCAGGTAAGGCAAAGTACCTCTTCTATTATAAGTCAACAGCAAGTGAAACTTCCTTTTAAAAAAAAAACCCAAAACCAGAAGAAAATGACCTAATACTTTGGTCATGCCTACAAAGCATCATCCGAATACTTCACCAGCAGAAAGAGATGACCCACAGAAAACTGATGCAGCACAGGCTGCTGGCCAAGCTGTTTTCATCTGACAAATTGAATTTTAGAAATGTAGAAGTACAAAAGTATATCAGTTGGTTTCATAGTAACACTTCTTCACACAAGCAGCTGCAGAAACTGTTTCTCGCTAGTGAAATGGACTCTGGACTCTGGATGTATTCCATGCTGCAATATTCATGAAGTGGAGACAAGCCCTAAGCAGAGGATCTTCATTGCTTTATTCATACTTGGATAAATCATCAAAACAGGGTAAGAGCAACCCTTCAGAATTCAACAGAAGGTAGAGGAATCAAAGAAAAGCCTGAAAACAAAAACCAATTGGTGAAATCTGATTTTTTTTTTTTTTTAATTTGATAAAGCAATGAGCAGCAGAAGGTCTAATGGACAGTAGGACTCCAACCTATAATATCAGTAAAGGAGCTGTTTGTGTGCAACTACTCCACTAGGAGGACATGACATCATAGTGTTATTGCTGAAAAATGGGTACCAGGAGTACCCTGAATAACTGCATTTGCCAAAATATACCTATCTACCACTGTCAAATACATGGTTCAAGTACTAGAAGTTTTCATTTTAATTTTTTTTATAATTTTACAATTTTAGATATCCTATTTTAAATAATAAACCTCTTTGTAAGTAGCACTAAATTAATTTGACTTGATACTCAGCCTTTAAATACTTCATAACTTGCACATCTCCACTCACCCCAAACTCTAAACAAGAAACATTACTTTCAGTCCTGCAACTCGGGCATTTCATTGATAAGAGTGAATATCATAAATTCTAAAAGCTTTCAGAAAATGTAAGGATGCCATAGTGTCAGGACAGGTCAGAGGGCAGTTTCCCATGGCAAGACCATGAACAATGCATTCCTCATCAAAAGAATCCCTCAACAATTCCACAAAGACTGAACATTGCCTGTGTGTTTCTGAAGAGTATGTGAGGTTTTTTCCTAGAGTGGGGCTAAATCAGGTTAAAGTAATTATGTTTTCTGAAGTCAGAGTGTGAAGTCAATGAGAGCTAATGCATACCGCTGAGGGGATAGACTCCCCTTGCTTTGCTGTTATGTGCTTTTAGGTGAGAGCTATATATAGATGTCCCACTAACTGCACATCAATTCTTTATCATATCTCAGTCTTTAAGTACTGTACTACATCACAGTGATCATATACTAAACTAGGAAAACATTTGGTACTCAGTCATTAAAAGTTTCTATCCATCACTTTTCTCTTCTTTGAGACATGTAAAAACTGGGGAGCTGTTCCCTGAATGAATAAAAGTAGCCTATATGGAAAATGTTTCTATGTTTTTTTTCATCTGGATCTCTGGGAGAAAATTGTCTTCAGTGGACGGTGACCAATCTGATAGCCTCCTATGACAGCATGACAGGATAGGTCAATGAAGTGAGAGTAGCTTAACTTCAGAAAGGGTTTTGGCTTTGTTTCCCTTAATAACCTCATAGGCAAGATCAGGAGTCATGTATTAGATGAATGCACAGTGAGGTGGATCAAGAAGTGGCTGAATGGCAGAGCTCAGAGGGCTGAGATCAGCAGAGTAGACTCCAGTTGGAGGCCTGTAGTCAATGGTGTTCCCCAAGGATTAATACTCTGTCAAGCCTTAACTTTTTATCAGCAATGTGGACAAAGGGATAGACTCTCCCCTCAGCAAGTTTGCAGATTGTGCCAAACTGGAGGAGTGGCTGATACACCTGAAGGCTCTAACGCCACTCAGCAGGACCTTGGTAGGCTGGAGAGCTGGGCAGAGAGAAACCTGATGTAGTTCAACAAGGGCAAGTGCAGGGTCCTGCACTGGGGAGGAATAACCCCAGGCACCAGCCCACGCTGGGGGCTGACCTGCTGGAAGCAGCTCTGTGAAGGACCTGAGGGTCCTGGAGGGTGATAGTTGGCTATGAGCCAGCAGTGCCTTTGTGGCCAGGAGGGCCACTGGTGCCTGGAGTGCTTTGGGAAGAACGTGACCAGCAGGTCAGGGAGGTGATCCCAACCCTCCACTTGGCCCTGGTGAGGCCACACCTGGAGTGCCGTGCCCAGTTCTGGGCTCCACAGAAAGACAAGGAGCTTCTGGAGAGGGTTCAGCAGAGGCCACAAAGATGATGAGGGGTCTGGAGCATCTCCCTTATGAGGAGAGACTGTGGGAGCTGGGCCTGTTTAGTCTGGAGAGAAGACTGAGAGGGAATCTCATTAATGCACATAAATATCTCAAAGGTGTGTGTCAAGAGGATGGGGCTGGACTCTTTTCAGTGGTGCCCAGCAAAAGGACAAAGAACAATGGCCATAAACTGGAAAACAAGAAGGTCCACCTCAACACGAGGAAGAACTTCTTCACATTGAGGGTTGCAGAGCTCTGGAACAACTGCCCAGGCAGGCCATGGAATCTCTCTCTCTAGAGACATTCCAAACCCACCTGGACACATTCCTGTGTCACCTGCTCTAGGTGACCCTGCCATGGCATGTGGATTAGACTAGATGGTCTCCAGAGGTCCTTTCCAACCCTAACAATTCTGTGATTCTGTGATCATACCTCAACAGTTACATAGCTTACATATGATAATATGAAATGCCTCTTTTAATTCTGAAATTGTTTTGGCAGTTGAGCAGAAGTGTCAAAACTTTGTTACACATCCTTCTGAAATAACTGTTAATTTATTTCAATCCCCTCTGCTGCATTTTGGAATACACAAAATGTGTAAGAGTTGGACAACACATTTAACAAATATTTGTAATTAGGTTTACAGATCTGTAAGGGGAATGATATATTTCAAGCTAAATGTTATTAGTCAGCTGTAAATACACTGCTAGATTTTAAAGTTTTGCCTGCTTCTGCTATTTTGGAATATGCCTAATTTAAATTGATTTCTACCCTGAAAAAAAATAAAGTTCTTTTAGGTTACTTTTCCTCCAATTTAACAATAATAAATTCTTCTTATATTTGCACTTTCAAAGCAACAGCAATCACAGAGACAGAATGGGCGCTTCAATATACTCCTTGATTGTTTTCTCATTTTAATCAGAGCCAGCACTTGTTCTTGTCTTACCAACTGTAAGATTGTAACATTGATTGTAACAAAAAATCATTCTTGTCTTACCAACATACACTGTTCTAACAATAGGTAAATCCTGAAAAACAACATTAAATTGCTGTCACAATTCAGTAATCAATATGAGTGATAAAGAATATTCTGGTTCACTTTTGTTGCTCCCACAATGGTCCCCAGTAAGATTTTGTGCATTTGCATATTTCCCACCAATAAAATATTTCCTAAGTGTTGCTCTTACAGCTCTTATTCCCCCAATCCACAACATTTGCACATGTGCACTGTCTTACACCTCAGTTTTCATCAAAACCAGTTAAAGAACTTCTTTTGTTACAAGAATTTTGTTACAATTATTACAATGGTAATAATTATGTGAATTATTACCATTTTTACTGATCCATTCAAATTTATTTCTTCACCCAGTGAGGAAGCAGCAAGACTCTTCTTCCTTCACCAGGAGATCTTGATTTGGTTTTGAATATTATCAAAATGGATTCTGTGCAATCCATGCAGAGACAACAACTCAACAAGATGGCAAGAACAACTAAAAATATATACACTTTAGGCTCAACTTTAGAAAAGTTCTTTCTGCCAGACACTGAATTTACTTTCAGTTTCCAAATTCATTTAGGACAGAATGCTCCACAAAGCCAACATCTAGCCCACAAAGAATTTCTGGTATAAAACTTTATATTTCAGAAGGTGAATTAGGGAGAAATCTGGTCTGCAGTTGTTTTAAGTCTATTCAAGTTATTCTGGAAACTATACTTTGTATTTCAACATTAGCAGAAATAATTGCTAAATAAATTTTGCTTTTCTAAAAGCCATATCTAAAATTAAAAAAAAATTAAAAATTAAAAAAAAAAAAGAAGGTGAAGAATTTTCTTTTTACTGTAAATTCCTTGGCATTTAGTAAATATATATATAGTTGTTTAGGAACAATTTTACAATTGAAGCACAGCTTCTGCAGAAAAACTCTAAGCTGTGCCATCACATTTCCAACCATGTTTAAAGTCCCTACTGTGCACACAAATCACTATATATGTGCAACAAAGTATCCTGGCTGCCATGTGGCAAGCACTTACTGTTTATATAGTCATTGACAGCACATTTCAGAAGACATTTTTTCTTGCTTTACAGTTTCCTTATTAGTGTTACAAATGCAGAAGTAGAGGTCTGGGTAATGTCACATACTACAGACAAAGTGTGAGACGTAAAGCCACATCAGACTTTTTTTTTTAAGTCATTCAGCTCAGTTCCATCTTAGGTTGTCGTGGCAGGAGAGTTTGCTTTACTCAGAGGGCTTGGTGGTTCTGGTAAAAGGCCAGAGACAGAAGTCATGCCATGTTTGGTGCACATGGCATGTGCATCTAGATCAATGTAGATTCTTTTTATAGTTAGTGAAAAGAAAAAAAGCATTTCTGGGGTGAAATTAATTTCAAAATAGGTTCTGTTGCAAAGATGTACCTATTTTTCTAAACCAGAACCTGCTCAGATGATCACACTGCTGGCACTGGAAGTCTGATTACATGAATCTCTACAGTTTTCTATATTTTTTAGTGTTTCTCACCAAAGTGTCATAAACCCAGACAATGAAATATGTGATGGCTCACAAGAGATGAGGTTTTGTCAGAGGAAAGGGCTGTATTGACACATCCTATGCCTAAGAATAAGGCTTTTGCCCTCAGCAGGCTGTTTCAGCCAAAGAAACTTGGAGAATCCTTAGAGTTCTTTGGTCAGGTCCTGGAAGGCAGCAAACAAAGGATTGTTAAGAAAAGCCAAGTGATACCACAAAAGGGTAATCCAGCCCAGTGAGCAGAGCCAGCCAGTTCTGGATGGATTGCCAGCAGTGCTAGCTGTACTGACAAGGAGTACTTATGTCTCCAAAGACAGTTCTTCTGGACTTTGCCAACTTTGGAAGCTTACTAGAGTACCTGCTGTAGAGCATGCTACCAACTTAGGCATGGAATAAATGTCAGTTCCCAAGACATGAAGGAGTCCCATGTCAGACAGGTTCACAAGACAAAGGCTTCTACTGATCAAATTTAATTTCAGGCCTGTCTTCTTTCAACATCTCCATCTAACAGTTTTCTCAGCAACACTTGCACGTAGTCGTGTGCTGTAATAGACACAGACAGCTTTCTGCATGGGTCATTAGCTATTACTCTTGGGCAGTGGCATCATTTTTATTTGTATCATGATGCCCTCAGAGACTCACAGTTAGAGTGTAAGCTGTCAATGCAACTTCTGTGTAGTCTATGTTTTGATGTGCCAGAAGGTCATCATTTGCTGTTCTGACAATTGTAGTTTTGAAGTTCTTGCTCTTCAGAAAAGAAGTGACAGCACACATGCCACTTGGTGCCTTTTACATGTCTTTTCCCTTCCCACAAATAATTTGCAATGATATTTGGTGAGTTAAGAGATGACAGAAGACCAACAAATGTATCAACAACACTTGTCCAACACAGTGTTTGTGTGATTCTGTGGCAGATGAGGGAATTAAAAAAGTACGCATTGTGAAAATAATGTGTGACAATAGCATACTTCTAATGAATTATTTGGGAGGTAATTGTTTTCTTCTCTATTTAACCTCCACTTAGGGACTAATGAGGGAGTACCTCCTATGGAAGAGTGAATGTGAGAATCAATGTGTGTTTTTAACATTTGATTTTTGGGAACTGATTTCACTTTACACAGTTTATTCTGGAGCAGTTGGATAGGGTAAACATAAGTAACATAAGCATTTATTTCAAAATTCTCTATTGGTATCCACATAATGCAGAACCTAGTAAAAATGAATTAATCCATTTGAATGAAGAATATGGCTTCAAGGTCTGATGTTTGCTCTCTGCCTTGCTCCACTCTGCATGTAACCACAGCAGAACCACCTGAACACTGGGATGGCCCCAGCGAGGGCAGGAGGCACACACACCACTCTGCTGAGACACTCGCCTGCTCCCTCGTGCCAGAACCAGGCACCTAATTAAGTGAAAATACATCTCAATGCTGCTGACACCGTGCTGCTTTTCCAGTTGATTCAAAGCTGTGATGTACTGACAGCTCAGAGTGGTTTCAATCCATTTCATTCCTTTACGAGAAGCCTTACTTCAGAGTAAGTAAAGGGGAACTTGAAACTTCCTTTACATGGCCTTTTCTGTTCTGCACTCATGGTAAACACATCTACTTTATGACAATATTTTCACTCTAAACAGAAAATGAGAACAATTCTGCACAAAACAAGTTTCCCATGAAGACTCTTACTGGAAAACAAATTGAAAAAATTCATTAAGCACTTCTGAAAAACCTTTCCCTTGGCTCTTTCCCATATTTTTTTTAATCATACTATAAAGGATTATACAACTAAAACAATATTTATGTGCAGCTGCTGGTCCTTCGACAGATTTATGGATAGCATCATTAATTATTTTTAATTACCTTTTTATACTGAAGCTACAATCACGTTGAGAACGTAATCCATCAACAAGTTATAAATCCTTCTCTTTGTCCCCATTTCCTGTAAAATTCTGCACTTGAGCAGCAAGAATGGCCACAGTTTTGTTCAATCCTCTTTAAATGGTAAAGAATTACTTTGGTCTTACTTCCAGAATAAAGAGTACACATGGAAGGTGTTCAGTGGAAGGTGATTAGTACCAGTTTCACTTCAACAGAAGAAAATCTCCAGACTCTGTTGCAAATTCATTTGTTATTCTGAATAACAAATATTTTGTTTTGAAAACTCAGTCAACTGTTTTTCCTGTTGGATTATGTTCTTTAAAAAAACTTAGGCAATTTTTTAACACTTCAGATTATAATTAAAATGTAAAAATACCCATCAAAAATTCACAAGATGATGTAGCATTTTATTAGAAAGCTGAGAAATAATGATTACTCTTAAAATGTATTGGCATTGTTCAAGGAATTCTCAGTGCTGAAAGAAGAACACAAAATGAATGTCCCTATTCCCTCCACAGGGAATTTATGGGATTAAATATTCAAAAAATTGAGATCACAACTAAAGTTGTCTCTATTAAAAAATCATAATATTGAATGCCTTGAGGATTTCAAGAGATACTGCTATTCCCTTTAAATGGTGTGGTTGGCTCAGCTCAGATACAGCAAATTAAGAAAGATATTACTATTAAATTTCCTCTTATTTTCATTCCGGTTCTAAGGTTCATGCTTTTGTAGACTTTCCACAAAATTTGATGCCTTGAAATCATGTAGAGGATAAGACACTTGTGTATCACACAAAACTCCACTTTGGCTTTCAGATAAAACTGCTGCTACTGCAGAGTCAAGAAAAAATATTACAAATTTTAACAGCTCCGAATATTGATATTTTTTTGTACAGTAAGGACCAAAGGGAAAGCTGGTCATTAAAAATTAATGGATACAACTGAAAATATTTCATACTGATCCTTGTTTGGGAAGAATATTGAAGACACACAGGGGATAATGGTTTCTGAAAAATTCTTAAGTACTTGTTGGGTTGCTAGAGAGGATTTCAGAAAAGGAGGTACAGCAAAACGAGAGCTGAGAGAAATTGCAGTGTCTCTAGGGACAGAATTTTACACTCTCTTCTGGACTTGTGCTGAAATATGTTCCACAGCCAATTTGACAGTAAGTAGATAAGAGGTTTTGCAGACTAGGAAGTCAAGGATTGCTAGAAATGATTGGTAGCAACATTGCCTTCTCACATCCCCTTGGCTATAGAAAATAGCAGTCTTTAACCAAAATGCTTAGTTACTGAGCATAAGCAGAACTTAGTATTTTTGTTAGTTTTGTTCAATAAGGAGTGAAAGAATACCAGGACCTCTGGGCAAAGAGAACACTCAAAGAAAATGGAAGGAAATTTGTTCCACTTTTAAGCCCAATTGAGAACACAGTCCTTAAAATACAGTTGTTTTTCAGCCCCTGGTATACTTTCATTTGAAATTTAATATCCCTTATATAAACAGAGAATCGAGATTTTTTCAGCTTTTCTTTTTGGTGTCATATGAATCACTATACATCTGCAAACATTCATCCCAGGGGAAGCAGGATTGATGTCACGTAGAAGAAAACAAGCAACATTAGATCATGGCTGCACAGTTATTTGCCATTAGTTAGACATGTTTATTTTTTATCTACTGTCTACACACAAGACCATGTGAAATCAGCTAATGGTCACTCATTAAAGCATATTTTTGCCTTATACATATTCATAAGACACACTATAGTGAAAACCAATATATTCTTTCAAAAAAGAACAAAGGAGAAAAAGCTCAAGGAGACCAACTTTACATGAAAGGGAAAGTTACTTTTCTTAAATGTTCAGATGTTGCAAATTAAAAAACGCTGCTTTATCAACATGGTGTAAAGCAGATTTTTTTATCAGATTCTCTTTTGAACAACAATTTTTGGTCAATTACTGCTTCCCATGTGGACATTTCTCAAGGCTGAGCCATACTGTGTGCACAGCTGATATGGTACAATCTTTGCTCTACAGCTGGTCTTGTTTGTCATCTCAGCTTACTTGATTAAGTATTTTAATCAGTGTTTTGCTTAAGACCATGCACCTTCTGTTGAAAATTGTTGGGCTGGTATTTAGTTGAAAACCAGTTGACTTCTCAATATCTTACTTGGGCCATTTCTCATGCCATAATTTTTGAAGGGTTTACAATTAGTATCTTAAATTGTTTCTTTCTTGCAAAACAATGAATGTTTCCCAATACCTTCAAATTCTCTATTAATAATGGCAGTAAGCAGCTTCCAATGAAGCTGCTAAGCTGTTTTAAATTTAGTATAACGCCATGGAGAATATATAATAAGACTGCCTTATTTTGCTTTAAACTTTGACCTTTTTGCATCTGAAAACCAAAATACTGTGTTTAGTAAAATATGTATCCCTTATCTTCTGTTTTTTTGGTTAAGTGACCCCTTTTATTCTGGCAGATCAGGTGTTTTGGGCATTTTTTGGACAAAGTAGTTCTGATTTTTCTCCCAGAGTTCTCAGGAAATGAAATACAGATCATATTTGCATGCTTGGACTAGCTTCAATGTACAACCTAATGACTAGCTTCAATGTACAACCTAAAATCACCTTTACTCCTTTCATCCTTTCTATGTTTATATACGTCTCCCTTATGATATTAATATAACCCAGGAGCATTATCATTTGGGATTTTCTGAGTAGACCATTTGGCTGAGCTCCAGCTCTTTGCTTTTCTCTCTAAGCACAAGGAGGGAAACACCATATTTTGGAAAAATGTACATCTGCCCTCCAGAGCCCACATCGTATTTTCTTAATATCTTCTAGTAGTTTTTATTGATAAATGAGAAACAAAAGCTCTCTAATGACTAAGCATAAACAGAAGAACTTTAAAAAATATATCTTTGCCTTATAACTGTAAAGAGAAGGCAAAGATTCAGTTAGATTATTAGCATTATCAAAGAGTAACTACATATTCTCAAGGGGTATGAGACAAAAAAATCCCTTTTTCTGGGAAAACGTAAAGATACTATCTTTACTGGATATCCACTACTGCAATAGATGAAGTAAATATGTATCTCAGTTGATTTACTTCAAGTTATAGCACCTGTATATCAAATACTTTCTGCTTTACTGAAGTTTCATCCTCCCTGCCTTAACTACATTAGGTCACCTTTGAACCAGTCCTTAGACTACAGTTTTGATGCCTCTGAAGTCTCACTGTTAATCGTAAGTCCTTGCTCAGAAAAAATACATTTCAAAATTACTCACCCCAGGACTGAGTAGCCCATTTGTACGAGAGCACTGTGACATTGTACCTGACAACTCCACTCTAACTCCAGTTTGAAAGTCAGTCTGTTGAAAACTAAGCTACTGCTGATGCACTTGAATTTTAACCTAGGTACATATTAACCTAGGAGACAAACTGGTGGTTTAACTACTACCTAGACAAATAATTGTGGTAACATTTCAAGCATAAATGACAAATATAAGTGGTGATGCTTCGTGTATGTATAATGCATAAAGCTGAAATACACATTCCCTGATTTCTCTTGTCACATAAGCAGGAATCACATAAAAATGTCCATGTCAGTTGGCTGAAAAATTGGAACAGAATTGCTAAAGTTTATTTATACAAGCATATAAACACTATCTATATATGCTTGGAAACTAGTAATACCTGTAAACACTTTTATTAAAATTGCAGCGTTTCTCTGTATATTGGCAAAAACATTTTATAACAGATGAATAATGAAATATGATTGCAGTTCTAGATTAGTTAAAATTGGTATGACCTTAGGTCTAGTATGAAGTATTTCCCATGTCAAGATAGAGCATATACAGGCATTTTAGTTTGCAATAGGATTTCCTGAATCCTATGCAAACCCAAAGTTTAATAAAGACCCTTATCAGATTTGAAAACTTTTTTCATTTTTTTTATGAGAAAATGAAACAAGAAAATAGACAGTCAAAGATGACTGAAACAGATTCTAGAAAGAGAGTGACATGGAAGACAGAGAGCAAGAAGTGTGGAAAAGATAAAATACTAAAAATGAGAGTATGAATTGAAATCAGTTTAGTGAATTGACATACTAATGTATAGTTGCAAAAGAATGGAGATCCAATTCAGAGCTTAAAAGTACTTGTTTACACTTCCTTCAAAAGGAAGGAGGATTGACAGTGACAGGTAGATTATCCCTAGATTATAGAAAACTACAGCATTAAACTAGGTACTAGAATATCTCATAGGACATCTCCAATTGACTATTAGTTCCTGAAGTGTTCAAAAGGGAATCCAAACAGCTGTTCAAGCAAGACAAAATACCAATGCACAGGACAGGAACCAAGCCAAGGCAGATTGAAGTCACAGCTTCCAGGAGCAGAAAGTTCACATCTGAGACCCCAGTGTTTTCACATTCTTGAGAGACATGCAGAAATTAGATACTACCTGAAATTACTAATGATAAAATACTCTTAATTGGAGTAGTCTGTAGATTTTCCCAGTGCCACAAGGACTTCTGTATGAGCAGCAGTTTACAGACTGCAAAGTCAAATGCAGTCAACATTCCCAGGCTCAAGCTCTTGCCCCAGTCTCCAAGGCACGGAAATCTATCACACTGGACTATCTACCACTCTCTTACTGTCCTGCTTGTCACCTGCCTCCTGACAGCATGCCATCCTCAAATTCATCTCACTGAATATCTTCCCATTCCTACAATGAAAGAACATTACCTAATAAATAAATGAAGGATCTCAAGGCTTAAGACTTTTTTGCACAAGCTCAAAGATTAATTTTGTCCTCCATGGGTTTTTCTCCATTGATTCTTCAGGTTATACAAAAGGATCTAAAAACATCCTTTGGGAGTCAATGAGAAAGCTCAACGTAAGCCAATGTTCTGGCAATCACGTTGCCCCTGCACTGCCACAACTCCGTTGCAATTATCAGTTACAAAATAAATTCAAAATCCTAGAAAACAAAAATGGGCAGTAAGAAAGTATTTATAGAAAGGTGGATGAAGAGCTGAAGACACTATGTTGCTGCAGAAATGTTGCAGAAGCAAAGAACCAAGTACTTAAAATAGAAAAATTATTATCAGGTAAAAGGGCATACACAAGCAAACCAAGGCATACTTATATATGTTTTTTAAGCTGCAGCATCACAAAAGTCCTCATTTGATCACAGAGCAGGATATTTCTGAAGGGTGCTATTTATGAAGGGCATTTCTCTGCCAAAATTCTTATATGACATTCTAAATATATGGTATGTACACATCTATACTATTTTTACAGCAGAATGCCCAGTCAGCACAAGACAGCATACATATGGCTGCTCTTACTAAATCATTTCACAATACTCACTCTGCTGTAGGAAGATACTGAAATAGAGCTAAACCACATTTTGCCTCTGGTCATTCTTGTTTTTCTAACTGTTGTTTGACTACTTGATTAGTTTGAGTGTGTCTTCTTTCCAATTCCAGGGTCTGTATTTTTCTGATCCAAGAAGTTTCTGGCTTTTTAATTCTTGCACTATTTTTATTAGCACTGTACATATAAGCATTGTACCAATGTGTCACCCTTAAGAGAAACACCATTAATCATAATTATTTTAGCAGTTTTTAGAAGCTTTATATATATGCAACCTTTTTTTCCCTTTCCCTTTCTTTTTAGTAGTGTGATAGCAACAAAATTCCATCTTGAAAATAAATTGTGGTTTCTGACTATGCTCCTTTCTGATTAACTGCACTATAAATTAGAAACCCAACAATAAATATTATGGCACAATAATTAGGAATAGATTAAGTTGTCAGTTGGAACATAACTAGCTGCAGATTCCTACAGCTTTACATTGTTTCATGACCTTTTCCATTTATGAATAAGATTAGGGACTTTAAAATCTGCAGTTAGCTTTGTGAGATCAGAATAACAAAGCTTTTGGCACCATTTTAAGCCCTCTGAACTTTGTACTGAAGCTGATGGACAAGTTTCATATGAGCCATGCTGCTGACTTGTGTGTGGTCATAATATCTGAAACTGATGGGTGGTACAAAAACACTGAAAAGGCCATTTAAGAAATTTCTGCGTGGTTATGACCATCTTCATTCTACATTTTTGTTTTGCCCCCACATCATCATAGCAATAATAACATGCTGTTTTATAGCTCCTGGAGGACACAAAAAAAAAAAAAACAAACCAAAACAACCAACCAGACAAGCAGTATCAACTACACAGAAATGTTAAGGAAAGCAAATGAACAAAACCCATTTAATTCCAGCTGTTTGAGTTCGAAGGTATTTGCTCAGACAGCTCTGCCAGTTTGCTGGAGAAACTTGCTCTGCCAGTTTTGAGATTTCATTGGTTTTTCATCACAATAAATATCAAATTATGGGCATATATTGGTCATGCTTTATTTTTTCTGGAGCTGCCTTTGCAGACACATAATATTTGTCTTCTGTGTAAAGAACAGTCTAATGTGACTTTAATTTTATATATTTTCTTAAGCCAACAGTATTTCTTGGCTCAGATCCCTAGCCCAAGACTAGCGTGAGAGGACAGTAAAAGCTTCAAAGTACATTTGTACTTTTCTGCTCCTACATCTCCTCAAGCTCAGACTCAGCTCACAGTGTTCAGACTGTTAAACACCAATGTTGTTTGATCACCTCTTCAAGGCATCACCATCATAACAACTTGCTGTCAATCTGCCAGATAAAAAGTGTGACCTTTTTACATCTGCAGCTCCAGTCATAAAAGTGCAAACTTCATTCCTCTAAGAGCAGTGAGGTTCACACGCCTGGACTGGTGAGCTGTAGTTATGGCTTGCCAAGGACAACATCATCTCTTCTTTTTGTTGGGATTTTAATTACAAGCTGCTGCAAATACAGTGTATAATGGAAGTATGGCTTACCGTCCAGATACCTACTGGAGAGTGAACTAGTGTGAGAATCTTCCTGGAAAAATCCAGGATGTTGCACATGAATGAAAAGTATAATATATCTCTTTGGAACTGCCCTTTGCAAAGTTAACATTTTGATGTTTGATGTGGAAGAAAAGCCTCAGCTGCTCTACACATGGCAATAGAAATGCCTTTGCCAAATAAAAACAAAAATGGAGAACTTTATGTTTCACATGGGATCCCAAAATACCTTCTGCTCATTTTGAAGGTTAACAGCAGTTCTGACTCAGGAACTGCTTCTTGCCAAAATCAGTGGAGATTTACTACAAAAAAAATGAAAGGGCTAAATTCTCTCCATTACATAGCTTAGGGCAAGTCCAGAAATGTGAATGTATGGCAAGAAGGACTGTTACTTATATCCACTTAAAAGAGGACATCATTCAGCCTAGATTTTACTGTTCTTCCTGCATTCTTGTCCTTAACAAGGCAGTCAGACTTTCCTGTCACAGTTTATTACACTGTCATAGGATTTGTTTGGCCCAAATTAGCAGATTTGATTCTCTGGGTGTCTGTCACTGTGCCTCATGAACAACATGTAAAGCATATAGCACAATTGGCATCACTGGGTACAGCATGCCCAATTTAGGAACAGATATACTATAAAGTTGCTGGAAAGTACACATGAAATACAGAACTTAAAATGACAAAAAATCTGTATCACCTAAATTAAATTCTAATCATGGGACACAGTTAAAAATTAGATAAACAGTTTTAGAAATTATACCAACTGCAAAATAGTTTCTAAATATTAATTAAGGGTTCCATTTAGAAGTATTTCACACATGATTTCCTTACCATCTGTATTTATAAAGTTTGAAAAGAAGAAAAATGTAACATCTGGTTAAAATTATTTGAAGGTACTAATACTGCACTGCTTGAATCTAAATTTAATAGAAGTACTCACCCTCCTTAAAAACATATTCTCTTCTGGATGAAAAGACTATCAATACATTATTTTTGTAGACCTGTCATGTGTCTACAAGCAGTGTCAAACTGTATTTTAGCTATGGAGTTTGCTTAATCCCACAAGGCTTTATCTTACCTTTATGTTGACAAATGAACAAGACTGAAATATACGGGATCTGAGCTTCTGTCAAGATACACCCTGTTTCTAAAGTCATTGCTCTTGCACAGCTGTTTCCTTTAAGCTATTGACTTAAACACAGTTTTATTATTCTTCTGGTTTATTACTGAATTCCTCAGTAGATGCAGTAAATTGTCTCAAAGTTTTACTTTTCTAGACAAACCAAGAGAATGCAGCAGAATTATAACAGGATATCAAGATGCAATGAGGTGACTTGGATAACTAATTTAACACATATGGCTGTGTTCTGACTAGGTTTTCTTATTCCCATGTTTCTGTTTTTCAAAATATACTTGCAACATATTACCAGATTAAAGTGAAAATGCTACCTTCATTGCTTGTAACACCTTTTAGCTATTAGCACAGGCAGCAATCATTAGTTATATTAAAACAAAGTTCTGGTAACACAACTTTAGAAATTTAATTGCGGCATTTGATGACTCTATAACCAAGACAAGCACCATCTGAGGACACTCAGCTCTTGGACAGACAAAACTGCCCTCTGAAAGGAGGCCAGTGAAAGTCTCTCTCCACTATTCAGAGAAAAACATAAAGGTGTTGACACTTTGCACACAGGTGCTGCAGTTAAGTGCTTAAGTTAGCAAGTTGGCTTGCTGAACATAGCACAGGAGACAGAGTCCTTACCTTGAATTTCCATATCCTTTCTAGTCAGCATTCTTCACAAAAAACTCTTTCTCCTTGATTTTAACATTTGTGATGAATGAAGGATAAAAGCCAGTAAGATGCAAAAATACTTGAAAATAAGTGATTTTTTCATTGTTACCAACAAAAGCCAGTGCAGGAGCATTCATAAAATACTATAGTAACGTCAGTGGTGATAGCAGAGTGTTTCCTTTTTTTCAGTGTCTCTGTGTGGCAATACATTCTCTACAGAAACATGATTTCAAATAATCCTTCAAGGTCTTGTTAACTGCTCGGTGTAAAAATATTTCAGGAGTATGACATGAAAACTGTTTGCATAGAGTAGTTAGTCTAGCTGTCAGACATGCTTCTGAGTCTCCTCTTTTTTCATTTAGAAAAAGGATACATTTTTTTCTTAAAGTACCAGTTACTTTAATGGAACTACTTTTCAGTTGTTATTTTCAAGCAAATTAAAAGCTGAAGAAAACACTGGAAAAGCACAGAAAACAACCTGATTACAGATAGGCTGTTGTTCCTTAGTTACATAGACTTGGATACAGAGATAAATTTCAACTGGTGTTCTTAATAGGAAATTCCTAATCATCTAGTCAACAACTGCCATCCTATGAGCAAAGTGGGGAACCCATAAACCTCAATCTGTACCCATGAAAACTGTGTTTTCTGAAGATATACGGGATGGACAGGGTGCAAGAGCTACTCCTAAATCCTGTCAAACTACTGCTTCTTCCACTTCACTCACAACGAATACCACAAAGAAATGAAGCAAATATGTCACCTTACCAAACATCAACTTATTGTTGAATGAAGTACTGAAAAACATACTTCTCTTCAGAATCTATCAGACAGAGACTTGGCAGCAGGGATCCACACATGTATGACCTCCAGATTGATTACTGCATCTCATTGTATCCAAGGCTGAAAAATACATACCGTGAAAAGAACTCCCACTGCTACAAAGGCAGCTGCTAGTCTGCTTAGCAACACAAGCCACTGTGAATGCATCAGTCTGGCACACTGGTCTCTGCACAAGCTCCCTCACGATTTCAGAGCCCAGGTGGAGGTCATTGCCATGGTCCTCAAAACTCTCTGTGGGACTGGCCTTGGGTACTTGAGAGACTGCCATCCCCTCTGCAGTGATGACCTTTTCTGACAGCTCTGTTCCCTTGGAACAATGAAGCTGTCAGCCAAGGGAAGAAGCTCAGCAACGCAGAAGAACTAACCTTACAGAAGCTAAATCTTGGTGAGAGTGCTATCATTCAGAAGAGAGGGAAATTACTACATCTCGCCAGCTGAAATTCTCAGACCTTTAGCTTGCCTTCCCCAAGTTTCTTACCCACTGAATTGAACCCTGCAAAATGGGTGAATGGATTGGATACCAGCCTTGGTGTATAATCACTGCCAGATAGAAATAAAGAATAGACATACATAGTGAGAGGTGTAATATACTTTCATAATTGCTCTTATTGTGTGGTTCCTAGACTAGGGAAAAAAACCATAGAAAACAGCCTACCTACTCTGTCTCAAACGTATCCTATATTGAGGCCAATGAAAATTACTGAAAACTGAGTTTCAAGTCATTCTTCCCAATTCCTTATTTGCTGAATTAGAATTACTGGTAATTACAATTTAATTTCTTTCCCTAGAAAGACAATGGTCTTTCCTACCAGTAAAGACATTTCTCTCTCCTTCTCCCACACAGTGGTTTTCCACTGGGGAACTCAACAGTGAAGGAGATCCAAAGCAGCCTACTTAGAAGTGCTGTGTTTTAAACAGTGCAGTGTTTCAGATGGACAGAAAAATTTCCTCTTGAATATTTTTATAAAAGGACAGGAACATTCAGTCTCAGTAAAATTTAACCCACTTTAACAAGAGTTTTCAGCATCTGAAAGAAAAATAGCACAGGCTGTCATAAACACTTGTTAGGATCAGAAGGAATCAGACTGAACTTTTAACACTCTTCTCATATCACGATGTCACACTTAAGTCCTGGGACTTTATCCTTAACTGAGATATGGGTGTTACTGAAAAAGAGTGCTGCAAAAGTTCAAAAATGTGTCAGCTGGTGGAAGCAACTGGACAGACTAAAAACCCTAGGGTAATAAGATGACCTGGAATGAATACAAATGTATATAACTCACCCAAGGGATTACAGTTCTGGCATCATACACTACAAAAACACTGCCTGAATGTGTTGTGGACAGCAGCAGAGCCCCAAGAACAAAATCAACACTGCTCTCTGAAGTCATTCAGTATTTTATATAGAATAGACTGTGAACTCTTCAACATTTGAAGCACAAAAACTTTTAAAAACACAATGAATAATTCAATTTTTTTCTCAAGTGACCTCATGAAATTATGCTGGGGGCTGGATTCAATGTTTATAAGTGAACTGAAACTGGAGCAGCAGCTTGTAGTGCTACAGCACACAGAGTGGGAGCTCTCTTAAAACTTTTAAAGGGCTCTTCTCTTCCTCATTCACTGGTTTGTAGGCTTCATCTGTACACTAATTTTTACACAAATACCACTGTATTTGTTGTAGGATGATCATTCATACATTGTCAAGCTAGTTTTGATAAGTGTGCAGTTAAAGTATTATAAAAGTGCATGTGAAATCAGACTTTTCTGTAAAATATACCTTGGCTCTAATGTCATCAGAAATAAAATGTTTCTTCTGATTTTATCAGTACTAATGCTGATAGTTAGGGCACTTCTTTGCAGAGAGGTTCACAATCTATAGCAACATGGATGGCACACTGAGTGCTTCTGTCAGGTAGACGTTGTTTTGCTGGTAATGTTCATTAATGAATTGTACACAAGTTGATTCAATGAAGCAAGTACATCTTTTCTGTGCCACTACTAAGTTTTAGAATCTATTTTTATTTAAATACAAGTTATTCAATCTGCTCCTCTGCCAAAAATGAACTGATCATTTGCTGAATTTTACACTTAATTCTGAAATGCATTATGCTTTTAGCAATTAATTTTATTTAATGAATCACAATATCAAATGGCAGTGGGAGTTTTCCCTGACAAGTCTGCCCTGCATGTTGCAGTGAATGTATGTCATCAGCATCTGTGGTTCATTACTAGGAGCAGGTATAAATCTGTAGTTTAACTGCAGAGAAAGGACCACATTCACCCAGGCCCATCTCATGCAACTCCGTACAGATAAAAGTTACAGCTAAGGTTAATTCAGCCTCCTGTGTCTTCTGCAACGTCATTTAATAGTTTTATGAAATTAAAGCCTTTATATCTGGGTAGTGGATTGCTGCGGTCATGCTCCTGCTGTATTACAGTCAATCTCCTAATTTCAGTTTGTTTTATACAGTCTGGTGGGTCACTTTGATAAAAACCATAAAAGGGATTCAACCTTCTACATAATATTGACACATTTGACAGAGAGGTCTCTCCTGGGTTGAAGAGGAGCATGTAGCTATCAGAGAATATGCATCAGGGCTGCACAGAAAGCACGATCTTTGGGGCCATTGAGAGTTGTAAGCTTGTACTCTGTCCCCTCTGAGCATCAAAACAAACTACATCATTGCAACAAGAAAACAGCAAGCATGGGGGTGTGCAGGACTTACTCCATTGCCCATTGTACAAGAGGAGAGGGAAGCAATTGTTCTAATACTAAAAAATTCAATCAGCATTAATGTTTATTATTGCAGCAGAGCCTTAGCATTGTACAGCTTGCAAAAACCCCACATAAACAGCCAGTGAAACACAGTCAGTACCTTTTTTACATCACAGAGGTGTCAAAAAATGAAACACAGGAGATAGAAGTACAATAAATGAATAGATAGATGAAGTCATTATTAATTAGGTGGTCAGAATTTTAATTCCATGTGGAAGAACTGAAGTTCAATGTGTTTTGAGAGGCTGCTCAGTCTAAATACTGGACAAGAGACTCAGAATGAACAAATGACAAAGACAGAAGGAAATATGAGGAGTTTAAGATATTGTGTGGTGCACAGAAAGGATGACAGCAGGAAGAGAGACAGGCAGAACCAGAAATAAAAAATATTTGGGAGCCACTCAGAATATCCCAGGATACTGACACAGAGATATAAGAATAGAAAAAGACTTTTTTTTTTTCAGCTACAGTTTGAAATGAGTGACAAGCAATGAGTCAAAAAAAAAAAGAAACTTAAGAAGTAAAAGCTGATTTCTGAGGTAACGAGTACAGACAGCATCACTCAATAGCTACATTTCAGAGCTTTGAATACTATTCCCACATTACAGATAGCTTCTCAGTACCTTCCCTGTTATGCCTTCTTGTCAAATAATTGGATTTTTGTAATACTTGTTAGTAATTCAGATATAATTTTTGCAATACAAGGGTTCATTCCACTCCATGCCAAACAATTCTTCAATAACCCAATAGAGCAGCAGCATTTAATGTTAGAATGACTTGGAGGTCCCACCATACCATATCTGCAGCTCTCAAATCTCTGTGCCTTTCCAAAGGAGAAAGAAAGTGTAGAGATGACCAGAGAAGAAGCCAGTGAGATGACCTTGCAGAGGAATAGTCAGCCAGTGTTGGCATCTGTTCTGAAATCATTCCCAAGTTTCTGGCTTTGAGCCTCATGGGGCTGATTCAGGCCTTCCCTGCTACCTCAACTCAACAGTGTTTCATCTACCAATTAGCATAAGAAAACCTTGTAAATAGGTTAAATCAATAAAAACAGTAGGTTAGCAAAGCATGAACAAACTTTGTAGATGATATAGGCCCAGTTTGGCTTTCGTCATGCAATAAGAGATGGAAATCACCATAGGTCAGGAAATTCAGGGGAAATCAACAAGCCAAATCTTTCTGTGGCCACAGATCAGCTTAGTCATAGATGTTGCCTTCAGTTGCCTTATAAAGATTAAGGCTGTTTTGTATCAGTAACGACAGAACGCAAAAAAGTCTGCCTTTCAGGAACACACACACGCACAAAGGATTTTACCTATTAATGCCTGAGACATTCTTTGAAATCAGTGTTGAAATTTAGATAGCTTAAATGAAATTTCTTCTTAACGATTTTGCTATCATCAAGGCAAAATTTAAAGTTCTGGAGGACACACTGACATGCCTGTTCTCATTACTGTCAATACAGACTTTAGTGTTGCAACTTGAGCTGTGCTTTGCACTAGTGCTGGACCTTTGCCAGTGATACACCAATGTAAATATACCTCCATGATTTGCCCTCAGTCTGATAATGCTTCTGACAGGACTCTGTCCACTATGAAACAGATTATGCTGTCTGATAACTCTGCTTAGGTTGTTTCTTTACCATAAAATTGGAGTGTTGGGTGGTAAAACTAATTTTGTGGCATCATACGATGAGCACAAAATTAAAGCTCAGGTTAAGAGAAACGGAATACCTGCCTTGATTCTCCACGACCACACGTGAGTACGAACTTCATCCCTTTGGTAAAGTTACACAAGCAGAAAAGAAATGCAAAGCAGAAAAGAAGACAGGTCAGAAATAAACCCAGAACAAATCACCACAGAAAAAAGTGTATCCTGTGGCTCATACACAGCTGAAGCCAGGGGAAAGGGAAGCACAGTCCAGGGCATTCACCACTTGGAAGTATCTCTGGTGCACATGCATGCCATTGCAATTTTCCATAGAAGATTCAGTATCTTTGCAGAGGCAGATACCTTTTACAATGTTGCCATCAATGGAGATAGAGAAAATAATTTCCCTTAAAGATCTGATGAGAAGAGGAATGGGATGAATACAAAACTGAGAGCAGGGTCTTGTCTCAGCTCCATTGCTGATTCCCTTTTTTCTCGTCCCTCTTCCTTTGTTTCAGCTCTCTATTGTAAAACAGGGGCATATTAGCATATGTATCTCCATGAGTTGCTATAAAGATCAATCCCTAGTGTCTGCAAAATGCAAAATCGTTTTTATTACTGCCAGTGTAGGAGGCAGTGATTTCTTTTGTGATTTGGAGAAGCGTAGTACTGTAAGAAATTACAAAAATAGCTTTTTAATGGAGGTTTTAAAAGTACTTAGAAAAGTTTAAGTGAAACTCGACAATCTCTCTATCCATTAAAAAAAGTACTTCAAGTTCCCACTTCAAGTAATGTAAAATAACAATAAAAAGAGACCAAGAAGAGATTAGACTCGTCTTACTGAGTGTTTTTTATTAAATGAAGTTTTATAATGAATTTTAATTCAAATCCATTGAAATTTTTAATATCTCCATTTTTATATTTTAAGTCTTATGCAACCAGCAGAATTGCACCCAAATTGGACTTGGGTTTTGGCAGCAAGGAGTTTTTGGAAGCCAACCTATCTGATTTTTTTCTGTGGAAACTGTGTTTGAACATACTGAATTTTCATTCTTTCTTTAGCACAATCACAAGTATAGATATCAAAAAAATTACCTTCTGGCTAGAGCATCATAAGTCTCAGTTTGACAGTTTCTAACATTTCTCCACACGTGCAAGATAGAGTTAGTGATTTCACATACAATTCAGGATTCCTTAATCAATTTGATTCAGGGTTCATAGCAGTGTTAAGAGAAGACTTCTCACACCATATTACAATTCATATATTATGCAGTACTGCACGGGAACATTAACTCTGCATTGTATTTACACAAGCACTTGCTTAATTGCTGTGCTGATATATTGTGGGTTGAGTTGACATATGACAACATGCAATACAATTTTAAAGGTACTGTAGCTGTTGTGAGAATAATCTTCTTTCATTTTTAGGTATAATTCAACATACAATGAGTAATATCCTGGTAACTTGAGTGTATAGACAATTACTTTCTGGACATATTCTAAATAAATTTTCTCTACAAAACAGCATCAGAGATGAAGTTTCTCACCTGAACAGCCACCCATCAAAATTATGCAATTTAAGACCAGCAATAGTGTCTTCCTTAATTTACTAGTTTCAACCCTGCTCTTCCTTGCAGAGAATAATGGACTGCCTACAACACTCTCAACATTTTTTTAGGCAAGAGTGCTGTGATATACTTTTTCATAATAAAACATCCTTCTTTTCTTTTTTCCCTTTGCACAGTGTCTAGAAGTTCATCCCACAGACCCCGAAGGAATTCAGAATTAAAGAAATGCATTGCTGTGTACCACTGCCATCTGCTGCTAATCTCTCCCTGTGGATACAGAAGGTCTTATTTCACTGTATGTGAAATCCAGTAAAGATCTTCAGCTGAATGTGCACAGTCAGTTCAAATCACTCCCTTCATAATAATTTTTAAACCATCTCTTCCCATTTTATCAGAGAGCTCTTCATTGCACATCTTGGCAGATTTATTGAGGTGATTGTTTCAATTTCAGTTTCAGCAAGAAAATTACTTTATTCTCCCACTCAGTGAAGAAGACTTGTGCTTGCAATCTCATCCAGAACCAGACTGTTCCAGAGAGGAAGTGTCCATCTTAGAGACTCCAACAGTTTACACATTTGCCATCTGTACTCAAAGATCTTCAGTAAGAACATTTTATTTCTAGAGTCCCACTTCTCCAGCACTTCTGACACCCACTCATTCACACCATTTCTAAGGAGTACATCATGTCAGAATGCAGAATTGCTGCATAGTTACTTTAATTTGTATGCTACTCTGACTTCAGTTTCTAAATACATATAACCAGGATATATCAAGATCTGCTGCATAAATATCATCAAGAAGAAAATACCATTCTACAAGAAAAAGAGCAAAGGAGAGTATAACAAGGAAGAGAAAATAGAGGACCCCCAGTCTCATTTATAGCTGTATGGCTGATTGAAGCTACAATACAAATCAATTGGACAAGAACTGAGTTGCAGGAAGACATATCTTCCTCCTTACAGCTTGTCTTTTGAAAAAGATGGAGCTATGCCTTTCATCTAAAATATTTGGAGAACAGAATATCTCTCATTAATATTTGATATGACCCTTCATGTATGCTTAGACAGGGATCCAGACCACATGGAAAAGTTTCTACAAGGTCACAAAAATATGTGTAAAAGTTCATAAGCATTGAAATTTAAAAAAACATTGTTGGGAAAATATCACATCTGTTTGAAAAAGCTCCTGCTACTTTTGCTTGTTATTGAAAGATGTCAATGGCTGCTTTGGAGAAACATTAGGAGATATTCTAGGGACCAATTTTGAGGTTTCCATTGAGCTCTGAGGTAGAGCTGACTGTGGCCTTCAAAAAAATCCGGAGGCTTTTACTGCTATTTAGATATACTAAATGCATGTTTTAGAGGTCAGAAAATGGTTATCAACAAAGATATCTGCTGTAACAATAAGCTGAAGGAACTCATTGGCTGGGAAACAGACAGGGATGAAGTAACACCTCTGGCAATGCCTGGTCAGAATTGAAGTGACAAAGTAACAGGGGAATACAAAAAAAGATCAAACTTGAAAAGGCATATAATCTAGAGCATATGAACAGATGGCAACACCATCAATCAATGAATAAATAATAGCACAATCTGACTTGATGGAATGATTGGATGAACTCAGATGACACCAGGCACACTCCACCTTATATAACTAAGTGGTAGTCATGAAGCAGAGCAGGATATGAGCACATTCATGGCCCAGAAACTGGAAAAAACCAAAATTAGCAGGTCTCATATGAGTGGATATATTTGAACTGCAATTGTGCTGATGAATTTACTTGTGGTTGTCATCTGCAGATAGAACCAATAGCTACAGAATTTTTCTGCAACTGGACTGACCCTTATGAAAAGGAATGAAAACCAAAAGATGAACAAAAAGGGCAACTGGCCTTGTGCATGCTTCTCTGAATGGAAAGAAACATATTGCCATGAATAATGTTGTTAGTCATATTTCTGTGCAACCCTGGCAAGTGAGTTTAGTAACAGGTGTCATCCACTTTGCTCCTTCCAGTTCATGTTTCATAGTTCAATTTCATTTCCACTACTCAAGTACAGAAGAGTTGTTAGCTGTAAGGCACTTCAGATGCTGCTGCAAATTCAATTACTGTTTTATTTTGTCATTTGATATGTCAGTGGAATAGATACAATCAAGAAGATTGACACTGATCATAATCTGAATTGTCATGCCCAATCCTTGACAGAGGCATGAGTTAAAAAAGGTGTCACTCATTCAAGACTCCTGACTCTCCAAACTACCATGTAATGTGCATCAAAATGGATTCTTCCCTGCTTGCAAATAAACCTATACACTATTCTTTGCTAAACAGAATTTCCTGGATAGAAGAATTACTTTTCAAGACTCACATAAATCTAAGAGTGAACATTTGTGGCTATTATTTTAGTTTAAAAATTAAATACAAAATCCCAGAAACTTTGTTATTTTTAATGACGATGTTACGTTTTCTTTCAACATAGATTTTACCCTGCTGTCCTTCCCTGTACTAAAAAAAAATTAATTTTTTAGTCACATTGCTATTTTATTTTCTATGTATTTTCACTGCAATAATTTAGTGTGCCTGTTATTTTGGCAACATGATAATATTTGCAGCATCAATGTTGCTCAATTTCTATGAACATGTCCTAGCAACACATACACACTATGAGATTAAATAAAGAGGTAAATAAAGCTAGTTTCTGCAGAGTGGTAATGAACCCTTCATTACTCTAGGATGTTGACATACATAGTTACATCTCAGCAAATGAGGACAAGAATAAGATTCTCTCTTAATGGACACAAGAAAAGCACTTCAAAATCATTGAATAGCTTGCTCTCCTGTTCTACAAATAAATGTTGTTTGTCATGATCACAGAGGCAACAGTCAAAAGCAAATATCTTCAAATACTTTTAAAACTCTTGCCAACAGATTGCAAGCCTTAAAAATGTTTTAATGGCAATAAGTAAACATCTATTCTTATTACAAGAATTAATAAAGAAGGAAGCACACAAAGCATATTCTATAGGTACAGGTATCTACCTGACGATGACATCAAGTGATGGCTTTGTTAACGTGTAATGCATGGGCTTCATTACATCACCCTACATTGTACAGCATATTAGACCATTATGCTTCTATTTTATAAAGAAACACCAGAACAGCATTTACAACGTCAAAATGAAGAGCCAAGTGAGAATATATTTGGGCAGTTGAGCATTTCTAACCTAAACTACAGCAATTAGACTGTGTCCACTCTCTGTACAGCAGGAACGAAAAGTGTTTCTCAGCAAGACAATCAAGAAAGGCCCAGAATCAAAGAATTGCTCTTGCAGACACATGCCCTTGTGTTCAAAATTATGGTTCAATAATTCCATCTAATTATGAAAATACTGAAAACTTTTCAAGACTGCTCAGTTCAGCCCTGTCCAGGCCGTTTGGCTGAACAGCCAATTTGGCTGACTGTCCCAGTTCAGCCAAAGAGATCTATAGACTACATACATCTATAGATAAGGTTTCAAGAGAGAGGGTTTATATATCTATAGTTGATGTTCTCTGTAACATGGAATCCAGGCCCACACTCAGAATATAGGTATTATGACAAAACAGTGACATTTCTGTCTTTAGGATAACATCAGCAGCCATACTCAGGCTCTACTGAACCTTCTGCTATATGCAAGAACACACGAAACAAAATACTCCCAGCTTGATTTTTGTTCACCTGCAAAATAATATCCAGGCCGTAAGATAAAGGGGTGTTGAGGAAAAAGGACAGAGAAAATTAATGACAAGTTAAGACAAACATGAAGAAATAAGATCACCATTTAATAACAGTGAAATAAGCTACTGTGTGGCTTTCATTGATAAGCCACATAAAGATGACTCCATACTTTTTCACACATTCCCAGCTCCTGAGCTGTGACTTTGTCTTTCCTGCAAATAGCACTTTGAGGCCAGACAACATTGTTAGAATACCTCTTTAACGGCAGAGCAAATATCTGAGGCTGCAGAAGGAGTGCTAAGTGGCTGGCTCTGTAAACAACAGGAATGGAGATATTTCAGAACAGGATTACTGAATGAGGTCAACAAAACTCATGGATAAAGGAGATGTGGTTGAAATAGGCAAAGCTGAATTTTCTAATAGGCTTTTGAAAAATTTCTCGTCACAGGCTTCTATGGAAACTCAACATTCAGAGCTTTAGGGAAGGTCTTTATGTTGATAAATAACTGATTCAAAGACAGGGAACAGAAGGTAAGTAGGTTAGCCAGACAACTCTAGCAATGGAGAGAGGTCATTAGTGGAGTTCCACAGGGATTCGTGCCGGAGATGCAGTTATTCATCATATTCCTAAGCAACCTGGTAAAATGGGTGAGCAGTGAGGTGAGAAAGCTATATAATTATATTAACTTATGCACAGTGAAAAGGAGGATGGCTTGCTAAATGTGAAGAATTAGGTAAGGTGCTTATGGAAGAAAGTCCCTAGGCAATAAAATGGCAGATGAAATTCTTTGTAGTTGAATGCCAAGTGGTGCACAGAGGGCAAAACAGTTCTAGGATCAAGAGTCATTCTATACGCAAAATTATATGCATTTCAAGAGAGCATTAGAGGACCCTACCAGATACCACTGGCTTGTTCTTACTCTCCTGGCTTCTGCTTACAATCACAGTTGAAGGTAGGATGCTAATTTGGATGGATTTGTGGTCTGATCCAGTGGAGGAACTGCTTTTTTTCCAGATGTAACCTGAGTTCTAATATGGTTCATGTGACAGAAAAACCCTCTGGTTTTGGACTCTACAGATTTACTGTGCGCTTGCATGGCAGTAACCATTAACTTAAACCTGTCAGCTATTGATGTTAGTATCATTAAGATTCCCATGGAAGGTTTCAGCACTATAGAGTGTTCTTTATGAACCAGCCTCTACTGGCTACACAGTGACTGCCCAGGTAAGACATGCTAATCTCATAAAATGTGAAAACACAGAAAGTTTCGTCACCAGAGGATGAAGACAAAAATGTTTAACAGAGAAATGTGAATTAAAAAAAACATGGGCAAAATCTATTTCTTTCACAATTAGCAAAGCCAGAATACAAAATGATGCGAGGTTTTTCCCCTGGAAAACTCAAGAAGACTCAAAACCTGGAGTTTTTACAGATAATGCTGAAAACCTCAGAGAACAGAAAATTCTTCTTGCATAAGATCAGATAAGCTTTATCAAGGGGAGCAAAATTCCACCAAAAGTTATATTTCAGGATGTCACCTAATGAAGTGACTCTTTTCCCTAAAAGACTTCACAGAAGCTCAGGCAACCTGTGTATATGGGAGTTATTATCCAGTTCCACTAATGAGGAAAGGGAGGTGTAGATTCTCCACCCAGTACTAATCTTTTGAAATCCCAATACTATGTCCTGACAGGAAGTCTTAGGTAGAAGGTCTCTACCTGCCTATCCATCCAGTATCCATCCAACCAAATGGATATGTCTATGTCAGTACTGGATCCATGGAACAAAGGGAGAAATCAAACTGAAGTTAAACAAAGGTGTCAAAAAGAACAGTCAGGAATTGCTACAATAATTCAGTTCACACTCATTGTGTCAAGTACTTTGCTAAAGCACAGTGATGAAAAAATTCCTGGCTTCTCTTGTTAAAAAGAATATGCTGGTACATATGTGGAAAATACTAGTCAGATGAATAATATACTAAACCATCCCTTGAGTTTATCATTGTTTCTGATAATAGGAGCAGGCCAGAGTCTCTGCTGGTCAGTGATCTCTCAAATGTTCTCAGTTCTCTCTAGCAACTAACATGAGAAAAGTGAATCTCAACAAAATTACCGTTCAGAAAGAAGGTAAATGGGAACATGACCTCTTGTCAGGAGTATCAGCCTGGTATATTCACAGAGATCAGAAACAGACACTGGTTGAAGATGACTGCTTCAGCTTCTGATAATCCTAGCAAGCAAGGTCTAAGAAAGGTACAACAAACTTCTAAACTTCTACTGTTTAAACTCTCACACATATATGTAGGGTTTATAGGGAGCAATATATCTTTAACAAATGGCAATGGCAGTTGGTAAGCAAAGCTCTCATGTGATATGAGAATAGTTCACAGCTCAGGGCCAATCTCTGTAGAGTTCAAAATGCCATCACTAAAAGTGTAGAACAATAGTTTTGACAGTCTAAAATCCAACGGTGACTGGAAAGAATAAGGCAAACAGGCTGTTCCACCTCACCAGGAGGCTGTAAAGAACAGAGAAGGCTCTCGTTGTACTCTGCTCTCTGTCACTCTTCAGTGTCACCCAGTCCTGTAGGTATTCTCTGAGCATGTCTTACCACACATGCTCAGGACTGAGTCCCTCACAGAAACACAGTTGCAGTAGGTTGCTCATCTTTACAGAGAAGCCACTCAAATCTAATAATCAGAGATTCTGCCCTGGAATCAGCTCCTTCCTCCTCCTGCTTGCACCCTCCCAGAAGGCAGCCATACTTGCTAGTTTACAGGTTTGTCTGGGTGCAATCCAGCTTTTTTTTCCTGCTGTGGCAAACTATGGTGTCTGCCTCAAAAGCATTCTCCATGAGGACAATATAGTTTTTATGGGAGCAGGAGGGTATGTCAAAGCAGGTGCAAGATATACTTTCATGGCTTCAAAGAGGGAAAAATGCAGAGAGACAGCCACTGTACCAAAACCCTTTCCCTTCTTCACAGACTTTAGAGCTCCTAACACTTACTACAGATTTCAGCAAAGATGTTTATTAGTAGCAGACACTCCTGTCCAAAGGAACAAAGGAGAAGCTTCTGTTCACCCATAGCTCAGCCCCATTCTCATTACACACAATGGAAAGAATATTGCTGATTTTATTAGAAATTGAGTCAGATCCTGTCAGCAAACTAGTCAGTCAACTAGGAAGTGTAAGGGAGGAAGTCTTACTTCTGCCATTTAAATAAAAAACAAACAGCAATCCAAAATATATTTTGCTATTTCAGTCACATGCCTGATTTAATAAGCCATTCATCACTGTCCTAGGGTAATAGTACTGTTTGTTGATTACTCATTTTTAAAATGGAATCCCATCTGTTCTGCTTTATTTTTGCTTATTTCCAAAGTTTCCAATTAAATAGGGAATAAGATCCTAATTCCATTATGGTTCAAACACAGTGAAGTGAAGGCTGCATCTTTGTTTTTATCTACTGCTTTGGCATCTATGAATGGGTGTGTTTTTAAAAAAACTTCTTAAACATTAGAAAATATAAGCACTGCTGAGAATGGGAGAACATGCAAAGGTTCCTTTACGGGTTTGTTTTTTTTCTTTCCTGTTTTAAAACAGTATGGGGAAACTTCACACAATATAATAATACCACAGAAGACTCATATCACTTTGACATTAATTCCATGCTGGGTTTCACATGCCTAAAGTCAAGCAAATTCAAATATAAATAACACAATAATTTCTCTTCCTACAGCATAAAATAGATTGCTTAAGTTTGATGCTGCGGGAGATGATTTGCACCGCTGTACATGCCCATGCACCAGCATAGATGTCCAATCTCCTCTCTTACCTCCCTACCTGACATTGCAGGTTTTTCCTTATACTCCCAGGCTTAGCTGCCCTGGAACACTGTCATTTCCATTGCCTGGTTCATATATTTTGCCTAGAGATTTGCATTGCAGAAGCAATATCACTATTCTTTTTTGCTCTGAAGATCTAAACATGAATCACGACACCTCTTAATTCTCCTCATGCAATCAAAGCATGTCCTGAAACATACTGACCCTCCAATCCCAAGTTCTCTGCTCTTCCTGAAAGCTAACAAAACCAGACTAATTTAAACAATCTCCTCTAACCAAACCACCTCTGTAGTTTTTCTCAGTCTCTCTCCCATTCTTCAGTGGTAACTCCATTCACCACTGGAATCTGCTGTGGCACAATCCAATTGTGCCTCCACTGCTGAAGGGACCTGAGAGAGTTTTGAGTACACAGAAAATTATTAGGATTCAGATGCCTATTGAACTAACCATTTCCATGCTTTAGACAATATTGCACATAACAGGGTTTTTTCATAGAAATGAGGAAAGAGGGACTGAAAAAAACCCACATTACTTAATGTAGGACAACTTGTACTTAATCCATCACTGGAGCTCTAAGTCCCCTTTGTATGATGTACATGATCTCTCTCAATTCAGTTTAGCTTATGCATCATCTTGTCTTCCATAGTGCAATAAAGATGGGGTAGTCCTTGAAAAAAAAGGCAAGCTAAAGGTGTTCAGAAGTACCCATGAATTTTATTACCAGTTCAGAAGAAGTCCACATTAATTGTCAACATTGGTCAAGGTACCATTTCTGCAATGTTGTTATCGTAAAGTATGTACAAATTATTTTCTCTGTACTTGTTTTTCATGGCCACCATTTCATAGAGTACAGTTTATCTTGGATAAACCACTGACACATACAGAACAACATGCTGAAAAAAATCCTTGATGCTTTTTTCTCCCTTCTGTCTGTTGTACAGTATGTCCCAAATATGAAGGGTAGAAGACCTTGTTGAAATGCAATTGCTAAAAATCTTCCCTACAGTAAAACATATCTTCCCTATCATAAAACATAATCTTAAAAAATAAATAAATTCACTTTTTACCATTTTGTAATTTATTTTTCTGAATAATTAAGATGTGCACATGCTTTATTTTGCTCCCAAAAATTAGCTGTCATTTTCTGGTTCTCTTTCACTAAGCTGATCTGTGACTTGCACACATATCAGAATAAAGCCTTTGCAACAAGTATAATCCAAGTGAATATTTTTCTAAGTCCTAAATTAGATACAAACTTAATCAGATTGTTTCACATCAGACTACCTTCAAATGCTTGCATGTAACTGGCTTTTTTTCTTTCTCTCATCTCTATTGCTCTTAATCATACCTTTCAATTTAATTTTTCACCTCTTTTTAATTCTTTTCATCAGACTTATTTATTAGCTGTTATTTATTAGCTTTTACTCACTGTTTTATCAGATAGCAATTTGTGATGCTACTTCATGACAAAGAAGGGCCACTGTGCAGAAGTCAATGGCAAAATTCCCACTCTCACAAAAAAAAATCACGCTGATACAGTTTAACTGAAAATCCTCTGGACTGGAAGCTAATAAAAACCTGCCATTATGCATTCCTTAACTTTTTACTTTTCTGGGTTGAAATATTTGACTTAGAGAAATTGAGTTTTCTCCTCTTTCACTTGAAAGCAACAAACACATTCCTTTCCTTTTAAAATGTAATTATGTTTCTTACCATCCACGCTGTAACAAAATCTCCCATCCAAGTCCCAACTGCAGCTACCTTCATAAAATTTTCATTTCTGATGCCCATGAAGTCTGTTATAATGTATGCACTGTGGAAAGAACACAAACGTAAGATATACACATTTGCTGAATGTAGTTACAAAGAACTTGCATCAGTGACAAAATTTATGATTAGCTGTGAAAGATTTCCCATTGCTTTCATAATAACTTTTTCTGCTAGATCTGAGTCTTGACATAGAACTGAATCCATATGGGTCGATTCCAATTAGAAATGCAATGTGAATCTGATTTTGAAGTCCATGTCTCTTTTGAAGGTGCTAAAATAACAGTTGGCAAAGACTTTAGGATTATGTAAAGCTTCTGGAAGCAGAAAATGTTTTACACTCTTTACCTTTTTCCTATATACAAACAGAATTGTAACATTCTTGGAATTGGTGACTTTGCAAAATCTTCATGAAGAAAAATTAAAATCTTTAAGGTATCTTTAAAAAGATAATTGAGCCACTTGACTTTTCACTCTATCAGTTATACAATCACATTTTTTAACACATCAGTGCAAGCAAGTTTTGCAAAATTTCAGTGAGATGCCACTGTTTCTAGATTTATACGCTTTATTTTCACAGATCTATTTTACTTAAATCCAAAAGAAGCATTTCCATTCTGCTTAAATAATGGAACAGATAGGATTTAAAACCTCACACTACAATTTGACTTGTAACTTCAAGTTCACCAGGATGCTATAAGGACAATGAAGAAGGTAAAGTTTACTTGCTCCAGATTAAAACCTTTCTGAAAAAACTTACCTTTTAATATACTCATATCCTTTTCTAAAAGACTTTTCTAGTGGTCAACAAGAGGCGGCTCATCTCAAGAGCTAATAATGATGATAATAAATATGAATGGCAATTGTATTTTAAATTTACAAGTGATATCTTTGTTTTCAAGACACTTGTAAACATTGCTTATGCAATGTTATGCTTATTAAGGGTGTATACAAGTGACATAGTTACATGCAAAAATGTCCTTGAACATTTTGCTATCTATTACTCAAATTTTACCACTAATACACAACAAATATTGCAAAGTCTATGAGCTAACAGACCATATTTCTGCAACTGGATCAATGCAAACTGATCCCACTTTCTGGGCCAGTTCTGTTAAAATATAAATATCTGATCAGGATAGAAGGTGTTGATAGCACAAATACATGCATAGCATGGTATAATTTCTTAGACACAATTTAGTATGCTGTAGAGTAGAAATATTATCATCATTAAATAGTTTCATGACACAAGAAAAATATCCTACCCTAACAGCCCTTTTCATTATACACATTATGACCTTTCAGCTGGTATGTCACTAACAAAAATGGCATCTGTTTCTTTTTTCTGTTGAACAGCACATAAATGCTGGCTCTCATTTTCTGTTGGAAATATATAAAAAAAAATTAAAATTTCGAACTATTTTTAATAACATTCCATGTAGTTAATAAGATCATCAATATCCTAAAATCAGCATGTTATAAATAAGGGTGTAAGAACCCAAGAACAGTTGCACTGGATCAGCCTAAAATCTCCCTGTTCCAATGCTCTGTGCCCAAAAGAGGCAACAGCAGAAACCAAGGAAGACTGAGAACAGGCAAGCACACCCCTCCCAGATATCTTCTCCCAGATGCTTTATAATTGGAAAATATTTCTAATTCCTTTTTCCCCTGCATCTTGGGCATGCCATTTTTGTAGCATCTGTGAAGGCACAAAATCATCAAGTCTGCATTCCTTAAGAAGGTGTCTTATTCACAAAGCAGGCACAGCAATAAATGTCATTTATAAGGAATGACCCTCAAGGCAAAGCTCATCTTAGTCTTTTCCATCAGTGGGAGACACATATAAAATCCCAGAATTCTCACCATTTCTTCTATGCACTACACATTCCCATATACATTATACATGATTATAGGTGTCCACTGAGCAAACACGTGAACAACATGCCCTGAAGATGGAGTCACTTGGGTGATTCCTATAGCCCTGTCATATAGAGCAGACCTGCCACAGCCACCCCTGACAGGCTGACAGACACAAGGAGGGCTAACCGAAAAGGCTGAGAGGTCACTGATCCCTGAATATGGGTATTACCTAGTAAAAGAGGCATCAAACCAGAAATAAGCCATTCTTTTTAATGGAAATTGAAATTCTCAGTGTAATCACTTGTTTTTATGAATGTTAGAAGCATTAGAATGTCAGAAGTATGATAAGGTTGAATGAGCTGGATACAATACTTAAATACGCAGAAAGGCCTTGAAAGCATCACATCATCCCAGCAGTTCTTTTTGTCATTTCAAATATGAAAGTGTTCAAGAAGCCTAGTATAAATTGTGCATTTCAGTCTACAAGTAATTAATGCTTGAATTAAACATGCAAATTGACAGGCCTTCAGTTAGTGTTAAAATAGCATATTATTATAAAGAAACTGTTAGGAACATAATCTGTACATGTTTTAAGTGCTTTTACTAATTAAAATACAGCTACAACTTTTTGTGAACAGGAAGAATATTTTTAGCATTGTTATTTTATTAGAAATAGCAATGAAATACCTTACTATTTCATTAACTGTTAGCATTACACCCTGTGTCTTTTGTGCTCTCTACAGTTTTAATTTTATTTCAAATGCAAAGAGAAATTGACTCCCTATTTTCAAAAAGGGATTTGGGGCTGCTAAAAATGAATTTAAAAAAAAGAAACCTTACCCTCCAGTTTTCATTTTCAGGTTTCATTTTAAATAGAAATGACAACACTTGACATTTTCAAAAAAGCCGTGCTTTCCTGATGATGTTATCAGGATATATATTATAACATTTTTCTAGCTTTAGCTAGTGATTAGAGTAGTTTTCTTTAATTGTCAGTCTGCTTCCTGGCTAGTACCCATGTCTGTACCTTGCAGGAGGACTAAGATCTGCTGGGTTCCAGTTAACTGTCATGGTCAGCCCAGATTTCCTATAGCTTGTCAAAAGGCTTCTGTTTGCTTTGCCATATGTGTATTCTGCAGTAAGGCCCAAGCATATTGCAGGAACAGCACAATCTATGGAAACACTGAGTGAAAAAACACAGCAGTTAAAGCTCAGAGTAAAAAAGCTCTTATGAAGGAGACAGGGTATGTGTAAATAATAAAGGCTGAGGAGCCAATACTTGTGACTATTAATAGATAAAGGAAAAAATTGTGACTGGGATTTGGGAACCTTCACAATAAGATTGGAAGCTGCAGCTCCAGGGAAACTGCTCTTGGCAGGCCAAAGTCTAAGGAAGGTAGACCAACATTTTAACAGAATAGGACAAAACAGAGGAACCGAAAGACAAAGGAGACTTCACAAACACAGTTCTTAAACAGATTAAAAACCATAAAAATCATAAGTAATTGTCTCCATCCATATTGACACAAAAGGTGTGTTAATAACCATGAGTCAGTAAAAAGACATATGAACCCAATGTATTTGAACAGTTTCTGGAGATAACAGCCGTGTGCTCAGAATGGATAAAGAGGGAGACAACAACACTAGCCTCGAGATTTTGTTCAAAGGAAGATATCAGAGCATTTTTTCAAAGAAGGATGATACTTTACCAGCTGCTAAAATGACAAACAGGCTGAAAGCAAATGGAAGGTTCTAAATTTTACATTGGATAAAGATGCACAAGTCACTGTGGTGCTATAGAGACTGTTCCAAGCACTGGAAAAAAAGTCATGACTGAGACTCGTGCTGAGACAGTGTTTTCTTTACCATCACAGGCTCTAAGAATGGGATATAGACACTTAAATATAAATGTAAACCAGGAAGTCAAACTCTCAATGGAGCTTAGTCAGACTGGGTCAAGGATTTACTTGCTTTACATTACTGCTTGATGGCTAGCATGTAAAAAAACCATGTTCACATTTCAAAAGGCATTGTTAAACCTATGTGGCTAACTATTTCCCAGTGATGTGACAGAACTTGGTCTCCAGATGATAATGCTAAGAGATCTGGATCTCTCATGAGGCCTGTGACAACTGACAACCCAGACACATCTGAACTGAACCCTGGGTGTCCAGGGACAGCAATGAGAGCATAGACACTTTGGAGAGGCTGTAGTTGCCGTTTAAAGCAATTTTAGCAACCTTGATGCATCTTAACTGAGCTTCAGCAGGTTCTTTATCCACTCTAGAGTACAGAAGGCACTGAGCTGGCACACAGCACACAGAGCATGTTCTGTTTAGAGCCAACAAGTACTGCACCCATGGAGAGTGAGAACTTAATGCTCTTCAAAAAGGGGAGGAGGCCTAGGTATCTTTTATGCTGAGTAACAAGAAGTCTGTACATGTTTTGCAGTCTGATATGCACTTTTCTGAGGTGGTTTTATTATCGGGCATTCCCACTAAATAGCTGATTATCTGTATGGAATTCATCTTCCTTGGTGCACCTGACAAAGTGAAATGCTTTGACATTGGCAAACAAGTGATAGCACAGGAGTTCACACAGGCTGCAAAGTATGTGTTTAGATGTGGCACCACAAGCTTCCATTACTCTTAATTTAGAAGAGACAGAGAGTGTCAGAATAACTGAAAACATACATAAAAGACTGCAGATACAGTTCCTGATCTGTATTTGTCACTCTAAAATGACAGAATGGCAAATGAGACACTTGGTAGCACTTCACTCAGCTGAAAAACTATTCTTCTAACGTTAGGAATTGAAGTCAGAGCCACGGGGAACTGGCAGGTGCCCAGAGACAGCAAGACCTGCTGTCCTATAAACTGGCACATCATAATGAGGATGGCATAATGCATAGCTACCAGCAAACAGTATAGAGAGTAAAACAGCTATTCATCCTGTCCCTATGCATCCAGTCCCTAACCATCCCTAGTGCATGGTTTAGAGATACAGATGAAACTTTTTCTCTGACACCAGAACAGAGAGAATTAAGAGGCACTGAACCAGGGATTTTGCTTGACAAGACATCAGAGAGGCAACAGCCACAAGAGGCTCAGCAGGCTAATCTCCAAGACACAAAAATCTGGGATGCAAAACCAGCTTGACTATAGTGAGGCAGATCCATGGCACAGTGCAGAACACCTGAGACTGATGGCCTGACGCTGTAACTGAGCATGGTTGGTAACTTATTTATACATGTTTTCTTTTAAATCAGACAGCAGAACTATAATTCTGAAAAGCTCTGCTTATCAATCTACAGGCTCAAGGGCTGTGTAACTTACTCTGGGGACTTTGCTTGTAGAGTTCCCAAGCCATTCAAAGATCTGCTGCTAGGATACACAGGAGCTACTCACTCTCTACAGGAATAGGCCATTTAGTTTTTAGCTTTGCAAGCCTGCCTATAAGGCAAGGCCCACTGAAAAATGCAGCAATTGCAGTTCTGCCTGTTAGTGCAGAAGAGGTGTAATGAATGTTACTTAATGGGTAGGGCACACATGAGATCCAGTCCCTGTTCCAAGGGACACTGGTTTAATGCCCTTCAAAATTAGAGAATTGCATCTCACTCTCATTCTCAATATGAAAAGGTGATGACACAAGAGGGTGAGAAATAGGTTTCAACCTCTGTTAGGTGAGGTGCAACTGAAGCTGTATATTCCATATTTTGTGTAAGTATAATCTTTCACATATAAGAAAAATATTCCCTTTCCTTCAATTTTAGAATGGATGCCACTGGTTAGTATAGGTGTTTGGATTAGATCACAACTAAAGTCCTAATTAAGGTGCCTAAGCAAATTGGGACAGGATTTTGAACATATTTTTGCCTTTAATGTAGCTTTTTCTACTGCTACTTGTAGGAGTTTCCTGTGTGGGTTTTTGTGGATCCTATTTCAACAAACCAAGAATAAAGTACATGTTGCCCAATAGAGTCTGGATATCTCTTTAAAGGTCAGGTGGTATTCATACAGATTAACTTTTGCCTAATGATGCTAATCTTCCCAGGCTGTCTCCATAATCAATGGATTTGACAGCAGTTCAAAGCAGGATGTTAATTTAGGTGATTTTGTTGTATGACATGCTGATGTCATATATGAAAATGGCCAACAGCTTACGTTTAAAGGAGTTGCAAAAAGCAACTCATAGTGACTGGGCTACTGCCAGAGGCTGTGAGAGTCTGCATCCCTCCTGGGAAAATCTTAAGGATCTGAAAATTCACAAGTGTTAAGGACTTCCCCTATGGGAGGAATGCAGCCTCCCTGGATAAAGGTAAGCTTTGGTGAGTGCTGGCACATACTTCCACTAAGTTTAATTGACAGGATTTGATACACCTACATTTTTGTGTATGTCTGACAAATCCTGAATGACAAATAAAATTGCAGACATCGAATGGATAAGTTGGAAATTGAACCCAGGTTTCTTCCCTCAGATGAGCACCTTTCTTCATCATTATGCAAGTGGTGTGATGAAAATTATGTACTAACTCTACAGAATCCACTACAAGGCACTTATAATGGACAGGATAGTCTGGTGAAAAGCATAAAAGGTACCTTGCAAAGGAATTATTCAACCTGATTTTTCACATTTATTATGTCCGTGAGACATCTTTTACAAATTTTCCAGGATTTTTGCATTTTCCAGGATATGTGCAAAGTGTACCATAAAAATATAGATTCAGTTTAGTCAGAAATATGAAAGACAAAGGCTGCAGAGTACATTTAGCACTTTTCTGCGGCAAATTATGCTACAATACTCAGCCAAGGATAGGTTACAGAAAGATTTCTAATTCTACCCTGCTAACATATGAATGCTCACCCAAACACACAAGCACAGCCTTACGTGTCCCCACCACACACACACACACACACACAAGCACTGCAGCTGTCTCTATGTAGTTGCTTATGCTTCCATTTCAACTCTTTGCTTGTTTTTACTGAAGCAATGACACACAGGGTTGCCTCTTACATGCCAGTTTGATACTGGAGAGGATTAAAATATTTTCTTACTGCTAAGTGAATTGCTTATTGAAAATTATTTTAGTGGATAATGAAACAAGTTAGGAGAACTGTGACAAGTTAAGAGAATCATATTGCTTTTAGCATTTCTTTTAATAGGCTAGTAAAATTCTGCAGCTAATCTGCAACACTGTACTATGTGCTGGTACATTAAATGACCGATTTGATTCACTCCATTTGCCTATGTAACATGATATCAGAATAGTTTTACAGTAAAAAGTGCCAAAATGGTGGATAAAACATGTGCCCAGGGACATGAATAAGACAACTGGCCTTGGGCATACCAATTCTGAGTGTTTAAGGAGGATCTTGACTCATCATATTGTAACACACTCTGCAGACATAAAAGTTTGCAATCTTGGCCCTTGCCATATGAATTCTGAGAAGGATAATGAGTGCTGACTTTCAACAAGAATGCAAAACAGCAACCAAAATTAGACACATGTACATGGAAGAAAAATGTATGGTCAGAGTTACTAAAATTTAGAAAAATGTTGTAAACAGGTTTTTTTGGGGGGAGGGAGCTACGTTTGTTAAATGTTGTAAATATACTTATCTTAAAATACAGATACATGTGTTTGGTTTGTGACATTTCAGAAATAGTGAGTAAAATTTGAAAATAACAGATTTAGAAACAGCATTAACAAATTTGAAAATAACATTAACAGAAACTAAAGAATGTAACAGGCAATGCATTTAGGAAGGTGAAGTTATATTAGTAATTTCGAAAAAGAGATGCAGTGAAACATTTTCTTTTAAATAAGTAATTGCTTTGTTTTCAACCTTGGCAAGATACTGGTAAGAATAGATTTGAGTAATGCTGCACTGGCTGTACTCTTCAGAAAGGGACATGACTTACACACATTTTTGACATTTCAGTATGACTAAGAAGGGACAAGGACAGATGTGTAGCAATATTCTCAGAACTGGCAGTTCAAAGACAAAAAATGTTTCACTTTAAAAAAGGAGAACTGTTCATGTTCATCAACAGAATATAAACAACCTTAAATAAAATAATATAGCTCTAACTCTTATCACTCTAACCAAGTGCTTTTGTAACTTTAAAACTTCAGTGAATTTCACCAAAATCTTCATACTTTTAATCTGTTTCAGCTGTAGGGATAGCAGAGAAGTTTAAATGCATTATTACAATGCTGAATAAACAAGTAACTGCAGTGTTATTGCTATTCAGAAAGGGGAAAGTAGGACAATTTGCAGTTGTTACAAAACACTGTATAGACTGCTTGTAAACAGCAGTCCAACTGGGAAAGCAGAAGCAGAAAAATATTGTTGTAAATTTTAGTAAAAACTTGTATTAGCAGATGATGGCTCTTTTCATATTAATCATTCTTTAACTTACTAAACTTCCCTGAAAAATTGATAAAAATATTTGGCTTTTTAATACTAAAATAATGAAATGCCAGAAAACTAAAAAAAACCATGGCATAAGTTAATGAGTTGGAACAGAGGGAACAAAGAAATGTTGACACAGAATCTCTCCTGATAGATTCTCAGTGATCATAACTGAAGAGAATTTGAGCTGGATCTGAAAAGAATTGTAAGACCGTAATGTAAAATAAAATTGTGACAATTCCTGGACTTTATTTTTTTGATAATATATTATAAACAAAACAGATTTTTTTCATTTAATGACAATGCTTTAGAAAGACTAATATTAGTTTGAATTTCAAGAGTCTGCTGCAGTGCTTGGGTGAAGCAAGGACCATGTGCCTCCTTTCAACACTTTATTTTCAGGAACCTCTGACATCCTGCAGCTGAACAACAAGTGGCCAAAGCATTGTCCTTTCAACATGGACCAGGGGACTTCCAGAGTTTTACCAAACAGTGGAAGACATTGCAAGAGACTATGTATTTGTGACTGGAACAAGGTGAGGTGCTTCACTACAGCACATGTTGGAATGGTATTTGAGCCTCTTAGAGTCTGAATATTGGAAGTACCAGGAAATATGGATGCATCCAACCTGCTTATAGATGCCCATCCTTAAAGCAGTGGAGTCTGATGAATAACTCACCTTACAATTTGCACCAAAGTATGTAAATATGTGGTGGAGGAGAGAAATTTCTGCTATGCAGAAATTTTGTTTGGGTTTGGGTTATTTTTACTGCAGCAGTGCAGTGTGATGTTTTTTTTAATTTTGATATTTTTGTTTCCAGAGTTACTATAGAGATAGGTCAGATTATCTGAAGATGAGAAGGCACACTTTATAAGTTAGAAGGTGATTTAACTGACATACAGGCTTTAAATGACAATTTCAAATCTATTCACATTACCTTTTACATACAATATGGAGATATTCGATTTGGCCTATGGGCTTGTACTGCCAGTGCTGATGGAACCTATGTCTCTTTCTTCAGATTTATCAGAGGTAAAATTTTTCAGGAGTATTTTACTGTTACTATAAAATTGGAGGCCATTGTGGGGGTTTTTTTGTTGTGGGTGTGGTGTTGTTGGTTTTGTTTGTGGTGTTGGTTGGGGTGGGTGTGGTTTTTGTGGTTTTTTTTGTGTTGGTTTTTGTTGGTTTGGGGTGGGTTTTGTTGGGGGTGTGGGTTTTGTGGGTTGGGGGTTGGTGTTGGTTTGGTGGGCATAGCCTGGAATCACTCAAAGAAATATACTGCTTTTTATAGACTGGGGTTAGGTGGTGGAATTATAAATCTGAAAATATAGACATATTTACAAAATGAATAAATCTTGCAAGAGGAAAAACAGAGAGATGCCTCTTTGCTTGAAAAGCACTCAGTTAAAATCTGAGCTTCAAACAAAGGAATAGGTCCAAGCTTTCTATAATGTCATTTTAGTGCTTACAACTGACTACAGATCCTTTGCTGTATTAAGGTGTATGCAAATAAGAGAAGACTGAAACCACAGTTTGTTCAAGGAGGTGAGAGTTTATACCAGCTCAGAACATAAGAATCAGAGAATCACAGAATGGTTTGGGTTGGAGGAGACCTCAAAGATCATCTAGTTCCAACCCACCTACCATGGGCAAGAACATCTTTCACTACACCAGGCTGCTCAGAGCCCCATCCAGCCTGGCCTTGAACACTTCCATGGATGGGGCATCCACAGCTTCTCTGGCCAACCTGTTTCTGTTCTCCATCATACTCACAACAAACTTCCTCCTAATATCTAATGTAAACCTACTCTCTTTCAGTTTGAACCCATTCCCCCTTGTCCTGTCACTACATGGTCTTGTAAAAAGTCCCTCTACATCTTTCTTGTAGGCTTCCTTCAGGTACTGGAAGGCTGAAATGAGGTCATCCTGAAGCCTTCTCTTTTCCAGGCTGAACAATCCCAATTCTCTCAGCTCTTCCTCAAGGGAGAGGCACTTTATCCTTCTAATCACCTCGTTGGACTCACTGAACTCACTTCAACAGGTCCATGCCTTTCTTATGCTGGGTGCAGCACTGCAGGTGGACTCTCACCAGAGCAGAGCAGAGGGGCAGAATCCCCTCCCTCTCCCTGCTGGCCACACTGCTTTGAATGCAGCCAAGTATAGGATTGGCTCTGGGCTGCAAGTGAGCACTGACAGGTCATGGCCAGCATCTCCTCCACCAGCAGTGTGCAATGGCACAAATAACTGCATAGGGGTCTTACGAAGGTCAAAAACAGCATTAACATGTCAGCTTTACTAGGCTTTTCATAGAACCATGTTGGCAAAAGCAATAATTCAGGCCAAATAAACCAAGAGTTTATTAAGATGGAGAATCACAGAATTAACTAGGTTGGAAAAAATGTTTGAGATCAACCTATGACCTAACACCACCTTATCAATTAAACCATAGCACTAAGTGACACATTCAGTCTTTATTTAAACACCTCCAGAGACAGTGACTCTACCACCTCCCTGGGCAGCCCATTCCAATGCCCCATTACTCTTTCAGTGCAGAATTTTTTTTTGTAATGTCCATCTCAAACTTCCCTTGGCACAGCCTTAAAAGGGGTACTACAATCTGATGGCAGCCACAAATGAGCCCTAAATAAGAACCTCCTGAAGCACTGCCTCTGAAAATGGTTTGTTCTAAAACATTATCCAAGTTCTACAGCCTGCAGACACACAGCCAATATTCTGTGGATAAATCAAAATTAATTATGAAACTGTCATAGGAGTAAAAGTTATTTTTTAAAACTATTTACAGGTGAAAAGAACAGACAATATCTTTCACGTTGGACGAGGCTTTGAGCAAGCTGGTCTAGTGGGTAGCATCTCTGCTCATGACAGGGGGGTGGAACTAGATGGTCTACAAGATTCCTTCCAACCCAAACCTTTCTATGATCCCATGATTCTGTTACGCATGTTTGGCTTCGAATCTGTTGAAGATGACTGGTGTATATCAGTCTTGCTGCAGTTTATAAAATCAGACCGAGACACAGAAACTAGATTTGTTAAGCCAAAATTATTTACCATGCTCACATGTACCTTTGAGAAGAAATGGAAGGAAAAGGAGGCTTGACAACTCAGGAGCTGGTCTGAGGATTTGCTTGGCTTCCCTCATAATATACTATCAGCAGCAGATTGCAGAGCAGATGGGAAAGAACTAGACTTCAAGCAATGTACAAATTAACAAACTGAGGAGATGGTTTCTTTACTGTATTGCTTGAAAACTGTATATAAAGAACAACTATGTCTAGGGCCAGTCATTTGACAAGCACTGGCACATAATTGCAGCAGAGAGTTTCACATGGAAAACACAGCACAGAAGACAGCCTGTTCTTCCACTCCTTGGCTGACAAAGCAAACACCTTTCTTGTGACTTCTTAACCATCCAATGGCTGATACCAGTCCAACACTTGATGTAACTTTGCTCAGTATTGTACTGACTGCTGTATTTTCTGGTCCTTACAATGCTCAGCATTTTAAGTAAAATTATGGTTGAAATATAGAGGGAAAAATGACAGAAGGTTTTTTCAGATTTTACCCTGAAATCAACAGATCTCTATTGCAGACTGTCCATTTTACAACACAGTATTCTTTTGATGTCTTGAAAATGAGTTATCAAAAAACAGACACATAAGAACTACACACTGCTCAGGTTCTTGCTCTGGCATTGTCACTTGTAATACAACTCTAAGATACATAAATGAAGAAAATACACAATTTGTGATCTGAACATCATTGAAAAGAATATTCTCCTAATTTTCCCTAACAACTAGCATATCATCAAACAATGGAGAGAGAGATGTATGCCCATTTATCTTTGATACCCAGACACTAAGCTTTGATAGTTTTGGCTACATTTTAAGGTCAGTTAGTTACAAATACTATATTTCATCTCAAGCACAGACTCTAAAAAAAAGTCTCAATTTCAGCTAGAAATTCTAGGATTCCCTGGAAGACACCACTTCTCTCCAGAGTCAACAAAGAAAAATAAGCACTTCACAGATATAATTAATCTGATTTATCTTCAACATCTGCACTGGGTCTGCCTGAGATGGAGCCAGTTTTCTTTACAGCATCTTGTATGGTCCTGTCTTTTAGATTTGTGACCTAAACAGTGCTGATAACACACTGATGCTGCCTATATGTTAGCTTACCTTGTTAACATGCAAGAACACCTGTGAATCAGATGAATCATCCTCCAGGGATTTCAGTTCCGTTAAATGTAAATGTAGTTAGTCAAATGCCAACTCATCTCTGTTGGATTCTTAAACTATGAAATATGACAAAACATGGAATTTTATGTTTTAGGACTGGCTCAATTCAGAGTACTAGAGTGAAGGTGTAACATTCCTTGTAGGCATACACACATCTCAAACTGCAACTAAAACCAGTGACCTCAGTTAAAATATGTACTCTGGAAAATATCATCCTAACTGAAAAAAAGATACCTTTTAACTTACACATAAGACTGAAAAAGAAATTTCCAAATTCTGTAAAAGATCACATGATAAAACATTGTCAGTAAGAAAGCTTTATAAGAATGAGTAAACTGCAATTATGATTTCTTTAAAATATTATGTTGAATCTAAAGTTGAAAAGATGACAGCAGGACAGATATAAACATAATTAAATAAACTGTGGAGTAAAATACTCTATCTTTGTCTGATGCTCATTGCAGAAAACATTTCAAAATGTTACACTTCAATGATAATTGGATGCAGAAATAGTTTTATACTGACTGGAAGTTATCATACACATGTTACCAGCTAAAGCAAATAGTGTTCTTACTAAGGATACCTTGAGATCTTTGCCTTAGATATGCCCAAGCTTCAGGAACACCACCAATATATTTTACAATACTTCCTGAGTTTACCTATTGATTATGTGGGAGATTTTGTAACCATACTGATATTCTCTGTTGATGAATGGAAGAAGTAGAAGGTTTCTGAATGGCTTGGCAGAGCAATTCCAAAGCCTCCTCTCTGCTCAGGAGCAACCAGTGCAAAGATTCTCCCTGCACTCTTCCCTGAAGCCAGTTGCAGACATGAGAATGGTTAGAAGCCCCTGGTTAGAAGCAGGTAAGACCAAATTCAATTCTTCAGGTAAAAATAAGTATTTTAAGCCTTGTACAACAATATTTGGTCTTTTAAAGGAGAAGATAGAAATAGTAAACAGCTCACTTTCAAGCAATAATGGTCACACCACTATGAAGGTACAAGGCAGTAAAATACTGTGAGACCTATAGAAACTAGTCACTAGAGGGAGAGTATGATTAAATTATGTTTTAGGACTTTAAAATCTAATTTGTAATTAACGTTTATATATACTTTACCTTACACTTTTATTGTTTTTCAAAATAAATATTTTTCTACATATATGTCAGATATTTCCCACTTTTGGTTTTTTAAATGTCTTTTTCACATTCTATCGCAAATAAAATGGTATATGCATATCTAAATACAGCTTTAAATCAAACATAATACTGGACATCTCCTTTTGTTACACGCATTGGGTCTGGTTGGGATGGACTTAACTTTCATTTTAGCAGCCCATACAGTGCTGTGCTTTGCATTTGCAGCTGCAGGGGTGTTGGTCACACACTTACGTTTTGGTTATTGCTGAGCAGCACCTGCACAGCATCAGGGCTGTCTCTCCAACTCACCATTCAGATGGTCAGCAGGCTGTAGACAGCCAAGAGATTTGGAGGGGAGATAGCTGGGACACTTGATCTGAACTGAGCCAAAAGATATTCCACACTGTATGCATCATCCTCAGCCACAAAAGGGAGAGTGGGAAGGAGAAGGGAGGGATATTTGGGGTTATGGTGTTTGCCTTCTGTAGGAATTGCCATGTGTACCAATTCCCTGTTTCCCAGAAATTCACTGGACATCTGTCAGCTGGCATGGTGAATAAATTTTGGTTTTTTCCCTTCCCTTTAGCATGTGGTTTTTGCTTTTCATATTAAACTGTCTTTACTTTGACCCGTAATCTTGTCCATCTTATTTTTTTTTTTTGGTCCTCCTGAGAGTGGGGGGGCTGGCAGCCAGGCAAAATCACCCTCCAAAATTTATTCTTTTCTGACTACTGACTTTACAGTTCCAAAAAGGGTCCACAACTGATAAAGTAGCAAGTACTCTCATGTCATATTAATTTAAATACTACTAAAGCAACATTTCAAATACAAATCATAAAGCAAAAATTCTGGTAGGATTTTCAGAGATCCCCAGCATCTACATTAATCATATTTATCTCTCAAATACACACTGTTAAAATAAATAAGTTTGGAGATTTTTAAAAAAGGAATTATTTTCATTTGCTAATAGCAATTATTTACCAAACCAAAACCAACAGCTCCATAAAATTCCATTTTCATCTTTTTTTTCAATTTCCCTTAATCTAGATAGAAGTACTGCATTCTTACATATAGATTGACTTTGTACCACCGACATCTGGTCACTGTCTGGGACATTTATAACATTTATGTCTTCAGTTCAAAATTTATGGACCAGAAAACTTCACTATGTATATAATTATATTTATGATAAATGCGTCAACCTTCTGAGAAATTTTAACATTAACACGACAATGCAGATGATCTACAAAAACCCTAAAAATATGTATCACCATGTCTGTGAGTTACCTCCTGCAATGTTTAAAGAACATTTTCTTGTCTTTGTTTGAAGCCTGTTCAGTCAGTAGTCTGTCACATTTGTGAACTGAAATCCCATTTCTTGTTCTGTACTGCAAATGAAAACAAAATCCTCTGCTAGATAAGAGAAAAAAGAATGGATTGTGACACTGTCTCTTTTGATTTACTGGTTGTACAGGCACACTGTGCATTACACTGAGTCATCTCTTTAATTTCCCCAAAGATTGTATCTCAGAACTGGCAGGAGATCTGCCCCTTGCAGGAATCCAGTTCCACTTTTCACATCCAGTTTTCACATTTCCTATTATACTGGAGTGGAGTCATTGCCAGCACTTAAAGCTGATGGATTTTTACTCTTTTCTGTACTGACCAGAATTCAACTGTTCTACAGATGATCCTTTAGTCCAATTAAAACCCCAGACAAGTAACACTGCAAAACAATGACTTTTACATATTTTCTTATGTTTATACTTCTCATGGACACATAGAATAATGTAGGTTGGAAGAAAATTCTGGAGATCACCTAATGCAAACTCCTGCTCAAGTCAGGGCTGATTTCAACCGGAGCAGGTTGAGGGAAGTTGAGATCTTTCCTTCAGCAGCAGAGCACAACCCAGACTGTTGCTGGGGTTTGAGACCTCCACAGCTGCTGTGGTCAGATAGAGGTGCAGCACAGAGGAGAGCCACTGCTATGCTGGAGGTACTGCTTGGAAACCTGTTTAGGGTTTCATTAGGATAATAGTTCAAATATTCCTGCCTTCTTTTGCAGCTTGCATGGCCAATTTCAGGAAGTCTGACAGCAGCAAGAGCTCCAAAAGAAAAGTTTACTCCATGTTCTGCTGATTTAGTTACTTTAAATACATTTCAACTGATCAGACTTGGAACGACAAACACTGTTCATCTAAATTTGATATGAAAATTGTATCTCCTTATTATTTTCTTTTTTTTTTTGTCAGAAATGTATCCGTTTGCTTTGTGGGCTTTTTTGTGATAAGCATTTTGAACTGATGAAAAAGTGTACTCAATTTCTGAAAATTTCAGATGAACTACATTCATCTTGGAAGTAATCATGTTGTTAGATAAAGAAAACCACAGTTCAAAGTACAACCAAATGTATTAACTGGTTTTGGACAGAGAAACCCACAAAGATTTCTTGTTAAACAAGGATTTACTAACAGAATGATAAATAAAAAGCTATACTTTTGGATAGTTAAGAACAAATCTTCACTGATCTGGCTTTGGTTTTTAACTGAACTGCTGAAATAGACAGCAATTATAAGATTTTAAGTATGTATTCTTTTTTTCTATCTCTGTTAAAGGAAAACAAGACTTTGGCATTAGTTTGTCACATTGTCAGGAAGCTTTCCGAGGGCTGAGAGAAGACTTTCTTATGAACAGACCACTGAGGAGTGAAAGAAATCCTGCCACCAACGAGGAGCATACGGGTGTGTGCCGCAGGACAGTTGGATTCTTCATGTGGTGTGGATATGATACATTTTCATTTACTTTTCCAACATACTGTTTCACCTTGTGTTCTCTCTAATCTGTTGCAGGCTTGACAGTGTCTGGCACAGCCCCATATCCATGCTGTAAGTAGCATGGCTGGCTGAAACAGTAAGCACAGTGCTGCCTTCCTATGCAAAGGTACCTGTGGGAACACAGCACAAGCCATATGGCTGTTTCCAGATAGCAGAACAAGTTAGTGTTTGGAAAAGAAGTACATGAACTCTGCTGGTGTCATGCCTTCAGTCTGCAAGAGAAAAAGCCAATAGAAGTTTTCTGAGGGTTTTACACCACTTTTCTTATTGCCCTTTGTTTACTACAGTCCTATCATTACATGCATCTCTCTGTGTTTCTCTCAAGTAAGATTTAGTTATCAGCGCTTCCTTTTCTCACAAAATGTTATGACTACCATGAGATAAAACTGAAACTTCAAATGAAAATTTGTTTATAGAAAATACAGAAATAGAGACATTTTGTCCACAAAACAGATGATCATTAAACAAAATAAATGATTGTTCTTTGAGTCAACGTGGAAGTAAAGAAACACAAAATTATTTGAAAAGACTGGCAAGGTACAAAATCGTTATGCTTCAGATGCACTTCCTTATCAGGAATTTGTTTTCATTAAAAAACATTAATGTTTTCCCTTATGGAAATTTTGTGGCTGAAGTGTCTCCCCATTAAACAAATGGAAGCAGTTCGCTTCAAAACAATGAAAACAGAAAAGACTGTTTTTTGGAATTGGTAAGTCAATTCTATTTCTCTAAAAGCTGAACAGACTGTAGAACACTGTAGTCAGTGTTTTAAGTCCTTCAAGAGAGAAAGTAATCACGAGAGTAGAGTTTTCTTAACGCCACCAGCAGTGCCAGTTTGGAACAAATATTAGCTTTCAATAATATCAGATGACCTCCGAGGCACAGAGAGAGTTGAAAGTGGAATGGATTCTGTGTTACTGGGAGCATTTTTTCCCCCAGATAGTCTGGGGATAAATTCCCCAAAAGATGAGAAAGAGAAGTAATATACAATGACACATGTTTGACAGGCCAAATTTGGAATGCTGACACTTTGTGTTCTTACTGTTGTAAGATACTGCTGTCATACGTTTGTTAAGAATTTTTGATTTTTTTCTGAGGCATTTTCAAATAATTGTAAGCACTATGTTCAGTTTGAATAAAATATATGCAAAATAAAAGGTAAAAATAGGGTCCATATCCAATATACTTCATCCTGAAGTACTTCTGGGAAGGGCTGCAATAAAGCAAATGAAACTGACTGGATATAGATGATATCAGCTATAAGAAAAAATTGTCAGTGAAAAAGTTTGCCATTGGTCTCTCTTTTCTTGGGTCATGGAGGCACTATAGTGAGCTTTGTTACTGCAAGGAGATTTTTGCCACAACAGAAGCCTTCATTATTAATTGGTGTTTTTTTCAAGAGCTGATGCCTATGGCTGCAGAAAGAAATTTATGTTTAAGGCAGGCCAAGTGAGTAAGTGACTACTGCTTACTGGAATGAGAGCCATGAAACAATAGTGTGGCAAGTCCCAAACAGAGAAGTGATGCTGAAAGAGAGGAACTGATATATTTGTAATTTCAGACTTTGTGTAGCCTCTAGTCTCACTCATCAGTCTTTTCTCAATGGAGTGAACCTACTCAGAGTCAATCAGTTTACAACCAGAGAAAAAGGAATGTTCATTTACCTTGAGTTTTGTAGTAGTAATTTCAGGCTCTGAGTACTACTTCCTTGTAGGTCCTGCTTACATAGTTTTGTCCTTATGTATGATGTCCATCTGAGGTGAATTTCTTTCATATTTCATGTTTAAACTACTGTCCTAGGTTGCACTATAGATGTATTTAAGTATTCTATTACCACCAGCTGTGGGCCGTTAGCTGCTATCACCTGCTAATGACCCACTCCGGATGACAGGCAATGGGCCATCCGTTAGCTATTATCACCTGCTAATGACCCACCCCGCATGACAGGCAATCGGCCATCAGGGACCCACCGTGTGACTCATGGACTTATCTCATCCCATTATGGGATGCTCTGCCGAGGAGGGAGGAACCAGGTGTTCCCACCTGGATATAACCTGGCCCTGGCACTGCCTGAGCTAGCCCTGTCTACTGGGTTCCTAGAGGACAAGAGCTACCACTGGACCTTCAGCTGGAGACTAGACCTTCACAGGATCACTGCTTCAACTGGACTACTTCAGTTGGACTGCTACCACCACTCTAACAGGGTGTCAGTTTGTTTCTGACTTTGTCAGTGCTTTTCCTTGTACTGTTTCACTTATTTTGAATTTCAGTCTTGACTTGTGATCTCCCACTGGTTTGTTTTCAAACCAATACAACTACTTTCTAACAATGTTTTGACTATAATATTTGAGTTTCAATTTAAATATACGGCATATGATGATTAGCAGTATAGTTACTTATCAATTCACAGAACTAAAGGCTGTAAAGTTTAAAACACAATAATCCGCTCTCATTGGCATAATACAGGTCATAAAATTCTATTTACTAATTCTTAGAAGAAATGGACTCTTTCTAGAAGAGGGTAAGTAAGTCCAGTAGACAGTCTCTATTTCATACTTCAGGCATAGACACAATGTGCACATCACCTAATTTTTTCTGAAAGAAAAAGCTGTTACTTATATCTCCTCTAAAACTGTGAAGCACTTCTCTCCATTTTGTCTACTTTCCTCCTTCTTCAAAGTCAACAAAGAAAATAGGTTATGATAACCAACCTCAATCCCACCCAATTTGCGAGGTTTCATTTGGATGAAAATATTAAGTCACCTGACTTCCCTGAAAAAAACAGTTCCACCATCCTTGCAAACTCTCTGAACAAAATCAAATCTTACGATGGAAATGAGTAGCAATGCCAGATCAAAGCTGCAGAAAGATCTATGATCACTCATTCTCCCTAAAATCTCTACAAATTCAATTTACACATACACCTAATAAATGTTATCACAGAATATTCAGCCTCTTTGCACTGATTTTCAGAGACATTTTTAAGAAAGACAAAGTGGATGTTTCTCTCTTTTTGGCAACCAGAAACCTCAAATGTCCTCACTCAGCCCAAGTTTGATTCATCATTAAAAAGATCTCTTGATGGCTGTCATGAACTTATTAAACAGGAAGAGAGGGCTGAGAACTTGAAAATTTGAAGTTTTGGGGACTAAAGTGAAAACATTTCTACCAAACCTAAAAAGGTTAGCACAATAGATCATTGATTTTCCAGATCAATCTACCATTTCAAGAGCAGGAATATGAGCTCTGCAGGTGGGCGCAACACTTTCAGAACAGTGGATCACCAATCCACTACACTTCCAGTCTCCATCAGAGAATTTTTGAAAGACTAAGATCCTGAAGGTAAAAGAGTGAAATAGCAAAGTGAAGCTGCCTCTGAGAATGTAGGTGGTATAGGCCAACATGCTTTGGTTTAAAACTAATGGTTCCTACTAAAGCAGATATGGATTCAACTTCTGACTGGGAAAACATTTCTCAGAACCAAGTTCTTCTGACTGGAGGAGAACTTGCAGTGGTAACAAAAAAAATTAATTGGAAATAATACTTAAAACAGCATAAAATAGATCTGCCAGAATACAAACAGCAAATGGAAATACTAATACCAGATAGCATCATCACTGTTTCTCAGAGCCTTGGCTTTTTACTTTGTTTACAGATTCTAGAAACAAACATGCTTTGTTGGTCATTAATTCCTCTCTGGAGGTCCAACTCTTTCTGTCTTAATTAGCATTCTTACAGTTTGAGCAATATCAGCAAAGACAACTCACACAGTAATCTAAGGAGGATCCACACTAGAGATGGATTTGTAAAGTTAAATCCAAAATGAAGAAAAACATATTTAATGTGAATTATGTTTTATAATATGAATTACCTGAATAATGTTCATTATTACATTCAAACATCAGTGTGTGTAAGGCATTCTGAGCCTGATTTTATTTGACTTCTTTATGGAAAAAAGACTAAGTCACCTCTGTTCAATAGCATCGTTCCTTCCTCTCTTTCTGACACTATTTTTCACTATCATCTTTAATGATGCTGACTACAGTGTGCTTTCACTCCTTTTACAATTCTAAATATTAAATAGTATTAATAAATACAAATTTTGGAGGTAATAAATAAATTATTCACTTCTGCACTGGGGTATTTAAGCTCATTTCAGACAGATATTATCTAAATAAGATTTATATATATATAAAATATATATGAATGTATTTTATATATAATATGTGTTATATATATAATCTTAAAATATATATAATATATATTACAAGATATAGATATAGATGTAGATATAGATATAAATAGAGATGATAGAGATAGAGATACATAATCCAGATAAAATCCGAATAAATATAATCCAAATCATTTTGGACAGAAATGCTCTTATGATCAAAATTAATGTTTCTCAAAAACTCAAATTAAAGGATAAATTGCTTTAAGCCAATCTTGTACAGGACTTACTCCATTCTTGTGTTAGTAGGACTGCAACCTTGGTCATATACAGGTGACTTTATATATTCAGAAAATAGTTTTGTAAATTCTGCTTTTCACCAAGTCAATACTACTGTTAAAATGAAAGACTGAGTAACATAGTAACTGCATGGGTTACTATTTAATATCAACAACACTTGAGATGGTTTGTGCAATGAGTTTTTAAACAACTGCTTTACATGCCCATAAAACAGCCTAAAATATCAGTATGTTATTCATTAATTTGTTCTGACAAGATTTCATTAATGGAAGAGCAAAGCATCATTTTACTAATCTGCTAGGCTTCCCTAAAATAACCTGCTCAATGAGATTAGGGATTTATGTGTATACCCTCTCACAAGGCTCGTATCTTAAGATTCATTCCAGCCTTGAAATAGGTCCCACTGGGGATTATTTACTTCCAAACTAGTAATAGTCAATAATTCTAGAAGCTCGATTGAACGGTTTCAAGTCAATGAAATCTTACAAATAAGTTCAAAGTTTAAGATGCTTGTTTAATATTATCAGGTTATAGGAGTCAATAATTTTTACAATGTTTTGGAATTTTCAGCTAACCATCTTTTTAACAGCGTTATAACCTTTGTGGTTCAGAAGGCTGCACTCAATATCTTAACAAAACCAAAACATATCTGAAGCAAACAATATCCCAGCAGCTACAGTATTTCCAAGGTTTTATTGATTACAATTAAGAACAAGTATTGAGACAAATTATGCAGCAGGGAGCCAATTAAAGGATAGGTCCAAGTACAAGATGCAGCATGTAAGGAGTAGTGAAATACATGACTGGCCCCTACATTCATGTGGCTCCTAAAAAGAAAGAGAGAACTTAGGTATTTCATTAGCAGTTAAATACTGAAATATACCTTTTGGTTTTGAAATAGATTGTGCTGCAAGCTGGCTGCTATAGTCTGCTACTGTAGAACACTTACCTTCAGGCACATCACTAAAGCTACTGATACCAGAAAGTATGTACTTAAATTAAGCATGGTTTGCTGAACCACAGTATTCTGGTAAAACCAAGTTTTTCGGAAGCAACCTAATAATTCTAGGGAAACAGTGGCCTTTTCTTATCAGTCACTACACAGCAGATGTTTCTCAGGTGGTACAGTCTGCAGAGTGCCCTCAGCATTCACATAGGAAAACTGAATAAAATCAGAACTGAATAAACAAACAACCAAAAATAGTTTTAAACAACTGTTACAAAACAACATGAATTACAGGCCTAGTTCTCCATGATTTTGGGTCATATATATGTAGGGGTTCACAAAAAGTGAATATAAAGTTACTAAGGAAAATAGTACACATTTTCTTTGGCAGATGACTAGATTACTCTCAGGAAACTGGATAAATATTCCTCATACACATAGGAAAAAATACAAACTAAGAACACGTCACAATATATAACCAGGCTAGGACCCTACAAAACCAGAAATAATGTCTAAGTAGATGTTATCAATTGTAATAAAGCCAAATGTAACACCAGATATTCATGTCAAGAATTCCATGTAGAGACTTGCTTGAAGAAAAGGCAAATGTAACTAAGAGTCACAGACACTGGATAAGTCGGCTAAGGAGAGCAGCATAGTTCCTTGGAGTCACAAATTTAAACAACTCATGGTTTCATCCCAGCTGGCCCTCCTTTAAGTGGACTCTATATTTTCAGGGTCATTTAAGTTGAAAATTGTAGCAAATCCAATTTGACCAAAAAGCGTTAAGGCTGAATATGGGCTTCTGAATTCACAAGTGCCATTTTAAAAGCTTTCATCTAATCAGTCTGATACTAAACTACCTATTTCTGGATCACCACAAAGGGTAAAATTTAAAAAATTTATGCAATTCAGAACATCGGTGCAAGTTGATAATATGTTTTCTGTAATTACTTTCAAAATTAATTAAGTAGACAAGTAAGCAAAAGCAAGAGATCACGATGAAATAGTATCTGTCATTTTACTGAATTTTCCCTATTTTACCACATTTTTCAGCAATTGGTACTGTGTACAAATACCTGTCTGTTATTAACACAAGTGTGGGGGAAATTATTATATTCCTTTATTCCCATTCCAATTCCTGAATCTTTATCTACACTTTTTATTTACATGCTTAGTTCTGTCATCTCAGTCTTTTGGTTTTCTGTTATTTTTCTTTATGCCACCATGCCTTATGCCTGCTTAGATTGTGGATTACACTACTGGAGTGAGAACTATGAGATGCTGGCACTGCAAATCTGCCTGGCTGAGGAGGAAATAGGAACTAATATCCCAGATACAGACCAAAGAAACCACATGGAGCTGACAAGAGATAAATAAGATCGTGCTGCTAGAATCACTTGCCTTGCTCTAGAGAACACCAAAATGAGAAGGGCTGACGTTCCCACTAACATTTCAAGGTTCTGAATGTAAAAAGAAATAATTTACTTTAACTCCTTGCAGACAGACATTCACTCTCACAAAAGCACCAAATGTAGTTGAGCAATTTAACAGATGCCATTTTAAATGAATCCTAAGGGTGCAGAAAAAAAGAGAAAGAAGTTGGTTCCATAAATATTAACAAAAAGGTACAGTTCTAATCAAAATCTACATTGTAATGGGATATAGAATTTGATATGTTTCTCTCAGAACAGTTCAGATTGTTACTTATGTTTCTATCAATTCCAAACTAATTATAATGACAGAAAAGAATTTACATATCTTTGGAATAATACATTTTTTTAATTTCCAGTACATGACAGCCTGGGTTTCGTCATTCAGTGAATAAGAGCAAAGCTAAACCAAAGGTCAGATATAATTTGGCATGTGGGAACGTCTCAGAGAATCAGAGAATCACAGAATGACTTGGGTTAGAAGGTACCTTAAAAACCTTCTAGTTTCAAACCCCCTGCCATGGGCAGGGACACCTTGCACTAGACTGGGTTGCTCAAACCTCCATCCAATCTGACCTTGAACTCTTCTAGTAATGGGATATCCACAACTTCTTTGGGCAACCTGTTCCAGTGTCTCACCACCCTCATCATAAAATATTTCCTCCTAGTATCCAATCATTTTTAGTTTAAAAGTGTTGACCTTTCTCCTGCCATTACAGGCCTTGCTAAAAGGTCTCTTTCTTATGATCCACCATCAGTACCTTGCTGATGGTGCTGTTTCAGTAGAGCCAATTCAGACACATAAAATAGGCACAAACACTGAAAGGCTTCTATGAGGTCTCCCTGGAGCCTTCTCTCCTCCAGGCTGAACAATCCCAACTCTCTCAGCCTGTCTTCACAGGAGAGGCGCTACAGTCCTGTGATCAACCTTGCAACTCTTCCTGGGACCTGCTCTAACAGGTCTGTGTCTGTCTTTTACCAGAGCCCCACAGCTGGACACAGTACACCAGATAGGATGGCAGGAGAATTGAGCAAAGAGGCAGAATCAACTCCCTCGACCTGCTGGCCACACATCATTTGATTTAGCCCACGGTAAGATTGGCTTTCTCAGGTGCATGCGCACATTGTCTGTTCATGCTCAGTGTTTTTGGTAATGCAAGAAAGGTTAACCCAGAGATCTCTCCCACATTTGTACTTACAAAAATGTCTAGCTTTAGAGCCATTGACAGAGAAAAACTTAATAAAGAACCAAATACAGATATGCTTCTTACAAGCAACTAATAAACTGCATTGCTTGAAGAAGGTTATGTCTATTAAGCCTTTGTTGCTGCCAAGTGTGGCAGATACTTTCCACTTGTTATCTCCCTAAGAACTTGTCATAGTTTCTCATGGTAAAGATATTTTTATATTTTCTAGTTATTGGTTAGATTATACATGTCACTTACGTGGCAGCAGTTAAAGTGTCTGATTTTACAAATGGTCTATAGTTTAAAGAGGAGTAGTTCTCCTCCTGAAGTGCTATGGGGCCTGAACTTGACCTCCATTTCCTAGTTGTGCCTACTTATAACAAGCCAGTGAATGCCCTGCCATATATTCCTACAGCTGCCTGAAAAAATTCTGAATTACTCAATTAACTTTATATGCATGTTTAAGCTGGGAAAAATTAACTTTCGGTTTTTTAATAAATTAATCATTTCAATACTCATTTTTCCCTGAAATGGGGGCAAAAAGTTGATACCAGAAAACTTTCTAAAGGAAGAAACTTTCAGTTCCAAACTTTAGTTTTGAAAAAATATCTTCTATGCTGTGTTGTGGACTATCCCCCTACCAGAGAAGATACAGTAGATTGTGAAAGGTACAGTCTGCCTGTGGAGCTTTGGTGACAGGGAAATATGAAGACAGGAGTTATCCAGACTATACCTCCTAGAATCCCCTAAACCATAGCGACTTAGATTTATGCAAGAAGCAATGGAAAACTCTTTTAAAAGCCACACTTTCTTAATTACCTTCCCACAGAAGTTAAAAGAAGTAGTGTTCTGTTGAAAATTTTGATTTACCAGAAAATACAGTTTCTGTAAAAAATTCTTAATTAAAAGATTTATCCAGCCATAATATAAATTTATGAGGGTTGATTGGTTGCTTTTCTTCCCTTGCTGGGTCTGTCAGGAGTAGGAGTTCTTGGTCAAACAGCACACTTGAAGACCCAGAGCATTTTCCACCTCAGTTTAGCTACAGTTGTCTTGACAACAGATGTCAAGAAAAAGCTGCCGCAGGGAAATCAGACACATATGCAGAACAAATTTGGGGAAAGACTTCAGGAATGGCAATGTGCAAACATTTGTAATGACATACTGCAGGAGTGCTGAAAACCAATAGTTCAAGAGTTTCAACCCAGAGTTGAAAGCAGCAACTTTTGTAAATACATGTCACCCAAGTTCTCTGCCACATTTTCTGCAGTAGATTTAATGGCTGATAGAAGATATAGCTACATAATGAATGCACATCTCCTTGTATCTTAAAGAAATTGAGAATGACTGTTATGACAACAAAATTTATTTGCTAAGAGGTTAGAATTACTTGAAGTTGCTGTAAGGGTTCATTTCTTAGGTGTCAGTAAGAAAACATTAGCAGAGCTAGCCTTGGGGTTTTTCCATTGCAATGGTCAAAATGAAACAAATTAAAAGCAGAAAATGAGATATTTTGAACATGGGCATCCACATGTATCTAGAGGGACATGTGAGGGAGTTCTGTGACATGAAACCAAATTTGGAAATATTTATACTTTGCTATTTCCATTTCTCCTCTCTTCGCTCTTGGCCTCGCACAGTTATCCTCTCCCAGCTTTCAATGCCTGAAGTGGCTTCTCAAGAAGCTTTCTATCTTCACTCTAGTTTTGCAGCTGCTGCTGCCTAAACTGTATGCATAGAAAGCATGAGTAAGATTCTCAACAATGGCGCAATTAGAAATAAAAAAACGTACCTTCCCTTCTCCTGTTCCCTCTCCTGAATATATAAATCCAGAGACAGATGCTGTTTCTTTTTCTGTGGTCCACAGGCAGGAAGCTATCCTTGGAATGGCAGTATTATCAGTCAGACTATCCCTTTCAAAGCCTTCATTACTGAGCAGTAGATAGAATAAAGCTCTTAAAGTCTTACTGCAAAACTTCTGAAGAGAGGACATACCTTGCAAAATTAATGCTTTGTTCTGAAATTCAGTTATCTGATGTGCTTGCAGAGAGCAAGCCTGGTCTAAGCAGAACTCATCATCAACTTCATATAAGATCATACTGTATTTTCACTCCACCACACTCCAAACTATTTCAGTTCATTTCAATTTTGAAATGGTAACAGCAGCACAATGTCCTGAATTTCACTGCTTTGTACTGTGCTCAAGCCATTTGTTCATGAAGGTTTCTTGCTCCCTAAACTGGTTTCACGTGCAGGCATCAAGACCAAACTCTTTAAAATGAATATTCTGTGATAATATAAGCAGGTGGGGAAAAGTTTTTGGCGTAGATATCACCACTATGCAAACCACACGAGTAGGTTACATTTTGATGGCAGAGACTTAATAACATCCTTTCGATTCAGAAATAGATTGAAAAACATTTTTAAATGTTTTGAAAAGAAGCAACAATCCCAAGTACCTGTGCTTCTGTATATTAAGTTAGAAATGCTGGTACAAGAGATGAAAAGCAAACTAAATATTTAAGCACTGTTTTGAATAGGAGCATTCCCTCCTGAGCCAAAATAGCACTGTTGTGCAGCAGACTGAATAACTCCATTTTAGTCATGATAAGACAAGGGATATATAGGAGAGATTATACAATAGAGGAAATATGCAAAAACCCCCCATTCTCTCTTCTCTGCTCCACTTCTCTATTATCTGGGTGTAATAACAATTCTTTGCTCAATGGCAGTAAGCAGAATTTTAGCTTTCTTTTACAAGGTGCCAGCCAAATTGCTGTACTAATACATAAGGAGCAATAAGATATTCTAAGGGAGTTACCTGATATCCACACAGATGCAACAAAGGGAAGAAAAATGCAGCCTGGGACATTTTATGGAATTCATCTACCTAAAGTATATGAATTTCCCTTTATGGTGTTTTTTTATTTCACTTTGTATGTCTCAGATAGTAAATTCCATTTTATATGCATTTCCTCATGTAATTCTTCCTTCACCATAAAGTGAAATTTCATGTGGTGATGACCCTGCATGTACAACAATGTCACTAATTCAAGATGGCCATTGTCCATTGTCCTCCCTGTCCTCATCTCCCGCTTTTTTTTTTTTAAACAAATTAGTCCCCACTTCGGTTTCCTGGATAGCACTGAAGATAATGCCATTTTTGAGGCTTACATTGAGCATTTAAGAGAAAAGAAAGTAAACAGCAGCAGAAGACATACACAAGATTATAAATTACAAAAATATAAAAGAAGAAGCAATATGAGCAGAGGGTGTTATTAATTCTGTCTCCTAGCACAAAATCTAGGAAATAGCCAATATAATTATTAGGAACTTAAAATAAGTATTTTCCAGAGTGCATAATGTAAGCAAAAAATACAGGTAATTTGAAAAAAAGTGGAATTATGAATCCATGTAAAAAAGCCCATACTATTTTTAGTATAGACTAAAGCAGTATTAAGTACCACTATATGGGTCCACCATATAGGTCTGAAAGCTCCTCAGCACTGCCCTGGTGAATAATGTGAGGATGCACTGCAAGAAGCACCGCTGTATCCTGTATCAGATGTCTGACCAATGTCAGAAATCAGATGTTTCTAAAAGTTAGATGAACAGTCTAGTATGTTACAGCCTTTCTTACATTCTACTTAGATGGTAGATAGTGCAGGCAATAAAATTAGGCAAAAATAACTTCTATTTCATGTGTACACAGCTATAAGAGATTTATTGGCATGTTACTTTGATAAGGTTACTTACAAAAGGTTTAAACTGGGGTGGAAAAAAATAGTATCACCACAGAAGTTTTTTATTGTTTCTGAGTCCCAGTGAAAACAAACATGCAGCAACAGTGTTTTATTTATGTATATGCTGGCAACAACACTGACAAATAATTTATTCATGTCTTAATGTTCCTTCTGGTACAACACAATTTCATCCAAGGACACTTTGGAAAATTCCACAGAGCAACTAACCACTGTTTGTTTGAAGTGCAGACAGTTTCAGATCTTTTTTTAACATTTTGTGGTACCACTGTGCATATTTTAACCGTAGCAAATTAAGCCAATAACTAAAGAACTTCTTCTCCCCAAAAGAACAGCAGAACAAGTCAGTCCCTCAGAAGTTGTAATGGTCTTTGGCATACAATACCGGCAGACAATCATAACTTGGTGCATCTATTAAACAAAAGATATTTGACAAAAAATAAACAACGTAAGTAGACAGGAATCAAAATTCAGTTATCTCAGTTTAGCCCATAGTTCTCCTCTACATTATTGCATCCAGAGAGTCACTGGTTTTCAGATGTCTCATTTTAGTGATCCACAGAGCTTCAAAGAAAAGACTTACAAGGAAGTTATTAGAACCAGCCTAATGGCCTGGGAGCAATGTGCTTCCTTACTTATCCTGAGACAGAACAAAACTGAAGCATTCATTGTATGTGATCAGATGCTGTTCCACATCTCTACAGAGCACCTGTTTGTCCACAACACAAACCATTTTCAAGTCTGCTTTGCAGAACAGTGCTGTTTTGGTCCTAGATACCAGCTGCCTCCCAGTGGTAAGGAATACAGGAAGTGACCGGAAAAAATTGAAACTGAAAGGGAAGGCTGACCAGTGCTGAGGTCCCAGCTTTCTACTCAGCTCCCAGCTTCTGTGCTGCTGCAGTGGTAGTGGTGCTCACTCCAGGACCAGACCAGAGCCAGGCTGAACCCCCTCACACACCCCAGATTGAAAGTACTGAGGGTGCTCAGCCCTTAGCACCTCTTTTTTTTCTTTACAAATCCACTCCTATTTTGCTAAGCAACTTGCTAACACAGATATAGGCTGCACAGGTTCCTCTTAACTAGCTGGAGGCAAGGTGAGTCTGTGTTTATTCTGATCCTTTCGAGAAAACTAGCAGTTAGTCTAAGCTTAGCACAGAGCCTGTTCTTGTCACTTTGACTTTGTCAAATTGTGAAAGAGTTTATATTCCATGCCTTTTCCAAGCAAGGACAAATTTTGACCTGACAAGATAATCTGGGCAAAAGTATTTTGGAATAGATGTAGACTCTCAACGGAAAAAGGTTTTGAAACCCAAGGTCACAAAATATGTACTTTATCAGGAGGTAAGTCTTCACAGTGGGTGTCACAATAAGGGTCAGTTCTTCAGGAGTGGTAGATCCCAACCATGCAATGTTGAGTCCATGATTTATAAGCACAGCAAGACCAGACTAACACCTGGCCTTCTGGAAGATGCAAACAGATATGGGGAAGCAGAAAGAAAGCCCTCAACAAATAAGTAACAGTAAGGAACAAGACTAATCACTGTACTTTCTTGAGTGTCCCAATTACAGTGGTCCTATGATGATAACACAGGCCAGAATGCGCCAGTTAATTAGGCTATTCATGTGAAACCCCTGTAGACAGTAATAGATATTTCTTTTTTGCTGCAATATTGACAACAAGAAAAGACTCTCTCTGGTGGCCCTGAGGTGGCCACAGAAGAGAAGTCAGACCATGGGAAAAGAGTTCATCATGCCTATATTTAAGAATTCAGCTAGATTTAATGCACCAGGTGAGTCATATGAAGTCCTTTAACTATTTGGGTACATAAGAATATTTTAAATCCCTTCTTCTCTTGAGGTGATGAGCAAATTAATCAGTCTGAAGAATTTGTACCTTTTGTGGTCTGCATGCAGCTCTGTAACCTGGATACTCCATTCAAATGCTAGGAGGTAGTGGCAGAGGGCTGTGTTTCTCAAGCTCTGCTCCTTCCCCTCTTTGAATCTCTTTTTCCATTTTTCAGGTGGGAAAGCTCACCTCTAGCCAGGAATGAAAAAAAGGTTTCCTGAATTAACCAAGACATCAAGAAACCCTCAGTAGCATGTCTGCCCCTGCTCCTTCCCTGAACTTTCCCACAAGCACTTGTCTCCTGAAAGGCAGGGCAGTGGCCAAACCAAACCAAATGCTAAAGCAGTCTAAAGGAAATTTCCAATACAAATGGCAACACACACAAATAAAGTCAGACTCCAAGGAGGAGTTTACAAAACAAGAAAAGATTTTAAAACAGGTACAGGCACATCTTTTTGTAGCAAATGGCTTACTACTGAAGAAAATCTGCGGCCTGGAGACTTGAACTACACTTGGCGTCCCACAGATATTTTCACTGGCCAGCGCTCTGTGCTCATTGTTCCTGTGCTGCTGTCATTTCTAGCTAATTAATTAATTGCTTCTAATTAATTGACAGCAGCTTCAGACTGTATTACCGAAGGATTACAAATTAAATATTAATTATGCTTCATTGTGCAGGAGAAATCAAATTAAACATAATCACACTCCATTATAAAGTAAGTACACTAGATGTTTTCCAGAACAGATGCACACTGTCCAAATTATAGCCAATTCTGATATATTGTAAACAAGCTAAGACTCATTTATTAAACTGAAAGTATCACACCTCCCACACAGAAATGCATGAGACAAATGTTTAGAGTTTCAAATTTTCACAGATGGTAGCAAGGAGAAAACATTCATAAGACAAGTATTTCATCCCTGCAGTTTTTAGCACTTACTGGTGTTCCACTGACAGGAAAACAAAATTCCCAACACAGTTTTTCCTGTACCACAGTATCAGTCAAATTGCTTAATTGTCACCATGAGTTTGGCCTGACATCATGCAGAACTTCATCCACAACCATGGGATGCCAGGTATCTCACTCCAAATTGCTAAAACACATGTCTAAGAACAAGTTTAATGCTTGCTCAGGGCAGAAAATATCCTTTGCAATAAGGGCATCTGAGTTTGAAAAAAACAGACTGAGAAGAAAGCCTAGAGAAGTGGAACACATCTCTCAAGAAAAGGGTATCTTCATCAGTGTGGCGCCTTGGAAAGGACAGCTCTGTTTTCCTCCTCATGTTCCATGAAACTTCACCCGCTCTGGGAGAGCAAGTCGAGTATTTTTGGAGGTAGTGGGAGTAAGAAGGATAAAGGAGAGAGATATCTCCAGAGCAACATTTATTTTTTTTTTCTCTCAAAAGACTGACTTCAAAACATCTGATTGTCAGCCTACCCAGTGAACAGAAAATTTATTACAGAAGCTGAGCCAGATCCTTAGCTGATAAAAATTTATTTAACTACATTGATTTCAGGAGAGGTGAGCTTTTGAGGAACCAAGAAAGACAGCACCTTTCTCAACAATACTGCCTACGGATTTAATTCTTTTTAGAAAGGTACTTTATTCATAAACACCTGGGTAAATTTTCTAACAAAAAACCCCCAAAACAACCAATGAAAATAAAACAAAACATGATCCCTATTTTGAAATGGCTTCCAATGACTTTTTACTCATCACGATTTCACTCTACTGATTATCACTAACAAAAGGATCATTTCAGTATACGATAGACTTCAAGAAGGTAAGTATTCTGAAAATACTCATGCAGATGAGTTGTCTCAAAAATTCTCATTCAAGAGCCCCACCAAGTAGAGGCCCTCTGTCAAACACATACATCATGTGTAGCAGCGACAGAATACAACCCTTCAAATTGATCATGTCTGCATGCAAAACCAAATCAATTTATCACAAGTGGTATCTAAAAGAATACGCAGTGTATTATTTTGCATTGTAATAAGCAGTTGTGTCCATATTGTTCTGGGGTCCTACAAGATCAGTCATCCTTGACCTGAAAACACTACAAGTTTATTGTTAAAAAAAATGAAGATGACATAGAGCTATACTGAAAATCAGAGGGACAATTACATCATCTGGATCATTTATTACATTGTGTTAATTGAAATAACATTTTAATGTTCAATAAAATAATACAAATTTGTAAAACAAGAGGGAAAACCTGGGAAATACACTATGAGCATTATTACAGCTAACAAAACACAAGGCTCCAATGCAGTATTACAGCTAATGGATAACAACATCCCTGGGAATATAAGCAGAGGAATACCTATCAAGACTTCACTGATGGTATTTCTCCTCAGTAGGGAGGTGTTTTTGGAGAGCATGTGTATTTTCAGAGTGCTGCTTTGGGTTTTGATGCTCCGAAGGAAAACACCAGCAAAAAAAGGGGAAAAATACTGGAACCACTAGATAATCAGAGGGCTGTAAATCGTGCCTTACAATGGCAGACTTAAGAATTTATGTCTATCTGATCAAAGCAAAGATTAAGAGAAGACTTGATTACACTATACAAGTACTTACATGGGAGATTATTGATAGTAGAGAGTTCTTTAATCCAGCCAAAAAGCCAGTAACATCATTAAATGATGGAAAGATTAAGTTAAACACCAAAAATAGAATAAAGGTAGCAATGTTTAACTGTTAAAATCATTAACCTTGGAAATGTCCTGGCTCCAAAAGTCTAAGAATTATGCACAACATAAACCAGTAGAATTTATGATGGCATAAATACATCCCTCCCGTGTACATCAGTTCTTAAACCTGGCATTTTTTAAAGAATAGTATCAGTCAAAAAGCTTTCTGACATTCTGGTATAAATGAACAAAAATCAAGAACACCTTTATTTCATCATCACTTCTTCAATATTTTACTAATCCTCTGTGTTTATATTATACAAATGTAGTTAAAATTTAATTTATTGTCCAGCATCCTATTCCTGCACAGGTAATCATTGAGACTCAGGCGTGTGCTTCTGAAAACACAGGTACACAGTATTAGCAATACTGAAATACTGCCTTTCAAGACCTCAAATTTTCTACATGTTCTACAGTAGGAGTAGAACTGTTGATATTCCTTCTGTGAAATAATATAATTTAGTTGAGTAACAGGAGGGGCCACTACCTGGAGGTCATAATACTCTCAACCAATCTTCATGAAAGATTTACATCAAAACACCTACAGGCATGTCAAAAAGTACTACGTGTACACATCATAATCAGATTATTGATGAAAATTTTTCAGGTTATACTGCTACAAATTTAAATGTGTTCATCTTCAGTTCTCACATGGGACCTGCAGTCTATTACAAGATGCAGCTTTACGCTCACTGCAGACACTTCACTGTCATTTAGCAGTCTGACAACAAAACCAAAATTATACTAGTGACATACAACAAAAATGTGTTACCTACAGGATTTGGAAAAAGAAAACCATAATATGTGTACACTTGTGGTGATAAACAGTATAAAAATTGTGAAGACAAGGACAGATACTGAACTATTTTAAGCGTTTGAATGTTTAATGTGTTCCATGACACACATGCATGTGTACGTGTGGGTGTTAGAGAAACTGAGAGGAGCCGATTTATCCTGTTAAACTTTCCAATGTTTCCTTCTTTGGATATTTATAACAAGATGTCACTCCTTAGGGTCAGGGTACTGATGGCTTATTTAGCTAATAATTTAGGACTGTAGAGAAAACATTTGATTGAATATATTCAGTCCAGTGTCTGTTAGGTGCTGTATGAGTGAATGAATGAACTGAAGACAGTTGTATGAGTGAATGAATGAACTGAATGAAACCAGCAGCTTGTCTTTAGTATAGATTTTCTAACAGGAGGATTTGGACAGAACTACAACACACAGTGTACCCCAAGAAATGTACGATGGTATCTCTGCTGTACCACAAAAAAGCTTGCAAAACATTTAATTTTCTTATGTCCATGTTTTGCATGTTTCTTTCAGCAGTGTCTTTTAAAGAAAAGACAAGATTTTATAATAAAAGATTAGTAAACAGTTTGACTGAACAAGATTTTATAATAAAAGATTAGTAAACAGTTTGACTGAAGTAAATTTGTAAATTTGCTGATAAAACTGAAATATCTTTATGAAGGATTCACCAACCTTTGATCCATCCCCCACATAACTCTAGCAATTCACAATCTCACTTACTCTTTTGCAGCTTTGTGTACATTTTGCATATGATCCTTTCTATGTATTTAGCAGCATTGTGAGAATGACAAAATATTCATTCTCTGATGGATATTTAATTGTTTGATACAAAGGCCTGGTACTTGCTGCAACTCTTAAATAATATATACTGAATCAAAAGCTACTATTGCAAATAGAACAGCACAGAAACAGAATCCCAAATAGAAGTCTTTAGTCTACTTCACAGGTTCTAATATGGAAGGCGTTCCTTTGATCATCCTCGCTGCACTTCTTTACACATTCTTGAGCTCTTCATACTATTTTCTGAAGGGGGAACAGAACCATGTATAGCACTCAAGATGCAGGAGCATAATTGGTACAAAGAGTCACCCAATGATTTCTGTTTTATTCTAAACTCAATTCCTCTTTCTCTGCTCTTTTTTAGTTATTCTTTACATTCTCTTCCTTGGCCTCTCCTCACTTTTGCACTGACAGTTTTTATACAACTATCTATGTTAGCTCCAAGCCCTGTGTCCTGAGCAGGAATAGCTTGCCACCGGCCATTTTGTCATCTAATAACTTAGTATTGTGAAATCCTTCTTATCTCTTTGCAATGAGTGCTCATTTTTGCTACACAGAATATCCCAGAACCATCAAAACCTTTGCCATTCTGCTCCTTACCCTCCTTTCCAGTACACTTCTCCAGGCACTAAGCAGTGCAAACATCAACACAGATCCCTTTAAGACATGCCAAACAATATCCTTTCATTTTAGAGCTATCTGGAACCTGTCAGAATACTGAATTTTTAATGAGTTTAGTAACAGCCACTTTTAGTTATTATAATGCAGGAATCAGGAAAAAAGTATACTGTAAGTCAGGGGGAAAAATAAGCAAAAGAAACAAACAGGTCGTATTGAACACCAAATGCCTGCAGTAGGGAACAAGGTAATCTCCCTTAACTGTAAACAGCTTCAAAAAGCCTTAATAAACACTGTGAGAAACTCATGGATGAAGGAAACACAATTCTATGGAAAAAACCCCTATTGTAGCAGGAATACTTTAAATCCAAAAGTGACTACCACCTCTTAATTTCATTACTGGTGTGAGGAGTGCTGGTATAGGGGATTCAAACATCCTCCCTGAGCTCTGTGCCCCTCCTACACAAATCTTACTGCTTTCTCCTTCCCATGCTCTTGCAACACAGTCAGCTACAGGGAACTGAGGGAATTTGAGTTGCATCAATTTCAGTATTTATTTATCTTATATTAAAGCAAATTACAAGAAGCCAACTACTGTGCTCTGCCTCCAAGGCACTCACCTATGCAGCCTACAAGGTGCATTATTCTCCCATCTTCCAACTCTTTCCTGTAGCCCCAGGAGTAGCTTATGCCATGCTCATGACACTCATTCTCCTTCCAAACACAGGCACCTTTGTTACAGACATCAGCAGAGGTTTAAACTAGAAGTCCTTCTGACCATAGCAAAAACAAAAGAAAGGAATAAAGTTGTGCAGAGTGAGGTGTATCCCAGTATTCATCAACTGTTAGATGAGCACTGATGGAAGCAACCAAAACATCGAGGCTACCAGGGGTTCCAAATGCCTTCTCTTTCAGTACATCTTTCTGTCCTAGTGTGTGTGTCATCAACAGAGGACAGGTGTCTCTGGTGTAGGATATGTGAGCTCTGCCAAACTAATTAATGTTCAGAACAAGGTGATACCTAAGAGCCCCCAGTATACAGGCGGTTGGACTGGATAAAGGGTAAATAACAGCCTCCCAGACAAAGCTCAGTGGACTGAGGAGCAAGTTTGCCCCTAGAAGTGGGTTAAGGGAGGCTTTCACCTAAATCACAGCCTGCACTATGGTGAGAACTGTGTGACTGGGCACTCAGATCCGCATAAATGCCACTTACAAACAAGACTCAAAATTGGTTATGCACTTTTCTAGTATTTTTTAATTAAAAATACTGCCTAAAAATCAATCCCTGTGTGTCTTCATTTACCTGGGAAATACTTTTATCAGTGTAAACCAGATTTGGATCCATCCTGCCTTTCGAGCCATCTATTTGACTACAATGCACAAAAAAGGAAAGAACAGGTGCAAGAGAAGGTATTTCTCTACATTTGGTCTTATAATACCTAGATGCAAAGTACATTGTCAATAATAACACAGAATTATTACAGGGATCAAAACTGCTCACTGGGTTAAAAGATTATCAAATAATCAGAATAAAGCAGTTTTCAGGTTTCATTACATGTACATGAAATCATAGTTTAAGCAGTCACAAAAAATTGCTGCAGAGTAATAACTCTCCTGGTTCACATTAATTTCCCTAAATAATAAAGGAAAACAAATTCTTTGCAGACTTTTGGGATTATACAAAAAAAAATACACTTATGAAATAGGTGTTTTGCAGAATTAACTGCTAGGAGGACTTCTATTTAAAACATGCATTGTACTGAATCCCTGAGTTACTCTTGTCTTGATCTTTATACCACAAAACAGAGGGGAGCCAAACAGATTTCCTGTTGGACAGAGGAAAGGAAAAGAGAGAAAATCAATCCATGGTATGTTAAATTACCTCAAACACATCTTAGAATTGACAAAGCATTAATATAGAGAGTTTACTTTTACCATAAGACTCTGGATTTTAATGAGAGGAATCAATTATCCTCTCATCAATTATCAGGGTAGTTTCCCTGTAATCTAAGGATTTGAGCAGGTCAATCTGATTCTTTCATACCTACCTCAATAAACATTCATTTCTTTTTGTTGGCTTGTTATAGAGTTTTCTCATTGAAAGCAAAGAACAACCAAACTGATAAAAATCAGACAGCTTCAATTAAAACTACTGAAGGTTGAGATGATACAAAATCTTACAAATCATGAATTTAATACACTTAGTGTAGCCATTTGTTTAAGTCAGCACAGTGGGCTCCAATTAACATTTTTAAACGTGTATTTTCTGCAATAGTCAGAGAAGTAGAATCGCTATTTGCAGGGTGACAGAAATTCAATATCTATATTTAATGTTTGCAAGCCTACTGGAAATTCAGATGTTCTACAGGATATTCTTAGTACTGCTGTAAAGGTGCAGACACAAATTTTTCAATGACACTGGAAAATAGCAAGTCCAAAAATCAGGAATAAGCTCAACCATAAGAAAAATTTTACTCCCTAGGGACAGAAAGCATTTTATCTTTGCCTTGAGCATGCGTTCAAGTCACCAATAAAACTCAAGACTGATAACTGGCTCAGCTGTTACCTATACTGTTGTCTCCCTGAATAAAACAGGGACAAAAGAGGGGAGTTGAGTCATGGTGCAGCTGCAACACCCAGCGTGAAACTAATCCCAGCTGAACTGCACAATTGATAACAGTTACCAGCATACACCCAATTAGGTGGGATTAATAAATGATTCCATCAAATAGATGGTACAATTAAATAACAGCAGTTAACTGGTATGTGATTTATGTAGATAAAAACATTCAGACATGTCAGATGTAAACTTTGCATTAATGAACCTTATACATAGCCATTTTGCATCCTGATGAAGTATTAAGCCAAGAACTCTGGAATTGTGAAAAATAATGTTACACATCCTTTGATTGTCAACATTTTGATCCAAAAAACAAAAGCTAGCATTCTGAATCACTAATTTTGAATTTCATCACAGCCCTACGTATCTCAATAGACTTTTCTGTACACATTTTAAACCACATTTTGTAAAGATCATGTATTTTTGCCATCAGCTGTGCATGTGTCACTTATGCAGCAGAGATTACCTTATGCTTTAGAGTGGATTATCTGGCACCTGAATGATTAATTCATAGCAGTTTAGCTATGGACAGACTCGGTGTACTTTACTCACATGAGAACCAATTCACAGTAGATTGTTCTACTGGTTTAAATGAGGTCACAGGAGGGCTAAAGCATTCCTCAAGGAAATCAATACAACAAAATCTGACGTTAAATCCAGCCTTATGTGTTCAGAAGTTGCTATTCTCAGTAAATCAGAGTCTGGAATCTTTCTTTGTTGATATTTCCAAGAGATACATCTCACAGCTGAAATATTGCTAGTTATGTGTGAAGGAACTGAGCAGGTTACAGAAAACTATTAGTGTTTTACCTAGTTTCCCAAACATTTGGAGTAAAGACCAAACAAACTCAAAAAGCAATATTTTATATACTGCACTGAATCCCTCATCAGGGAAGCAACTTTGGACATATATAGCAATATCTCATCTGTCACTTATCTACATACATAAAGATTCTAGTACAACATATGGATACCAACTTCCTTAAAAATTATTTATCAGTTAGACAAATGTGAGTAACGGATAGAAGATTTCAGCAACTGAAAATGTGCAGATGGCAATGTAAATAACCATATAGTTTATAGTCAATATATTCTTTTGTGGGACTTCAACAATACTCAGTATTATTTTGTATATTTTTGCCTCTTCATTCAAAAGCTCATGAAAGGCAGAAACAGCTTTTTTTTAGTAATTCTGATGCATTCTACAAATGACAAAAGACATGAGGGGTAACTTTAAAGCTATTGTTAATTCCAAATTACAATTTATGTCTGGCAAATGAATCAGGTCTTGTTAAAAAGCAGATTACAAATGTTTAGCCACAGTGCCCTCTAGCTGTCTTAATTCTGATTTTACAATTTCAATATAGTTTTCATGGAAGCAAAAAATCTCTGGATATACCAGCACCTAGAGAGAGTACAGGTATTGCCACCTGTGAACCATCTACCCGATTATCCTTATCATGATGACTTACCCACCCCACCCCCCAAAAAGCATTTCTCTAACATCTAATGAACAAAACATACTTTTCTTATTGAATTTCCCAGCCTAAAAAGTACAGATCAGGAAACCAGTCTGAAGAAAATAGAAACTGATTCAAAATTTTCATTGGGACCCAAAGAATCTCAACAAAAAAGAATGGGTCTCTGGCTTTCACTGCTTTTTACTTCTGTGTGCAATCCATACTGTCTGTTTTGAATTGAAAGCAGCAGCAAAGAGCAGCACATTTGGGCACACTTGGAAAGGTGGGCTGTTAAACGAAGGAATGAAGGCCAAGCTCCCTTCTCAGATGACACCAGTCAGTTGCAAACAGAGAAAATTCAGTTTATCATGTATTTTCTTAATCCAGCTGGGTCACTTAGGGAACTGGGTCACTGTTCAAAGGCCATGTCTTTCAGAAACACTCCCTGATGGACACTTGATTTTCTCTTCCTCCTTCCTTCTCTTGAGAATACTTTTCCCACTTCCAACTTCTTAAACCCCAGCCTTCAATTAAAACCTGATATACTCAGTGTCTTGCTAAATACTCCTTCACAACTGCATTCTCTGTAAACAAGAAGCATTCAGCTTCTTTCTTAACCTTTAATGGACAAGATGACTTACAGGAATTTTTTAACCACAGTCACTTTCATTTCAAAAAACACCAGGCAATTGCAAAACTTCACAAAATAAGGATCTATTTAAACTATTTTGCAATAGTTTAGAATGCAATAGAATCCATCTTCTATGGATTGTGCCCCCAATGTGCCCCCAGTCCCTCTGTAATCCTGAAGTCTGACCAGTGCTTTGCGCAAAGTTCCTTCTTTGGATTTCTTTTTCCAGAAAAGCTGAGAAGAAGGGGTGAAATTGGAAAACCTAGGTAAGAATCACATAGTTCCTAAAAACATTTTAAATTCGCTGTCCCAGCCTACTGTAATTTTTAGTGTATAAATCCTGAGCATAACTTTGTGGTAAACAAAAAAAAAAAATTTTTTAATAGTAATTTTCACTCTATTCTCATTTTAAATAAAAAGCAGCTGGAACTAGTAATGCCAGAGGAGAACATGCAATTCTTTGCAATGTTCAGTGCGGTTTCGGCACCAAATGCGGTTTCTCGGTCTGGGACAGGCGGCGAGCCTTGAAACCGCACCAAAGGAGGCTGCCGCCGCGAACCTCACACACCGGACTGGGCGCTGCAGTGAGTGCCGCCGGGGCAGCGCGGAGTGCCTCAGAGACGGAGGCCGAGCAGGAGATGAGGCGATTTAAAGAGATGTAGTCTCTCTGGTCAGGATCTAGTGGTTTATTAAGGAGCGGCGGGGCGGTGAGGGTGCGTGGGGTCGGGAAGGGTCGAAGAGGATGGAGCAAGCTGGATCCGGGATGCAAAAGAGCGCAGAACACTGCCGAACACGGGGTTAAGAACTGGGTGCAGGATGGGAGAGGTTTACATGGGAGAACCAACCGGGATGCGAGGGATGCAGGATTGGCAGGGACACCAGGGAATGGGGATGCAAGGAGGGAGGGTACAGAACTTTGAAAACTAATGGTGAAACTCAGCTAGAAGGAACAGAGTAGAACATTCTAGCTATTAACTCCATATAGGATAAAGAGGAGGAGAGATCTATAACCAATGCTCTTGTTTTGTGATGCATCTTAAGGATGCCAGCTGCAAGGTGTCCTGGGTGAGCATCTTTTTGTCACCCTAAGCTAAAGGTCTCCTCAGACCCAGTGTGCTCCCTCAGGTTCATCTGCCTCCAAACGCATCTGAGCCAAGGCCACTGCAACAGTTCAGAGCTACAGAATTCAAGACATCTCCTTGACACTGAGTGCAATCTGCTTATTTAATACTTATGTTATATTTATGGAGCTGCAACATGAGGCAAAGTGGAACTAGGAGAACTTAGGTCTTACCATCCACTATGTGGAAATACCCCTCAGGTATGGCTTCTCTCCTGGACACAGGATGCTTTCAGCAATAGATTAAAAACAAGGCTTTCCTCAACCCTGCCAATATGAGAACTGAGCGTTTACTGTCCAATTCCTTGAGGAGGTAAACAGCTCTTACTTGAAAAAGTCCAGAACTGAAATATCTAAAAAGACCAATGTTTCTGAGTCACAAGAACTGATCATAGGTGGATGGGTTGTGTAGGTGTTAACCTTCAGTTTATAGTATTTTGGTTTCACCTTACTGGCAGTTTTGGGTCTTTTTCTGCATTTTTCCTATCCTAATTTCCATTCACATTTTGTATGCATATATGGAAATTGTTTCAGCATGGAATGCTACTGGTGGGTATATGTTGTGAGAAAACCACTTTTAATTATCAACTATATAACTCTGAAAAAGACTTTCAGATAACTTTGTGAGCCCAAGTACTACATATGGCCAGAGGTTAAGTAGAGTATTTTCAGCCCTGAAAATTTCAGGCTTTTGTGATATGTTTTTGAAGTCTCTAATGTGAAGTTGTTTGTGGTTTTTTTGGGTTGGTGGTTTGTTTTTTTTTTTCTGTTTAGCCCCAAGCCAGTCTTGCAAGCCTCAGTAGTAAGCCCAGGGAGCACAGCACATGCAGGTCACTCAGAGCTGGTGTCACAGAGTCACAAGTGCAGGTCACTTTGCTGTCACATTGCTCAAGGGTGGAGCTGCCATCCAGGGAGGCCCAGGAAGCACACACAGCACCATCCTTCACTCCTCTAGGACAAGAACATATCTGTACAATTCCCTCACTGTACTTCAGAGCAAGGTGGCATCCTCCTGCTACTGCAGAGTACTAAAGGAATATTCCCTTTCTTAGCCTCACAAGCATTTCGAGGCAAGAAAAAGGTTCTTTTGATTCTATTATCATTTATTCATCTCTGTAGAACTAATTGTACATGTCAAATGCTGCTGTTACCGAGCACCAATTTCTGTTCTCAGTAACCATTATATGTTAGACACACTGGAGGTATTACAATGGGTCACCTGAAAGAAGCAGAACCTATTGTGCATCTTGACTCTACTTTTCAGAGCATGTGTCACTGAAAGTCATTTTATCACAATTCATTTTACAGGTTGCTTCCATTTAGGTAAGTTCTAACCATGTCATTTTCAATGTTTCATTATAACTTTTACAACCAGCAGTGCTCTCCATCACAGTCATGCTGATTCTTTTACAGATAAAATGTCTCTAAAAATAAATTCCTAACCTACACTTTCCTAGGTGAGCACTGGTAAGTGGCAAAACGTTTCTAACCAATACTTAGAGATTTTCTGTAAGAAATCTTTGCATGGAAAATTTTTGGATCGGAAAATGTTTGTATCCTAAGCTACATTAACCTTTTTGCATACCTGTATATCACTACAGCATGCCAATTTGGAATTCTTGCACTCAGCTATTTTCAAATTCTTTCATTCCAAAAATGGTGAATTGCATTACAAGTTTTACATACTTTAAAAAAAAAAAAAAAGTGAAAAATTCTTTTAATAATTAACTCCCAGTAATGCATTTAAGGAAAGTTAAATATATATAGGTATATATATATATAGATATATATATATACATATATATAGGTACCAATTCACAAACAAATTCAACCACACTAAAATATACTGTACATTCCTCCTTTCACAGAATATTCTTGCAAAATGGACAAGATAAATATCTCAGTGGACATTACTGCATATTGTCTGAATAATACTGAAACTTTCATGTTAATTATAAAGCTTTAACACTAAATTTAATTGAAGAATGATAACACGGGGGAAGCTTTGGGCAAATTAATTATAAAAAAGTACTTTTCATTAATTTAGCATTTTTTCTTCCATCTGGAACCACCATAAGTAGTTATTTGTACATTATTCAAAATGATCTTTGAATTCTTGAAGCATTATAGACTGCTTGTTAACTTTTTTACAGCAAGTATTGAATGTTTCATTGAAAATACCTGCTTCAATTTGGTGGTGCTTTGGCTACTTATTTGAATGTGAAGTTCCTTTGGGTGCTGAAACTACATAATACACAGTTCTGATAGAAATATAGAAAAATGAAAGAATGGGAGTAAATCCTGTCTCAAAACTTTGTCCACTGTTACTGCACAGCAAATAAAAGCATTCACTGCAAAACCTAGGTATAAGCATAGTAGGGAAAAGGCTGAAAATATGTAATGCTGTGAAAAACACTGAAGATATTTTAAGACACTATTTCTTGTTAACCTGCAAAAGAACGTAGAGGGCTGCAGCTATTACCGAGTGAAAAATCCTGGATCTTCTAGTAGGTATTCTGACTAAAGAATTCAAGATTTGGCACTAAGACTCAGAGAAAAAACCAGCAATCTGACAACTCAACAAGAAAGAAAAAAATAAATAAAGCAAGAAAGCCTTTAAGCTCCTCACGACTTTTGTAGAGTAAATTTTCTGTATCAAATATTGAAAAATTCTCCTCCCTCCACAAATTTGCTGTCTTTTTTCCTGTTGGGGGCCTAGTATGAAGTTTTCTCCATACTATGAGTATTGCTAAGAGAAGACTAAGGATTCAAGTCCAATGCCATGGTGAGAATGCTGATAGTTTCATTTTAGATTAACTTAGGTAAGTATCAGATAAAATAATGCAAGTAGCAGGAATGAGATACAGTATTGCTCTAGCATCTCAATTTGTGCCCATTACTATCTCGTAAATATTTCCAATGTGTTCATGTCATTCATGGAGATCAGAACACTTCTATATTTTCAACCTCTCTTCTTTCACAGGAATATACCCAAAGGTTTCCTAAAAACTCAAAAACTGTTTGTAGCTTCCATTTCATAGCCAAAATATTAGAACTAACAAGTCTGGGTGACAAAAAACTAAAAAGTTTTATTAAAAAAATACATAATTTCTAGATTGGAAAAAGGTAGTCAGTTTTTAATTTGCATCAAATATTTATAACTTCACATGCACAAGCATATCTCTTAGTCTGCTGATTTGCAGAAGAATGAACATATTAATAAAGAGGTGTCACCCACAAGTGATATCCTGTTTTAAGAAAACCTGCATTAACCTTGCAGGTTGATCACTAAAGTATTTTTTTGTTTTATTTACATGACTCTTAGAGATTCTCTTTTAGAAGACCTAGAAAACAGGCAATTGCTGAAAAATGCAGGTAAATATTTTTTAAATTGACTACTTATTTTTGTTACAGCTGTGTTTTTAGGGTGATTGATGGTTACACCACCAGATAAAGCAAGGGGGAGACATGCATTATCACTTGCTAAATTCAGACATTTCTATAAAAATGTTTGTGGAGTGATTTTTCAAGATGACAACAAAATGTGTCGTACAAATGTATGTACTTTTGGGAGGGACTGCAATCTTAAACGCTTAAATAAACTCAAGTCATATTTTCTTGGAAAGCAAACCTGGTTTTCTATTTTCCTCCATTATCCCTTGTACTACCAAATGATGCAGAAAACAGATAGTTCATATTGCCCCCTCTAGCAAGAGCAGATCAACCACCAGCACTAGGGCCATAATCTGGTAAGAATTACCTCAAATGCTCAATTTAATTCACACAAGCAGTCACCTTCAAACACAAGGCGGTTGATGCACCCAGAACCCTCAGAAGGGCACTACAAGAGACCATTATGCTGTGTTACCCCATGGCAGCTGAAAGCACGACGTGGGCCAAATTTATCTGAATCGCATCAGCTGCTGCCATTCCTGCTGCCAGGGGAGACCAAATGCCTGCAAAATTTCTTCCTGCACTTTCCAATTCTTTCTCTTCCCTGCCACGGCTTTCATGTTCAGCAGCCTCCATCACAACTGCACCCTCCGCTCCAGCAGCCTGACAGGGCTGGCAAACAGGCTGCCTCCCCATCTGCTGCTACCACCCACCTCGCTGCTGGCAGGCATGCTGGGCACAGGTGGGCTCTCTTCTCCCCACTCCTGTTCCGGTGATAAGAAAGAGAACACAGCAGCAGTACCTAGAGCAAGCAAATGTCTCACTAGGGTGGCAGATGGGGTACACATTTTTGTATTCCAGGTACTTCCTATCTTCAGGGCTTTCAGCCAAAATGAAGGATGAAAAGTGTCAAGCCTTTTCTTCTTTAAAAAGTGCTTTTTATGGAAGTGTTCATTATTAAATTTCTATTTTTAAAACAGTGTTTATCTCAATGTCCTCCTATAAGCTGAAAGCAAACAAGACAGTAATGGATCAGCTCCTCAGCTAATGGAAATTGGCACAACTTCCTCTCAGAAGATAAACCTCAATTTCAGTTTTCCCTGGCAAAGGAGAAACCTCTTAGTAGTGCAGATTACAGCTTTACAGATTTTCTAGCTCAAGGTGAGATGACCTATGGACCTGTTATCCCATACAAGAAGACGCTATGCTTCACTCAGACCATTCTAAAAGGATTATATCCTAACAGGCCTCAGGAGGTGTCTTTGGACTCCAGCCTCCTACACAGAGATACTACCCACACACACGTGGCCTCACCTCATGAGCTGCAAATGCAGGGCAACCCTCTGACTTATTCCCCAGATTGTTTCCGTCTTTGGAACTCAATAATCTGGGTGAGGGAAAAGTATTTTTCAGTCTTCAGGAGACTCAACTCGTGAGTGTCCTGGGCAAAGAAAACCAGATATGGAGGCAGCAGCAATGCTATAGTTCCTGAAATGGCAAGAGGGCTGATGGAGCAGAGCATTTTCACATAATCCTACTGGACAATGCCACAGCAACAATGCCCAGTGTGATTAAGGGAAAACACTCTCAATGTCTACATGTCGGTTCAATACAAAGGGACGTGAAACAAGAAAAGTGATGCTGTAGCCACCACCTGTACCTTAGAAAAAGAAAAAAATATGTCAGTGATTGCCCACACAAAAGGCAGAGAAATCTACCTTATTCTACCTACGATGTGAACAGAAACACTTTAAAAATGGCAACTTAATAATATCAGAAAATGAACAAGCTTTTTCATTGTCTTATATATGCAATTTCATACTAATACAAACATGAATTGGCCTTCTGAATATTTTAAATTGTAGATTTTTTTTCACTTTAAATGAGCATAATATTTTAAAAAATAATAAAAAGCAAATACAAAATGTGTAATAGTGCCATCAATTAACTTTTTCATAAGGTTTAACAATATTGTGCTGTGATCAACTTAGCTAGTCATTTATCCCTAGCACTGGAAAAAATATTTGTTCAAAAGGAGGAACGGGGAATCAGTCTATAAAGGCTTAAGACATTCCCACAGTCACATTGGTCTCACCATGGCAACACCACAGGATAGTTAGGACACATCCACAGGGCTACTTGTCCCTCTGTCTTGGGCTTGAGCAAGACCCCTCTTGTGCTGGACATGCCTTTGGCTCTCCCATGTTTCTCCCATCGCAGCCTCCAGCATCCTTTGTACTTGCTGTTCAGAGCTAACAGGTCTGGCTGGGCTTAGCACTTACAGTTCTTCCCTCTGGCATCTCTTATCAGTGACAACCTTCTTGAAACCAGAGACATTGACTTTGGCAATAGGAAAAAAGCTCTTAGAGGAAGAGGGGTTTACAACAGTGCTACAACTATAATTCTTACCTAAACACTTACAAGTACCTGAGACTACTTCAGTCAGCCCACATGACAAGTACCTAACTCCCAAGTTGTGTCTTCTGCCTGAATCTTGACAACTCCTTCCAGAACTGATATGTGTCACTTGAATCTCTGTGGTTTGGCCTTTTCCTGTAAGCTATCTAAAAGAGTTTACACAAAAATAATTTGGCTTTGATATTTTTTTTTCCTGACTGTTTGGTGTTCTCCTTCAAAAATTTCAGTCATTCTATCAAAGTGATTGACATTGCTCTCACCCTGATTGACCTGTATTATGGATATTTAGGATAACAGAGAGCCAATTGTGCCACAGGATTTTTTGGCAGTCTTTCACCCAAACAACCACAAGGTACTCCTGGGATATCTTTACGGATAAGGGAGCTCTTTGGTATCCTGTCAACATCCATCCTCCCTGGATGTTGGAAAACGCAGTTTTCCAGCAAAATTTGTGTTAGTTGAGCAGGCCTGAACAAAGCTTCAGCATAGGCAGGCCTCAGTAAAAATCCTAGTAAAGTGTTGTGAGAAGCTAAAACCTGAGAACACAGCTGTGTTTCTAGGCTGTGGGAAAAATGTTGTGAAAACAGATAAGGAGTCAGAAGTGTTATGAGAAAAGAATAGGGAGTCACCAGAAAGATCCCCCCTGAATATGTGAGAACAGACTGCAGATACGTGTGTAACTATAATTAGTAACATCTGTAACAGTATATAAGTTTCTCGTTTGGTGAAATAAACTGGAGCTTGCTTATATCTCACACTGAGACTGCCGCAAGTTCCCTCACACCGCTCGTCACCTGGGATCTATGGTGATTCTATTTCAATTGCTTTGTGATGTGCAAGACCTCCTTTGGACTTTCTCTGCAGAGAGCGTGGTTTGGGGAATGAGTTTCTAAATTTTTAAAAGGTTTGGGATTTCAGAATTATTATCTTGTAAATACACCTAAATTAAGCATTTTCTATTCTTTGCCATTTCCTGACTTAGAAGAGGTAAATCTTGATAAAGTCTACTTCTCAGAAAACAGAAGCAATATGGCAGATTTAGCGCACAGAGAGGTACTTTTTGACCAGGTGGGAGTAAGTTTAGCTATAAAGGTTGAAACACTGTGAACTAGCTTGAAATTTCCAATTACTTTGATTTTCAAGTAGTAATCCTGGCTCAAGACACTTTCCAATCACAGTGACTTGGAAAATATGGTTTCTATTGCTGCTGTGATCTCACTAGAGACCTGTGCTTCAGCTGGGAGGACAACCTGCAATAAAAAGTCTAACTTGAAAACCTCTTACAGACTGCATTCTTACAGCATTTTACATCCATAATTTGCGTAACCATATTAAACTTTCTTCCTCTATATACGTTTACATAATGTAAACCTGTCACAGGCTATGCTGTTCGGACACTATAAATATTCTAAGGGAGCTCCTGTTTTCCACACACAGTTTGAGAATGACTGATGATGGCCCCAAAGGATTAGTCTCTGACAATAGCATAGAGGGATTATGGATTTGGAATCTTTCCTTCCAGCAGTTCACAAAAGCTTGAACTTTCTGAAGCTCACAGTGTAACACTATAATCTTTGCCAAATATCAAGCATGACTATGGTATAAATATACAACTACACCAAATATTCACAAAGGACACATCAACATAAAGCTCATGAAATATATGGCTAGGTAGACACAGCTATGAAAGTATCGTGGAGGCATAATATAGATCCACTGTGGGCCCTGCAGCTCTGTAGAATAGCACCATGGTTCAGAAAACAAAGTCTTGTTTGTCCCTAAATCTTGCTCTAAAATTATGCTAATGATGGCTAATCCTTGACTCTAATGAGCAATCAAACAAACTGAAGCACAGAATCCTGAACAACATGTAGCACAAATCCTTGAGTAAATACACATTTCCAGGGAGACAATAATCTGTATCTTGGGGAAAAAGGAAAAGGAGCAGTAACAATTTGGATAAGGGTAAAGTATTTAACAGAAAGCTATTATTGTGGCTTTTGAACATATAAATAGATTTTTCCTTGTTTCAGCTTCCTAAACAAAATGCAAATGCTCTTTACATGCATTTGTCAGCTGCAGAGTGTAATTGGGTCCCAATTCACTAAATCACTCAAACCTTAACTAAATTTAGTTAAAGTAGTATTTTTATGTCTAAGGAATTTCCGCAAGTAATGTAAACTGAATTGTAATTTCACACATTTTCTGTGAAAGAAATGAGCAGTAAGAGAAGATAAAACTATACCAAAAAAGATGTACTCTCTCCTAGTGCTTAATAAGAATAACCTAAACCATTTGACAGCACAGGTAATAAATTCACAACAAACCCTCTCCTGACACATGCAACACTCAAAGAAGACAATCCCAACAATTTGTATTATTGCTCCAGTAATGGGACAATTTTCGGCTAAACAGAAAATGAGTCTGTATCTGCTATTTTAATGACACTTTACAGCATTGAATAATGATGGACCTGAACATCCTTTGGACAATTGAAAATTTCTTCATCTAAGACAAGACACCTGACATTTGTGAGACAAGCAGTCACAACTTTGATTTTTGGATGTCAAATGAAAAACACATCACTGTGTTGTAATGTTAAATATCAATGCATTATTTACTGATGAAGGCTCCCAAAGGAGAAAACGGATTTCCTTTAGGCAATATATTCTCCACTTAAAGTGATACATGTAGGTACTGACTTAGGATACCTCAAATATGCTAAGTGTACAAAAGTCGTACATAAATGACAAAAATATGGGACAGTACCTGGACAGTTCCAGACTCAGAATTCCTTTAAAGAAAGAGACAATAAATTAAGGGCTCTGAATTTGATTGTGGCACAGAAAAACCCAGGAAAAAAGATAGATAGCGAGGATCCCCATATACTTCCACGGGATGTAGCTTGCTAAACTGCGCCCTTTGCTGCCACCACGTGGCCTTGCCACAAGACACTTTTTGATACAGATAAAGTTTCCTCCTTTCATTTATGTTTCAAATTCAGCCTTCAACAAATAAACCATGTTGCTTATCTGTTAAGTGTTACACAGCTCAAAACTACTGCTTAAATTCAAGAATCTAAATGACCTAAGGTAACAAACACCCAAGTCCCTCACTTTTTAAAAAAGTATTCAATGGTACTTTGGGAACAGATACAGTCACCAGATATTCAGCTCTGACTACAATGATAGTGACCTAACCTACAGGGGATCAGTGCCCTACACTGTGAAGTATCTAAAAGGAAACATCACTAAAAAAACCAATAGTGACTTTCAATTTAAAAAGATACATTCCCATCTGTCACCAAATTTTTATTTCAAATAGTCACTTTCACCCAGCAGACAGCTGTATAATATGCAATCAAACACCAGCAATTTCTTCATAGAAGTATAGAATCATTAATGTTGGAAAATACCTCCAAGATAATAAAATCCAACTGTTAACTTAGAACAAGTGTATTTACCTAAACTATATCCCAAGGGCTACATGCCTTTTGAACACTTCCAGAGACAGTGATTCTACCACTCCCCTGGGCAGTCTGTTCCAATGCTCAACAATGTTTTCTGTGAAGTACTTTCTCCTAATATCCAATACACACCACCCTGGCACAATTTAAGGCCATTCCCTCTCATCCTGTCACTAGATGCCTGGGAGAAGAGATGGACCTCCACCTCACTACAGTCTCCTTTCAGGTTATTGTAGATGGTGAGGGCATCTCCCCTGAGCCTCATTTCTCCAGGCTAAACAACCCCAGCTCCCTTAGCCACTCCTCATTTGACTTGCACTCTAGACTCTTCACCATCTTTCTTGCCCTTCTCTGGCCATGCTCCAGCATGCCAATGTCTATCCTGTAGTGAGGGGCCCAAAACTCAATACAATATTCATCTTTTTCTCTTCCCTGCAAACTGCAGACCCTAGTGCTACCCTCTTTTAAGGGATATATTCACACATTTTAGGTTTGCTGCACTAAGGCACATGTGGAGTGTCTTCAAAAAATTACTTTAAAAAAACCCCATATTTTGGCAACTGTAAAATATGTCTTTTTTAGATATGGTTATATAACAGAGCTTTAAATCACAGGTTTCTCAAGCCTTTAAAAGGATATTGCTTTTGCTGTGATCATCCATGCTGGCATAATGCACGACATAAAACTTTCCTACTTGTGTGCCAGAAAGGGATTTTCATTGATGAGACCCTTGATGACCTTGTAGGACATTGCAAGGAAAAAACCAAAAAAGCAGAAAAAAATGTTTTTCACTTAGTCTTGTAGATAGTAAGGCTTTCATAGCCCTTGTATTGAAAGATGTGTAATCTGGGATGCCTGTGTTTCATCGGAGCCCACAAGCACAAAGGTCAGTTTCTCTCCACAAAGGCTGAAACCTTCATGTAGGCAAACTCTGACCTTCATCCTGGAAACCAGTCTCTCTGGTGACAGCCACTTAAGTAAGGCACTGTGGCAAAAGATGTAGACAGAGTTGTTCTTTTGCACAGAAGTACAAACCATGAAGCTTTCATAAGGATTACATTTACTCAGGAAAAAATAATCTACTCCTTGAAATACTTTATTAAGGCAATATGGAGCAGTTTGCTTTGATGACGTTTGTTGCAGAAACTCTTTTTTCAAAAGTACTATACGTTGTTCTACCCCAACTTTTAGAACACTGATCCAATGGCTCTGTTTTACTGATGATTTAAGTTATGTTGTTTGAGACTGAAACTGTTTATTTCATATGCTTTCTTGCTCTTCTCTCTTGGAAGGGAGAGCCAACGTCCATAGCAAGCCCCCAGCCCACTTTGAATGAAGATGTGCAATTCCTTGAGCACAGAATGGTAGGCTTCCCAAAAGAATCACAACAAATCCAGAGCTGGGGCATAAGCTCCAGGAGAGGAGAGGCTTCACCCCATAGAATGCAAGAGGGCACATTGTCTGACCAACTATTTTAGTTCTAGGCTGTGCCTATTTCCATGGATGTGGATGCTGGTGGCCACACAATCTCTTCAGTGCAGCTAAAGGAAGCTTGTAACAGATACAGGGAGCAGGAATGTTGACAAGGACAAATGAAATCTGATTTCCAGACATGAGTCAGGCTTTCAGAATTCTTAATGCTTAGTCTAACAGCTAGCTGGTTTTAGTTTATGGAGCATTAGAAATACCAAATATAAATCTTAACATAATACCAATAATAATATGACTATGTAAATAGGAAAGCCAGAAACCTGCAATACTCCCACCTTCCTCAGCCTAATTATCCCACCTGTTATTGAGCACCTATTCATATTTACCACGTCATTACTGTGATCGTTTCATAAAGGAGTCGATGAGTCTGCTGCTTTACCTGCCTGGCTCCAATCAATACATTGTCTTCATGTCAAATCTCATGATTATCTCAGCTGGTCTGTGCTTATGTTCATTCAGTGACTGTCAGTCTGCCTCCTACTCACCTTTTCTTTATGTCACATTGTTGACAGGACTTTAAATAGTGCACATTTTTGTTGACATGCTTAAGACACGTAACACACCATACCACAGCCCATTAAAGAACACGTCATCAGACTCTGTTGGAATGGCCCTGATATTCTGCCAGGAAAAAGTATTTCAATTATTTGCATTGTTCTTCAACTCATATATATTTGGATTTCTTCTTCCTTGCTGGGAAGTCTTCAGATGCTATCTTGCCTTTCATAAACAACATTAATGTGGTTTTTTTGTCCAATGAACTCATTTTGTATATATTAGATTATTAGTAATGTAGATTTTCTCAGGCAAATCGACCCATGAAAGTGGTGTTAATTTTGAGATAAGAGGAGAAAGTAGGTCTTAAGACAGAAAATTAATATAAAAAAGTCCATTTAAAATAAATTCATATTTATCATATAAAATCATCCCTTAGCCAAACAAAATTTTGCTCTGTCAGAGAAGTGGGAAAAAAATTAAAAATATTATAAACAAACTAGATCATCAAATATTCTTGTATATCACCAAAACAGAACTATACTACCCATTTAATGTCCATGAGCTTCCTCAAATTTAGATGTTTCAATTTCTTTTGTATTTAACTCAGAACTTCCTCCCCAGGCACAAAAGAATGCTTAAACTTGTAAACTACTCAGCCCTAACTTCAAATCAAATTTGTTTAGCTATAATTTTAAATTAAAAAAAAAAAACCAACATTCATTACTATTGTGATTTAATTGTTGCTAAAATTAGTCTAGGACTCCATTTTTTATAACTAATACTTTTATTCTCCTGGCTAATTAACCAATTAAATTACTTTTCTACCTAAATTCAGAAGGCAGAGGAATAAAAAAATTTACAGCAAAGTATATTCTAGAGCAAAAGAGATAAAAATAAACTCTGGAACCTACCTCATATTCCCTGCCATAATGAGGAACAGGTTATAAATGTGAGAAAATATGAAGAGGAAGAGGATGGTACTGAAGAACATTGTCATCCAAGACCCATGGTCCTCTCGAAACATTTTCAGACGGAGCAACTGACCTGTGGTACAAAAATTATGAGATGATGTATTTTAGTCAGTCAGTAAATACATGTTTACATCATATTAAAACCAAAATAAAGTACTAAACTGTATTTCTTCCCATATCCAATTATTCCACTGTGTGTGAGGAGGGCAGATTTAGCACCATACAGCCAAACTACCCTTCTGTAGTTCAGCACTAACAGATATTACTCCTACAAAATTACAAATTACTTGGAATCCAAAGGGAAAAAGAAAAAAAGAATGCAACAATAACTTAATAATAGCAGTATTTTTAATAGGTGACAAAAAAGACCAGAGGCCATTACAATGCATTTCAAATGCTAGAAAAGGTTACTGATTCATACATAATTTTCCTTTTTCATGTCTAAGACACCTTTTCTTGTGTGAAGTGTTTAAGGTATGTCCACTGAGAAGTATTATTTGCTTCCTCAGTTTAATCTGGAAATCAAATTATGAGTCTGTGTAGAATCTTGTACTGTTTTTTTTTTTAGACCTAGTCACTTTAATCATATGATGTGTGATCTACTTTATTCTGTAGAGGATATCTTTATTCAAAGAATAGTGATGTGTCTTGTCACTTGGAAAGAAGCTCTGCTTACTCTCACCACTGATAGGTGAAACTTTTATGACATTTTTGCTGCAAACATATTTTTCCTGGGCTAGCTTTCCATCTCTGCCATCTCTTACTTTTAGAGAATTGTTTAGAGTAGTGAAAACCTCACCACCACAAGAAATGGGAATTTGCTTTTGCAATGCTGTGCCACAGCAGAAGCCAAGAGGGGGTAAGGAAGACAACAGATAATTCAAGCAGTAAGGTGACATGGATTAGAGTGACATGGATTAGAGTCCTGTAAAAATTCACAAGGACAGCTTCTAACAAGGAGATAGTGCAGTCAGGTGCTTGAAGATGTCAAAATACAGAGACACAAGTAATATGAGGAGCTTCACAGGAAGTATCAAGAGAAGTGATAGAGCAGACTGAGATGTGAAATGATCTGGGATGGAAGCAACTTCTGTGAGCTGCTTGTTGAACTGCAAAGTTCACTTTTGGCACTTATTAGGGCTGGACACATGATAAAAAATTTGAAGTGCTCATTCAGGCAATCAGACAGGAAGATCCCAGGACTGGTGTGTGCTGCTGAAGATGGAGATGCAGGTTTGGGCAAGGAAGACTTCAGAAAGAAGAGGACCTGGAGCAGACATGGGCTATGGGCTGAAGAGGTAGAATGTGAGCTCTGGATTAAGCGGAGCTGGAGGATGAGAGTTCTCTGGCAAAGCTAAGATTCTGGAATTATGTGGGAACTGTGAGGCAGGAGAAGTGAAAGGCAGGTGTAGGGGGGATGAATGAAGTTCTGCAATGGGACAAGAGAAACATAGGTGCACAGACCAGTGCAGCAGTAGGGCAGCAACAAGGATTCTGGCAGTGAAGAAAAGTGAAGAAAGGGAAAGTGCAAACACACATATATGTGCTCCAAGCCCCTGCACTCTTCTACTCTTTTGCTGCTGGAAACAATGATAGCCCCAGGCCTAGCTAGGATGTCCAATAAGTCTGTCCTTCCCTAAGGAACAAGTAGAGGCTGCTATGGCAATAGCATATTATCCTGAGTTACTGAGAGGAGGGGCTTAATGGTAAAAGATATTTCCCTTGCAATTTGATACCTGCTCTCTGAACAGCTGCCATTGCATATGGAATATTACCGACACCCTGGATTATAAACAGTACTCGCAAAACAGAGTTGTGATTTCGGGAGGTCCAGATTAATGGAGAGAAAAAACACAGCCTGGAATCTAGACTTCTGTAAAACAGATGATTCCAACTTTTCTAAAACAGGTAAGAAAAAGATTTAATAAATATTTTTTGCACCTGTACTTTCCAAAGCAATGTTTTTTCCCTTTTTAGTTATTACACACTGATTAATATCTACAAATATGCACACATTTCATATTATTAAAAGAAATTTCTCATAAATACCATCTTCAGTAGGCAAATTCTTCAACTTTCCTTCTACTGTAGCTTATGTTTGCCATATAGGACTTCATTCACTCTCAAGCAGGTTCATCAACATAATTTTTTAATGAAAGAAGTAGTACCTTAATGAAAATACTGATATATAAAGAAGAAAGGAATTGGATATTAGCACAATCTTCATATCTAACTGCATACAAATATTACAGGTATTACTTATTGTTACAACCATACCAGTATGTATAACATTCTAAATGCAGTCGAACTAGAATATATTAAATGATCCACCCAACACTCACACTGCTTCATATATCCTTTCATATCAATTCAGATGAAATAAAAATGGAATGCATCAGATTATTACCTAACAGGTAAGTTGTTAAAGTAAAAATTGAAAATAATGCTTGTTATTTTTATAACAAAACCTAGGACCCTTTATAATGCTTTTTTTGATAAAATGAGCTAAGAGATTACACTTTGAAAGGACACATAACAGAAATTCTATGGGGTGTGAATGGTCAGAAATTTGGAAAACCTATCTGGTGACTGGAGTAAATTTGTACTAGATTAAAATACAATTCCAAACAGCCAAACTAAATTCTCAAAGTAATTCCAGAAAAATAAAATAGTTCATGTAGAATTAGGGCTTTTACTATAAAGAATAGCAAAAAAAAAAGTAGCAAGAGGTGAAGAGAGTAGTTAAGGAATAATATTACACAAAATAAACTTTTAAATCATCTTTTTTTTTTAACTTCAGGGAAAATTAGTTGCTTATTATGACCTTATTAAAAATGTAAAATAAACCCCAACAGGTATGACAGAGAAGAACACAGTTCCTAGGATATATATACACATACAAAATCATATACTTAAAAAACCCCAAATAAATATGCTACCCCAAATAAATATGCTAAGCCTAATGGACCTTTGCAAATACAAGTTAAATGCCATATGAATGACTGCCAGTGATAAACTGTGAATTAACTATATACAAAAATCAAGATTCTCTTATCACATTTCCTAGCTCCACCAGAAGTTTCCTCAAAATGTGATTTTTTTACTGAAAACAGGTTTTTTATCTGCTCCAAGGCTTTAGAGAGTACATCAATAGTACTAGGGGGACACAAGGTATTTATTAGAGATTTCAGGATTTAGGGTTCGGCAACAAACCAGGGAGTAAATCAGCTGATCAGCTGAACCCCGCTTGACTTTCTATAACAGCATGCAGATGCAGAGAGTGATGATGAGAGAAAGCTTGTAGATACTGTTGGAGTCACAGATCTAAACCATATTTTTTTCCACTCCAAGAAAAGAGACAACTCAATAAGCAGATAAAAAAACATTGAGTCACACAGGTCACCTTTTTAAAAAGTAAAGCTTTCCTAGTATCTTTAGATCCACAGCCCATAAAATGGTTGCATTCATTAAACTGCAGAAGCAGAAACAAAAGAAACATTCAATTCTTGCCCATGAATTTAGCATGCTTTCTTGTCTTAATTATCAGTGATGGAAACCATAAGCTTCAACCCTTTCCTGGGCATATTTGTAATATTCTAATGCCAAGCTCTTCATTGAATCAGATGTATTCCTTTAATTCTGGATGCCCCATCAAGGGATTGCTCTTTCTGCCCACCTAGTGTTCAAGGTCATCTCCATCAATGGCTGAAACTGTTCAACTGAAAAATTAACCTCAATAAATGGGAAGTATTTTTTAACCTTGGAAACCAATTCCATTTTTAGGAAAGTTTGGCAAGTCTGATTTTAGTCAGTGCCAACAACATATGCACTATATAATGCCATGGTACTCTTGCTCACTCCACCCCACTACAATACTTGTGAAGTACAATGCATAACTGTGAAGTACAATGCATACTTGTGTTGGCTGGCTTTGTTTAAGAATACATGGACCTAGCAGTGAATGTTCAGAAAAAGAAAGTTTTCTTAAACTGCAGATGCAAAATTTTGGATTTGAATTGTGAAGACAACCTAGCCATATCCTGTAGCTCGAGTTTTTCTGTTGGTGCTAAGACAGTAAACAGAAAACTTGCTTTTTTCTGATATAAAAAAATGTCACTTCTGAAAATTATTATAGCACTTATCTTCTGGACATCAGGGTAGCTCCAACAGCCTCAGCATAGAGCAGGGCATGCTGCCTGCCTTCCCACATGGAGTCAGAATGGATCCTTGATTGTGTAAGGCTTTAAATTCTCCTGATAGAAGACCAGGGCATCCTGGTATAGCACCAAACTAGGGGTCAAACCCCCTGTGTTCTCCTCTTGCTTATTAAGTTACCTCAGGAAAGGTTCTTTTTATCTCTGCACCTGCTCTCCTGTGTGCACCCTGCAAGTCACTCACCTCAATTGCAAAGCACACTGCTTCGAGAATCTAGTCTTATTAATGGTCTCTAAGCTCTACTACAATACAAAGAATTAACAAGAGACAGCAAAAATATTTTACAAAATTTAGATGGGAATCCCAAGGTAGACGTGTGGGAAATGCCTACACAAACAGACATATTTTCTAATGACTCTCTGAGCTCCAAATGCACCTTACACAGCTGGGCAGCTCCATCCCCTCCAGCTACACAGCTAACTTCATACAGCTCAGCCCTGAGTGCAGCCCAGTAAACTGAAGGTGATGAAGGGGATAGGGGACTTTATTTCATTCAAGTCTTTAACTGTCCTAACACAGTTATAAGGCTGCACAGCCAGACTTTAGCCAGCCAACTTAGAGCAAAGCAGGGCAGGTGGCACAGCTGTTTGCCTCCCTCCATTTAGACCTACCTATAATCCTTGTCCAGAAGCTTAGTGAGATCAGGAACCTGGCATTACAATTCCCTCATGCAGCTATGGCCATACTGTTTGTAGTTATTTTGAGATTTATTTATACTGCCAACACAACTTGAAATCAAGTTTCTGGTGCCTTCATTTGTGAGTACTGAGAAGGAAGGCAGAGAGGTAGGAAATGCCATTTAATTCCAAGAACACGTGAACTCTAGCCAAAAGGATTTTAGGAAAATATAGATTTCCTATACATGTTCAAACCACTTTTAATTGAACATATCACTGGCAAATGTTACTTAATTATGTTTCACATATCAAAGAATTTACAGGGATATCTTAAAAAGTTCAGCCAAAGAAAAAAATTATACCATTTGTGTAATTTTTTATATTCACAAAACCTATGGAGAAGGGAAAGCATAGCTACCCTAGGTTAAAGTCCAGTGCTTCAGTACTTAAAAAAAATACATTGATATGAGCAAACACTCCCCACCTGTGAAACACACTGTGAGTAGAACAGATGGTTTTATATCTAAATTCATTTCCTGGAAAGTCATTTGACTGCCTTTGTTGCTGAGCTTCTAGAGAAACAACTTTCCTTCCTAATTTTGTTGAGTACAGTTTGAAACAGCTTTTTGTCAGGTAACTGAGTGGACTATAAATTTGCAAAGCACAACAATGCAGTCTTTATTTAGCAGGCCTTCACTGCAGCTCCTGTTTGGTATATTTTGACCAGTGCATGTGAACATACCTTTGGAAATGTCTTACTGTACATGAAAGCAAAACATTACGTTAAAAAAAAATGCTATTACCAACTCAGTGGTTGAAGAGGTTTCCAAATTTTCAGTGAATCAATAACATTCTGAAAAGGTCTGTTCTTCCATTCAAAGTGTGGCCTGTAGTGATGAAAATTTTTCTGTCATCCTAGGAAGCACTGTAGTGGACTCTGCTCTATAAAAGGCTGTTTGGATGACCCTCACACAAAGCTTCTACTTGGACAGACCTCACAGTTCGGTATCTACAGCATCATTTGGAAATTTTCTAGAAACACAACAAACTGCTGTTAGTGACAGCTCATCCTGACAGAATATTCCGGCCTTTGGTTTTATTAGGAGCAAAAAAAAATCATTGGAATTAAGCATAAGACTTTACAAGCATTAAAAACTTGCTTTGAAAAATACAGTGCAGATCTATATTCCACATATTCCATCATGGGAATTGATACAAAGTAGGCCTTATTAAAGACTTAGGCAAAAAGAATATTCTCTAACCCTACCATAAGACCAATCTTTTAATCCTGGAACAAATATAGAAAAAGGTCCAAAAAAACCCCATTTTGTCTAGCACTTTAGATGAAAAAGTTCCTGTGGCCTTCACTAAAAGCAGAATTTCATCCTGATTTGTTTTGATGCTGTTTTCTTTATCTCAGTCACAGCTCACTGCACAGCTGCCCACATTAAACTTGCCTCTAGGCTCCATATAGATACTCAAGGCAATCAAAGCAATGATGGAATGAGCATGGGCAATTACTGTCCTTCTGTCACCTCCTCTGCTTTTTCCAAAGATAGACACATTAGTGGCCAAGGGACACTGTTCACACTTGAGGGTGCATGCTTTTTTCTCTCATCCATTGTACACTACAGTAAATAGAAGAGAGGAAAGTATATAAAGATTTGCATGTAAGGCCTACTTGCACTTTACAGTTTATTCAGCTAGAGGAGAGGGGTTGTACATTATACTGTGTTCTGAATTGTTCTGCCAGTTGAAATACACTGAATTTATTATAAAATTTTTGAATTTTAAATTCAATGTATCTAACTCAATTTTTTATTTTAAAGGTTATTGGTCTCTCTTTTCCCTTCAGGCATACTCCATGGGCAGACGATGAATGGTACATGCATCATTTTCCTTTGCAACAGAAATCCTAAGCTGGAGTGGTACTGTTATGTGTTGATTCTGGTTTGCCTTCTCACTTTATTAACAGGATTTCTAGGCAATATACTTGCACTACGACATTATGTTTACTGCATGAAGACATGGACCACCAACACCATATTTCTCTTTAATTTGGCACTGTGTGACTTTACTTGGACTCTCATGGCACCTTTTTCAGTATATTATAATATCGAGAAGGAAGCTGTCTATTTTAGTCAAGAGTTCTATCAGATCATACGACTATTTTTTAGTATTAATATCTATGGAAGTGTGTATTTCCTGACACTGATCAGTTTTGACAGATACATAGGTGCTGTTCATCCAATCACTTCATTAACATGGTGGGACAAAGAGAAGGCTGTGTATTGTACCATCGGGGTATGGATCTTTGTAGTGATTGCATCGACACCTGAGATCTACTACACAGTTGCAGCTCAAAGAGAGCATGACATCATAAATTACCTGGATAGCACGGAACAACCTTCACAATTTGCAGTGCCATTCACACTCTCCAAAATTGTATTGAGGTTCCTCATTCCAGCCACAGTCATCTTTACATGCTATATGTTGACTCTCAAAGCATTGTTACAACTCAGTAAACGTCAGCAAAGAAGGAAGAGACTTGTAAGGCCTCTGTTACTGATTTCAGCTGCTATGATTGTATTTGCTGTTTCTTTCATACCTTTCCATGTCATGATGATGGTGATACTAATGTACAGAATTAATTGTCAACCACCCTGTGGGAATATAAGCACATTAACTGCCATTTACAAAGTTACAGAGATCATCTGCAGCATCAATAGTTGCCTTGACCCAATTATTTTTACAATAGCAAATAAGACATTCTATCAAAGAATTAAAAGTATAAAATGTCATCCCAAATGCCAGTACTGCTGTTGCCTAGCAGAAAGGGCAAGGGACATCACTCTGTCCCTGAGAACAATGACTTAAACACAAGTCTACAAAGACTTGCATCTCCAACTGCTCATCTGGCTTTGTGTCACCAGACCGATTTAATATTTGGTCTCCCATATTGTACAGATATCTCTTGAATAAGCAAGAATACACAGAAATGCAGAGTAAAACTTAACATGAAAAGAAACACTAGAAACTCACTCCAAGCTTTACAGAACTGGCATTTTAAATATTGTTGTCATACCCTAATTTATTGGGAAATAATACTTCTATCTGTATGTAAATGCAACATGGAATAAAAAATGAAAAGTTCTAAGTCGCTCCTTTATTTCTGGGCCAGAACAACAAAGTAAGATTAAGAGCAGACAGTTTGGAGGAGCCTCCTTATAGCTTCTGTTAATTATTTCTTCATCTGTTTGTAAGTGCTGCAGTGATTGTGATTTAGCAATTAATAACTGTTAGAACACTTACAGCTGAACTCCTCGAGCATTTGCAGAGAGGCTTTCTACAAGTACTTCATTTCAATGCTGCTTGCACTAGAGTTCCACTGACAGTGGAACCTCATTAACCCAGGAAAATGCAGCACATTTCCAAAAACAAACAAACAAAAAATAAATAGTAAGATAAAATCTCTGAGGATAGTCAGAGCCACAGTGAATCTGCTCATGAAATAAACAAGCATGGATTAGAGAGTTTTGCTAAGTCTTCTTCCAGGCAGCAGGGGTTCCCCCAAAGCCTGGGCAAGTTCAGCTGTTTGCTATTAGTATTCTGCTTCAGGGGAGCCCATGTTCTGCCAGGAACTCTGAGCTCTTCAACAGGGAGAAGTGTGCATTGGAAAAGCTCTGAAATACAAAGGTGGCTGAGCTGCAAGAAGGTTAAGAGACGCCACTACACAGAAGTGCTTCTTCTCCTGTTCCTTTGGGGTCTTAGCATCACCGTCGAAGATAATTAGATACAATGCATTTTAATCATTCAACCAGCCCAACAGTCATCAAAACATCCACCTTCAAGACTCATTAAATATGTGTTCTTTCATCACATTGTATGGGCAAAATAATCATGTTCCAATAATCAGCCACCTGCTGACTTGTTTTCTTGCCAAGTTCCACACATTACCTTGTTAATTGTAAGAACCCATGTATCAGTGAGCACATTAACTTTACTTTCAGAAGTTACTGACGATGAAGTAGATTTTAATGTACTTCATACAAGGTCTTAATTCTTTAATTCCCACAGTTTAAACATAATTTTCTCCTTGCATGTATGAGAAAATAATTCTATTCTACATAGGTATTGAATCTCTCTTGTTCTATGTTTCAATTGTATTGACTAAATACATATGTATAAAATCTAGAACAACTTCTTTTTAATTGTCTGTAACTGTGACGTGAAAAGCACCCGGTCCTGATAATCTGAAACACTTTACAAGTGTTGGGACATACTAGTACACACAGAGACTCCCACAGAAAAAACTGCATGCCTATATGTATTCACCTCATTCTAAGTACTGCTTCTTTCCTTTGATATTTCTTAATATTTCAATTTTTCTTATTTTAAAAGAAAATATTCTTTTTTAAATTTAATTGTCTATTGGAAACACAAGAAGGTTATTAATATTGCATTGACTTCCTTAAGAAAGAGAGCATTTTAACTCATGAATGGGCACCCATGGACAATTAACTACTGTAGTACATGTACATCTCAGACTGACACAGAAACAAAGGCAATGCATTTACTGACAAAGGTGATCTCAGCATGAAAAGAATAGAAAAGGAGAGATCAGTGTGAAGCTCTAGGCCAAATGATTTTATTGCTCCCATCAGATTGCACCCAAGCTTGTAAATTGTAAGCTATTTCCAAAATCGAACACTTGCTACTTTTATCTTTACATCTGTCTTTAAAGGCAGAGATACTCTAGGAAGCAAGAATTCTCAGCTTTTACCCACCTTTTATTAGGCAAGCTCTTTCAGGAGAGAAAACAGTAGCTTAGACCAGAAATTTGTCTAAATTTCTTGATATTTTTAATAGAAAAAGAGTTGTTTTTCCGTTCAGAGAGACAATTTTATTGTCACTGGGTAATCTCTATTATACAGAAGTTAATGTTACATATTAAGCAAGTGTCATCAGAAAGATTTGTTGTTAAAGAGGAAAGAAACACTCAACTCCAAAGTAATTGTAAAAAACATTATCAAACTTGCTTCCTGAATTTGGAAAAAAATTGGATTTGTTTCCTCTTAGAAGTGCTGCCTTTACAAAACATAAGAGTAAAGACTGTGCTCTTTACTCACATGTACCCAGAGCTGGAAAGAGTAAAATTAAAATTTTTAATTAAAATTTGGATTGAAATTTAATTGAAATTTGGGTTATGCAGTCAGCTGAAGACAAATATAATGGTTACAGAGCTTCACAAAAAAACATTCAACAACTCATATCCAAAGCCTTTTACTACCACCATAAATGCATATTGCACAGATTGTCAAGCAAAGTCTAGCATTTCTCTGCCTGCATTTCATAGTGTAAAAATAAAAACTAAGGCAAAAGCAAGGAAATGCTTTAAAATCGATCTGAGTCTGACACAAGAAACAAAACAAGACTATGCAGAACTTTTATTCTGGACAGGTAATTAGAACATAAAACGCATTTAACTAAATAAGGATGACATTTGTATTTTCAGCGTGACTGAACTATGCAGTATACTCAAACAGAAAGATGCAAAATGAGATGCTTTTTTCTCTTCTGTCAGCATCACCCTACGAAAGAGCTGCGTGGTCCAGGACACACAGGATGAAGTTATGCCAGTGACTGTCATCATGGGCCTGACAGTATCAAGGAGCACTTACTGTGCTGTGCCAGTGTCCAGGGAAGGACTGGGGAAGCAAACAGGCAGGGATCTGCTCTTGCAGGAGTTAATCCAGACCTCAGTCAACTCAGAAGATAAAAATTACAATGAAATAGTATATATCCAACCTGGTTTCCCTCTATGACAGGGTCACCTGTTTGGTGGATAAGGGAAATACTGTGGATGTTTTCTCCGTGGACTTTAGTAAAGCCTTTGACACTGCTTCCCATAACATTACCCTGGAAAAACTGGCTGTCATGACTTGGGCTGGTGCCCAGCTTGCTGGGTTAAAAAAACTGTCTGGATGGGCAGGCCCAAAGAGTGGTGGTGGATGGAGTTACATCCAGCTGGCAGCTGGTAACCAGTGGTGCTCTCCAGTGCTCAGGGCTGGGGCCAGTTCCGTTTAATATCTTCACTGGTGATCTGGACAAGGGGAGCAAGTGCACCCTCAGTCAGTTTGCAGATGACACCAAGCTGGGTGGGAGCGTTGATCTGCTGGAGAGTAAGAAAGTCCTGCAGAAAGATCAGGACAGGCTGGATCAATAGGCCAAGGCCAGCTAAGTAAGACTCAACAAGGCAAACTGCTTGGTCCTGCATTTCAACCCCCTGTCACAACAACTCCACGCTACAGACTGGTGGCAGAGTGGCTGGAAAGCTGCTCACAGGAAAAGGAGCTGGGAGTGCTGGCTGACAGTGGCTGAACATGACCCAGCTGTGCCCAGGTGGCCAAGAAGGCCAACGGCATCCTGGCCTGCATCAGCAATAGTGTGGCTAACAGGATGAGGGCAGTGATTGTCCCTCTGTACTCAGCACTGGTGAAACCACACCTCAAATCCTGTGTCCAGTTCTGGGCTCCTCAGTACAAGAAGGACATTCAGGTGCTGGAGACTGTCCAGAGAAAAGAGTTGGTGTCACTGGAGTTGATGAAGAGTCTGGAGCACAATTCTTATGAGGAGCAGCTGAGAGAGCTGGGGGTGTTTATCCTGGAGAAAATGGGGCTCAGGAGAGACCTTATCACTCTACAATTCTTTAACAAGAGGTTGTAGCAAAGTCAGGGTCAACCTCTTCTCCCAGGTAAAAAGTGACAGTATAAAAGGAAATGGCCCAAAGTTGCAGCAGGCAAAGTTTAGATTGCATATTAGGAAAAATTTATTCACCAAAATGTTGTTGAGCACTGGAACAGGCTGCCCAGGGAAGCAGCTGAGTCATCATTCCCAAAGGTATTTAAAAGACATGTAGATGTGGCACCCAAGGACATAATTTTATGGCGGACTTGGCAGTGCTAGGTTAATAGCTGAACTTGATGATCTTAAAAGTCTTTCCCAAACTAGATAATTCTATGTCTTTATCATTACTTCATTTGATTTCTGTTGTGTATCCTCTGATCCTCCCTGCCCTTTTCAAGTATATGAGCAAGAGATACAGGCAGCATGTCTCCAGCAACCACTTCATTGGTAACAAGCAGAAGCAAGCTGGAGACTCCTCCAGTTCACTTCTGTAGGACTGAGTAAGGTGGGTATCCAACTCCTCAGTTCACTGTTCTGGGCTCACCTGCACAACAGGGACAAACTGTTTGGACTCTGAGATGTTAATACAATCCATTTTTCTGCATTGCTCCTTTTTGTGGCCTGCTTACAGAAAAATATGGAATAAATTGTGTTATACAAGCAAATCCTTGCCTGCATGTCTGTTTTCCTCCATTGTCTGTGTCCACACAATTCTACAAAGCTCATTAATTATCTTTCAGTAAAGCCATCTATAGCAGAGCTCACACACATAAGAGCAAAAGGGGAAGAAAAAGAGAAGAAACAACCTCATGCTTCTAAACAGATTAGCCTCAACCAACCCTGAATAATAAAGAACAGAAGGGAAAAAAGCAGATGACGGCACTGCTACAAAACGCATCCATGCAATGATGCCTCTATTGTCTGTTCTCCCAGCCTGGACACCTCACACAACATGCCTTTGTCCTGGGCTGAGTCTAAAAGCACTGCATAATCTTTTAAAAAACATCTACAGGACACAATACTCTCAAAAAATCCTTCCCTCTGTTACCCTCAGCTATTCCTGTTTCTCATAATACTCAGCTGTGAATGTACTCTAATAGCTGACAAGGATTCTAGACATTTGTTTTCTTGTTTATAAATTATTATATAATCAATTAAACACACTTTTTAAAGCATTTTTCTTCAACTAGGCTGATCTAATGCTAATGTTGTCCTGATTGAAATCAAAGGTTTTCTGCAAAATAAGAGTTAAAAGGCACAAGACATCTGTTCGTATTTACTTGGTCATATTTTTCCTTCGAAATACATGCTCCTAAAATGTTTTATTATAATATTACCCAGATAGAATGACATAAACAAATAAAATTAAATGTTTAGTCCATTTTGCTACAATAAGTGAACAATAAACTAACCAGCTAAGAGCCAAAGTCAACATCTTCTACTATGACAAGTAAGTTGGCATATTGGTTTCTCATAGATCTTTGTTTGGATTAAATCTGAGGTCACAGTATCCAGTTACATACCTAACTATTATGAGTTTGAACACATTATTGTATATTGTAATAATGTATTAGCCTACGAACTGATTGCAAGGTCTAGGGAGCTTTTGTATACCTTATCTAGATATTCTAATATCTTCATAATACATTTAATGAACACAAGATAGACCATGGCCTGAAAGATTTGACCTTTTATGTACCTGATCAGCAGTTGTCAGAGAAACAGCTTTCTCATTTACTATTGAAAATTCAGCATTGTTTTGTAAGCAAAAATCGTTAAACTAGAAGTCTCTAAGTTGAAGAAAGAAATTTTGCTACAAATTTCCCAAAGTTGCTAAGGAAAGCAATCTTTATATTCTCTATTTGCCTTTATAATACTTTCATCTCACAGAGAAACTACCTGAAATGTTTACTGATTAAGACAGGAGCTTACTTTTTTTAAATAAAAATGCTCAGATGTTCCTAAAAGTTTGGCTTTCTCTTCGATATACATAAATGAATGTGTTCTGATATCAGTTTTTCTTTGCCATGACTCAGAACCATCTCACTTGGTAAAAAACTATAACAAACAATACCACAATGCTATTAAAATACTACACCATTGTACATTGCTTTCCTCTGTGGAAGTCAAATCTCCTTAGGCAGAAGAAAAAATATGCTTAGACTGATTCTACAGCTGGAGGAACCACAGCAGAGGCAGGTGATATGACTAAGTCCACCATCTGCCCTGTAAAGAAACGTAGCTTCTCTGCTCCTGCTTTAGAGAAACATCCAAGACTCTGAGCAGCCAAGTCTTCCTGTGCTCTGCCTGGAGCCTGCAATCAGAGATGATGGGATGTGCTGGCCTCATGCAGGGACCTATCAAATCTACAGCCCTCCCAAGCTGTCTTTTCAGGACTTCTCCCAACTTGGCACTTACCAGCTTGGTCCCCTCCACTTCACATGACTCAGCATAGATGGGGCTTCCTCCAGCTGGGAAAGGTGAACCTTAATCAGGGAGCACTGCAGTTCTCAGCTTTTGCAGTCTAAGGTGAAATGCAGCCTAATGTCACAAAAGGTAACAGTCAAGGTCTCAGCTACTGACCCAGCTAGAAAACTGATGTCCTCACACAAAACATTGTGTGTTAAGACAATGGCAACCCAGGATCTCCAGTTTCCTACCAGTTCAGCCAACACTGGTCAGAAGACTGATGTCTGTAGCCAGATGTCTTTCCACTGGGCTTCTTGTGCAGCCTGTCTTACCTGATTTTGGTGGTCTCAAGGATCTGATCTGAACTAGAGACAGAAGGTGAGTGCATACAGGTGAAATGCATAGCACTCTGCCTTCCTTAGAGAAACAAATGCCATTTTAGAAATGTCACATAGCCTTTAAAGACATTTTGCTATTTCTCAAAGCAGAAAGAATAGAATTGCTCAAAAGAACACACATTCATCTTTTAATACCAAAACAAGAACAGGAGGGTGGACTTTAGCTGCTGCAAGGAAGGAGCTGACATTTGCTTTTCTTAATGGTTTACCCAAAGGCAACCAAGAGCAGGGTGGTGATGGTCAGTGCCATCTGCCAGCGTATCAAATGTTGCAGGGGGGCTCCTGAAGGCACCACATCTCTGCTTTACATTAATGTCCCTACTATTATCTAGAAGCAATACTTCAGGCTTCTGATTCAGAAGATTTGTAAAATGCAGATACTGCGGGAAGACTTAAAGCTATGCCAGAATTAGTGTGTAGGCAGGCTTAATTCTGAATTTTTCTGCATCTCACAATTTCCATTATAGTGATTTAGCATATAATTTTAATTTTAGACTTTACTATTGCTGATGTTATTATTTCAGGTTTACACAATCATGCTGATGCAGATAAAAGGAAACTTGTAAAAATAGATATTGATTTCCTGTAATGTTTTAGAACATTTTTTAGTGCAGAAGTAACTGAAAACCCTGCGTTAGCAACAGAAAATGCTAACGCATTTGTCCCTGAGGTGAAGATTTTTTAATTCAACATGACTCTGTCTCAGGTTACAAAATTAATATGAAAAAAATAATTCTCTCTTTAAATGGCTTCACTGCATAATGAAAGCAAAGTTGGTTAAAGGGCACAGAAGTATTAATCATGTTTTTGCACTCTTTATTCTTTTAGAAATTTTAACATTTTTAAGAAACCTGGGGGTTTTTTAACTGCCAGACCTATAAAAGCAATTTCACAATCCTCCTTTTTTTTTTAATTTTAGAGCTACAATATTTTATCACCATATATGTCATGCCTCCAGAAACTACATTTTCCTTCTTTGAATTCTTTGGAATCCAAACTTCATAGCAGATAAAAGAAACATAGCCTGTATAATGCTGATGCTGAACTCTGAAGGGCAGTGCTAAAACCTCTGTCCTTCAATACCAGTTTATGATAGTCTGCAACAACTTGTCAAAATAATCAGGTTTTTTTCTGTACTGTTTGTTCTTTTCTCCTCAAGCCAATTTACAAGCTCAGTTTTAATAGTAAATAGAATTGCTTACAATGTATCTGCTACACAGCCCTTTAAAATAAATATTTATAAATATTTTTGAGTCAGAAAACAAAGCAGATTAAGCACGGGGTTTACTTTTTGTCTTCAATAAATATTTGCAACTCTGCTGTCTCTTATGGAGACTGTGACTATTTCTCACAGTGGACAAACAAGGAGCCCAGGGGTTACTGAGCATGTCTGTGTTTCCAGTGCAAGGTACAAGTGGAGAATTGGTTTTGTGGGACAGAGAGGAAACACATTCCAGTGACAAAAAAAGACACTCTTTAGCCCACAGTGGTGTACAGGGGTGTACATGTCAACCTGAGCCTTTCTAGACTTAGTGAAAACTGGTGTTTCATAAGCTCTATACTTCTCAACTGGCGTTTCATAAGCTCTATACTTCTCAACTGGCATCTGTATATGCATTCAGATCAACACTCGTCTGAACACCAAAAAGGGATAAAACCAGTTAATGCAGTCCTCTGTCAGAACTAGTATGTGCTGCAAGCTGCATAGATACTACACAGGAAAGCTGATTATTATTCTGCCACACTGGAACCAGTCTTAAGGTTAGGCAGTTGTACTCCTAACAAGCAACTGTGCAGCACTTGCAATATTTTGCAGAATATTGTTGCTGCAGTTACAGAAGTGGCTGACAACCTCAAAACTCCATTACTTTTGCTGCAAGTTCCTAGTTGTCTTACCACCCCTTTGCCCTCCTAGCATGGGATGGAGAATGCCAAATTACTAGCTATTTCAACAAACCTATTTTATAATGGCACCACCAAAGCAAATGATACAAAATTAGCTTTCATGGGTTAAAATGTTTGGAAGACTTATTTAATCTTTGGGCTGAAGTTTCCAAATGCTGACAAATTTCTTCAGAAAAAAAAAGGTGAAGTTCCCTACTTTGATAACTCAGGAATATGCTTATAGTGTTTATAGAGTCAGAAAGTGAATAGTTATGTCTTGTTTTAATCACCTGAAAATCTGAATATTTGTACTTGACATTTTTTCACACAATTGCAAAATTCAGAGAAATGTCATGAAAATCTAAGTATGAATTTGTTTCATACAGTTAGCTTCCACTAATGCACAAATATCCTGCAATGACACAGTATTAAGCATTGCTTATTAATTTACCTTTCTAGAAATAGCACATCATTCATTTGTATTAAGTACACTATACAATTGTGTCCAAAAAGGATTATCTAGTACATACAAATTGAAAGAGACCGCAGACTAGACTAAACCCATCACAGCCACTATATTTAGTAGTAACTTAGGAAAAATTTAATTTTAAATAATTTGATACTATGATATTTGCAAAAGTAAGCAGAACAAATACTATATTGCAAAAATACATATTTACTAGAAATATTCTGGATGGAGAAACTTTGCTAATAATCAGTGAAACTGAACATTTCTGTGGCAAATTTCCTTTGGAGCTGGTGTATAATGAATATAAATTTTCATTACTAAGAAAGCCAAAGGGTGGGTAGGTTACAAGTAGAACATACAAAAATACTATTTCCCAGTAACTGTATAAAAAGCTAATAAACTAGTTGGCCAGCAGGGAGGAGGGGGGGAGCAGGAAATACTGTAATTGAAAAATGTTTTTTCTACTCTATGCTTTCTCTACTCAGGCTTGGATTTTTTTCCCTTTGTTTTTAAAGGAATTATGTTAATCATAAAAATAGTGTACAGAAATATGCATTGCTACTCTTTATCTATCATATTTACCTCTCCTTATTTTAAAGAACTGTTTAACTAGCTGCCATGTTCACTCGAGACCACTAGAAGGTGCTCCTCTGTTAAAAGATAATTATTTCTGTCTGAATTGCTGCTAAAAGCTGATTTTCCCCCAATAACTGTGGTTCTGGTCAGTTGTTTACATGGAGTGTAATTGCAGCAGCCACCCCTGCTATCAAACAGCTGGAGCTCGTCCGCTATAGCCATTATCACAGCATGAAAATAACAGATCCGTTATCACTCGTTTTCTGATAAATCAAAATCCCATCTAAACAGGGCTCTAGTTAGTTTTGCTGGAAGGTGAGGCATGGAAATTGTGGTGGAGCTAACAAACCCCATGTTTTGTAAAATTAGGAATCACAGAATCAAAGAATCAGGCTGGAAAAGACCTTTATGATAATTGAGTCCAATCATACACCTAACACCATCATCGTCTTTTATACACAAATTCATATGAGCCTCAATCAAGTTCTGATTTAGTTGGATACCCAGAGTGGCATTCTCATAACCTCTGGGTACACATAGACTGCCTGGGTCAGCTCTTTGCAGTACCTTTGCAGAGACCCCTGCATGTGCTCTGGTCTGTGCCCTAGCAAGGCAATTAGAAAAAGTCTCAAGAGAAGTTTGCTTTTTATCTGCAGCCTAAGAGATGGAAATCTGTAGACATCCCCAAGAGAGTAGCAGTCCTGCTTTACTCTCTGAACTTAGACAAGTCATACAGATGTGACCTCTAATTTAGATAAAGATTGCTCCACCTTTGTCTGCCACAGAGACAAGGCTCATGGGATATAAGCCCCAAACCTCTTCAAAGTAATTCCAGCTGGTCCCTCTCAAGGATAACATGAAGAAAAGTGGTAGCCATGGAGAAAACTGTTTGCAAAGACTTTTTTTGCTTGCTGTATGAATGTGACACAAAATTGAATGTTGTGCTAAGCCCTGAATTCCCCATGTCAGGAACTCCACAGAAGTTCCACATAAAATACTAGCTTTTAGTTCCTCCTTCCTTTTCTACACCTCTAGCACATTACAATGTCAGGTGTGAATTAAGATCCATATTTTTTGACACTTACATGTATGAGCAAAGATTAGCAAAAGAGCTAGAATATTTGTGGGGTTTTGTTAATTAAAACTGTGATCTCTCAATTTTTAGGCCTTTTACTCAAGTAAGCTAAAATGAGGTATTGTTGCTGCTGTGACTCTCTAGAAATGTTTTTCTGAATCTTGCCTCATCTCTTTATTCCCTTACTGCCCTAATTCTTTTTTTTCATTATATGTTTAGCATGTTTGACTTTACCTGAATCTTGTACAGATTTAAGTTTTTCTTTGCTTTATTATTAAATGAAAGTGTGCTTCATAGTAGACAGACATTGCATCAGTGTCCCAGAAATAGAAAACATTATTTAGCATGTGCACAAGTGAGCCTCAAAAGCCCTAAGCAGCTGGCCACTTCGAAAGATGATACCCCAGTGTTGCAGGTGAAAGATGAATTCAAGGCTCTGCTGCTACCTCTACTCAGATGTCCAGTCTGCTCCTGAGAGACTCCTTTCCCACATGAAGGCACCAGGGAGAGTGGAATCCTCAAAGCAGGAAAGTATCTGCTGTTCCTGCCATCCCCTGGCAAGAGTTACCCAATGAGGAAAGGGGCACTGCCCCTTCTGAGGAAAAGAGAAAAAGAAAGCAGAAAATTCTGGTTTCCAGCATCTGAAATTAGGGCATGTGCCTCATATGTCTCAGCAATTACATTTAGAAACCCTGTATTTCTGCCCTCCCTGTGTCACAGTTCCTCCTCCTGGAAAGTCACCCTGGTTAGTAAGTACATTTACAAATTCTTTTTCTTTTTGCCGTATGTAAAATATCTATAAGAAATGTATAAACCATACTCACTATTTGTTAAATACTTCTTAAACCCTGAGAGCATATTCAAAGTCGTTTAAGGCCCAGAATGTTAGTTTTTTCATTTGTAGAAATTTTTCAAAATATATAAATTTATAAGGCAAGTACACAGACTGGGGAGTGCACAGGCTGGGTTCTGCTTGGGGTCCCAGCAGAATCACACAAAGAGAGTTGGTTTGTGTGTCAAGGACTTTCATGCCAGTCTGAGAGCCTAAGGGGACCTTCAAAAGGACACAGCATGACCAAGAAAATCATGTTCTTGGGGCTCTCCAGCAAAGATGTTCCGCTACACTCCATCTCCTCCTTGTATGGGATGAGGATACACAAAATTTGCCCCTGCACTAGGCTGCACCTGCACTATGCCCATCAGGCTGCATCTACTAAGAATATGCTCACTTCTATTTCTGGAAATGGGGGAATGGAGAAATATCATTCCTGTAAGTGGCAGGCATCATTCCAAAATCACTCCCTGCTTCAAATGGAAAGAAAAATCCGAAAGTTATGTCAAAAAGATCAAAACACAGATTTGACACATCAATACAAAGTAGCAATGAACTTATTTTTAGTATTCAGTCACTGGATGCTAAATATTATCTAGAGCTTTCCCATTATGGAAAATCTGACACACATAGCTCTTCTTGCACTCTCATGCTACTGCTTGGGGAGTGGGATATGCACCTCCAGTAGAATCAAAGCTTTCACTGAAAAGAGAATAATCTTTTTGTAGCTAGTGCCTATATCGCTCCAATTAAACTCTATAATTTACTACCCAAAGACTGATTCCACAACTAAGGCTAAGTGCAGACAACAGCAGTCTTCTCATTGAGTGTGAAAAGAGGAAGCAGTGAGATGTTATGGCTCATCTGGAAATAAAAGAGTAAAAGAAGAAATTAGGAGGTCACTTACATGCTTTTCATTTATATTTGAAAGGTCACTTCTGGTCTCCCTCATAAACGATGTAAAGTTTATTTTAAACTGATATCTTAATTACTGTCAGCTTGCCAGAGCTGGAATCTGATGAGCCTGCAACTCATTCAGTGGCTGGCTGAGAGCTTCTTCTTTTTATGTTGCTGCTTTTTTTTTTTTTCTTTTTGGAGGATTCTGGCTCTCAGAAATGCTTGCTCACAGTCATTTGTGTGTTATTATTAGCAAACTGTTGGACTGGCCCCTTGGCACACATTTTGTAGGACCAAAATTATTTTATTGTATTTCTTCAACATTTGACTGGAACAAAAGAGATGAATTGACTGTGAGGCAATCACAGTAGACCTTGAATACCTTCAACAACATTAACGTGGTAATTGTTATTAAAATACTGACCAGGCTCTTGAAGACAGTATTTTTTACACTGGTTGTTTTCTATTAGGCTGAAGTCATCAATAGAAAAGAAAGAGCAGAAACAAGTTGCTGGGTGTTATGTGACAGTCCTTACTATAATGTAAGACACAGAGCTGACAACAGAAAAGAATATGTTCTATCAATCAGGTTAGAATTTTATGCAAGTATTGCCATACACACATCACTTGTTTCTACAGATGGTGGTACAACTGTTCCTATCACTACTATCAAACAAGAATGGGAAACAATCTGGCTGCAAAATAACCATGCAAAAGTCTTACCAAATCTATGGGAAGCTTCTTTTTCAAAACAAATCACATTTGGTTCATTAGCTATTTCACAAGCACCACTCTGAAAGTGATATGCCAACACTAGCAGCAATACCACTGCCCAGATTTCATACTAACACTACCCCTAATATAGCAGGATACTAATTAATCATATTATAATATGGTATAAATTTATTCTGTTACCTAACATTAACTTTTCCTAAGTAGTGCATGACCATCCTGACTAAATCCCAGTCTGCCTAATTTTCTCTCGCAGTCTTCATTCACCCTTCAGTTGATACACTCTTTAAATTTCAACATGAAAGCAGACACTGAAGAGTCTTCTTTAAGAGGTTTGCAAGACCTTTTAGAGCCTTCCAGATAAGACATTTGATAAAAAGAGTAATGTTTTCAGACAACATATCCTCAGTGGGTGTTTTGTTTGAAACCATCTATCATGAAATTGCTCCCAGCATGGGACTACTGTCCATTAAAAAATCTGCAACATTTGTGTGTACCCACAGTTCAGTGCAATTCCTATAATGAGTGCTTTATTTATTTACCCCAGTGTCTGTGAAGCTCAGATTATAATTTAATTTTAAACAAACTGCATACTGTGAACATTTGTAAGAGAGCAACCCATTAAATTCAACATTTATTCAACAGCTCTAATTGCTGTATTCCTCCATTTTAAGAAGTACAGATTTAGTTCTATATATCTTGTTTTCTGTAATTTTTATAACCCATTAAGTATTTAGTTTCTATCTACACCATTTAGAAAGGAATTTACAGGTATAAATCTGAGCACACTCATTGGCAATTGAATAAATACAGTCTCTGAAATCAGGCTTTTAACCAGATTTTAATACATCTTTATAATCACTTAGAATCAGAAAAATGGGCAGGTAAAAACTTGCATGTTTTGTAGTAAGTTATTTTTAAAAACGTATGTATCTAATATGCAGCATATTCTAAGGACTAGTACACATAAAGACTAGGCAAAGTAAAAATGCTGGACTGAAAAAATTAAGATACTATTTTTCCAAGTATACTGCCCATTTATGCATAGCCTATTCAAATTGAAGATTATTTTAAATTTACATGATAGACCATGTTTATCTATATTATTGAAATATGCATAGCCTGAATTTTGGGACAAAAAACCTCCCAATGAACTCAGAATTTAGGTCTGAAGTTGTAGTGCAGAACTGCAACTGTGCATATGCTGAGGAGGTGCCAATTAAAACTTACACTTTCTACACCTTAAACACAGTGTTATTTTCCATATAATGCCCCAGAGCAATATGAAAAGTGGGCAAAAGCTTATTTAGGAATTTCTTTAAAGTCAGGATTTAAATGCATTTTTTGAATGCACAGTGTCATCAAATGGGTTACTTTGTAAGCTCTCTCTGGTTTTAATAAACCAGAAAATTAATCAAGAAATCTCTAAGTGAGCACAAAGAAATTACCTCTTTTCCTTGCCTCAAGTAATCCTCAAATATGGGGAAAAAAACCTAACCAGGGGTATATATCTTTATTTTTCATTTCCCCAGACTTCCAATATTCATCTACAACCTGTCATTTTCCATTGCAAAACAGAAAGCACTGCAGAACACAATACCTAACCAAATAGAAGATATGCTTAGTGATGAATCAAAATAATACAGTGGACAACAACCAAAAGATAATGTTAAAATTCTACTTGCTCTGACTACATGCCATGACAATATAAAGAATGTACTAAAGAAGGCCTATTTCCCATGGAAATACTTATCATGGGAGATGTTTATCAAATGAAGCAAGCTATTTCTTGACTCAAGAACAAGAAAAGTAATTGTTTTCTAATCTCGTTTTCAGTCATGAGCAGTGCCTTGAAGGATTCCCTGAAGATGACACTGTTCAAAGCTTGCAGCAAATATTATCAACAGAAGACATCCCACTATGTCCTCTAGTCAAGATCTCTACTTCTCATCAATATAGTTTACCTACTCCCTTATCTCTCAGTAAACTCAGTAATGAAGCCTAAATAAGGTTTCCAGCACCTGTCTCCTTCCATATTTAGACACATAAGATGCCTGAACTTATTTGTTTTATTTAGTCCATGACAGTCACAGCTATCAGACAGTGGCTGTCACAGATGGTAAACTGTATTATGGCACAGTCTTGGCTACACTATTTTTCCAGTTTCTATGCAAACTCAGCAGCAAGAAATACAGAAGACAAGGGACAAAAGAGCAGAAAGGGCATAGGGAAAGAAAATCCTTTCCTCTTCATTTAAAGTGAGATGTGCAGACTAATCCTTTTCATTTTCAATTTGCAGCCTATGCTGTGAGCCAAGATCTGACAGGGGGAGATTGACTGGTGCTATTTGGTTTCCTGACTGGAAGAAGTTATACACAGGCCACAAGAAACAACCAGTCACAATTTGCTCTACAAACAGAGTTTAGCAGAGAAAAAAGCTAAATAAATAAACAAGGATTTAAAACCAGAGTGGTCCCAAGCAATTATACATTAAAAAAAAAAAAAGTTAAATAGAAAGAAAAGTTACAAAAGTAGCAGCTACCTGGAAAAATAGACTAGGGAAATTAAAAACAATAAAATGGTGAATTCATGAACTGCTTGCTGCCAGAAGGTCCAGAGGACATACCCGATGAGGGTCTTGATAAAAGGAGGGATTTCTAGGCAGCGAAGACACAAAAATAGTAGCAAATAACTGGCTGAAAATATTTCAGCATGGGCTGTGCAAATCTTCTGGAGACACAGAGATAACTGAAGCTGTAAACCCACATTCTCATCAAAGCAATCTCTATCCACACCTAGCTAGTCTACAGCCATGTGGCCACATCAGTCAGCAGCACAGTCAGCTCCTCAGTCACACTGCCTGCCATCTGCTCGCAGTGTATCACAAGCAATGGCACAACACACCGTGTGGGTGCAATCCCACAGCACTCGAGCCAACACAAGGTAAAGCTGCCACAGTCCCCAGCTATCTTGGCTGCACAGTCCTTGGCCATTTCATCTGGACTGGCACTGAAGTGATCACATCAGTTCAAGGAGCTGCTGTAGATGACAGCAGAAGCAACTGGTTTTCTATGAGATTGGCTGCCTGAGCTGGCTTGCTGCACTGTCACATCAACAGCAGCATTGGCTCGAGGGAGGCACCAAAATGATGTGGCTGGCATTGGGAGGGTGAGGCTGTGACAGATCCACATCAGCTCAAATGACACTAAACGCGTAGCAGCTAGCCTCAAATCAGATTGGACCTACACCCATGTTGGTTGACCAGACCACAACCACAAATATCCATAAGCCAGCACTACCTTCAGGGTTAGGAATTTCTTGCCTGTTAGCTTCCTCTCAACGCTGACCCCATCTTAGTGCTGCCACAAACATCAGTATGGTCACAGATGTGATGATTTTTACAGAAATAAAAGATGGGTACTGTTAATATGGGTAAGTTCCCTATCCTGTTTCTCCGAGCAACTGCACAAATGCACAAATCAGCAGACACTGAAGGCTGGACAGACCTTCTCCTTTTGGCAGTAAGACTGAATAAAGCCACTTTAAAATTTATGTTTGTTACATACAATATTCACTTACAAATCCAGAAGGAATTATCATAATAACCTACCTAGATAGAAGATAATTACTCTGTAGTCAAACAAATGTGTTCTCAAAAAGAAAAATTAATGTCCTGATGAGGTCATATCCTATAAAAACTTGGTCCACTGATTGTCTAGCCTTTGAGATAAAAAAAAAGTGCTGGCTATTTGCCACTTCCAAGCACTGGACCTTGCATTACATTTGCTGAGCTGAAAGGTCTGTCCTTCAAATTTGAGCAAGTCACCCTCTAATCTTCCCTTTATCCTCTCAATCCTCTCACTATCAGCCTAATTTTCTAATTTTATCATTGGTTTCATCACTTTTCCTTAAATTTCTTGTGTTTAACAAAATCATTGCTCAGCTGGGGAAGCCAGAATTTAAAACATTCCTGTGATTGCTCTTGTTCCAGGTAAAATATCCTCTTTATGGAAACATTTTACATTTACCATTACACTATGTTAAAATAGCTGAATAGTCTTCATGATGCTTAATTAGTTTTCAGGGTAAGTGTTTCAAGAGAAGTCTGTATTAAAAGTCTCTTAATGTGGCTTTGCTTGTTGATTCCTCGACACAACAGCTTTACATTTGATTTACTGAAACAATAGTAGCTCTCTCTTGATCTTAATAGAAAGAGACAGACTAAGGAAATGGCCTATTGCTCATGTGCTTCGAGGTGTTCCAGTAACCATCCATCCTGCAATCCTACCAGCATAATATGGGGGCTGTCCACCTAGACCAGCAGCAACACACCCAGAATCAGATGTTTCAAAGAACAGTGCAAGTGGCAGGCAAAAAGAAATCTTTTCTACTGGTGATTTCTTGTTATCTCTGAAACATATAGACAGCCTTGAGCCCTCAAGGCAACATTCTCTATGCATAAGTTAAGACGACGGCGGATATTTTTTGTATCTCTATGTATTTACTAAGTTTTCAGTCTCAGAATTTAATTCAGGGCCATTCCATTCTTTCCAGTTAGTCCATGTGCGGTATGTTCCTCAGTTAAATCATACCTTGTGTACAAAAGCATTTATGGTCATGTTTTTCTCCATGTCCTGGCTTTCCATTTTACTGACTTGCTCTTGTACTAAGACAGAGACAGGTCCTGCCTCTCTAGAATTCCCATTTTCACACAGGAGCTCTTCAGCACAGCTCTGCTAATACTAACAAGAGCCTCTGTTTGCACTTAAATGTCTTTTGACAAGACATCCAGTGTTGCCGCCCTAAGGAAGAATTCATTTTCTTTGAATTGCTGAGAAAGTTACATAATAAGACTTAAAAATTGGTCTGAAGGTGCAAAGAAGTATTTTTGTAACATGGAAAAATTGAAAATTACTGACCTCTCAAGTATTTACAACATCTCACCTTTCACTATTTTTATCCTTTTTTGACAGAAATTTTTGAGAATTATGCTCACATAAGTAGACACAGCATTAGTTCCCAAGATGATGTAAGCTTTGATGTACTGAGCTCTACACAGCTCCAAACAGGAGAAGCGATTAATAGCAAAGCTTACAGAATTTCCTTGAGTAGAAAGCTAAAAGGAAAAGTCAGCCATTAGCAGGAAGTCAGCAGATGCATCTTTTAACTTACCAAATAAGCGCTGATGGAAGAGAAATTTTCCAGCTATCAGTCCTGTGAGAATGGCAAGCAGCCACAGAAACACCTTCAAAAATCTCCAGCCTCCTCCTTCAGGGTATTTATTTGTTACAAAGGAGAAACAATTACCAACAACAATAACATTGGCTTCCGTCTGGCTGTGAGATACTGGGTCCTCAGCAAATATTAAGAAGTTAAAGAAGATCACTAAGTAAGCCACAACTAAGCGAGACCACGGGTGCTGGAAGTAGTAGCGGAAGTCTTTATCCATCCTCAGATACTGAAGAATTGGTTTTAGCCTGTATGTAAAGACACAAATGCATAATGTTATATATATCCCAAACTCTCAGAGCTTAGGAGAGACCTGCACATTACAAAAATCAAATCATTGCAACCTTGTCATCAGTAATTTTTAACACTTTAGACTTGACTAGCAATGAAAGTTTCAATCAAAATATATTGTTAGATTCAGGTATAGAAAAACTGAAATTACTCCCCATTCCAATGTAAAAACATATACACATTATAGCACAGGATTTTTAGTCTCAAATATGCTATTGCTTTCATGTCTCCTCCATAATGGGGCATGAAAAGAAGGGAATGGATATAAGAACATGGGAGGCTACACAAAACACAGGCCGCCTTTCCACACAAAAACTACAATACAGATTTCACAAAGGTTCATGCTAAGCCTAAATGGAATCTTTCTCCTTGGAGGAGAAGGAGAGAACCAGCCCATAAGTCCAATGAGGTCTTCTACTGGAAGCTTAAAAGCATATAACCCAGAAACATCAGAAACTTATGCTCATATGAAGGATGAATATGTTGGAAAAGTTTCTTGATTTAATTATTTCAAGTCAGGCAAGTCTGTATAAATCTTTTCATTGACTTCAGGGAGTACACCTATAGCTAAGCATATTTTCAAAAACATAAAATAAGACAGCCCTGAAAACAGACTGTTCGGTATGAATACAAAAATTGTATTTTGAAACCTGCCTAGTTATTAAGTGCTGCTATGGAAAAATGCAACTGAGCATGGTTAACATTTCATTTATCTGCCATTTGATTTCTCTTTCTTTTATTCACAACCAATTAGTTGTTTCATCCTCCTGAACCACTTTGTATGCACAAAGATACAAGGCCTTTTTGTTGTGGAACACCGCAATTATTCAAGCGACACAGAGTGTAGGAAGAAAAAAATGTGTCTAGTAATATTGCTTGTTTATTAAAGCACGATCCTTGAAGGATACAGTGACAAATTTTTGCAAATGTCATATGCCCTGCAGCAAAAAACAAAACAAACAAACAAAAACCACCCCACAAAATACCTAAACCCCTGGATCAATTACTCACCCCTGCTTGGACTTCTAACTTAGGACTTGTTAACTTAGAAATGGCATGAATTTCAATGTCTCCCTTTAGTTAGTCCCTCCAAAATTATTTAACTCTATAATCCGATTTATATTCGTAAAATTGCAAGGAATCCTGTACCTATTAAATAAAAAGCATAAGAGGACCTCTCGGCAGACTCAGAAAATGCATTCAATAAATAACAGAAAGGAGTAATGCTCTATTATGCATAAATTACATAGGAAGAAGGAAAAAATACCACATTACAGAGTTAAAAAGTAGGCACAAGGAAGTGTCGGTCCTTCAAAAACTTTATGGAAAAAGTGATTTAAAGTAAGGGTCGTTGCCTAAGAAAACACCACTCTGGGGAGATTAAGCTGCCTCTAGAGCCATAAGGATGCTCAAACCTATTTCTTGTTCTCCTTTCTTTCTGTTACCGGCTAGAAAAGTTTTGGTATTTCCTTACGTGTATGAACCATCTTAAAGCCCGAACAGGGCTGGAGATAAACAACTACATGTCCTGGTATTTTTTGCAGCTGCCGGATACCCGAGAGTTTCCAGACACCCAGCCGAAAGACGAGGCTTCCTAGGAAGCGTTTTATAGCATCAGAAGCCAATATTAGCAATAGCAGTAGTGCCAAATCGCTAGCAAAAATCCCGCTCCTACGTACCTCAACGCCAAAACCGCGGGTGCCAAGAGCGCCGCGGACCACACGCCCATCGCAACCTGTTAAATGGACCCATTTCCCCACGCCCCCAGCGCAGACCCAGCGACCCCCGGCCGCCTTGCCCCGCGCGGCCGCTGCGGCCGCCTTGCCCCGCCGGGTACAGGGCCACGGGCCCCCGCAGCGCCGCCGCCCCGGGCCGCCCGCTGCACTCACCGCCACAGGGATCCGGCGCCGCGGGCGCGGTGCTGCTGCTGCTGCTGCTGCTGCTGCTGCTGCTGCAGCTCGGCTCGGCTCGGCTCGGCTCGGCGCCCGCCGCGGTGCGGCTGTCGGCGGCGGGCGGCCCCGCTCCGCTCCGCTGCCCCCCGCGGCTGCCCGCGGCCGGCAGGGCCCCCCAGCCCCTCGGGCGCTGACAGCGGCTCTGGCTGCCGCGGCGTCCCGCCCCCCGGCCGCCTCGGGGAGGGAGCGGCTGCGGCGGCGGCGGCTGCGCTCCTCCTCTCCGCTCCGCTCCGCTCCCGGGCGCGGGCGAGCGGCACCGGCAGTGCCGCAGCCGCGGCGGCAGCGGGCGGCGCCGCTGCGGCAGGGTCCCGACGCACCCGGAGCCCGTGCCCGTCCGTGCCCGCCCCTCCCCCGGAGCCCGCCAGCAGGGACCCGAAACGTGCGCGGTGTGCCCGCGGGTGTCCTTATTCACCCTGGGAAAGGGCGGCCTGGGAGCCAAGGGGGCTTATCCAGCCGGCGAGGTGAACGAAACGCGAGCAGCACTCAATTCCCACCGGTCACACTCCGGTATTATGCAAATTTACAAACGGGCGAAATAGGCGGACAAATCTGGAGATGTATTACCCCAAAGCAAAGGCACAGGGCTGGTAATAACAGCCAGATCACTCTGGACGAGTTAGGAAAACCCTCATATTTCGGAGGGGAGGGAGGTCTACACCCAGTTTACTTACTTGGGAAAGGCTATGCTGAGGCCACGGCCAGTCTCCAGGGTGCACACACAGTCTGTACGGTCACTGTGTCGGGCAAAATGCCTCTGTGCAGCCTGCCAGAGTTGTTGACATTGCACTTCAGCCGAATTGTCAACCAAAGCCTTTTAATGTGGGATGTGGTCCCTAGTGTCAGTGTGCTGGTATTGCTGACATCCCAGGAAAACGTTTACAGGATGCTCTCAGCATTGCATTGTGACTGGGTTTCAATGCAGTATGTACTAGTTCTGGTCATTGCTGAAGATAGATAAAATAAACTTGAAGTTGCTAGACACAGCCTCAATATATTGCTGGGAAAAGTGACTCCATTGGAGCAGTTATCTGAAATTTGGCATCAGACATCTGGCTGCTTCAGGCCAAGGTAGACAGGAATGTGGCTGAGATACACTAAGGAATGTGGAAGGGTCTTTAGAAGAGTCATGTTGTGAAAGACCAGCAAAACCAGAACAAGCAGCAGATGAAGACTTGTGAATCGCTTCTGTACTTCTGGCAATACAGTTTATGTATTTTTGTAAATAAACGTAACTATGATTGAAGATATCAAACATAATCACCACATTATCTTCCTCAGTGGAATAATCTGAGAGCCTCAATTTTATGTAGAAAGATGCAGTATCCAGTATTTCACACTAACACATCCCAAGCTATCTTTACAGTAAAAAGAAAATTCAAATATTCATAGATGAAAAATCATCATGTGCAATGTGAGAGTACAGAAATACAGTGACAAGCACTGCCTGTTCATGCAACAGTTCTGTGTGTACTGCCACACTTGCAAACTCTGTCTCCTTATGTTCAACTAATGAGAATCCACAGAGAGGGAGGCAGCATGCACTACAAAGAGATCACACTCTTCATGCACCAACACACCAAAAATATTCTATTCAGCTCAGACTGAAACCCATTATACACTACAAAGCATCCATGACCATTTTTTCAGATAGTAAATCAGTGAGCAAGTTTTTGAAGTCACTAAGTTAATTGAATTAAAATCATCTACTTTTCTATTAAAGTAACCAAATGCATAAGTGCATGTTATACATCCCCCAAATTTCATGTTGCATTTGCTGTCTTAACAAGAAGCTAATATATTTTTTTAAAGTGTTGTGTTTCACTCCTATATAAAGAAAGATGGACTGCTCCTATTTCTTCTTTTTAATCAAGCAATCAAGATTTACTTGATGAAATACATACCCGAATAGCAACAATTAACAAATGATCTCAGTAGACAAGACTAATCAGGCCCACTCACTGAAAAGCCAGGGACTGCCTGCAACAGAAGAATATAAACAAACTCTTACCTACAAAACCGCCAGCAAATGAAAAAGCCAGCAGTAAAACCAGTAAGTTTACTGCTAAAAAGCAGACTGAATCAGGACAATGAGTCATCTTGAAATGTTAGTTTTGATACTTGTGAATGAAACTATTCTATCAGCACTCCTACTACAAAATAGCACTTGTGCAAAGGCTATCGTTTTACACCCAGTTTCCAGCAGAGCTGTGAGTATTGAACTAACTGTATATTGATACTACTAATTGATACTACAGTATCCATTTCTGTAGAGTCATTTTACACTCAGATATGACGAATCAGGCTTCTGCACATTAGTCTGCAACTGGAAAGTTCTCTTACAAGACTCTGCTGCCTCAGATGACTCTGTCTGGTGCAGGAACGTGCACCAAGTTACAGCATGTTCCAAAATAATGATGCTGCACTAAGACAGGTTTCTTTGCTTTTCTATGTCAAAGCAAAAGTGTTAGTTTTGTCAGTGAAAAAGCTGCAGGTTCAAACTAAAAAGAGTTATCTAATCACTCTATTAAAACAAAAAATAGTAATTAATTATGAAATCCTGTGTTTCCAGGACTTAAAAGTAGTTCTGGAGCTTGGAAAAGTTGCTACAACTTCATCTGATAAAGATGACTTCTCTGATATCTGATTTCTCAGATGTTGTCTATCTATGCTGAGTATGTGCTTGGCTGCCTGACCCACAAAACTGCGGGTTACTGAACACCCATGAAATGTCACAGTCGCAACACAGCTAAGGATGAAGGGGATGTCTGGAGATCCTTTAGGCCAGCCTTCTGCTCAGAGTATGGTTCTGTCATGTTGGATATCCAAGGATAACCAGGGTTGTATACTTCACAATCCCTCAAGGCAACCTGTTCCAATGTTCATTCATCCCACATTAAATAGTTCTTGTCATAAATTATATGAAAGTTCTCATATTTCTCTTTGTGACCATTGCCTCTTGTCCCTCACTGGACTGTACTAGGAGTCTGGCTTCATCTTTACTCCTCCTATCAGGCTTTTAGACACATCAATAAGATACTCTCCCTTGAGCTTCCTGTTGTCAAGGTTAAACAGTCCCAGCTTTCTCATCCTGTAATCCTTCTCCTTTCATCTGTGATTGCACAAATGCCTCTTCCCTGGCTTGCTTCTCATTGAAAGTACTTAATTCCCTCAAACCTCAAAACCCCATTACTCAGAGATTGTTCTCTTAATGTATTTTTCTTCCATCCTGCTGTTGTGGGGTTATCATATCCAGCAGGTAAGCACACAGCTGCTAACTCAGTTCCCCCCACCTCCTTCCCCAGTGGAACAGGGGACAGAATAGGAGAAAAAGAAAGAAAACCAGTAGGTCAACATAAAGATGGCTAAATAAGTGGGAAAAAAGTGAGAATTATAAAATGTAATATGTAAGGATTAAAATAACATATGCTAGGGCAACCACTCACCAAAGCCCACAACTTATTAGACAATAAGCCCACAACTCATCACAGGCCATCAGTCTCTGACAAACAGCTTTGAAAACAAGCCCTATCTCACCCTTTTCCTCTACCCAGTTTTATTGGTGGGCATGATGTTATATATTATATGGGGCCAGCTGTCCCACCTCTGTCCTCTCCCAGACTCATGCCTACTTGCTGGTATGGGAGTGTGGGCAGAATGGGAGAGAGAGACAGGCCTGATCCTGTGCAAGCATTGCTGAGCAATTGCCAAAACACTGGCATGTTTTCAACTCTGTTTTACTTGCAAACACAAAACACAGCACAATGTCATTGCTATGAAGAAAGCCAACTTAATTCTGGGCCAGATTATTACACTGGTAAAAACATCCTTGAAACAAAACACTCCCCCTTTTAGAATTCCACAGTCATGGTCATGGCAACCTGTCTCAGCGATACCACTTCAGATTTACCCCTTATCTGCATCCGCAACTCATTTCTTACCATCTTCTAAAGGAAGGGAAATCAGCACAATAAAACATAAAACAAATGGGGGGAGGAAAGCCCCAAATTTGGCAACAGTTAGTATATAACTGAAGAGCTAAATAGTTCGAGAAGTTAGACGAGAGAAAAGGTAAATAGATATAATCCATGGAAATTAACAATTTTAAGTTATTCAGAGACAACAGTATTTCAAATACTAATACTGCTTTACAACTAGATGTGAAATATAGAATTTTGTAAAAGAATGTGGAACAGCAGAAATGTTTCTATTGCGTATTTGGAAAACATAAACAGTAAAAGTGTTTTCACATTATGTAACATGAAATACTTTCCTTTAAATCAATAATATAAAAGGATATAAAACTGCACAAACTAAAATTAAACATTTCTTTTTAAATGGCAGGCTGAAGAGTTACTATAAAAATAAATTAAAAACATGATATACAGCAATGTTAATAATTAAATTTGTTTCCTAACTGCTGAAATGCTGAGGAAATTTCACAGGAGTAGAAGAAAGTTAATGGTGTAAAAGTGAAAGGGAGAAAAACACACATACATGCACACACACATTAAGGGAAAGAAAAAGTGAAAAAAAGCATTTGGATATAGATTTCAACATGATGCTCTAGCTAAAAATTTTAGTGGAATCTTGGGATATGGGTGGTAAATAAGTATTTTTTTATCCTTGTCAAGCAGGTTTTAGATTACTAAGAGGAAGTTAGGGATGGTTTCATCATTGTTGATAGGTTAAATCACAAAAATACAATTTTGAGCAGAATTTAATACATATATCTAATTTTACAATACCAGTGAAACCTGGAACAAAAAAGCAGTAGGAGAACCAGAATTTTACATGACCTTTTACTTATTGTCTAGCAGAACTTCAGTACTAGAGTCAAATGATATAGGGATTACCAAAATTAAAACAGAAGCTGTACTGACAGTTTTGAACATGAAAGTCCCATGACAAAACTTACACTTGAATGAAGTAGTTACTTCTGTTCAGACACACCAAGTTTACTTCAAGCAAGCATGATTCTACTTCAAATAATCCATACTGATTTCAAACAGACAGGCAATACATACCTAGGCTAGATGAAACCACTAAAGAAGAACTGAGTGAGGTGAATTTACGCCGCTCATTAAATACCTTTAAGTATTTAAGCCAGCATCTGCTGGCTATATGGATGTCTTCAGCAAATAGAACAACTACATGTTGTAGTTGCAGAAAAAGGAATAATCAGCTTGCAGCTACTATGATAATTCAGAGTACAGAAACAGAGAAAACAAATTAAGAAAAAGTGGAATCTGAGTTCAGCCTCACACAGATACTATTTAATCACAGAATTCAAGCTGGTTGTAATGGTAAAAGAAGACTTCAGAAAAAGAACTAAGCTGGAAGACAAAAGGTCAGAAAAATAGTAAGTGGCAACAATAGATCTTTCAAGATAGAAAATATGCTCTAATGTTGCTGAACCCTTGATTCATGGACCATTTGGTGGATAAGGACTTTGATGGATGGTAGTACTCAAAGAGTTGTGCTCAATGGCTCCATGTCCAAGCAGAGACCAGTGATGAGTGACCCCTCAGGGGTCAGTAGTGCGACAGGTGATGTTTTACATCTTTGTTGGTGACATGGGATTGAACGCACCTCAGCAAGTTTGCCAAGGATGCCAATCTGTGTGTTGTGGTTGTCACACTGGAGGGAAGAGATGACATCCCAGAAGAACCTTATCAGGCTGAAGAGCTGGGCCTGTGTAATCCTCATGAAGTTCAACAAGGCCAAGTGCATGGTCCTGCACGTGGGTTAAGGCAATCCCAAACACAGGTACAGGCTGGGCAGAGAATGCACTGAGAGGTGCCCTGGAAGGAAACACAGGTGTTGGTGGACAAGTAGCTCAACATGACCTGGCAACGTGCACTAACAGCCTAGAAGGCCAAAAGTGTCCTAGGCTACATCAAAAGTAGCATGGGCAGCAGGGCAAGGGAGGTGACTCCCCTCCTTTACTCCACTATCATGAGACATCACCTGGACTATTGTGTCTTATGCTGGGGACCCTAACACAGAAAGTACATGGACCTACTGGAGAGAGTCCAGAGAAAGGTCAGGAAGATGATGAGAGGGCTGGAATACCTCTCCTATGAAGACAGGTTGAGAGAGTTGGGGCTGTTCAGCCTGGAGATTTATTCCATACTAAATACTTGAAGGTTTATTCAATACTGAAGCAAAATTTGATTAGAAATAATGAGGAGCAATTTCTTAACTGCATGAAAAAACACAGAACAAAAAAAAGTCCTGTTTCCAACATACTGTATCTCAAGACGCTTTTCTAAAGTGCAATGAACAACTGTATTGTGTATAATTGCAGTATAACAATGCATTGCTTCTGTAAAAATAAAATAAATCTGAAGGCTTTACTGTATTGTCATATTATTTCACTGCATCTTGGTCCTGTTTCTGTTAGAACAAAAATAGGTGCAGCATGACACAAAATTGTGCATCTCGAGATAAGTATTTTTTGCATCTTGACAGAAGTATGCTTTTAAGCTCAAGCATAGTGTGATAACTCAAACAATTAAATTACTTTATTTTCAAATCTCTGCATACTTGAAATTGGAGTATGTTATCTATTACAATAAAAGGACTCTGAGAGCTGATCAGGCACTGCCATATACAACTGACCAAAAAGGGGGAACAGAAATGCAGTCAGGGCAGGGAATGCTTTGAGGCACTGGCTGCTGCATTGGGTGTCTCGATAGAGGCTGTGGCAAACCAGATGGTGCACTAATATACATGAAGAGAAAATCTGACATTGCCAAAGCAGACCCTTACAGGTGTCCTAAGCAAAGCATGGCTTGTCCAAGCAGTGGATCAAATACAGGAGTGAGTGCAAGTGACCTACGCTTGCTAACAACTTCGATATGACTGTCCAAATGGTAGCACTTGGTGAATCAGAACTATAATCTCACTGAAAATAATCAAGTGTACCAATATTGAACATGAGAAAGCTATTCATAGCCTGAAGGTAATTAATAGGAGAATCATATATACACTGCTACGCCTAGAGAGCAGAGGTTTTGCTGTCAGATTTTTAGTTTTGAACAAGTGATGAGGAGACCAGGTTTTGTGACCTTTCTTTAAAGCTTTTTCTTGTCTTTATAGGGATATGCAATATCTATTGTGCACATAGACCTTTTTCAATGGCCAAAGAATAGCCTGTGGTAAATGCCTGTTATTTTTATCTCACACTAATGCACTGTGAAAAAGCAGTGCATCAGTTATGAAAAAAAATTACAGTGATAAATGTAATAATTTATTTAGCAGCTGGAAATCTATTGAAAATGGACAGGCACTTTGAATAAATGCCCGAGAAAATAAGAATGTGCAGTGCAGTCAAAATATCCTTTGTTTTTTCATTGGATTTCTTTCCATTTTTAAGAGCAGTGAGTGCAAATGTAGAATCTTTAAGAACTAAAATTAAGTACTGGAGACCATCAGCTTATGCTGAGACATAGCACACATCTGAGTTTGTGTGTGCCTGTGAGGGTATTAGTCTGCTGGGAATTAAGTGCAAGGAGCTGAGCACTAACAAAGCAATCTTAAGTGCTAGAAGGGAACAATGCAGCTACTTCAGGTTTCACTGGAATTCTTTCTCCTACTCTTCTTCCACATTTCTGTCTATTTAAACAGTTAGCCCTGCAGACTAAGGATCTATGTTAGAGTTTTATTCCTCCACATCTCAGAAATGCTTTCCACAAACAATTAGCAATATAATCCCTAACTGACCACATGGAACCCTTTCAGGATAAAACTTCCCATGTTTTCTTGCTATTGTTTTTATATAGTAATTTATGGGTATATACTGGGTGTCATTTGTAAATGACTCAGGAGCAAAGCCTGTCCAACTGAATTCTTCTCTTGCAAGTAGGACCCCACAAGTAGAAGGAATCCTTTGTCCCAGTTCTTCCCATTCTTTCACCCCAACTTAGACCTCTCTCAGAAGGTCTTAGCTGTCCTCATGATGCCTACACTAAAATGTGGAATTATCTAACAACAGTTTGAACCTTTTCTTATTTTCTCTGGAAATCTGGATAAGACCATAAAGCAGCAATAAGAAGCATACAAGAGGCAGTAGATGCCCCATCCCTGGCAACATCCAAGATCAAGTGGATGGGGCTCTGAGGAACCTGATGTAGTTGAGGATGTCTCTGCTCCTTGCAGGAAGTTGGACTAGATGACCTTAAAACTCCCTTCCAACCCAAAATATTCTATGATTCTATGATCTATTACATCATGGCCATACATACCATGGAGATGCAGGCAGGAATCTGGGATCTCAGAAAGGCTAGGCAAAATGTCAAAGAAAAGATAAGATAAATGACCAAAACTTCAAAATACTGATACTCTTAGTCTACAAAGTAAAAATTCTCAGCAAGGCCCAGAGACTGCAACACCGATTAAGAGAGGAAGTGACTTAGAACTTTGTCTTCAGCATAGAGTGCAAACAATACCTTGGCCAGAGCTGCGTTTGCTTCCTCTGGAATTAGTCTGTACTAACTGTACCTTGTCAAGAGAGGAACTGCCATCCCTCTAGCAATGGAAAACAAGATAAACAATTGCACAATGTCAGCATAGTGCTGGTGTTTGAGCTGATACTATTTTACAATGACTCAACGCACTCATCTAAAGTAAATATTAAAAGAAAGGGAAATAGGTAGGAAAGGAATGTTGCCCAGCATCTCTTCTGAGTCCACCAGGAAAACTACTGGATCCATGCTAGTGCTGCACAAGTTTATCATTCTAGATCATCTGCCATTCATTTTGTTATATGCATTTTCACCTAATCATTGTATAAGCCTTGGTATTATTTTTTTCAATATTTGTAATAACAAGAACATTTGACTGAGGAAATCTTTGAGGAAATTACTACTTTCCAGAGTACTCAAAACTACCTACCAGCTCATCAGCTCATGCAAACTTCAAATAATGCTCTATGTTTAGACATGACTACTGGCCAGACAAGCTGCCCCTGCAGGAGGTAATTAACAATCTTGGCAAATAAGATCTAGTCTAAATCTAGACTGTATTGTGTTTGATGGCTCTCTGCCAGGACTCACTAGCTTTCTAAAAGGGGTCCTTCTCCAGTCACCATGTGTTGGGCTGTCAGTATGATCACCCAAATGGAACTGAAACAATCCCAAGCATATTTTCTTTGTCATCAAGAAATAGCTAGTAAATCCAATGAAGTGGAAGGTAGAGTAGTCATAACTGACACGAAAACATACAAGGAGAGGCTGCTGGAAGACATATCCAGTGTCTTCAAAAATAAATGTATATTACAAAATTTTTTTCTAGCTTGAGTTCCAGATAAAAGTTTTACATGAATGCAAATAGCACCTCACGTTTGGAGTCTTTTCCAATGCAAGATCTCAATTTTTAATATAAGTGTTATTTAAGTGAAGCTTCTATTTGGTGGCAGGAAGAAAAGAGTAATATTGCTTCAGTTATTGCTTTGCTATATCATCTTTGAATGGAGCTACAGCAATGTAATACACCTTACTACAAATAAGTAGTGCATCTCTAGCCATTAGCCTTAGTGGAGTGCATCATGTCCTGCTTGTGTTTTCTGTGCAGGCTTCTTCTAGATTCCAGTCAAATTTAAAATCTTGGCATTTATGGTCAGGCATATGATGGTCTGGGAAGTAGGCACACATTCACTAGCTTGATCCTGATAACTTAAGTTTAAATTGTGACTTATAAATCTCTTCCAAAGGCCTGAGAGAGCTACCCAGGTCTTGAACAAAGGTTTTTTTTTTCCTTTTTCTGACCTGAGAATCACTTTGATCATCATGTAAGAAGATTCCTAAACACACTAGGAAACTTCTTGGAACATCTAATCAATAACTAACAAGCATACCTAGGTTTTAAGTATTGAAAACAAATTTTTCCATTGGAGAATAAAAACAGAATAGAGAACTGCAGAGATACCAGTCTTACTGTTTAATGCACTTCAGAAATGCATTCAAATAACACATCATGGAGACAGAACAGAAAATCTGAAGAGTGGCAAAAAGGATGACTGGATCACAAGCCATTTTGCACAGTGATTTTGTAGTGGTATTTACATGTTAGTTAATCCCTACTGCTAGGGAAAGTATATGAAAGAACTAATAACAATTGAGAAATGTCATAATTTAAAAATCACTGAGACCATGAAACAATTTGATCATGATACTGTCCATTATGCTGTGCATAGAGAATGCAGAGATGCCATGTCTAGTGTCTACCTACAGATAACCACATCAGCAAAAGGACTAGAAATGGACACAGATTAAAAATTTAAAAAAAAAAAAAAAGTTCAGAATCAACTCCTTAATAGTGTCTGGAAGTACTTAAGAGATGAGAAAGAGGCAAGAAAGACAGGAAGTCCCACCAACTGTGCATTTTTCTATTTATTTCACAGAACATTTGCATCTTATTATCAAAGTATACCAAAACATGACAAAATTCAATTATCTACAACCTTTAGGATAGCAAAACCTATTAGTGCAAATCTGTTTTCATCTATGGCAGTGGCTGGGAAAACCCCAGTACCACAGTCTAGGCTATTTACTATATCGCAATACAATATAAAATAGTTGTCTATCTAGCACGTTCCTGGCCACCCACAGAAACAGCCTACTGTGTCAGCTGTTTAAGGAGCCAGAAAGAAAAGCCCCTCAGATTATGGATATTAAGAGAGTTAGATGGTTTATTTGCTCATTTACAAGAAGTGAACAGAAATGCCTCAGAGCATAAAGAGATGAAGAGATATATTCTTACTGCAATAAAGGCTTACTGATGAACATGAACTGAGAGCTGTCCACACTGTACTGAAAGCCACTTGCAGTAGTGGCAAGAGAGCCATGAGTTCTTACAGAAATAATTCTTAATAGCAAACTACCCATAAGCTTTGTTCATCATGAAAAAATACCTTTTTATTTGATTTGAACATAGACTGTTGGTTGATTAGAGCTACATATACTGAGACTTACAAAAAGGCAACATTGGAATGCTCAAAAATCAAAGTCTATTTGCTTGGAACACCTTTTACATTATTCTCAAAGCTAAAAGCAAATTTGACTCTAGGAGTGGTGTGATTTCTAATTTCTTTGATTATCTACCTATGAGTGCATTGGAATGGAGATAATTAGAAGGAAACAGAGTTGAAGAAATGAAGTTTTCATGTATTTCTGAAGGAAGTAGTTGATATTGATTTTTATTCTATTTGGAAGAAACTTAATCTTGCTGATGGACTCTCTTATACTTTGGCTACCTTAAAATATGGTTAGTTTTGAAGACCATGCTGAAGGGGGAAGAGCATAATCTAAACTGAAGTTTTGAAGAGTATCAGGATAGACATCTACAGGCAATGGGGCTCCACAGCAAGAAACTGAAATTATAATATTGCCCAGTAAAAAGGAAGGGTTTTACACTTCCATTGTTGAAATGTATTTAATGTTTTAAGTATCACGTCAAGAGAGGTACAGAATGCAGAAATAGAAACTGTATGTAAAAAAGTATTTCCATTGTCAGGTGGACAATTATAGTCAAACCTTGGACAGGCCTTCCCGGCAACATCAAAACAGGAGAAAATGATTGCACACCATTACACAACTATGAACAGAGGGAACTGATGATTCCACACAGCTTATAAACCACAGTATTTAATCAACTAGCATAAGTTTTTGAATAGAACATTGTTAAATCAATGGAGAAGTAAATGTATAGGAAAAGGCAATAAAGACACTGAAAACAAGATCCAGAAGTCACACAAAAAATGCTGCACCAATGTCTATTTCAAGTATTTCCTTTCTAAAAATGTAATTTATTATTCAGTTAAAGAAATCTTATTATAATTTGGGAAACTGCAACATGCTGTCTCTACCAAAACAGTTGCCTTAATTAGATACAAAATTCACTGCAAAAAAACCAATTCAAGCACAAGGAAGAAATTATAACCAATAAAAAGAAGAAAAGTCACTTAATGCATAGTCTAACATATAAACCTCCCTATTTTTGCCCAGACACTCTTTATGATTTGGATAGGAATTTAATGATTTAAAACAGTTTAGTAGGACACCAAAATTCAGAAGTTTGGAAATCTTCATTAGATACAAGATCCCTACTTTCTTATGCTAGTTTCCATGCAACGTCTTCTTTGTCACACATCAATCACTGTAATATAGGAAAATATTTGTGATATTGAGACTTCAAAGAAAATACATTTGATTTTCTATTTGTCTTTTTGCCAAAAAGGTCTACAAAATGCCAATGTGTACCAGTCTTGTTTCATATAAAACTGATGTTAAGATCATATTTCTGCACTTTAGAGCCCTACAGTTGGTGGGAGCTGTGGTGATACCACCTGCGACAAACAAGATGATCTGAATATACTGACAGATGTTATATCACTCTGATATTTCCAGTCTAGGCATGGAATTCCACTGAAAAAAACAGTTCCACAGTCTTAGCTAGGCATCCTTGTTACCGCATTGTGACAATAGTAGTGCTCATGGGGACATGTGACTAACTGGAGCAAGGAACTGATCTGTGTTTTCAGGACATGTCTATCAAGGAATACTTCTTTTTCCTTCATAAATTTTCAGGCAACTCCATCCTTTACAAGCACTAACAACAAATTAGGGAAAATCCATGAATTTAGAACCTGTGGCAAGCTTGGGCTCAAATAAAGTAATTGTGATAGAACCACATTTTTGGTTGCCACTCTGGTTGGATCTCTAGTACTCCTTTCCTCTGGAAAAAGCTCTTCTCGAAGAGTTTTTGGTTTTGGGTTTTTTCGGTTTTTTTAAATGATCCTGGTGCTCCTGGAGGCTTACAATAGAGGAAGAAGACCTGACTTTTGAGAAACTGGTAGGCACTACCTGTCTCTTATTTCCTGGTTTCACATGAACTCTTTTCCCTGTTTCTTTCAGCCACCTTGCTAGAAGAAAGAAAAGCTGCAGCCTCTCTGGTTCCCTAACTGCTGTTAGTCCCAGCTCATTAGCTGGTGATATCTCTCCACAGTGACTTCGTATTTGCTGTACTAGCATTACGCAGCACAGTTCACATAACAGTTACAGTGCTGTTTCACATTTCCCAAATAGGACACTAAATCCTACATGTTCTTTTAACTGGGGATCTGACAAAGCACAGGCACCCACATTTATCACCACAGCTGACTTCAGAAATTCGCGAGCTGCAGGGCTCTGGAGGCTGGGAAGGTGAACCAGGGAAGGATTACTACGTGCTTGCCTTACTCCTCAATTCTTGCGTGGTCTATTGGGCTGGATATTTGATATGCCCTGTTACAGCACTTCTTGTGTTCTCTAGATGAATAGCGCCCCATAGAACCTTCTAACTCCTAGGAACCTGAAGGAATCATCAGCATCAATGCCTACAGCATGCACATGTTGCCTGTGGAGTCTTAATTTAGATCACAGCACAGACTAAAAAGGCTGACTACATGACAATGAAGTTATTTTTAATGAAAATGTAGTACCCGTCTTTTTGTTGTTAAGAGGATGGTCTTTCTCAACCCATAGACAGATAAGCCTGCAAAAGAACTAGCAAAAGCAAACCTACCTTCAGAGCATGCTAAAAATCATGATGCAGGACTCCACTGGAAATTTTGAAAGAAAAAGCTGAGGGAAACTGTACCAACACAGATTGAAAAGGCATAAAGAAGCCTTTGGCCGTGTGGATAGGGCCCTGAGAAGCAGATGCACACGCTCTTTGCCTGGATCCATGCCCTGCCGAAGCAGACGAGTGGTTCAACCACCAGATCCACACTGACAGAGAAGAAATCTTCGCTGTCTGTTGATGCAGTGCCACCATGTACCAAATACTGCAAAATTAAGAGAAAGGCTGCCTTGTCAGGGGCAAAGGCTTGAGCTGAGCGAGCCGTGCGTCTGGGCTCTGTTCTCTGATTTGTGGGCTCTTTGTCAGGGGCTGTTTAATCCGAAATTTACAGAGCATGCAGGCAGCCCGTTGTCACACACATTTGATGGCTCCTTCCCTGATGCCCCAAGCAAGAGCGACAGGTGTCCAGCATAGACTTCTCCAGATAACTAAATTCACCGTAGTTATTTTTCAGTACTTCGATGAACAAGCAACCCGGGCCGGGGGGCACGTGTCCCCTGCTGCCAGGCAGGATGGCCGCAGGCTTTGCGCCAGCGATGCCCGCGGCGGGTCGCGCCACAGACTGTGGGACGGCGGGCGAAGGGGACAGAAAGGAGAGGCAGAGCAAAGGGAACGGGAAAGGAGATAGCTGCGCCCCGTCCCCCTTCAGAAGCACCGAGAGGAGGCGCAGGGGGAGCGGGCGCGGGCAGGGCGGTGCCCGAGGCAGGGCGGTGCCCGGGGCAGGGGCGCCCACTGCCCGCTGCCCGCTGCCCGCTGCCCGCAGCCCTCAGCCCCCGGCCCGGCCCGGCCGGCGGGCCCGGAAGGCGCGGCGCTCCCTGCCGGCCGCTGAGTGGCGGCGGTGCGTCACGTGCGCGCGGCCGGGCCGGGCCGTGCCGGCGGGCGGGGAGGCGGCGGCGGCGGTGCCCGGGCGCGGTGCGACATGTCCCACCAGACCGGCATCCAAGGTACCCGCGCGGCTACCCCGCACCTCCGCTCCGCGGTGCCCGCTACTCCTCACGGCTGCCGGCCCCGTCTCCCCTGTGGCCCTTCCAGCCGGGCGGGAGGCGGGCGGAGCGCCTTTCTGCGCGGGTCGGGCGCGGCGCGGGGGCAGACGGCCGCGGCGGGCGGTTAACGGGCCGTTCCCGGCGGGATCTTTCCCGCTGCTGCGCTCTTTGTTAGCTGCCGGAGGATCCCGTCCTTTGCGCCGCGGGCTGCCGGTGGGGAGAGCGACTGGGGGGATTGCTCCTGCTTTCTGCCCCGTGTCCGCCGCTCCTCGGGGTCGAACGCAGCTCCGTCCCCAGTCAGGCGAAGCCGGCGGGGTTTTTCCGCCCGGCGGACCGCGCCTGTCCGCCCCGGAGAGGCAGGGAGCCCGCCCGGGGAAAGTGTTCGCTGCAGAGCCCCGTGAATGGCGGGGAGGGCCCGCCTGGGCTCAGGTAACTCCCCCAGTCAGGTTTTCCTGCGGCGTCGGAGTGTGCTTCGAGCCCGGGGCTGTCGCCTGCTCGGGGTCGCCGCAGCGAGTTCGGGATGGATTGGACTGCACGGGAATATGCCGAGGGTCGCTGCCGGCTCCCTTGAAGCGAGAGCCTTGGGGAGAAGCAGGAGCCCCGGCGTGAGAGAGTCCACTAAAAACCCCATCACTGCAGGCCACAAAGGGGGAAAGTGTGTAGGAACCCTTTTCCCCCGTGTTTCCAGGCCTTTGAGGGTGCGAGGAGCAGTTAGAAGACAGCGTATTGTTTCGCAGTATTAGCGGGTTCCCCTGAATCGCAGAATTGCTAAGAAGGGATTATACAGCAGGATTATGGAGGGGTCGGGTTTTACTGTCTGGATTTCTGCAATCTGCCTGTTCGGTGACTAATACACGTACTTTGCCTGCACTCCGGTATTTATTGTTGAAGGTGACTTTTGTCCCAGCCATGACAGCCCTTAGCTGCTCTTCTATGCCCTTTTTTGTCCATTGGCTGCGTGTGGTCTGCACCCTTTTCCTTCTCTTTTCCTTACTTTGCATGACAGTCTTTGGTCTATTTTGCAGCTTATTGTTTTAAATTCTTCAACCCTTCTCAGGCTAGAGGTGCACCTGGGATAGCGCTTCCCGCCCCCCCGCAGTCTGGGGAAACCTGTTAGTAACTCCTAATCCCTTGTTCTCCTGGCAGTGCTGGAGGGAGGAGCGGGATACTCTGTTGCTTATTGTAAGCAAAAAGAGTGGTTAAGCCTCTCCTGCTGCTCTCCTTCGTGTCTGAGAATCGTTTGTCCTCTGAGCTGCAGAGAACTCAGCAGCTTTCCTTCAGGAGCCTGCCTCAGCAGGCACTAATCAGGAGTCCTGTTTGCAGCAAAGCATCAGCTTCTGCAATTTGGAAGAGGAATAGCTCTACTTGTGCCATTGCTGGCTTCAGCTACAAACAGGCTACTGTCACTCATAAACAATTACAAGATTTGGCAGCATGGGCTGCTTTTTTCTGGAAACAGAAATGAAGTCATGGGCATAGTGATATGTTCCAGGCAGTTGCTAAAAGGACTGGGCTTTTTAAACGGGCCAGTGCAGATAAATACCATAGGAAGTCACTGAATGCATTAACTGTGGGAAGAGACAATCAAATAGGTCCACAGTTTTCAAAATAATTTTAAAATAATATTTCTTGTAAAATATTTGTGAAATAAACCCAAATTTTGATTCCGTAGCCCTCTGCTATGCAGAAAGTTTAAACAGAAAATAATATCACTGTTGTGAATTTATAAGCCTTTATGAGGAAAAAAACCCATAGATCACTTGGTAGTGAGCTGGTTTCATAAGTGTCTCAAAATATTTTTTCAGGAACTTTCACAGTTTGGGAACTGGTGTAGGGACTGCTGTATTCTGGTATTTTTTGATGTGTAGGGTTGAAATGAGAGAATAAGGAACAAAAAGATAACAGACAAGAAGAGGACAAAGAATGTTCTGGGAGAACAAAAGGTCTAGAAAATGGTGCAATGTTTGGTTCCTCAGTGGAATGGTGAGGACCAGTAGAGATGATTAGAAAAGCTGGCAGCACCTTACTGGGTTGGTCTGCAGTGGTTAGGGGGAAGATACCAACTGGGATTGAACTGGTAACCCAGTGCAGTTCCGTTTGTTTAACATGTTCTTTTGACATGCCGTTTTGGACTCTCAGGATGGGCCTGGCATCACTTGGATGGACATAAACATAAAATATTTTGAGTATGGGCAGTAATGTTGCTGGATACCATCTGTTCACTTGGCCTCAACCTGACTATAATTAATGCATTTTATTCGTTTCCTGGTTTAATGTTTGTTTTGCTGGTGCTATGCTCTATGCTGTGAGATTACTTAAAGGACCAGCTTGCAATAAATGTTTTTCAGTAAATCCTTGCAACCCTGTGTCTCTGGTATAATTAAACTGATTTGCACTCAGATTATTTAGCAGAGCAGTTGAGATAAGAATGGTCTTCATACGAGTCAAGCAGAGTTTTTCAGTGTGCTTAGGGAAGTGAGTCTCATGTTTGTGGTGTAGTGTCAGTGTGATTTGTGAACATGTAAAAATATTTTTGTAAATGCACTATATAGCTGTCCTGTTACAACAGGTTGGGGCCTGAACAGTATCATCAACTATGGAAGGAGTTAAGGTGGTATGAAAGATGAGCAATGAGTGGCAGCTTTCACTGGTACTCTGCAGAGAGGTCTTCTCAGGAAAGACCATCACTTTTGCCAGACAAGCTCTAACATTTTCCTGGCAGGCGTAAAGTTTCTGTCTGAAAGTTTGTACTAAGCCTGTAGACTTCGTGAAGCTATTGTAATTTGAGATGAGTCATATTTTCTATTGTATTGCTGTGTTAACCCTGAAACCTGAGATTGATGATATGATGTCACCTTTAATTTTCACAATGTTGAAAATCATTTGGTATGCTAGGAAGCAGGGCTGTTTTCTAATGTTGCCTTTCTTCTTTGCGTGGCATGCTGTTGGCTGGACAGTATGCAGCATAGCAGGAGCATCATTCCTGTATTCCTTTTTCAGTCCAACTTTGTAGCAAAGGGCCAGTTGTACATTTTTCCAGTGTTCTTACCCTCATGAATATTCTTTGTCCTAGGGAAGTGAAATGTGCTAATTTGATTACTTTTATTTTCTCTTTTTCAGCTAGTGGAAGTGTTAAAGACATCTTTGTTGGAGCCAGAAATGGACAATACAGGCTTTTAAAAATAGTCATTGACAATGGTTAGTCAAATTTTATTCTTTTTTCTGGTTCTTTTAGATATTTTCCGAATTTTTAATGTTTTAATGACCTACGTGTACAACTGTTTAAAAAACAGAACTCTGCAAAACCTAATGTTACTAAGTTTTTTTCTGTACAGAAGGTAAAATATCAATTTTGGTGATCCTAAGCTTTTCACTACAATTCTACTGTATTTTTTCTCCCAAATGTAATTTCATATTTCACCAAGAACTTCTGTGTATTTCATATGGATAATATAGATAAGCTTACTCTTATCACTTACTAAAGGAGTAGAGGGAATGAAATTTGCCACACCTGTATAACATTTGGACACTCTGGTTACTTTCATTAGATAGAGAGCTAATGTCTCACACAACAACTAGTCAGCTTAGATGAACTATAAATTTTATCTGCTTTTTTTACCAAGTTCAGTGTAAAAGTACTGCATGTAGAAAGTCCTGTTAAAGGAGATGTTGAAATAGTAATCTGGCTACATAGAAAATATCTTTATAAATCTGTAACTTTATTTAAATTTTCAAACTTAGAATTGTTTCTTAAATCTCAAAATATAAATATTAATAGAAGATCATATAATTTCTGTCAGAACTTGAGTTTGATCTTTGAACTTCTTGGCAAGGGATATAGGCTGCAAATATTGAAAGACTATATAATTACTTTTATTTTCTTTAATGCTGGAGAAAGGTACAGATAGGTACATACACATACATACTTTTATTGTTAGGTAAATAACCTACTGTTGCCTTCTTTGTGTTTGCTTTTCTTAGGAAGTCTTCTAATATTTAATATATCTTTCTTAGAGGCAGTGGCAATAGTAATATTACAGGTAGGACTTTGTGATAGTCTAACTAGCATAAGGTAAATGCTGACACATCATTGTTGGGGTTTTTTCCCATTAGGAAAAACTTTTTACCTTTGTGTATATGCTACTTCATAATATGAAATGAAGCCTAGAAACAAGACATAAATGGAAGACTTACCCTATTGTGGCTAGCACAGTTTTTCCCATGGGAAGTTTTCTTGTGTTTTGTAAATAAAGATAAAGTTTGGATGTTTTTGGAACAGTGTCCCAGAACTTGGGCAGTGCAGGCCTGGCCAATCAGGCCTGGGGGAAGGCTTCTGACTGACCAATCTGGGTAACTTTTGAGAACTCTATAAATGTGATGAAATCAAAACAATAAAGGTCATTCCTTCTTGCCACTGAGAACCAATGCATTCATTACTCTGCTAGCTGCTCAACAGCGACACCCTATTTTTTCATTTTTGTGTGTATGTATACATGGGTATATACATATATGTAGATATAAACACATGGGTATAGATATATGCATTTCATCTCTATATAGAAGCAGAATCCAGTCTTTGATGCTATTTTCCGCAGTTCAGAAAGAAACCTGTAAAACTCACAGAATACTGGAAGAAGGGCAGTTTCCTCATCTATCTTCAGGAGCTTTCAGGAAGAGATAATAGTCCTTAGCCAACAGATGATACTCAAATCTAGTTTTGCTAATCTGAGTTAATAAGAGAAGAGATTTGCTGCTGGGCAATAAAGTTCCTCTGACTGTATCTTAAATCCCACTGGGTATAAATCCACCTAGAATTCAGAATTGGCAAGTACGTTCTGAATACTCTTGGTTTAGGTGTGCTACTTCAGGTACTTTGCATCTAATTCATAGAAGAGCCAAACACCCTTACCCTGAGCTGTTCATGTTCCTTGAGTTACTGTGGTGGAGTGCTTTGCTTGAAGTTTTGCTGTAGAGGCATTTGTGTGCTGTTACACTTTTGTCTGAAGTTTTGTAAATTAAGCCCTATACTCGCAAAAGGTGATTTGTATACTGGCTACTATGATGGTTCTCAAACTGTTTCAGGATCCCATTTAAACAAGGTATTTCTATTCCACTTGTTGGGGCTAGTATTTCTTGGGAAGCTGATAAATGTTTTGTAAGACAGTATATTAATGCTTTCCTTTGTAAGCTGAGATGTGATGTATAAATAACAGAAGAATCTTGTTGCTACAGCTGTTGACATAATTAAATACCATTGAAGTATTCTATACAGACTTAAGCCAATTATACATAATAAACAACTTCAGTCATTTAAAGAGACCATGGCTATGAAGCTGTATTAGAAAGAGGTTTATCTACTTGCGTAGTCAAGTTAATGATTAGTGCAAGCATATTCATTCCAAACTCTTTTCACTGTATAACTGAGTTATTGACTCCTTACAATGAGCACAAACACTAACATGTTATAACAAGAGCATCAGTAATTATAATTCTAAAATTTGAAAGCTTATTCTTTTCTTATTTAGACCTAAGTATTCCAAATTAAAAATAAACTAACTGGTGGAAGACAGTTCTTATTTCCCTTCTGTGTATGTTACGCTAGAAAAACTAACATCAGTTGTATCTGATCAGATCTTCAGATCAAAGAACTTGATGACAGCCAGCACGTTACTTCTCAACTATCAGTATTTAGGTTGAAGTAAGTTAGGGTTTGAGCATACATAGCTTTTGTAGGAATTCGCCCACTTTAACACTTAGTGTTCTTGTCTTCCATTCTCCTGGACATAATTATAAAAGATTAAGCATCCAGTTAACTTCTTATCGTAATTGTTAGTTTTGTCAGACAGGTATTGTTGCTAACTGTAGCTTTGATTATTGTTCATAGAACAGCTTGTTGTGGGATCCTCTAGACGGCCAGTTGGATCATGGGAAAAGGATTATGACTCCTTTGTCCTTCCGCTTCTTGAAGACAAGCAGCCATGTTATATATTATACAGATTAGATTCTCAGAATGCTCAAGGATATGAATGGATCTTCATTGCATGGTCACCTGACCACTCTCCTGTAAGTAACAGTCATCAGAGGCTTCACGTTGTTCATGATTTTTCAACAGTACCATTTGATCTGAAGGAAGAGGATTTGAGGAATGAAACATTCCCCGATCTCTCCCTTCATTCCCAGAAGAAAACCAGAAAAATGTTTCTTTAAGAAGACCGAAGAGCAAATCAGTAGGTCTAGATGGAGTGCAACTGATGCAATGTATTTTTAGCCTGATTGGTGGACACAATACAGGTTTTTTGCCCTGTTTGTCTGTCTTAATGTTAGTACTCCATAAAAACTCATGGAAGGATATAGGACAGAAATCTTAATGGGTGCTCATATAAAGAAGGATTATAGTGTGAGCTCAAGCTGTTTACTCTGTTTGGCTTGCTGGCTGTCCAGCTGGCACTCATGCATCTGTGGTGTGCCACAGAATACACTGCTTCTCTGTGGTTTAAGAGCAGGTGAGAGAACTGAGGTTAGAGTTAAGAACCTCTAGGAGAAACTAGGAGACTGTGTACAGGTTCTGGGCATGTGAGATAAGGGAAGGCAGAAAGTAAAGCTGTTCCAATATTCCTACAGCTTTCACCAGCAGTTAGGAAATAATATGACATCAAAAGTTGGAGTTCGTAGAAACTTCCCTTTTTACGTGGAAAAGGTGAAGTATTGTGCAGAGAATGGCACGATGGTGAAATAAAGTGGGAAGATGGGAGTGCTGAAAGAGTAGTTAGTGACTATGTTAGACACAAGTTAATAGGGAGCAAACATAATTTTTCCACTCTGTAGTTTAACCATAACTATCTGGAGTCACTATCAAGTCAAAAGTAATAATGAGTTATTTCCAGTCTGCTCTTTTCCTGTCTGTTGTATCCATTAGTACACAGACCAGGTGACAGAAGATGCAAACTATTGTGTTTTTTTCCCATTTAAAATTAGTAAAGATTATGATGACTTTTTTCTCCATTAAAAAAAAGAAACCCTCATACTCCTACTAAAGCTGCAATTCAGTTTTGCAATTACTTTGATAATAATGCATAGTATGACCTTGTGAGTTTAATAGCATGTGTAAGTATCATGACCTGGAGCTCTACAAGTTTGTAGTGCAGTTTCAACACGTAAAATACTTGTTTAAGAAAGATGTTTATTAATGGATGTGGTACACCAACATGCTAGATTCACTATGTACAGCAAAACTTAAAAAAAAAAAGCAAACTAAAAAAACCCTGTTTCATTATGTGCTAGGTTCGTCAAAAAATGTTGTATGCAGCAACCCGAGCAACACTTAAGAAAGAATTTGGAGGTGGTCATATTAAGGATGAAGTATTTGGGACGGTACAGGTACGTTTTTCTTTTTAAAGTCAGGACGCTGACTTTAAATACTAAATATAGTAACTGATGTTATTGATATGAATGTGGGTTGTTTATGCTCTTTTTGGATTAAGGAAAAAGGAATTGAAAACTGTGTGTATTATTCCAATGTGAACGTATATTTAATCTCATTTGAACAAGTTACTAAATATAGTTAACATCTTCAGGCTTAGAAGTCCTTGCTTTAAATGGTTATGAAAACTAAATAATAGGCATATCTCTTAATTTCCGTGCGTGAACATGAGTCCTCTAAAACTTGGAACATTAATTTCCAGGTCAACACTATACACAAACCGTCTTAGATATATGGTTCTGAATCAGAAATGGGCTAGAACAGTGATCTGTAAGCCATTAACACCTGAAAACAAGTTTGTCTGTCTTGAACTAAGGATATGAAGCTGTCAATTCTTTAGAATTTGGCCATAAAATGTAACTGACGTGTATGGTTGTCAGCTTCTTAACTTAGGGAAACAGAAATTTTGTAACTACTGATTTGTTCAAGGAAAATACTAATAGTTGGCTTTTTGCTTGTGGTAAGATAATTGGAACGTGCATGTATGAAATCCAATAATTGTCTAAGGGATGTTGAAAAGCCTGTAAGTGCCGTAAGGGAAATACAGGCTATTTTGCTTCCTTAGTTTCTGTGAGAATCAAGTCTTACATGGCTGTGATACCTGCCTGTTTGTCAGGGAGACATTAGACAGTCTTTTTAATCTGTTGCTGGTTTTAAAAGAAATACAAATTGGACTTTTCAGAGATAAAGAATTCCTGTAGTTTTCATGAAAACTGATGATTAGACACTCAGAATTCCTCTGTTCCTCTTTCAGCAGAGACTGCAGCAGTTATTTTCTGTTTGACCTGTTAATCAGTTCAACTGAACAAATCTAAACCAAAGCACTGCCACTATTGACACAGGCAGCTGATGCTGAAGCAATGGAAGGAGTTGGAGGTTTGGGGAGGAGTAGAGGATATTGTAGTGGGGTAAAAAGCTGTTAAAGAGAAATGGGCTGTTGTGGTAGATGTGAGGCTAATAATTCTGTTGCTCACTGAGAAATAATTGGTTCTATTCAGCATTAACCTGTCATGGAAGCTTCATTATCCTAACAAACATGTAAACAAACTTCTCTGGAGAGCCTGTATTCTAGAAAAGTAGATAACTGAGTTGCTAAAAAGGTTTACTGGTAGAGGTCCTGTTATTTTTTTCTTGTCTGTTCAGTCAACCAATCTCACTGTCGCTTGCACCAAACCATTAGCAGTCTATGCCATATGTGGAATTTGTGTCTAGCCCTACAAGTCTGAGCTTCCTTCTCAGTTTTAAGGAAGAAGCATTACATCTATTATTTCAGAATGGGCCTGGGGCACATAGAGGATGGCGTTGATATAACTCACTTTTTCCAGGCTGTATTATGTTACAGCTTATATATCTCTGAATTGTTGGTTTCAGTGTCTTTATAAATCTCTTAATTGTAGCTGGCCTTTAGTGTTCATCCATGTGAAAATCACAAGGATGATCACTTTGTTTCTTCAAGGTGTTCAAGTTGCTGATCTCACTCAGAATCTTGATGGTCAGCATCCAGCAGGTTGCTTTGTTTTTATTTTGTTAAACCTAAGGATGGTTTATTGCAGCCAGCTCTGTTACTTTAGTGGAACCCTGTTATGTTCCCACCTGCTAATTCACATGTATTAACTTCAATACCTCTGGGCTTCTGAAACAAGACATAATGGAATATTGGAATATTCAAATAAAATGACCATTACTGTATGGAAGACAACTACTTTTTGCAATGCTGCGTAGAAAATCTGAAGAAAAGTTCTGGTAACGAAAAGCTGATAATTATTGATATTGTGCTTTCAGGATGATGTTTCACTGAATGGATATAAAAAATATTTGATATCACAATCCTCACCTGCACCTTTGACTGCAGCAGAAGAGGAACTTCGACAAATTAAGATTAAAGAGGTACCTAAAATGTCTTCAATCATGGGTGGGAAATGGTGCAGAGTTTCAAATGTATTGTAGGGAAATGTCTTTCTAGTGTAAAAAAGGGCAGAACAGAAAATGGAAAGTTTCAGAAAGTGTGAGTGGATGAGAATATAAATGTACTTCTCAGTGGGTTGAAAGTGCAGGATGATGACTGGAGTTGGAAGTGGCATGATCTCACTGTATTTCAAAGGCCCAGTGTCAGAATCAGAGGCCTGGCAACTGCGCAGCTTGTTGCAACATCAGCTTTTGGTATCATGGGATGTGCTTCTTTGTGAAGGGTGACAGTGCACTGGCACAGGTTGCCCAGGGAGGTTACAGTCTCCATCCTGGAGATACTCAAAAGCTGTTAGCTGTTTGGACAGAGAACTGGGCAGTTAGATCCGGGTGGCCCTGGCTCAGAATTGTGGCTGCACAAGGTGACCTATGGAGATGTGTTCCAACCTCATGTGATTGCCCTCATGCATTTCCCATGGTGGCAGAAATGGTAGAGAAAACACAGAGTAGCAGTTGTTGCAGTGGGTGATTGCCAGCAGTATTTCAGCAGCCTTCTTCTTAGAGGAAAGGTACATAGCTTCCAGTACCAGTGCATTTGTCTTTAAGACTGAGAGGAGGTGGATTCCAATAAAAATAAAATAGAAATCCAAACCAAATAGCTAATCGCTTTAAGAGACTGATTTGCTTATGCTTCGAACACTTTTTAGACAAATCTCTAACTAATGCCTTTAAGCAAAAAAATTGATGATTGCCAGCTAGCTAGTGACTGAAAAGTTTCAGAGGATTCTTTTTATAACATTTTTCCTTCATTTGAATACTGTTTATTTCAGATGTATAATAAAATAGGTCATATGCTGATCTTGTTTGTTCTTTAGACTTGTATATTAGAGCTGTGGTACACGGGTTTGAAGTGTGATTTATTTCTGCAGCTGGATACCAGGCAGCCATTGTGTTAAATACAGCTGTGTGTCTTCTCTTGTGTTTTCACTCTACTGTGCTTTTGCTGCAACTTTGTTGTTTATTGACTTTGTTTTCCCAGTGGTGTCTTTTCTTAGTTTTCATGTCTGATTTTAATAATTCAGTGGAGAAAAGCATTCACCATCATCAAACACTGCATTTTACTTGATCAGCTTTAAAAAAAAAAAAGAATGTAAAACTTCTGTGGGATCAGTGCTCACTTCTGGTATTAGTGTATGTGCTACATACAATGTGTTTAGCAGCTGATTCATGCAGACTAAGATTTTATGTGTTATTAGGAAACTTCAGCTTCAATAGCTGTGCTTTTCAGAGACACATAAACTGTAGATTGCTGCCATTTTGGCTTTGTTTGAAACACCTCACTATACGTTAACTTACGTCATTTTTCTCTTCATTGTTTCCACCATTACAAAGCCTGTAATTAGACTTAGAAAATGAAAACCTTTCTGATTTTAAAAAAAGTTTTCCATATGTATATTATTTTATAATTACCCTCAGAAATATTTTACTGTGCCAGATCAAAGGATCACCCAGTCTGTTGTCAAGTCCTAGGAAGGATGTAAGAGCAAGGCAGGAAGGCCATAATTGCCTTGAATACTATTCTGTTGCCTCAGTATTTGCAGGTAGGGTTCATCCTGCACGAGAGATGACATCTTACTATATAACTCTCCTTAATGGGTTTTTCATCCATCATCTAGTCTTGTCATTCCTATAAATCCACATAAAGGTTTTGTTGGCCGCAGCATGTGGCAGCATATTCCACAGCTTGATAAAGTACTGATTGCTCTCTAAAATCTCTAGTTTATTCTAATACCCCTCCAGATAGTGTGGGGAAGGCAAAGAAGAGTCATTAAGTCAATCCTCAGTTTTTCCCGCCCCTTAGATAAAGCCGTCTGTATCCCAGAATACCAACCATATCCTGGTTTGCATCAAAAGCAGCATGGCCAGCAGGTAAGGAGAAGGGATTCTCTCCCTCTGCTCTGCTCTGGTGAGATCCCACCTGGAACACTGCATCCAGCTCTGGGGTACTCAGCACAGGAAAGACATGGACCTGGTAGAGTGGGTCCAGAGGAGAGCCACAGAGATGATCAGAGAGCTGGAACATACGCCCTGTGAGAAAAGGCTGAGAGAGTTGGGGTTGTTCAGCCAGGAGCAGAGAAAACTTCAGGGAAATCTTGGTGGCCTTTCAGTGCGCAAAGGGGTCTTATAAAAAATAAGGAGACAGATTTTTTAGCAGGGCCTGTTGCAGTGGAGCAAGGGGGATTGGTTTTAAACTAAAACAGGGTAGGTTCAGATTAGATAGGTGCAAGAATTTTATGATGAGTGGTGAGGTACTAGAAGAGGTTGCACAGAGAGGTGGTAGATGCTCCATCCCTGGAAACATTCAAGGTCAGGTTGGATGGGGCTCTGAGCTACCTGATCTATTTGAAGATGTCACTGCTTACTGCAGGGGGTGTTGAACTAGATCCCCTTTAAAGGACACTTCGAACCCCAAGTTTCATGATTCAATATCCATGGACCTCTGCTGTATTCCTTGTCATTTATCTCTTCCAGGCTGAAGAGTCCTAATCTGGGTAGTTATTCCTCCTAAACAAGGCACTCCATACTTCTGATCCTTTTGCTTTTCTCTGCAGTTTTTCCAGTTCTGCTATATAATTTATGAGATGGAGGGATGGGGAAGCCAGATCTGCATGTGGTATTCAAGATGCAGGCATGTTACTGATACCTACAGTGCGTAATGATGTGTTCTGTTCTTTTCCCTAACAATTTATAACATTTCATTTGTGGGTGGGGAGTGTTCGGGGATTTTTTTGTTTTGCTTGGTGCTATTTTCAGGCTTAGTCAGAATGACCTGCAAGGTCTTGCTCCTGAATGGTAGTAGCTAGCTCAACCCCATCACCATATAGGTAGAGGGTTTTTTGCTCTTGCGTACATTTACATTTATTCACAGGAAATTTCATCTGCCATTTTATCCACCTCTCAGCAGCCATTACTAACTAAATCTTAGTAGTGTGAATTTAAGTATTCTTAAGTGACTTGGGTGGCTTTGTTCATTTTCTTATATCTGAAGTTACTCTGAGTTACTTTCTTCCCTTGTCTATCTCCACACTTCAAAGCTAGTTTTTGTTTGGAGTATTTGTTTTCTACCTGTATTTTAATACGGTTTCTAGAATATGGTGTTTTGTTATGCTTTATTATTTTTGTGATGCCTCTTTTGCATTTGTCAATCAGGCTTTTATGCACATACATATTTTGCAAAATATTTTTTTCTATAACATTGTTCATAAATTTATCAATCTTTGTTCAAAAGTAAGCTCTCTGCCTGCTTTCTTTACCTCTTTGTTGCTAACAAGCTGTTCTTTAAAATGTGAAGTATAACTTAATGTTGCCACAAGTATATTTGCTTTTAATTTTTTATCAGCTTGTTTTTAAATTTCATTAGCATCCCTTTTTAATAAAACTGCACATCTTCTAGTTGATAGATGTAAGACCCACAGTTTCCATTTTGTACACTTTCTTGACTTTTGCAGCTTCATAACCAATGTTAAATGTAATTGTGAAACTATAAAAGGAAGTGAATATATTCAAAAGCTAGTACTTAGACAGTAGATTAAGACTGGAGAAGACTGGAGGCCAGAGCTCATTTTAGGAGAAGTTGCATGAATATTAAGATAAACATAAATTCTTGGAAAAGGGCTTTAAAATAACCGTTCTTTTCTCTCAATTTGACACTAATATAGCTTGATTAGGAGCAATTGCCTAGCTTCTCCTGGATGTTTTTTTTTTTTTCACTTTGTGTTAAACCTTCTAGAAGTAAGAAATTAAGATTTTGTTTGTTTGTTTTGTTTGCATTGGTTTTGGTATAGACTATTTGGTGGAGTATGTTGAAGCAGGAGGGAGAGCAGTAGCTTTTCCTTTGAGAAGATCAGTTAGTCTCGTAATTTCTCTCTTCCTTCAAAAATTTTGGCTCCCTAGAAATCACGTCTTTGTTTTGATCTAAAATTTTGCAAGCTATAATAAAGTTTATAAGCAATATTGTCAGCTCAAAAGTGTAACACAGCAGATGAAAATCAAGATTTTTCTTCCTGGATTATTGTGCCTCTATACTAGATTTTCACTTAGAACTTCTTCACTGACACTTGAACCAGTTTCCCTCGGATGATTTTGTTACTCTGCTAAGCAGAGCTGTTTCAAACATAGGCAACTTTTCAGGCTAGCAAACAAACATGACATGTAAATTAAAAAATGCAAATCTTTTGTATATGGGGATGATTTCTTGGGGTGGCTTATTCTTGGAATAGCTGCTGCTAACTCCTATGTGTAACCATATGGAATGCATTGGCAGTCATTGTATGAAAGCAAAGGAATGCTTGCAAAGGTTTCTGTTAACATCTCAGTTGACTTCTGTTCCAGGTACAGGCAGATGTTGGTGTAGATACCAAGCATCAAACATTGCAAGGAGTAGCATTCCCCATTGCTAAAGAAGCTATTCAGGCTCTGGAGAAATTGAAAAATAAGAAACTCAACTATGTACAACTGGCAAGTATAAAATATTTTAACTATTTTTTAATAATGAGTATAAAATAGATTACCCACATATTAAACAATGGGTGTTGCTATAGCATGCTGATAAATTACGATTTTGAATTAGATTAATTCAAACTTTTTTCCATCCTGTTGTGTTTTCTGGTTTGCTTTTTGTGTATTAACTATATTCATGTTTGTTTTGTTTACAGCAAATTGATATGAAAAATGAAACCATTATTTTGGCCAACACACTTGATACTGAACTTAAGGACTTGCCAAAAAGAATTCCAAAGGATGCTGCACGTTACCACTTTTTCCTGTATAAACACACTCATGAAGGAGACTATTTGGAATCCATAAGTATGAGAAAATTTTTCAATATGAAACTTCATTGGCTTGTTTCAAATTCTTTAGGAGTTTTGAGGCAGAGAGAAAGATGTGTCAGCATGATCATAAATTTCAGAGTAATTTGGTTGTGAAACTGAACTTGTGAAGAAAAGCCCTTATGTTTGGAAAGTAGTGAGTTATCCCTTTTGATTATGAACACACATAAATGTGAAAACATACAGATACCAGCCATTCTCTTATCCCCTGTTTGAAATGAAACACTTGTTAAAGAAAAAAAGCTCCAGAATGGCATTACATTTTTTTCTTTCCGATTGCATAGCTGATTTCCAGTGCCTATCTGCTATAAATGATTTTATGATACAGCTTTTGATGGAGTGTAGCTAGGGTCTGATTTTTGGTGTTGTTTTCTTTTCCTGCAGTTTTCATCTACTCTATGCCAGGGTATACCTGTAGTATACGAGAACGAATGCTCTACTCTAGTTGCAAAAGTCCACTGTTGGAAATTGTAGAAACACAGCTGTGGATGCAGATAGTCAGAAAGGTGAGTGCACTGGCTGTATGGGTATTTTCTCATTCCCTCTCTTCCTTTCTGAGTGATAAACTGTAACTGTCTTTGTCACCACCTTCTCCAAATAATGAAAAGTGTTACGCAACTTAGTTTGCCCTGAACAAGAAATAATTGTTGAAGTAGCTACAGATACAAAATTCAGTCAGGAAAGTTTTACTCAGTTTCATAACTTCTACACTTTCATATCTTTAACAAACATATCCTTGTGCATCAAGGAAGTGTTTGAGAGTACTTTGAAGGACTTTACAGAATTAACATGATTTCTTACTCAAAGTTGTGTCAGCTTTTGGACCACAACACATTGCTGTTGTTGAACACTAAATTGCTCTAAACCTAAAGTTATGTAGGGATTTTCAAAATAATTTCAAGCTGCAGTTCTGGAAATTAGAACTGCTATCTTAGGAGTCCTTAATGGGGCAAACAAGCATTTACAAGTAAGCTAATCTTTTCACACTGTATAGATTTTCCTGTGATGCAAGAAGTTTCTTCTCACCTCCCGAGCAGAGACCACAGAAACAGTCCACTTGTGACCTATGGTTACTTTCTTAAGACTTCTGGGGAAGCTTAGTTTCTGTGGAGATTATGTTTACCAAAAGAATAGCAGAATTAATACTAACCATTTTTACTGAGATGACATGAATTAAGTAGATCGTTGCTGTGTGGTTTTGTATGTAATTATTTTTCTGAAATTGCCTTTCTGCAACAGAATAAATGCATCATGTGACTTCTGAAAATTCCTGTAGACAGAAATTCCTGAAGCACGTACTTGTAACAGCAAAACTGGGGCTGGCAAGTCTGTCAAGTGTTATGGTTGGCAGGGCATGAAGTGCTGAATGCTCAGCAGAGCATTTCTCTGAATTCCAAATTCCTGCAATATAAACCAGTGGAGTTTTACTTGAGAACACTATTTTCTTTCTATTCAGCTTCATATATGTAGATTTTAAAAACTAAAACACTTCCCTCCATTTTGTTCATTAAACTTGTTTTAATTTTCCTTGCAAAATACTGGAATACTTGCTGAGTGGCAGTAGCCAGCTAATAATGTAAGCTTGTTTATACTCCTCTCCCTTTTTCTCAAGAGACAACAATATGTACACATATTGCTTATACAGTTAGTGTTTTAAGCATGGTATAGTGAAAAATTTCAATTCTTAAAATGTGTCAATACTATAAATGAGTTAGTAAGCTTTAGTTCCACAGGGAATGTGTTCTCCTAGTTAGTGTTAAAAGGCACACTGTGCTAAAGCTCCGGACAAAAGAAATTCTTTGGCATATGTACTGTGTACTTGTGCTTACATTTCAGGAAAATAATTAAGTCACACTTAATACTGCTAAGAGTATCGGGGATTCTCAGAAAAACTCTCCAGGATTTCTCAGGGCATTAGGCACAAGGTGGAGAACTTTTCATGCTTGACTTTGAACATTATTGCATATATGGTTTTAATATAGGATTGAGTTTCAGCAAAGTTTCTAAATGTTTTTGAATTTAATGAGAGTATGTTGGTTTTTTCTGCCAGATTGAAATAGATAATGGTGATGAGTTAACTGCTGACTTTCTTTATGAAGAAGTACATCCAAAACAACATGCTTACAAACAGAGCTTTGCTAAACCAAAAGGTCCTGCGGGGAAGAGGGGAATACGAAGACTGATAAGAGGTCCAGCAGAGACTGAAACACCAAGTGATTAGAAACTGTGTTTGTTAAAGTGTTGCAGTAAAAAACAAAATTCTGGCTTTTGTTAATGAACTGAAATCATTCCATTCATAGATGCTAGGGAAAAAAAAAAAGCTCTTTTTACTCTTCTCCTTTCTGACCTCAACACTTTTTATATTGTTACATGATTATATTTGTTGACCATGTTTTATGACATACAGAAGAGATAATTATTTAAAAGCTAGAAGAGAAAAACTAAGCTAGTACCCCTTTATTTTAATTTAGAATCCATTATTTAATAGCTGTACATGTGATCATAAACTTTGCAGACGTAAGACTATGAAGCCCATGTGTTCTGTGGGTAAGTCACAGCTGTATTCTTATGTGTAGCCTATTAAACCTGTAAGACTTTCCATGTGAGAAGAGATGAAGGAGTACATAGCATTGTCCCATTTAAAACTTCATTTTTCCTTGTAGCACTTATGGACAATAGTAAAATAGAAGGTTGTCTTTGGATTTTGACAGGATGCATTGTTTGGTTTGGTTTTGTTCTTTTTTTTCTTGTAATGGAAGAGATAAACTAAAATCAGTTATTGTTCAATTAATGTAAATGTTCAGGAAAAGCTGGACATTTTCCTAGGCAAAAGCTTGGTCATCTCAAATTTACAACTAATTTCATGAATTAGCTTTCCAAGAAATCTGACATTAAACCACCATAGCTTTTCCAGACATCTGTGTCACTTGTAAGCCTTAAATATAAGGTACTGTATGACCAAGTAAAAGGTGATTAAAATTGCATGAGTTAGTAATTCATTAAAGTATGGAGCTGCTTTCAGAGCCTAAAGATGCCTAAAGTATCTAATAAATAATTATCTGCGCACTCAGATCCAAAAATGTGTAAGTTCAGTAAAAAATTAAATAGTCTTGTTTCATAATGGCGAGTTATCTTTGAGATCCTATTGTGTTTGCAGTATCAACTGCAATTTTAACTGCCAAGGTATTCTGAAAATGACTTTTCCTAAATGTTTCAACTTCAATAGTAACTTACATCTGTAATTTAAATCCAGCTAGGTCTTGAATAACTGCTGGCAGCAAGCACCTAGTTAGGATTTGGGGTTTTTTTTTGCTCCCCACTTCCCTTCTTCAAAATAGTAAAATCAGCCAGAATAGTCTAAACTTGATTGAACTGAAAGTAATGAGTTTAACAGGAAGAGGAAAAATAGATTATTTTAATAAGTGCATTAAGGAAGAATTAGATGTGGAAATTGAGTATTGGATGACCCTAAATATTTAAAACTGTGTGATGAGGCAAATACTAGTGAATAGATTATATTCCCAGCGAGGACTTGCTTTTTCGTGTCTTGTATGTGACCTTTGTGGTTTTTGAGTTTTGTTGGTTTGGGTTTTTTAAAGCTACATGGGAATTGCCAGCCTTGGGTCATTGCATATTATCATAGCTGCTGGATGTACTCATTATAGAGCTGAATTGTGTGTTTACCTGGTGGAAGATGGATTTTAACTTAGTTTTGTAGGGAATAATGTTTTGACACTAGTTCCTGATAAAAGTTGTTGTATCTATTATTCTGTTTGAAGACACTAGCTTGTAACTGACATCTGAGATTGCACTATATAATGTGAAGATTGCAATAGTTGGTTTTACTGTGGTTTTTTTATATGCAGCAGAAATTTGACACTTCAGCTTTTTTCATTTAATTTTACACACTACTTCAGTCCAATTCAATAGCTCTTGATCCTCAGCTAATCTCCTGCTTGCCCTTAGCTCCTGTGTTCTTTTCCTGCCTATTGCCTCCTCCCTCTAGGGTAAGGAACTGGTCTTTGAAGTATTTCTTCTTCTGTATTACATGTCAGGCCAGTGTCACTTTTTTTTGAATACGGTTACTGTGTGTGCAGCTCATTGTACACTGTAATTGAATTTATTTTTAGATTACCCAGGATCTTTGCAACACACCCACTTTGGAGTTTTTGTTTTGGTTTAGTTTTAAGGAGTGTAGCAGTTAAAAATTACTGCTAGAGGGTTGTTTGAATTTAATATTCCTGCCCATGTGCCAGCCATAGCAAGAGTGCACATACATCTTTACACTTTCTTGAGCCAGTAAAGAAGTTCAACTGTTTAATACTAATTGTTTTAAATAGTGAACAGTGTGACCTGATACGGTTGTGTGCATGTTGTGGGGGTTTTGTTGGATGTTTGTTTTGGGGTTTGGTTTTTTTTTTTGTTTGTTTATTGGGTTTTTTTGTAATCCTGCCCTAGGTGGATGAGGATAGAAAATGGCAAACTTAATCTGGAGGATGATGAGAGCTGGTTAAGTGATTATGCAAGAGCATAATTTATGATGAGCTGCTTTAGAGTTCAGCCCAAACCAGACATTGTAATATATCTTACATGAAAATACTCTGGGTGTATAAACCCCTGTCCAGCCAGCAGTCAGTCATAGCCTGAGCATGTCTCCCCCTCAGCTTTCCCCAAAAAGAGAATTGTATGAAGTCTTGCACTGCTGGCTGCCTCTCCAGGCCTTGTGTAGCTATTCTGACAGCAATAAATATCTGTTCTTTTTGTAACATCTATTTCATTTACATTTACATGGTTCCCTCCACTTCTGTTCATCAATGTTCAGAGCCAGCACAAAATGTGGGCATTAATCAAAGTTGCTCCTTTAACTGTCTCTGGTCATTAAATAACTGAAAGTGTCCATTCAATTTGTTGTTGACCTTTATAAAGCCCAAAAGCAATGCAGCTGCTTGTACTTCACTCACAAGCGATTCAACAGTTAATTAACAGGACAGGTAATTATTTAATAAATGTTTATGTTGCAAGATAGGGAGATACTGATCTTTTAAAACACTCCTGTCAAAGGTTAAACTAATCAAAGTAATCGCTCTGTTGCTCAGATAAACACATTGATAAACAAAACTTTTGATTTACTGTGTCTGTATTCAATGAAAGCCACATTCAGATGCTAAATTAAGTAAGTTTACCTTATCTATTTTGTAATTTGCTTTATAAATAAAGATTGATGCTTTAGCTTGGTGTTGTCTGAATCATTTCATAGTCTCTTTATAAAAGATCTATGTTCTAACTTCAGACTGTGTAACAGGAAGGTCCCATGGGACTAGAAAGTGATTGCAGGGTGTAAGAAGGGAGGTGAGCAGAAACAGAATTCCTGGCTTATGCTACTATAGAAAAATCACTGTTAGAAACAGCTACTTTCCCATTGTCTTATGGAAGCAGCACTGCGGGTTCCATAGCAGGATCCAAAGGTGTTTTTCTCTTAAGATTTTTGTGCTTTCAGTATTAAGCCCCTTCAAAGAGTTCTATCCTTTTAAAATGCTGAAGTATTTGACTGGTGAGACAGGATCTAGGCCAGCCAGGTTAACCCTAGCTCTGTCCCATGTGGAGCTTTCTTCACCTAACAGGAACTGTACTGGATTTGTCTCAGCTCCCGTTCTATGCAATCAGATCATCCCATTACAAATATCTTGAGTGACTCAAGTTACTGATTCATGTCCTAGAAAGCCTTATTATAGTAATTAACACAAGGAAGTATGTATTCTAGCGTAATTTAATGTTTTTTCAGAGAACAAAGCAAACTGAAGTTAGCTTATCCCCTGTTAGAGTCTATAGATGTTGACTTCACTGTATGAAGACCTCAAAAAAAAATCTGGGGGGGGAAAGGGAAGTTCCCTCTCCTTGGCCCCTGTGTATTAAAATAAAAAAATAGTTCCCACATAAGTTAGCTACTTTTACCTAAATAACACTTCTTTTTTTTTCCCCATTCCTTGCTAGAATAATCCTAAAGAAGTTCAAAAACATTTTCCTAAATTGTATTAAATGGTAGCTAACAAGCTTCATTTTCAGTGAAGGGAAAACTACTGCCAAAACTTGCTGCTGTGAGCAGCACTGCAAATAGTAATGGTCTAGTATGACAGAGCAGGAACTCGCTTGTAGCTGAGATTCTCCTAATACTTAATACTACTACTAAAGAATATCACAGTTGGTGCATGAACAGAAATGTTCTACCACACCAGAGGTGAGCACACCTGCTCAGGGAGTTGCTACAGCAAACACACTTCTGGGCAACACTGTGGCTGTATTCCAGCTCCATGAAATAGTAAAAAGCGGACATGATCTAATAAGAAACCTTCACATAACAGCTGGAGATGCTTAAAACTGAAGAATGGCTTCAGCAGATTTTATTTTGATTTAGCTTTATAGCAGCTTTTTTCTGCACAAGCCCAGGTTCAGAGCTGCTCAGCTTTATTCCACGCAGTGAGGTTAGCACAGTGTTATTAACAGAAATGCATGCAACAGAAAATGGTGATTATATCCAAGGCTCAAAGTTTTAATAGCAGAAAGAAGTAATGATGCTGAGTTTTTATTTACGTTAATGGTTTTTTACAAATTATACTCAATAAAGCTAGAAGCCATTAGGTAGATCCGTTTTTCTAAATTAAGCTAGCACTTTAAGAGCCAGAAATCTAATGATATCAATAAATTAGAAATCCCATGCTTTCTGTAATGAGATACATATTCCTGAATGAAGTCACACATAATCACAGAACTTCAAATTTAACTGTAGGCCAGACTATTTTCCTATCCCTAAGCTATTAAGAAAGTTCATGAGGTGCAAAATAAGTTTATATGAAAATAACTTCATTTACAATGGTTCATACTTAGTCCAAAGTATCTGGAATATTACTAGTCACTCTCATTCCCTTTTTAGTCTGCTTTGATGTGTCAATGTTTCTATTTTTAAAAGCTTTCCATGTTATACTTTTAGAAGTCCAGTTTTGTATTTAGTTAATATACATACATATATATACATATATGTTAAAAATAGCTTAATTATTTGTGTATGTAAAATGCAGAATTGGTTTTAACATCATTATTCTCACCCCTTTAAGAAAAGCCACCATCTGTATTTATAATCCATATAGAATCCTCTCCTAAAGTACTAAAAATACTCAATCCTCTCCTAAAATAGTCAAAGTAGCAAAGAGTCTTCCTGTGAATAAAAATTAAATGGTTTGCCATCACAGAGTTTGCTGTAAAAAAGCATTTGCAAGTGCAAATGCATCTCTGCACAACAAGATAACTACTTTGCCCGGAAATCCTTGAAAGGAAAAAACAACCTTAAAAATGTCTTGCAGCATTTATTTGACTAAAACTAATGCCAAGAAGACTTTTTGATAATAATCACATTCACTAACATGACCAGACTGTTCATGCTAATGTGAACTCTCAAGCGAAAATGCTAAGCAGAAGCTTGTTTTAAGTGAGTAAGGCCATTGTCATTTCCCAAAAAGATAACATTAAGTACCATTTATAGCTACTAAATGGTTTTGTCTTCAACAGACCAAGGTTTAGTACACCTGCAGAAGAACTTGCAGAAAAAACATTCTGCCCTGTTAGTCATAAGCCTTTGCAGCAGGCATACTTGGTATTTGGAAATAAAAAGAATCCGATTCTAACATGGAAATGCATTTAAAAAGCTGTGGGAAAAGATGATGTACCAGCACTGTAATTTGTTAGTATAGAAAGAGTTTTCTCATGTTAAGAGCCCAGTGGGTGAGGATATGTGAAAGAGCTGCTGACAGGCAAACAGCTCACCTTATATGTGTCCAGAAAGTTCTGGAAAGCAGAAAAGATGATAATGTTGCACTGAATACTAATTAAATATTAGGTACTGGTGTCTACTCCATTACAGAAACATTTGTCTATCAGAAGAAACACATTATCTAGTTTTTATCTCTTGGAGATGTTGTTGGACCTGCAAAAGAACAGACAGAAATATAACTGACTGATGCTGTAACCACAAGCAAGTCACACACACAAACTCACCCAAAATAAGCCTTTTTTTAATCTGAAAGACTACATACCATCTTGATGTCTGGCCTCCTGTTTTTTTTGTCAGTCAGACAGCCATCAGCAATTGAATACATTTTATGAATTGAAGACACATCCCAGTCACTCATCTTTTTATCAACATAATCCTCAATAGTTGCTTCCTCATCCTCAATTTCATCTTTTATACTTAACTGCAAGAGAATTTGAACCAATGAGCAATATCACTGTAAGTATCTGAACAGCTTATGAGAGTATAATTTAACAATGATTTATTCTTATTTTTACTATATATCATTTTAATTAACACATCATAAAGCAAGTTTAAGCTGCATCATACAGATTTAACTTTCTCCCACTTCAAGACTCAGTTTTCCAGTATTGTCTCTTTTAAGAGAAGAGGCAAGATCAAAAAAGTATCTTATGTTTACTTAATAATGCATTAATATGCAAGCTTAAGTTGGTGTAATTCTTTTAATCACTTCTATAAAGCCTCTTTCTATAAATGAATGTCTGTCTGTAAACTAAACTTCTGTCTCTAGTCTCGGTGGCTGCTGTATCCACTGAAAACTTTTAGTCTGAAATCACACTTTAAATCTGACTGGTTTAGTCCAAAAGTCCTCAGTTCCAACACACTTGAACTGGGTTATCTGTAATCACACATACTGCTTGAGGAAGCATAAATGAAAAAATAAGAGGCAATGAGTAGAGGCAGATCTTGACTTCCTCTGTGGGTCAGTCTGAAATTGCTGATCAACATTCAACTACCTTGAAATTTTCCTTTCAAGCTAAGGATGCCATATATGATCTTACACTGACCATTCTCTTTATGCTCCCAAAAGTACAATACAAAGAATAGTAAAGATAATTCAACCCACCTCTCCCTCTGCAAAAAAAAGCCCTTACATTTCAAACTTCACTAAGGTTAAAAGCATAAAGTACTTGCAAATTGTTAGTAAAGGTGAAGACTGAAATTGATACAGGACCATAAAGAAACAACTGAGATGAACAGTTCAAAATGTATCAGGGAATGAGGAATTATCAGGGTATCTGGGAGTCTGCTAATAAAGCACAATAGTATTACAATGAGAAGCAATATCAAAACAAAAAATTCTATCAGATTAGAAGATGATGACCTTCAGGGCTGAACAAATCTACCAGCCAAGAGATAGAAGTTTCAGCCTCTCTTCTAAGACAAAGATTGACATAAAAGCTGTTTTCACAACTACATATTTTGATGACATATTTGATTGTTTCAGAATCTGTTAACTGACTATGATTTCATATGAAGTGATCTTGGAGCGATGTGAGGGGAGGAGAAAGCATCAAGAACATACCAGCAACTGTGGCTCCCGGTTTTCATCTACTGGAGGAAGACCTGTTATTACTTCTAGTAGGACCTAGGAGGAAAAAAAATCAGATGAGAAAATGAAGCAAAGAATAACCCTTAGCATATATATGATTTGCAAAAAGGATCATGACCTCCAGCCTGTCAACAAATGCTCCCAGGATCTGTGTTTGTCCAAAGATTATTTATACAATTCATTGTTGTTGTTGTTACTACCTTTATTTTCATAAACCGTTATTAGCAGTGTGGCTTACAAATTTCAATGCAACTTATTCTCACCCTACATGGTGTTCCTTCACAGCAAGATGGAAGGATGTCCAAACTATTCAGACATAGTGTCAGGCCTACCTTCCCATGAAACTAAATGCCATGAAGGAAGTGGTCAATGGTTGTCACTGTTGAACCGCTAGCAGAGAGAAGAAGTCCAGGTTCTAAGTGTGGCATCAAGAAGAAGATTTTATTATTTAATTCCAACTTATATCGACTTTTCAAAGGTCACCCAGATCGGTCAGTTTGAAACCTCCCCCTAGGCCTGACTGGCCAGGCCTGAACTGTCCATATCTTGAGAAACTGTTTTAATAACATCCAAACTTTATCTTTGTCTATAAAAACACAGGAAGAACAGAGAAAGAATTCTCACGGGAAAGGTCTGTGCTAGCCACAAATGGTGATTAGGATCTTGGATCTATTAATAATGGATTCATTATTCTTCCAAATATTAAGCTCATGTCTTTTTTGTACTCAGCTTTAAGGCAAATCCAACATGGACATTGTATTTTTGGTGCTGAATATAATAAACCACAGTAATTTTGGACCATTTCCTTGAATTTTCTTTTTCAGCCTGAGTTACACTTTTGTGCAATACTATGCAAACAGAAACAATGTTCCACACCACTTCAAACTACATTTAGCTAGAACTTGGAATATTATTTTACTCTGGTTTTTCACACAGAAAATCAATATATTCAAATTATTTTAAAACAATCAAAGTTCAGAAACACTATCTTAAAAAAAAAATCGGGAAAAAGAAAAATTATAGACCAGAGCAATTATTTAATTTCAGATATTCTTGATTTTATGTGCTCCTGTAATTTACAAAAGAAGTCATATACTGCTTCCCACATTCTACTTACTACTCCAAAACTGAAGATATCAGATTTAGGTGTTATCTCTCCCCGCAGAGCTTCAGGTGCCATATAGGCTGCTGTTCCAACAATTCTTTCAGTCATGATTGTCTGTGTGAATGTTACAGATGCTCTTGCAAGGCCAAAGTCAGAAATTTTGGGCACATATGTATCAGTTAATAAGATATTTGCACTGGTAGAGAGGGGAAGGAGGGGAAAAAACACAAGAAAGAAAAGAGAATTTTCCAAACAGTACAGTAAATAGGTTTCATAACAGACATATATATATAATAACTCTTTAGTAACCAAATGTAAACTGCTATTTTGACTATCTTGAAAGCTAAGATATTTATACATTATTCATATAACAAGTTGTATCAATTTTTGTTGGAAATTGCTCGATTTCAAAATTTATTCCTCTAAATAAATGAAGAACTGACTGCAAGATACATCCATATTTTTTCTTGTGTGTGCATGCATGCACGCACAAAAAAAAAGGCAAAACAACAAAACACAAGCTAAAAAACTAGACACTCCCCCTACCCCAAAACCTTACAAATACAAAACTTTCTTTTAACGGATCAATTATGTTACATTTATGGTTTGGCTTTAAGATGGACAATAGAGAATACTTAGCTCCAATCAACTTGTATTGGATCACGGTATAATTCTTATAGTCTAAATTTCTGCTCAGAATGAACAAAAGCAGGTTTTTTATACCTATTATCTAATGCTATGTCAACCACGACAAATTCATGTGCCAAATGAACAATAATACTCTTATTCTTGTCTTGAAAGAAAACCAGAAAACTTATTACTGCTAGAACAACGTATGTACTGTTTTCTCACTTGACCTCCAGCTTTTACTTTCCTAAAAAAAAAGCAACCCAGACAAAAAAGGCTCAAAGACCTTAATGTTTTCATAAAATACTAAGTGGGATGAATTACAGCAGAGATCTACTGGGTTTTAAACTTGTAGCACTTAGAAACGTTTTAAAATAACTTGATTTAATATTTTTGTAGTCCTCATTTTCTAATCCCCTTAATGGAACTGTAAGAAAGCCACATAGCCTGATACAACATACAGCAGTTACTAGAAGCTTTTATTTCTAACTCCCCCCTCTTGTTCACCAAACTTTAACAAAATTAACACAGCTGTAAGTTAAAATGGATCACTTGATGTTAAAACTGCTGTAAATAATGCTATATGTATGACCACTACAAAAGGCCAAACACTTGTCCAGGCATCCTCTACCAATTTGTCTCTTATTTAAAGTTCAACTTCTAAAACAAAAAAAAAAAAAAAAAAAAGATATCAAGACCACAACTTCATAAATCTGAGCTTCTTATCAACTTGAGTCAAGTCCAAAGAGTGATCATTTTTTTGGATACACCACAAAGAGCACAACAAAAGCAAGTTTCAACTTTCAAGTTTCAAAAGAGAAATGAACTATTTCCTGGGCATAACCAAGCCGAAAAGCTATGAATGACTGTGAGAACACCCATTAAATTATTGTCCCCTCTAGCCTAGAGAAGCTGTTCTAGTGCCTGTGTGTTTATGAATGGTCTCCACAAGTCACAGCAAAATGAAGACTGAAGTTAATATTCTTGGATGTCTCTTCATCTACATTTTATCTGATACTGGCAGCACTATTAATAGCACCAAGAAAATTTATTGAACTATTCACACTAAAAGTTGCAAAATGTTATCTAAACAAAAAAAGAACCCCAAACCCAATTCTGTAACATCATCAACTCACAGCAGTTAGAAGGGTAGAAGTAGGGTAAGGCAAAAAAGTGCGTCCCTTCCAGTCATTATACTTCTCCAGAGGCTTAAGCAGGGAAGAAAGAAGAAACATAAATTGTCAAAGCAGGAAGCACGTACATGAGGCAGCTGAAGCAAAAGCTTGTTCCTCACAAGCTGAAAGGTCATGAAACTGAAGTTGCCTGGATTTAGCAGGGTTGCCAGAAGCCAGAAAGCTATTGAAACATTCATCCATGACACCTAATCAGACAGCTGCTCCTTCTTAACCCTCAGAAGAATTAAGGCATTTGGGGCTTTTCTTCAAGGATTTGGGCTGCTTTAAAAAAAAAAACTAAGACAATAAACTGTAGCAGGAGAGGGGAAACATGACAACAAGAAAAACATCAAAAAAACCAACCAAACTCTACAACAAAACCCTCACCTTTTCTGAGTTCTGATATTCTTAGAAAAAAACTCTGGTATAACAGAGAACATTCATTATCATCGATGAACCCTGAACTTCATGAACCTGACTGAAGTAATTTTACTGTATTCATAAAAATAGGAGTGAATCAAAGGAGACACTGAAGAAGTGTTCTAGGAAAAGGAAACAAAAAAAGGTGTATTTTCATCTGAAAAATTCCCTATTAAAAAATTACTTGTTCTTCAACAGCAACTTCTTCTTTAGCAGCAGTTGTGAAATAACAGAACTTCGTGTGTTCTTATGGCACTCAAATAACTATTTGAAAGTAACAGATTATGATGCAAATTATATATTACATTTAGAACACAAATTACAATTACAATGCAAAATCTCACAGCTGGTAAGCTGTCTGGTAGCTGAGGGAGCTGGGAGAAAAGAAGGCTCAGGGGAGACCTAATCACTCTCTACAACTGCCTGACAGGAGGCTGGAGCCAGGTAGTGGTCGGTCTCTTCATCCAAGTAGCAAGTATTAGGACAAGGGGAAACAGCCTCAAGTTGTGCCATGGGAGATTTATATTAGGTGTTAGGAAAAATTTCTTCACCAAAAGGGTGAAGCAGTAAAAGAGGCTGCCCTGCAAAGTGGTGGAGTCACCATCCCTGCAGATATTTAAAAGACATGTAGATGTGGCACTTGGGGACATGGTTTATTGGTGGACATTGCAGTGCTGGGTTAACGGTTGGACTTGATCTTAAAGGTCTTTTTCACCCTAAGCAATTCTATGATTTTTAGCCCCATAATTATCTTTAGAAGTCTGTACTGGTCATGTCCTTGTGGCACAGACAAGATTATGGTGATGACGTCACTTGCAGAAGATTGCCCTTGACTGAAGCAATGCTTTTTACAGTTTGCTCTCTCTAAAGTTGCCAGGGGAACGACAAAAAAGAAAAAGGAAAAATTAAAAACTGAAAATGCAGACAGCAATATTCTGCAGCTTTTACCTTTTAATATCTCTGTGAATATGATTATTTTCATGCAAGAAATTGATGCCATTTGCTGTACCTTGAACAATTTTACATCTTACATTCCAAGGAATTGGTGGAGTGTCATCCTTGATTAAGAAGAAAGAAAAGCACATAAAAATATGAAATTTTATATATATATATATATATACTCACATAAACTAAAACAAATTTACAAAAACCCCACAACCCAGAAGTGACTTCTTGCTATGTTTTGTTGTCTCCAAGTAGATCAATAAAAATACTACCAGCATACATTTCTTAATTGAATGCATTTGTCACATTCCATTCTTTCCCTGTATTTTGCCTTAGATTAAGTAGCCAGTTGCAAAAAATGTTCTTAGTTAATGTTCAACTCTGACCCTACAAGGCCAGCTGCTCTGCAAAGACCTATCTGTATCTACTGCACCTCCCACTTCATACTGGCACTGATACCAGAGCCTTCACACAAAGCAAATAATTCAAAGCAATCCACAGCTTTTACTAACAACAAAAAGTCGATCTTCCAGTGCTTTTGGATTTCTTGGGAGTTTAGCTTTATTCATGCTACTAAGTAAAACTTAGAAGTAGGGACACCTCCATTTCAAAACCACTTCTTAATCTTGTCAGTGGCCAAGGGAAGGGGATTACAGTTATCTCCCCATTCTATCACCTCCCTTGCCTGCTCAAGGGAGGTGATCTTCATCTTCCAGACATGAAGATGACACAAGCAAGAGTCCATGCATCCAGTGGAATCACAAAATGAAGTTATAAGCAAGAACACGTATTCAAGTAAGTACATTATTCACCTATCTTATCAGAAAAAATTTTTTTTCTGGTTTATAGATTCTGATTTAGATTCCTTGATTTATGTCATAAATTTGTGTCTTCCTTGTAAAGGACTCAGTTATTTCTCCTTTAGTTTCAATTATCACCAGTCTTTTAAGCTCACTTGATGATGATGGCCAAAGCTACATGGATGAACATTTTCATTTACATCCTTATTAAGCACTGCTCATCTCTAGAGATAAACTTGCACTGTCCTTAGGTAAGACTTAGTCTCTCATCTGCACTGATTCAGTTAAAAAAAATAAAATAATTCCACATGTAGCAGTGTGTGCAAGCAAATGAATCAATCTAAACTGAGACAGCACTGCTACCAAACAAAGCTAGTCCTTTCCCCAAGCACTGCTACCCATTTTCATCATAGCACCACTTCTTTCCCACTGGGACAGAAGCATTTGTGCAGCCCTACAAAGGAAACCTCTCCAGGTGAAAATTAAGTCTTTTTTTCCACCTAATATTTTTTCATCAGCCTGATCAGTTCCCTGATCCAGATCTTTCTCCAACTAACAGACACTTGAACTAGTACAACCAGAGGATCAGTGCAGAAAAAAAAAGCAAGCCAAACATTTTTAGGTCTGGGGCCATGGGCAGCTGAAGTGGCACCAATTTAAAATGCTCACCAGATTCTGACCTCAGAAGCTGCATTTGCTTAGTATAAAGCAGGTTCTTCCTTCAGCAAACTAACATGGACACTAATCTACTATCTTAAATCTGGCTTACTATTGGACTGTGTGTCCTTGATACACAGAATTCCCTCACTGAATCAAAGCAACCTATTATTTAAGGTCAAGGCTAGATGATACGCTTTTTGATTAAATCCAAAGCATTTACACAAAATAATACATCTTAAAAATGAAATTCACATTTACTTAGGTACTTCAGAAAGAGATAAGCAGACTATGAGCACTGCATTACAACCACTACCACAAGGACAATGAACAAAGGGCAACTTCACAATGCAGAATCTCAAAAACTGGCAGAGAACATGCCAACATCAGAAGTGAGAACACCCTCTGCACTGCTTCACACAGGCATAGTCAGTCCAAGCTTCTGTGACACTTCAGGTACTCGTACATGACATTGTATTGCCAGCCTGATTTGACTTTAATCTATCCATAACATTTGCATAACATCTTACTAGAAGAATACTTGTTGTATTTTGTTCTAGAATACAAGAAGAAAGTAGTAAAACATCATTTAGCCATCACAGTTCAGTTCAGTACCATTTGAATGATATTCCATAGATTCCTATACTTTAGCAAAGTAAGGCAATTGCAAGATAGCAAAGATTTCACTTACCAAACATGCAAGTCTGTCAAGCAATGAACCGTTGGGCATGTATTCATACACCAGACACGGCTGAGCACCATCACTTGAGAAACCAAGTAATTCTACTAAATTTTCATGCTGACACCTATAGCAAAAAAAAAAAACCCCAAAAAATTGTTCATGTGCTCTGAAAGACTCTCAACATCTGATGAATACACAAGGAGGACAGAACTTGATTCCCAATGATTTGTTTCATCTCTACAGCATGAAGCCAGGTTTGTGTGATGATGCTTTAAAACAAACAAAATGTAATTGTTCTGTGTAAGAAACATTTCCAGTTAACATGAAAATTGTTATGTTAGAAAGACAAAAATTGTGTAATAGTGTACTCACTTTGCCATTATGTTTATTTCTTGCTCAAACTGCTGTTTCAAGTCCTGAACACTAACATCGACCATCTACAAAAGGAAGTATTTGAGATTAACATCACCAGTCAAATTAAAATGCACAGCTGTTCATTAAAAAAAATAATAATTGTAAGCCTTTCTTAGTTAACTGTTTACAATACACTTTCTACTCAGCTCAAAAATAAAGTATCAGAACATGGCTTTTAATTCCTTGGAACACCGTATGGACACATGGATCTAGTTTCAGCAGTCACTAACTTACACCATTCACTGCAGTTAGCCCGTAACAGCACTTACTCATTAAATAATTCATTATTCACACAAAACAATGAAGACTCAAATTCTGTGACAATACCTATTTAGCTTGTGAATCTTAGCCATCCTAATCTGAAATGGAACATTCCTTAGGACCTATTCTCTTCTGCCACTTCTTGAGGGTGAAGGGAAAACAAATGGGGAACACTCTGCTCTTCCCAACAATTTGCCTGAGTCCCTCAATGGAGAGCTACAGAGAAGGCAAGAATTATTTCCTCTGACTGAGCCAACTCACAACACTGATCGGATTAAGGACAGGTTTCCCAACTCAACTAATGTTTAACATGGTGACAACACTTTTTGAAATGTATCATTCAACACTTTCCACAATAAACAAGACAAACAGGTCCATACTATAAAGTGCATATTCATTAAAATGAAAAATTCACAGGACAACTCACAGCAATGAGCTTCTTGACAGCCACATTTCTGCCATTGATGTAGCCTTTGAACACAATGCCAAAGCCACCTTCTCCCAGTTTATTACCTCCAGCTGATTCTGGTCGGGCATCAAAATTATTTGTAATGCTTTCCAAATCATGAAACAAAAAATTATGCAAATCTGAAAGACATATTGACATTTAGCACAAAGCTATGTTTTCACTTAAGGAACAAGCTTTTCTGCTTCAGTTCTCTTAAAACAAAAACTTGCTACAGCACAAAACCTGACACAGTGGAGCCCTACTTCCATCTCTGTAATGAGGATACCAGAAAAGCAAAAGGAAGGCAGACAAATATATATATAATTAGCTATGCATAATTTTCTTCACAACTAGCATGGTAGCAGGTATCTGACTGTATTTTTTATTCATACTCATAATACAATTAGTAGAAATTAAACACGCAGCAGATCACAGAGAGAGCCACACTGCCTTATTTGTAAAAAATATACCCAGATTACATCATGTTTCTGGCAGCAACCCAAAAGTGGACGTTTAGGAAGCAACAGACCAAACACAAACTTTTCTAAAATGCCTTCTTTAGTCATCTTTTCTCCAGAATTCTTAGTCATTTCTGATATACAAAATCTAGCTTTAAAGCATAAGATGCTGAACAGTCTATAAAATACATATTGGAAAAGGGCAACAGGATTATGTGTGTCACTAAAGAAATTGCAATTTAATTAACAGTGAAGTTTTCCCTCACAGTAGGTGACTTATTGGCAAGATACAAGCTGCTGTTTCCCACAGATGCATCATGATAGGAATAGAGTCCTCACCCTCATGCACTGCCATGACTTATTTCACATGAGGTGAAGGACAGATCAGCACAAAACCAGCACTGAATTTTACCAAAGTAAGTGCCTACCTGTGTTACTGGACTGTGAGCTGCTGTTTTCTTCACTTAAGCAGGAAGGATCTGAACGTTGCTTCTCAGTAGTCTGAGCTAAAACAGACTTTACAGATGCCACTTCTTTTTGCTGTACATGTTTCTCATGTATAGGCAAGGTTTCCTGTGAAGAAAGAGGTAATGTAACTTCTTTTGGCATCCTTACAGCTTCTGAAAAGGGAATTTAGAAAAAAGTGTTACATTAGGAAGCAGAAAAAAATCCAAGTAATATTAATGCCAGTATTTTTGAAAATTAGGACATATGTAAGTATCACAAGGTTATATTCTGCCATCATGCGCAAACTCCAGCACTGTTACTGAAACTTGAAACTCTTACTTAAACTGTTATGACAAATGACAGGAAGTGGAAAATATATCCGCTTTTTTGGTTATTTTAAGCTAATCCTTTCTGATATGCAAGTTAGTGTGAAGCTCTTTAGCATCTTAGAAAACTGAGAACACAGTACAAAATGTACAAGAGTAACAGTTACCTGGAAGCAAAAGGCATGCTGGTGCTAGGAACTGATTCCTAATCAGCAGATCCACAAGATCAGCAACTGTACAGTTTGTGGTTCCCCAATCATAAAGCAATTCACATGTGGGGCTCTTTCCCATTTGTACGAATGCCTCAAATTTCCTTAAAAAATAAGTTAAGAGCAACATTAAAAACAATAGTGACCTCAAGAAGCACAGAAAGAGATTAAAAGCAAATGACAAAAACACCCACACTGAAAAAAATTCTGAATGTACTGTATAAATTCACAAATCTTCTGAAAGTGCATCCATAGAACCTAAACACATTCAAAATCAGCAGAAAAACTGCAAAATATGGGAAAAACTAAGGGAAAACCACATGACTTCATCAGTTTGTCCAGAATCCATAATATGCTGGCACCTTGGACTAACAGAGACCCAGAATAAATAGAAAAATGATTGTTTTCCATCCCTTTGGCATTCACACCCCATTTTGAATATTTTGAGATGGCCATTAAGAAGAAAATAAGATCCAGTATTCTGACTGGATCTTATACTATTACTGAAAGACAAGGATTTAATACCAATATTACTAGAAAAGACTGGAAACTCAAGATGACACATACAGCATCTAAAATCTCGCAACCTTTGAAACAGCTTCAACAAGGATTCAACAAACCCTTCAAGCCATGAGGTGTTCATAAAATGTCAGCACTACTTCTCAAGGAAACGTGTTAGCTTCAGGCCTCGGGCTAACTGTTGGGCATTTTCTTGGAAACAGGTAACTAGGAGTTACAGTCCAGCTGTCTCTTGGGCACAATGAGGTCAATGGCTACTAGCCTTTAGGGTACAGAAAGTTATACAGCCAATGCTGTATTGCTAAAAATACCTATGTCTGTATTTCTAATTAATCCTAATTTCCTTAGTCAATTTTCTGGGGCTTGTCTAAAACCTGACCTGTGGAACAATTAGGAGTAACTACCTCGAGTTCCCTAAGGAAACGGGTGTAAACGAGTGTAAAATGTCAGTGCCCAGCGGCACACAAACTGCAGCGAGTTACAGTAATGGGATGGAAAACAGGATTGACAAGGTGTTCATGTTAAACGGGTAATGCACGAGTTCACGTTACAGGACTTTTATAGAGGACCTTATATGCGCTTGGCTGTATCTGCTTTCACCGGATGGGTTGGTTATATCCACCGCGAGCTTCTTCCACCCTTCCTGCGGGTCGATGAACTCCGCCAGCCGCCTCACGAGCCCGTAGCTCAGGCAGCGGACGTGCGTGGAATCCGTCACGGGCTCGCCCATGCTCCGCTCCTGCTGGGACACAGGCTTACCCGAGCGGCTCCCGCCCGCCGTTCCCGGCTCCGAGCGCCCCCTGCACCCCGCAGCCGGCGGCCGGAGCCACCCGGGGTCTCCTCACGCCTCACCGTCGCTTCCCGGCCGCGCAGCCACGATCCCCCCGGGCCCCGCTTCCCCCCAGGCACTACCAGCGCTCCGCTTCCCTTTCCCTTTAACACTTCCCCTTTAAGAGGGCGGGGCCAGCCCCCGGTGGCAATGACGTCACCGGCGCGGTGAGAACACGGCGGAAGCGCTCTCCCACCCTGCCCTCCCATTGGTGGCTCGAGAGGCGCCACGCCCCCGGCACGCCCCATGTCCGGCCGCGGGGAGGGGGGCTGTTCCCTGCCGCCATCTGATTCCCCAAGCCTGGGGAATTTGGTGTCGTCCTCGGGCCCCATTCCCAGGGCGGGGAAGGGGCGGGGAATGAGGCGGCCGTGGCGCCCCCTGGCGGCGGCTTCCGCCTCCTTTCCTGCGTCAGCGCCTCCCTCCCTGTCCCTGTCCCTGTCCCTGTCCCTGCCTGCAGCCAGCCTCCCTGCCTGCCCGTGTCCCTGCCCGCAGCCAGCCTCCCTCCCTGCCCGTGTCCCTGCCCGCAGCCAGCCTCCCTTCCTGCCCGTGTCCCTGCCCGCAGCCAGCCTCCCTCCCTGCCCGTGTCCCTGCCTGCAGCCAGCCTCCCTGCAGCCAGCCTCCCTCCCTGCCCGTGTCCCTGCCTGCAGCCAGCCTTCCTGCAGCCAGCCTCCCTCCCTGCCCGTGTCCCTGCCTGCAGCCAGCCTCCCTGCAGCCAGCCTCCCTCCCTGCCCGTGTCCCTGCCCGTGTCCCTGCCTGCAGCCAGCCTCCCTCCCTGCCCGTGTCCCTGCCCGTGTCCCTGCCCGCAGCCAGCCTCCCTCCCTGCCCGTGTCCCTGCCTGCAGCCAGCCAGCCTCCCTGCCCGTGTCCCTGCATCATCCCTGCCTGCAGCCAGCCAGCCTCCCTGCCCGTGTCCGTGCATCCATCCCTGCCAGCCTCCCTGCCTGCCCGTGTCCCTGCATCATCCCTGCCAGCCAGCCTCCCTCCCTGCCCGTGTCTGTGCATCCATCCCTGCCTGCCAGCCAGCCTCCCTGCCTGCCTTTCAGCAGACTTTTCTGTAGTAGTCCATTCTGTTCCGCCCCTCTCCCTTTTTTTTCTCGGCCCGCTGCAGGTGCGGCGGCTCTGGCCGGCAGCAGGGCAGCCATGCTGCCTTCCTTCAGTACCTGACCGAGCACACCGGCTTCCGCGGCACTATCAAAATCTCCCCCAGGGACTTCCTAGTGACAGAGCTTCAGGTGCCCGAACTCCTCCTGAGGGACGCCCGGGCGGGATTGCTCCAGAAGCCCAGCGGAGCGCCGCCGGGCCAGAGCAGCCCGTGCCCGCGGCAGCCCGCAGAGCGCAGTGGGGAGCCCCGGCCCGGTGCCGCCGAGTGCCCCGGAGCGCGGCCCGAGGGGGCGGGAGGCGGCTGTGCTGCATGCCCTGACCAAAACGGGCGGGAGGGAGATCCCGAGCTGCGGCCTGGCCTGGGGGAGCCCCTCTGTTGGAGTCCTTACTCGGCAAGCCCATGAGCGACCTGCTCAGCCCATTTGCCTGTGATCTGCAGGATGCGTGGGGCTCGGAAAACAAGGCGGATGCTGGTGCTAGGGAGTTCTCGCTAGGACCTAGGCTGGATAAGAAAATTCGAGCTGATCTGCACAGTGCTGTTAGGCAGAAATTCACCTTTCTAGTCACTGTTACAAAAGACAATGAAATGACTGTAAAAGGAAATCCTGATTACAGAGAACTTTGTCGATTGGTGACTGAAAATGAAACAAGTGATTTCTTTAAATTTTTAGATGCAAGGCTAGAAAATTCTATGTTTTCTTTTGAGCCTGATGGAAGCGAAGAGCACAGGAAAATAGTTCACCACTTTATCAATAGAAAATTTGGAAAGCTTTTAGAAACACAGTCTTTGACAGGAGTCAATGATCAGCCAAATATGTCAGTAATGGTCGGTTTCGAGAAAAAAGTTGGTCCAGAAGAAGGTCTGCTACAGAGGCAAAGCATGTTTAGCACAATTTCACTGATGCTGGGTCTAAACTGGTAGCAGGTGTTCAAAAAATGTAGCAGTTTTCTTGGGAAAGTAGCAAAGGGCAAGGGAGTGCTGCTTGCCCACAACACTTTATAGTAAGCATTTCTTAAGATTTTTTCATACCTGAGCTTGTTGTCCTTGCTGTAGTCAAATAGCCTTAGAACTCTTTGTAAGTTTGTGAATATAGTGCATAATTCCTAAAATAAAGCATATGTTTTTACTTCTTTAAAGTTTTCTTCTTCTTAAATGTCTTTTCAGGTTCATGTAGTCACTGCTTCCGAAAAATCAGCTAAAATATATTCTATATACCAAGTAAGTCTGTATGAAAAATTCTGAGTTCCTGATCTCTGTATTTGATAAAAATGTTTTGTTTTGAATAATGTGATTAATTTAACTCGTGCAGTCTTCTTCCCTGCTGGAATGCACATAGAATAAAACACATGTGAACTAATCTCAACTCTCATAAAAAATTTACTTTTTAGTGGAAATAAGCACAGTGTCATTTGAAGTATGGCAATATTTATCATGAAGCTGAATACTTCAGAAAACATTAGAGTCTACTGGGAAAAACTTTCAAAAGCAGTTGACATTCTAATTTTTTAAGGTTTCAGAGTGTAGTTGTGAAGTCTTGCATGGCAACTGAATATACGGCAATTGAATGACTTTATTGCTTTATGTTGCCCAAGAAGCAAGAAAATTCATATTAGTATATTTCTAATTTGTTTTAGGAATCCTGATGCATTTTTTTTTTCTGCTTTAATTACAATCAAGATACCTGCCATGCACAGCTTCATTTCACAAGAGAAGCTGCTGGCTTATTATTTCAGGCCTCAAAACGCATGGTTTAAACACATTTAAAATCATCACATTTATTTAAAGGGGAATGGGTGAGCATTATCTTAAATATGTTTGCTTTGTTTTTTTCTTTGAAGGTGGTTCTTCCAATGGTGGGACTTAGTATGAAGTATCCCAGAAGCAAAGTTAGACAATATTACCATGAAAGACTTTCTAAGGATGAACTGGAGTTGTGCAAATTCAGAGTGTCTCCTTTATAGCTGAATATACCTGGATGCTACAGACTAATCTTGAAAAATGTTCAGAATCTCTCGTATTTTTTGTAAGGTAGTGAAAAAGGGATCAAAATTGAGGACAACGATCTGAAGGATTTAAAAGTCTCTCTTCATATGTCACTTGACCTTGATCCTTCATGTTATGCAACAGTCTGTCTGAAAGAAATAATGAAATGTGACTTTTAAGATTCCACTTAATGAAAGATTGCAGGAATATTGTACAACGTTGGTATTTTATGTGTAATGCCAAGAGCATAAGGCAGAATAACAGGTTCAAATCACAAACAAGAAAGATTTGTAGATTGAGATTCATAGATTAGGTAAAAAAAAACCTTACCAAAATCCTTTAGAGTGTTAGAAAAACATTCCAAACTCTAAATGCAAAGCCTTGAATGCATTGGAGTAAAACTGTGTTACACCAGGCAGGTCTAACAGAACTTAAAGAAAACATGGGCTACCCACTTGAATTTCCTATTTGCATGGACACCTGACTTGCAAAGTTAAATCTTGGAAAAGTATTTTGATCAAACAAATGTATCTTGTAATTCATTGTATTTTTGAAGTGTTTTGTACAAAATGTTAATCCCAGCAGTAATGGTACAAGTTTACAGCCTAAAGGTATCTAACTGAAAAGATGTTGTACTGAGGTTTGCTACATATATTGTGTTTTCATTGTATTCAGGCATTTAGTGTTAAAAGGTAAAAGTCCTGAGTCAACCATGACAAGTTGTTTGTTGCTTTATCAAACATTCAGTGAATGCCCCAAATAAAGTAGATGCTGGCAATTCCAGGATTCAGTAGTGCATAGCTGGTAGTGCCTATTTCAGTAAGCTCTTCAAGATGAGGCAAGTACTTGACATCACTGAAAAAACATTTATAATAGAACCAAACCATGTTACATTGTTTACAGGATGCAGACTCTATTCTTGTTATTGTGAAGCCTTATAGTAGTGCAAAAAAATGTTAATGGAACCCACTTTGAAAAAAAAAAAACTTTTCTGTTTTCTTTTTGATTTGAAAAAAAAGCAGTTAGCTGTGATAAGATGAGTGGAATTGTGGAAAAGGGGAGAACTAAAGCACATCATTTACAGTGGCTGTTTTCCACTGTACCACAATATTTGTGAAACCAAGCTAGGACATTGTGGTTTGGATTGGGTGGACAACCATGATGGGTACCCAACCAGATGGGTAAAAATGTGATTGGATGATGAGGCTCGGAGAGTAGTGGTTAATGGGTCACACCCTCCCTGGAGAGAGTGTCGCTGGGGTGTCTTCTGGGCCCCATCCTGCTTCTTGTCTTTGTCAGTGGCCTGGAGGAGGCGATGGAATTCACCTTCATTGAATCTGCAGATGACATCAAATAAAGGGAAAAAATGGGTATTCTGGAGGGTCAGGCTGTTGTTCAGGGCAGCCTAGACATGCTGAAGGAAGAGGCCAACAGGAACTGTATGGCACTCAACAAGGACAAATGCAAAGTGCTACCTGTGGGAAGGAGGCACCTGTGCAGCAGCCCAGCCTGCAGAGCAGCTCTGCAGGAGTGGCTCCAGGGACCTGGTGGGCAGCTGAACATGGGCCCTGTTCAGCTCTGTTCCTTGGCAGCAAGAATGACCAGCAGCCTCCTGGAATGGGTTATCAGGGACACAACCAATAGATCATGGGAAGGTATTACGTCTCAGTTTTCAGCACCTGCTGGACCACATTTAACTTTCACATTCAGTTTTGGTCCCCAGCACAAGAAAAACATAAAAAAACTGGACAAAGTTCAACAAAAGACCTCCAAGCTAATAAGGCACTGGAGCCATTCCCATTTGAGGAGATGCTGAAGGAACTGGGCATCTTCAACTTGGAGAAGATGTAGTATGGGGGCAAATCAAGAGCAGCTCACCAGTACCTATGAGGTTAGCAAGCCAATGAAGGCAGGATCTTCATAGTGTTGTGTGGCAGGAGAAAAAGAGACAATGAGCATAAATTCGAATTAGAGATTCAGAATGGTTAAAAGGAAAGACTTTATCCCTGTGAGGACAGTCAGGCAGTAGAACAGGTTGCCCAGAGGCTGTGCAGATTCCATCTGAGGAGGTTTGTAAGATCAGATGGGATAAAGCATTTGGCAACTGTCCTGGTTTCATGTAGGGTAGAGTTAACTTCTTCTCATTAGCTGTTATGGTGCTGTGTTTTGGACTCAGAATGAGAAGGGTGTTGGTAGCACTCTGATGTTTTGGTTTTTGGCCAAGTTGTGTTTATCCTAAGTCAAGGACTTTTTTCTTGTCTCATGCTCTGCCAGTGAGGAGGTACACAAAGCAGAGAGCATAGCTGGGGCAGGTGACCGCAGCTGACCAAAGGGATATTCCATACACCAGAACATTATGCCCAGTGTATAAACTGAGGGGAGTTACCTGGAAGAGGAGCCGATCTGGGTTGAGGAAGGGAGGTTTGGCATTGAACAGAGGATGTTGAATAATTGCATCGAGCATTACATACTTTTTCCGTTTTTATAACCATTATTATCATTGCTCTGTGGAGGCAGTTGAACTAGGGGTCAGAGACCTCTTCCAAACTGCATTGCCTGTATCCTAAGCAGAGTATTGCAAGTGCTTATCCAATCTGTAGGTGGCAGCATGGCTTAAAGTGGGAGAGTCTACTCATTTTTACTGAGCAAGTGATAACATAAATAGATTTCTGTTTATAGCATCAGTTTTTCAGGTGATGCTAACAGCTGAGTATGATAAATTTCCCAAGCTTTAGAATTATAGGAATAGGAAATATGAGTCACATCATTTCAATGCTTGTATAAAATTATGTAGCAATGAAGGATCCAGATAATTTTAGACTTTTAAAAAGATAATTACTTGGTAAGTCTGTATCAATAATTCAAAATTTGATCCTTAGCTTTTATGTGATGAAATAGACTGTCATGCAAACAATACCTAATGAGCCACTGCAGCTCTTACAATGCTTACTCTATTACAGTGCTTACTCCACACCTCAAGTTTATGGTATACATGCAAACTGATGTAAAAATCCATTTCCCTGCCATGATCCATCTAAGATAGCTTTGTTCCTGTCTTTGCTTTTCAATATCACCTCTTCTGTCTTCCACCTGCCCTTAAAAATCCCCCCTTCTGTAAAATTGCTTTTAACTCAAGTAATTTTGGTACAGCACAGTTCAAAAAGAGTTGTCCTGTCAGCACAGGCGTGGTAAAGTGCTCCAGTGCAGACAGGAAGCTGCATGCAGTTACAATGACCAGAAGAAATAAAGTAGCACTGAAGTTCTCTTAAAGAGACTATTGTGATCATCATCCATGTGGATGAAAAGAGCCTTGAAAACCATCTCATCACATACACCATTTGAATACAGAAGGTATTAAAAGTTGAGCGTTGATTTGTAAAAACACAAAAGGTCAGACTAAAAGGTTTTTGACTGAAAGGCACACTATTTTAAAATAAAAGATCAGAGGATGGTGTTAAAAAGAGCTCCCCTATAATCATTTTAGGCTCATTTGTCAGTACTTCTATTGAACACTGAAAGAACTAATCTTAAGCAAATCATTCTTTCAGCAACTCTAAGGTGAAAGAGCTAATTATGTGTGCCCATGGGTTAAATTCCTATAGTAGGTATGTTCCACCAGGGAAAAGTCAGGTTAGCTCTTAGAGTGTTTATATGATAAACATACTTCTTATTTTATTGGGCCTTTATTTTTAATTAATTCTCTTAATCCTAGCAGCTATTTTGCAGGATTGTGTACATGAACCACTGAATTCAGAGAGTTTTGTGTGAGTGCAATACTAAGCTTTCTAAGTATAATCTATATAAGCAAAACATCTGTGCCCCTGCCTTTAGAAAAGAAGATTATCATTGTGCACTGATCTGAATTTAAGGAAAAGATTCATGTGTTATTCATCTCTCACTTTTTTACTAAGCACTTATATTGCTACCATCCTTTTCTGATAATCCTTAAAGCACTTTGCTAATACTAATGAAGACAGGTTCCTGATTCTGTTCCTAACAAAAGAGGTTTTAAGTTCAGTGACCGTTTGATTTTTTTTCAGCACAGATGATAGATAATTGGGCATTTGAATGGGAGGAATGCAAATATTCTTACTCTGTGAAATCCTGTTAACTTTTAGTTCCCTACAAATTTGACAACTAATGTTATCTTCAGTGAGAATGTACAAATTTTCAGGTCTTTCAGAATGAGATGGCTTAAAATTACATTCCTATCATAAAAGCAGTTCAAAAGCCAGGTAGGTGTTTGATTATTGGCCCAGCTTAATCATTAAAACTCCATTAACTCCTCCTTAGTGCCAGTTCCTGTCAGCTGGTGATTTGACCTCCTACACCCTGCTGATAAGCACAAACCTCCTTTCCTTTCTCTTGCAGAACTTCTGCCCATAATAGGTACACAAGGGAACAAGCTGAGAAGCTATTAACACTTTCCTTTCTTTCAGTCTGAGGTCATGCCTTGCAACACATTGGTTCTGATGTGGATTCCTTCTGGAAGAAATAAAACCAGAAGGTGAGCTCCAGCTGTAGGCTGAGTATATTCATGTCCAAATGGAAAAACAGGGATCCAGATGAGAGGTTGGTCATTTGGAGAGTCTCAAATCCTACACATGGGTGGGTATGTTCTGCTGAGGAGCCTGGACAACGTTTAGTCCAGAGTAAAACCATGGAACCAAATGCCGGGTAAGAACAAGGGGTATCAATGCTCCAGTATGCTCATCTATTTCTGTCACACCAAAAACCTTGCTCATGTAGAGATTACCTGAGAATGTTGTGTTTGCAGGGAAGACAGAATCAATGAAGTCAATGAAGATGTTTGCACCATCTGGAAGCTAATTTATTCTGCTTAGCAGAAGTCAGTCTTTCTTATTACAGCAGTTTAAATGCATTTTCAGCTTCTATAAAAGTGCTTCTTCCTGCTTAGAAGAGTAAGGTTTTTAATTAGCTTTAGAAATTACTGATTTAAAAAATTGATTCTGTCCTCCAGAATGTTCCTGGACTTAAAAATCCAGGGCTCCCTCTCCCATACCCAGCAAAAGGCTTTTTACCTTCACATCTCTACTGAATTTCATAATATCTGTGTTGAGCTCATAAACAAAGTTTCAGAATTCTGCACAAAGAGAACTGTAATAATATGTGGCCAAACCATTCACTTGTGAAAGCACAACAGGAATCATTTAGTGATTTTGTATTGATGTTATATAGAAACAAACACATAGAATTAAACTAAATTTGGATTTCTTTTCTACAACAACAGTGTTTTGGGTCAAGGCTCAGTCTTGTACCTTAGCCTGTCTCTAGTGATTCCTTTAAGTGGACATGAAGGAAAGGGCAAAACTAAGGAAGCATGTATGATATTTATACTCTAACTATTTTAAGTTCAAGTGATTTCCTGATCCTGAATGGTGTTATTTAATAACTCTCAATGCATTTCTTTCCCAAGTATTTTTCATCTTCCCTTGAGTATGTTCAACCTCTTCCCAGGGTTCATGTTTACTACCTATTGTGTTAAGATCCACATTTTATTTTTTTAAACTGCTTCCTCCTGACTTCATTTTATTATTGGCTCCTACATTTCAGTTCAAAGAATAGTAAAGAGTCCATCCCTACCCATCCCCTTGGTATCTGGCTGTATGTTTATGGATACATGTGGGTATGCTTCCCAAATGTATCTCCTAAATGAGGTGCTTAGCACAGCTGTGCAGCTATGCAGTCTCTGCTCCTGTGGAGGCTATTTCATACTTACAATGTTTGTTGTACTTCTGTTAGATTTTTCTGGTTTTCAATATGCCCTTTTGGAGATGAGGGATCTAGAACTGCATACAGTTAAGGATGTAGTTTATTTAATCCTAATTTTGCTCCTAAAGGTCTGATAAAACTTGCCAAAACACATGAAGATGTTCCTTGGAGCAATGTGCACACTTCCCATCCACCCTCAACACAGATTAAAATCACTGGGGAAGGCAATACCTACCTTCACCTGACCCTGCCAGTGGATACATCAAATGCCCTGATAAGCCAGGCATATTTGCTCAAGTCATCTAGCACCTTCCCTGGAATACATAGGTCAGATGACAGGTATCCCACAAAGGCAGCTAAAAAACTATGGTTTTTTTTTTTTCTTGCAGGAAAGGAGTTTCAGGAAGGAGATATGGAGTTCTTCTTCTAGGAGTCAGAATGTGCTTCTGTTTCAGCACTGGATGTCTGTCGCTGTTGAGCAGCTAGCAGAGTAATGAATGCATCGGTTCTCAGTGGCAAGAAGGAATGACCTTTATTGTTTTGATTTCATCACATTTATAGAGTTCTCAAAAGTCACCCAGATTGGTCAGTCAGAAGCCTTCCCCCAGGCCTGATCGGCCAGGCCTGCACTACCCAAGTTCTGGGACACTGTTCCAAAAACATCCAAACTTTATCTTTATTTACAAAACACAAGAAAACTTCTCATGGGAAAAACTGTGCTAGCCACAGCTCCCCCTTTTTGTTTAAGAACAGAAGGCATTGCTTGTGAGCCCCAGTGGATCAGCATGAAGGATCTGTTTCGTAATGGCCAGTTGCCAAACAGAGCCTGGTTGAAACTCAAGGGGTCTGTCCGGAGGTGGCCAGCCACCGAACAGAACCCGAACCAGATGCTGATTAAGATGGTCAAAGAGGCCCCATGCAATACCCTAGATAAAGTATATATAAACCTAAATCTACATATAAATCTGTAATTCAACAAAACATGCTTTCAAAGTCCTTGCTTTCTGACTCCATGAATGAGTTTCAGTCTCTGCTTGTGGATGGACCGGCTTCTTGGTCATCATCAGCAGGATCACTCGGTTGGTGTCCGGTATTCTGGTTGTTATTTTGAGGTTGCTGGTTCTGTCTCGGGAGCCGCAGATCAGGGCGGACGCATTTTGCAGGCAGCCATCGTACCCCAGTATCTGTGGAGACGCAAGCATACCCTCGACCCCAAGCAATAAGCTCATGAGGGCCTTCCCAGGTGTTAGTAAGTAGGTTCCGTACCCATACCTTCGCCCGGGGCAAACGCAACTCGCCTGATGACTGCAATGAGAGAAAGTGGTTCAAAATCACAGGATTATTCGAGTTTGGTGGCACCGTAAGATGATTGATTGTGTACAAAGCTTTCTCCAATCGACTCTGTGGTGTTTCCCCATGCAGATGTCTGTGGGTTCCAAGGGCAACTGCAACTCTGATTAGTCCTGACACTCCTTGTGCCAGATTCCCTCTGTCCTGCCTGTGGTGTTCCCCAAGGAACTGCCCAATACCTGGGGCTGGGCCTGGCCCAGTGCAGGCTCTGGCCATGTCATGAACAGACAAAAGATTTTCTCTTCTTAAAACTCTGGTTTCAACATGCATGATTTATGATGCGTGCTGCAGCCAGACCATATAATGAATCTCAACACTTCCTTTGTAAAGCCACTTTCTTTTACACCTTGGAAATAATGCTTTTTAACTAAATGGTTGACAAATTATTAAACTGTGTAATTTAAAAAATCCTGAAAAACTACAGGGCAGAGTTCACCACTTCACACTGTCTGTAAGCCCTAAATCTTGGCTAGACACCTGAAACAGATAGTGCTTATCTTCTACCAGCATGTCCAAGGCAAAGAGCAGTTTTCTGTTTCACATTTTCACAGAAACACACACCTCGGGCAGTTTAGTAATGCCTCAAGCAGCCCATCAGTTGCTTTTTGACCCAGGATAATGTATGATATTATGTTAGTGTGAATGAACTCGTCTGTCTGTTTTTCCAAGGGAAAAAACCAACATACTCCATCAAATTATAAAGCTGTCTTAAAGATTGAAAGTAATTTACCTCTCCTTTACTCAGAGAGCTTCTCACAGCAAAGCTAGGGAAGTACATCTTGGGATGTGTAAAAAAGATAATTTTCTAGATAAAAAGGAACTTTTGGGGTGGATGCTTTCAACAACTCTTTTAAGAGAAGTGTGAAGGAGAGATATTTTGGAGGATGGGGTGACTGCTATATGAAAAGAGGTTATTGAGAAGATTGATGCTCTGTGGACTGGTGTTGGGAAAGGCGGGAATGGGGAGAGAGAGATGATCTGAGAAGGAGACAGTGCTTGTAAAAAGAATTGTATTGGGAAATGAGTAATACAGGAGAAGAAAGTCAATAAGAGATAAGAAATTATATATCTGTGTAAATTGCCATTGCCCCATTTCACTTAATATTTCTCAGCATATGTTCAGTGTGTCAGTTGAGAGTGTGATTTGTACTCACCCACTACGTTTGCTTGAAAGAAGTAAACCAGTCAGTTTCTGAAATAGCAGTTCTGTTAAAAGCTGGGTGGAGATGTTTGTCAGCTTGACTGACAGGAGCCAGCTGAGATACTTCAAGGAATATATAGTACAGTGGTGTGTGGGCTTTCAAGGAACACGCTGATTAAAGGGCAGTTTAAAATAAAATATAATCAAATGGAGAAAAAGCATGATTTTGGTCTGTCTCACAGGAAGTGGAGACTCAGTGTGATTATAGTACTCAAATTGGCTCTAAGATTTTTTATGCTCCTTGTTTTCAAAAGAAGCCAAAGGTTGTGTTCTGCTATTAGTTTATAGCTGCTCTTTAGTATTTTTTAATCAGTAAATAGGAGAAAAATATCAACCTTTCTCTTCTCTCCACGTCGTGCATTTTTGTGTTATTTTACTCTTTTATTTAACCCTGACTTCTTAATTTCTCCGTTTGTTTGAAGCCATTCCTCTCTCTGATGCTGAGAACCATCTTTATCATAGGAGCAGCAAATAACTTGTGCCCCACTAAGCCAGAACTGTGACCTTTTAATGTTAACCATCCCAGTCAGAGGACCTGCCATGGTCCTTCAGTGCCCACTCCTGCCTGTCCCTGCCCTGGGGACTGCCATTTAGCTGTACTGACATTTCTTTCCCTTCTTGCTGGTACAGAAAGAGCTGTGTAAAGTAAAACTGCAGGACAGAGGTTCAGTTTCACTGTAGGGACATAGGTTCAGAAAGTCACTGCCTCATTTTCTTATTGAGCTCAGCCCTTCAATTCCTTGAGAGCTCTCCAATAGAGGCTCGAGAGTGTCAGACAGAGCTAGCAGAGACCCAGTCACACCCAGAGCTTGTCCTACTTGAATTTACCCAGCAAAGACCTTAGCAAACATAAGAAAAATAATCTTGCAGAAGGCTGGTATATTGTCTTTGGCAAAGCAGCTGGCCTACAGCTGATACTTTTTCTCTGAGTACCTTTTTGATGCTGAATCCATTCAGGAACTGTGAAGTGATTTGTTATCTTCAAAGGAGAGGTTCGTCTTTAGTGCTTTTAAGGCTTAGTTGGGCAAACGGATGAAGTGCTGTTCCTAAAATGCAGTAAAAAGTGGTGCTCTGCTCAGAATATAAAAAATTCTAATGAATTGAAAAATGAGAATCAGGTGAATGTGAAAACTTTTCATCTTTGAAAACTTCTTTCTTCTGCCCCATGTATTAAAGCAATGCAGATGTAGAAGGTAAATCCCTCACTGTGTGGTACAACTATGTTTTATGCTGTAGTCTCTTAAGCTAACATCAGGAAATAATTGTAAAAATACTGTATCAAAGGTCTTTGCTTTGTCACATGCAGTGTTTTCTTTTTAACATAATTTTCCTCCAATGCTATAATGCTGAGAAAGAATACCTGAAAAGAAAGGATTAGCAGTTCCACTGTCAAAAGTTCAGCTCTCACTGGTATTTGCTAGACCCTTTTATGTTCTGCACTGTAATATATGAACAATTTTCTGTGCCTTACAACACTCCTGTTTTCAGACAGAAATTTGTGCAGGTAGAGGAATTCATAAGAGAGTTTATTATCATAATTGTCCATCAGAGGTAAAAACATGACAAGAAATTTGATTCTAGGATTTAAATTGCTTTTAGGCATTAGGAGATTTCCAGCCTATCATATTTTTAGCAATTGCGTAAAGAATAAAATAGCATATTGTTGAGGTTCTTGCTGAAAGACCATCATGTGGCTGTGAAGGAATGTTGAGGTAAAATCAGAGCCAGACAGACAAATTCATGAAAAGTATGTGTGTGGGAAGGGCATTTGATTTTATGTGCCATAGAATCTAACCAGAAAGGTTATGAGAGAGACCCATGTAGGCACGAAGTGCACTGAAACAAGGTGTTCAGTCAAAAGAATTGCTACTTTCCAGAGATACACATATGGAGGAGATACTGAAAATTGTGTCACGTTCCTGGTGTTCTGTGTTTTAAAAAGCACATTGGCACATGTTTGCTATGCATTCCTTACTCCTAGAACATTGGATTGATACAATTCATACAAATCAGATTCCGGTAGAGGCTGCACATACAGGCATACCTGCACATGCACACTTCAGAGGATCTCTCTGACCCATCTTTTGTTCCCCAGAACATCTGAGGCAGAAGAACTTCTGCAGAGCTCTTTTTTAGCTCTTCGTGGCAAGATGTCTGCGTTGGATCCCTACATTCATGTGGAGCTGCTTATCTCAACTACAGACAGATCATTCTACTGGAGTGTAACAATTTGCATGACAGTACTAATAGAAATCAGAATGTGGGCATAATTTACTGCAGTTTTTTTCTTCCTTTTAATGGCTTAATTATCTACTTAAAAACAGTCATACAGAGTTGAAATAAACACAAATCTATATTAATAGACGTTAGAAATAAATATGCTTCTTTTCAGGGTCACAGTTAGTACATCATACAACTTTATTCCACAGATGTTTCTTTTGTATCTCTTAGTAAGCACAATAGACTAAACAGAATTTACTAGATTTATTAGATTACTCTGGTACATTTTAGTGGGAAATGTACAAAAGACTATCTTACAGGGTTTTAGATATGATATAATTTAATGGATAAAGGGTGAGTTTCCAGGGCAAAAACCTAGTAGGAATAGCAACAGACAAAATAGAGAATACTTCCCTTTAAAAGCTGAGGCATTCCTGTTATTTCAAAACTGCTCCTGAAAATTAGGCCTGCCTGAAAGCCATCCATGGAGCTGGCTGCAGAGATGTCCCAAAGGAAAAGAAGGCTAGGATGTTCTAGATGCTTTAGAGTAGAGCCAAGCTCTCTTTTACCCTGTTCATGAGGGTCAGGTTATTCTGAGCCAAGCACACATACAGCCCCATCCACTAGCAGATACCCTGGGGCTGGCTTTTTCCAAGTAGTTTTAATGTTCTCAGCCAAGCTGCAACAGAGTCCACAGCAGATAATATGGGCAGTCCAGGCATGGCTTTCCCAGCCTTCAGCCTGTTCTTAATCCTGCTGTGTATGTAGAGAGGCTATGTGTGGACCTAATTTGCAATGCCACATTAAAGAATATTTTGGGTCTGTGCCTGTTTTTCTTGAAACCCTAGGAAATTGCTGGCTAGAAAGTGAATAAAAGAATATTATGGTAGCAAGAAAGATACTGGAACTGAAATTCCCTGTGCAACCTCAATTCAATCTTCTTCTGTGTTTCTGTTATTGCACAGCCCTTTATTAATTATTTTCCCACAGGAAATGTGAAGGATGGATAGAGTTCTGAGGAAGACTAGGAATTATGTAGTGAAAGAGGCTTTGTGTTGTGATCTGTTCTTATGATGGAGGGATCCATAGAGAAAGGAAAAATGGTCTTTTGTTTCAGGCAGTTGAATACAGGATTGTAAAATGTGGAATTGCAGCAGCTGAGTTCTGTGGGACTAGCTTCTGTCCTTGCCTCCAGTATAAAATTCCTGTGTAGTATTTGTCAAGGCATTTACCCACAGATTTTTTACAAATATGTTCTCATTTTTTAAGGAAAACTTTTTTGAGACCATATCTTCTGCAAAGTGTAAGCCATGAACTGTAATTGAAAGTAACAATACCCTGACTTTACTTTTTTTGAAAATTCAATGGTAAGGATCAGATTTTTTTCTCCAAATCAAATTGAGAATGTTTCCTTTAATTTCTGCCCCCCACTTGGAGATAAATGATTCTTTCATTTTCTGAAGTGTTTGAGAAAAAATTATTTACTGTTTGTGAGGCATGTATGGTACTATATAAGGATATATTCACAAGGAAATCAAAACATCTTCAGAGCAGGGCTTTAACTCTTTCATGGAGCCTAGAGCTGTGCACTGAATGGTAAATGTCAAAGGACACTTTCCATAGCTGTCTGTCTGGTGTTAATGGCTGTTCTATCCCTTGTGTGAGATTACAGACTCATGGGAAGAGAGTATATTACAAAATTATTAAAGTTATTTCCTAACACATTGTCACAATGGTATTTGGTGGCATTTTCTAACTCTGAATGCTTGACCTTAAGATTTCTGATGCATCTTTTGAACAAGCATTGATAGTCACAGTACCTTAACTTATAAATAAAACATCCTAAGGCATCTAAATAGTGCAACTCTTTTGCATATATGATCTCTTTTCAGCAGTAGCCCCAAAGGAGGAATTTATTTTGATTGAACAAGCATTTGTTACTCAGAAATAGTCTGAGAACCTGATCTAATCACCACTGATATCAGTGTTAAGTATTACATTTGTTCACAAAAGGTGAGGGAGCTGACTGCTATTATGTGGCCCTCAGTTCACAGTTTAATTTGTCTGAATGTATATAGTAATTATCTCAGACAAAGAACATGCAGTCATAAGATGCCAACATTCATTTACTGCCGATTTGAACACAAAATCCAACAAATACACTGAAATTTCTGTATTTTTCCATTGTTCTGTAATTTTTAAGCACCTGCAATATCTGTTTAGATGTGCTTCAAATTGTGAGAGATAATTGAATGGAAGTGACAGAAGCAATGGGAGCTAAATGCAGAATTCTGAAGGTAAAAACACTCTGCCCTTGGTCTTTTGATCCAAATTGTGTCTTTGTCAAGCAGAAGGTGATTCAAGAGAATAAGAACTCCTGATTTGACTAAATTATAAGATAAAATGAAACAGCAGGTGAGGAAACCTCCATCGTTATGAAAACAATACCATTCCTTTTGTGTACACTACAGCTGTCTAAATCTCCAAATGAAGGTATTAACTCAGATCAAAGATATTCATACAAATGGAAAAGGAAGGCCAAAACTCAAAGTAATAAAGCAGGTAACTGTAGGCATTGACAGCACAGTGGTTTGCATTTAGATCAGCAATAGCACTGGAATCATGTTTCTGGGGGTTATAGCACCATTCTTTCAAAAGGATTTTCTGAAATATCCAGAAAGGAATAATTTCGAGTGGTTGAGCCACTGGAAGGCTGACATAAGGGTGCAGCACCCAGCGTGCAGCAGGGTGCCAGGTTGCCCTGATACAGCCTTCTTTGAAACCCATCCTGTTCTGTGAGATACAGAAAGGATGAACTGCAGGTTTGCACTGGCACTTAGGAGATGCACGTTCCTGAGCGTTACTGCTGTGACCTTTGGCAGCTCTCCTAAGTCTCTCTCAGTGCCCAGCATTTAATCTTTTAGCACCTGTGTTTCCTCTTCTTCTGTGTTTCAGAGGTAATAGAAAGCCTGTTCTCTTCACAAGGTGGAAAAGATGGAAAATAGAATCAACATGAAACTTCAATCCGTTTAGCATTAAGGAGTGCTCAAGCCACAAACCCTGTGATTTGCATAAGGTGGTCATTCTGAAGTGGAAAGTCAAACTAACAGTAGCTGCCTGTGAAAAGAAAGAAAAAGGCGAGAAAAGACAGACAAAATATTGAATACCAGCCTGATGGTTAATGAACATGTTGTCAGTTCTCTGGTTTGTGTGCCATTAGATCTGAGAAAACACTGCAACTTTTTGAAGGAGAAGGAAATTGTGGCTGACTGAGCAAGCCCCTGATTCAAAAGTGAATGATGAAGTAAACTGTGCATCTTAATGTAGATGACTCAGAAGATACAGCAGCATTGACTGGTGCTTGACAAATTACTTTGTTAATGCAAACTATTTCTTATGGATAACCTTGAACTCATTTGATAATAAGTTGATACTATTTTCCATTTTCTGATTATTAAGAGTAATACAGATGATAGTGAGCACTGTGGGACTTCACAACACAGACCAGTTGTGCCTGAGTGAGCCCTTGGAGCACCATATGCCCTGCCAGAGGACAATCAAGTATCTCAAAATGAGGTCCATGGAAAGCAAAACTAGAAGTGTTTGGAAGATCCATGTCCTTTGGTAATTTTGGTACCTGATTTGGGGCTGTAAGGTGACATGCTGGGCTTGACTTTATTGTCTATACTCTGTGTAACTTCTATCAGCTGCCTACATGGCTCCTTTAAAACTCATGGATCGGCCATTCCTTTCCTTAAGACACTTAAGAAGTGTGTTAAAAACACAGAAGACAAAGAAATGACCTAATATATTTGTCCTCAGCTTGAGACCATTCAGTTCTGGAATTCCCCTCTGCTAATTACTGTGGGGTGGATTTATCCTCTGTTTCTTTGTGAAACAATGCCACTCTGCTAATAAAGAATTCACAATTCATTGTAGTAATGTATGGCAGCAAGAGTGAGCACATTTTTGTAGATTGATGACAAGATATTCCTCTGGAAGAGAGGATACCTGCTAAAAAGCTTGCTTCTTAATTTCACCAAGGGATTATTTAATTACAAACAAAATTTATTATCTTATGCAGAGTGTGGGAAGTAAAGCAAGGGGATAGGAGCTATCAGATTAAGGTCACTGGTTTGATGACTTGTTTAGCTGCAGTGATGGGAATGGACTAGTTTATCATCCAACAGGATTAAAGGGAGACAAAATAATGCAGAAGAAAATGTAGAAAGTAAATTTAGGAATAAAAAATAAATCATTGTCTGGTCAGAAAGATGTTAGAAGTCAGTTTTCTTTGGCATTTACTTAATGTGAACCCGTTACTTTGTGGAGGGAGTAGGCGTAGGTTAAAGCCTAGCAAGTTCTATTCCCATGTAAACTTAGAGCAAGATAATAGAAATCACATATTACAATTCTTTTACTAGAACAAAACCCTTCTTAATTTCATGGCAATGGCCATGGTGTTACATTATTGGAGGAATTATTCTTTCTAAGTAAAGTACTTGGCTTCCAGTGCCTGGCAGTCCAATACCAGGGCATCAAGGCACCCTGCCAAAGCATCAGCACACTTCAGCCTGGCTAAGCCTGAATCAAAGACACACTGCAACAGAAGACCTTTTGACCCTGTCTGCCTGCCAGTGCTGCAGTAGGTAGTTGATAAAAGGTCTGGCTTCAAGTCAGCCTTTGGCTTTGCCTTTGGTATCACCATTATCTAGGCAACATATTGAGAAACTGTTAGGAAGATGTCCTAGCATCCATCAAGGAAATGTGTTTTAACTCAGCAGTCTGAGAACTTGAGCACAAGATGATTATATCCTCTTATGTCTGAATTTGAATTCTTGTATCTGGCTCTGAAAAACTACATTTGTGTCTGGGGTTTTACACTGTAAAACACAAAGATTCCCAGAGAAGATACTCAAACCAGAAATGGCACTAAAATTACATGGTAGGAATGCATAGCAAAAGACCGATATTGCTGAAATGGTAAATAGATAGAGGGATATTAAACTGCTGCAGAGGGCATGGAATGAGATTTCTAGATTGCAAGATATAGCAAGTATGTACTTCAAACAACCATCCACAGAGCTGTGATGTTTGTGCAGAAAGTGATCTGCTTGTGAGGCAGTTTCTTGTAAGAGTTTTGGATTTAATTAGGAGTGCAAAGAGCAGCTGAAAGATTTGCACATACAAAGTACTCCTGCAGAAATAGAATGGAAAATAAAAATAGAATTATTTTAAAACCATGGAAATCTTGGAAAGATTAAAAGTATGAGATAGCAGTGATCATAAGCAAATACTGCAGGCAGCTGCAAAGATTTCTAAATCAGAAACTAGGAAAATGCATTCTAATTCTGCAGAACTGAAGAGAGTTTCAGTCAATTTACCTTCATGATGTCAATATTAATATATTAATATATTTTTTGTACCTATAAAACTTCATGAAAACTGCCTGTTTTGGTAGCTCAGATGCTATGTGGTCTCCACCCTTGCAATAAATGTCTGCATTGGGGTAGAAACAATTTGTGGGTCAGGATATCCCTTGACAAAGATACCTTTTTCTTCTTTTGCCTCAATCGAGATGTGTTTGCTTTGTTCACTTTCCCTGGAGGAGCTAGAGACTTTTATCATCAGAAACATGTTGTGGCACCAAGTCCTCTAGCTCCATGAAGCTGTAAGCAGTGTGAAAAATGACCTTGTTTATTGTGAGCCTCTCTCCCTCGTTTGAGGCCTCATTGTTCTGTGCTGGAAAAAGCAGCAGTAATTCCCTATTCACCTTATCTAGGCCTCTTAAAGTTTTGTAGTCCATATCCATATCAATCCTTGGTCATGTCCAATCTGAAAGTTTTTGTCTGCCTAGTTGTTTCCCATAAGAAAGTTGTCCAACAGCTTTGAAGATCTTTGTTATTCTTCTATGACCCTTTCTTATTTCAGTCTAGTCTGAGCAGAGCTACTTGTCTCCGACTGGCTTTGATTCATCAAGAAAACAAAAATTAGCTGTTGCTATTCACTGCGGATCTAAATATCTAAAAAGAAAGGATTTCTACTCCCTTTTCCTGCCTTTTCATATAGGCATTCAGCCATCATTGTTGTTATGAAAATAATTAGTTGCTTTCTAACCAGTTAAAAAAAAAATCCAGTTGGTATTTACAACTGCTTCCCAGTCATCTGTTCCAGAGGAAGTCAGCTGTCACCAACCATAAAACATCATAATTTACTTTTATTGTTTTTCAAGTTATATATTTTACTGTATTGCAATAAAATTTACTAATCAGCATTAAAAAATACAGTAAAACAATATACAATAGCAGGAAAATTGTTAAATCCCAAATATTTTTTCTGTATTTCAGCAGAAATGAAACTAACTTTTCCAATGGCCTTCTTGAAAGGCTGTAACTCATAATTTTTTAAGATTCTGCATCAGGATGCCATATAAAAGGCCATGAACCTCCTCCTTTTGGCTTTAATTTTTTTAATTCCTAAAAAAATGGCTACCTCCCCTTCTCTGCTTCAAGCATCAGAAGCACCAGGGTGGTGTCTCTGGAGTGTCCATGGTGCAGCCAGGGCTAAGGTCCTGGAAGAAAGGCAGCAGAGGGATGGAGGCACCACTTTGCATATTTTGATGTTGCTCTGTGTTGCCTCTGACAGGACCAAGGGTCCAACTCACCAACCTGAATTGCACTCTGGGAAGCAGATGCTGAAACCTAGTGATAGCAAAGTTAGCAGCTGAGAAGTTTTCTCACAGTTCAATGTCCAAGTTCCTTTTTGGATCTAGCTCTCTCCTAGCATATAGAGTGCAGGGTAACACTTACCACATTCATCCACAGAGGCTTTGATGTATGTCTTGCATCTTGCTTAACAAAGGACAGGGAGTGGGAGGCTGCCTGGCCTTAAAGGCTTTTGAACTATCTCCATTTTTAACTCTTTTTTTTTTTTTTTTTAAAAATTAATGTCCAGGTATGAACGATCACCAAAAAACAAAAACAAGACAAAAAACCACACATTAAAAAAAAAACCCCAAAACCCAAAGAATTCTATTATCTTAAAAGAAAGGATAAAAAATTGCAATTCATTATTTCAACAGATGAAAAATACTGGCAAGCAAAGAACAGACTCAATTTTGCGTAATGTTAATGTTCTTTTCCTCTGATACTGCCTTTAACTGTTCATATATCATGCCTCTGAGGAAAGGTGGTATTGCAGCTGCTGGTAGTAATTATTAGATAAAGGTTGCAATTGTGTGCTTACTTTCCTCCCCCCTCCCCAAAAGGGCCTGATTTTTAAAACATTCTCTGAAGAAGCTGTTTCAAGCTTTTCTGCCATGCTAGACTTCATCTGTGGTGATTAGCAGCCTCCTTCCTTTGAAGATTTAGTGCAAGCAAACTATACTTCTGTGACCTTTCATTTATGTTCTGAACTCTGAAAATTCTTGCTTAGCACAAAAGAAGAAATGCACATGCCAGCCTGACAAAAGGAAAAGAGCTTTCTGAAATGGAAAGATATAAATCAGGAGGCAATTCCTTATCCTTGCCTATTTAGATATTCACTTTTTCTTTTTCTAGCCCAGGGAATATAATTTATCTTTAGAAATTGCCATTCAGAGTTTGCCCTCCAAGTTGAGCTTTGGGCATGACACAACAGAAATTTATTTTCAGTTTGTGGCTCTGATTTAGATGTGCTGTACAGCCTTGGCAAGTGACTGGCGACCAGAGAAATCAGTCCTAGCAGAGAGCAAAAGATTGACTTTTAAATCTGAGTGAGTCACTGTCAGGCTGCTAATCTGAATGGGACGCTCTTTATAGGTACAGAATCATTTTCTCATTATGCAGACAGCTAGAATAGATCAGATGAGTTGCCTTGTGACAGTGCTTATTTATCTACAGTCCATATTCCCCATGGAGGGACGGCAAGGTGACTTAGCAGTGGCCTTTTAAAAATAAACCTTTTGGTGAAGACTCCTACTTAAAATCTCTCCAGTGCTATCTGTAAAAATGATGATAGTACCTTTCTATTCTTTGTTTGCTTTTTCTTTTCAAATAGGACTGTATTGGTGAAAAATATTGTGGTGCCTGGCATGGCTGGAGGGTGGAGGGGAAACAGATTGAGGCAGGGTTCTTACTTCTCAAAAAATACAAATAATAAGCCATGGCCACAGACTTTAATGGAAATAACATTTTCGAATATGATGCATTACAAAGACATTTGTAGTATTGTTAAAGGGTACCAGGAAAGATCACAATTCTCCAGAAAAAAATCCTTATGGCTGAGAACTTTAAATACTAAACCTTTGGAAACCTTAAGAGTTCATCAGTAAGATTTGTGTCCCTTTGTTTTTCTGAGGTCAGAAAACTGACCTAACACCAAATATATCACTGGAGAGCAGTTGATGAAATTAGATTTTTGATTTCCAGGATACAGTTACTGGAAATGTAGGAGAATTACTCAGTTGAAATGAGCTTACCTCTTGCCATAGGTAATCCATAACCAGCTCTCTGAAAATACCCTGCCATCTCTGGTGGGCAACCAGAGTTATTCAGTAATTATTTTCCTTTTGGGATATCTTTGTTTATGGCAAAATATTTACAAATGTCTACTTCACTTTTTTGAGGTCTTGTTCATTTGCCATAAAATGTTGAATCCATTTCTGGTGATTTTGTACAGCTTTCCGTTAATAATTTTTTCCCATTAACCTGCGTAAGTCTTGTTACCAATCTCCAGTTTTGGAATGAATTTAATTTTTCACAACTACTTGCCAAAATAGTTTTATTTTCTATTCTCTCTGGTGGTTTATAAATATTTCACAACTGCCTGGTGAGATGCCTGCTGCTATCTACATTTTTCCTTATGGAGAACAAGCGGAATACTACAGTTAATGAGTTTTCTTTGACACTATTAATAAACTGATAAATCATATAAATTAAATCCATCTGACTGTCTCTCATCTAAGAGAAAGCATAAGGCATAACTCAAAATATTTGTAGACAATTAAGAGAGTGAAGTTACTGAAGTTCAAACACTTCTGCTGTTTGCCTCCATTATAGAGTTGAGTTTAACTGGTCCAGGCCAGTCCTGGTAGAAATAGTGTGTGAGAACATGCAGGGTGGTTGGTTAATGTGGTTTGATAGAAAATATGCCTTCCTCTCAACAACAGACGTTGTCCTTTCTTTCCTAAAACTTCACTCTCAGAAAATAAAATGCTGTGGAATGATAATTCTGGTCCAGCAGGAGATGCTTGCTCATGATGTTGCAGCTGATGCAGAAACAGTCATTTTGACAAAAGAAGAGCTCTGGGAAAAGAATTTCAGCTGGTAAAGAGGGAGAAGTTTTTTTAAAAAACAAAAAACAAAACCAAGAGATAGAAATGGAGAAAGAGAAGGTAGAGAAAAAATTAACACTAATGTTCGGGAGTGGAGTGACATAGAAAGGAAAGGACCAAAAAAAATGAGCTAAAGGGAGAGCAAAACATAAAAGTTAATATGTAAATATTTTGAAAGGCTTTTCAGAGGGAAGACATGGAAAATAAAAATACAAATGAATAAAGGAGATTGAACCATGTGTTCTGAGGTATTTAGAGGTCATAGTTTCATGCGATATGATGGAAACCCTTTATTTAGAACAGCACACTCTGCCATCACTTAAATAAGTCTGAGCTGATTCCATTGACATCAGTAGCTTTCCATGCAAAAATTTTCAAATTAGAAAAGTCAGAAAAGTCAGATGACTCCCCTGAAATTCATGGGATATGCAACCATATGAACTAAGAGCAGAATTTAGCAAAGTAATTTGAGTCAGTGCCAGTAATAATAATTTGCTTTGCTACTTTGGAATTAGTGTCATAAAGACATGAGGTTTGTTCAAACCTTACTTTGTGGTGTTACTTTCAATATCCTAAGAGGTATATTTTTTTAAAAAATTGTAAAAATGCAAAAAATAAACCCAAGTCTGTCAATTTCTGTTAATTATGTTAGTAAAACAATCTAATATGCACTTACTAGATAAACATTTATTAATCATTTCTCACTCAGCTAGTTATATACATGCATATTTGAAGATATAAGCTACTTTTTTCTTCACATTTTTAAAAAATACTACTCATAAAAGATTTTCATTTGTGCTTTTCCCAAGTTTTTCTTCTGGAATCAATTGTGCCCTGAGGATTACTGTGCTCAATTTGTCTTTCTTGCTGGAGGTTGCTGCAGGTCCTAGAGACCATCCCTCTGAAGTGGGAACAAAGGCAACACTTGAGCATATCCTTTCTAATTGAAACAAAACAGTGGGAAAGAAAATTGCAGGCTGTGGGACTGGGGTGAGAGGCTGGAGTGTAGAAAGAGTGTAAACTTCTCTTTACATTCTTTGATACTCAGAACAGAATAAATAAAGAACAGCTATTGTCCAACAGATGTACTCTGAGCTAAGCCTTTATCAATCCAATCATCATTGCATTAATGAAGTGGGATAAAGAGATTGCCCCCAAAAAAGTGACATAAGTCACTTTTCCCAGCTCCCTAATAATTTCCTTCCTTGGTTTTCTTTTATTGCAGTGTCCCTATTATTAGCTGCCAAAAGTTCAGAGGATTTGGCAGGCTGCTGCTATCATGTGGAAACCCCCTTTGGTGCGGGTAGATACGTTGTGGGTTTACATTGTGTATGTCCTTTCCACATGCTTGAATCAGAGGACCCTTTTTATCCCATATAATGCTGAAACATTGCCACAAAACTGCAGCTGGAGCTGTAAAGAACACCATCAGCTTGAAGGGCAGCCCTCAGAGCAACTTTATTGGGCAACAAGGCAAGAGTTTAAAAAGAAAGGAACTAAAAATGGCAACAAGCATAGCAGGCTTTTTGATTCCATTTATCAAAAGTGGAGTTTTCCAGTGGGGTTGCAGATTTCATTTACCAGTGTGCTTTGATATTTTGCCAATGGCAAGCACCTGAAATACCTGCAATGTGACTATTAGAGGTTCTATTCAGTATGTGTCAGATTCTATTACTGTAAGAGAAGATGGAATCAGCTGTTCTCCAGACCCTGCTTGGAGGGATAATTTGACTGTTTGCAGTAAAGTGACAAATCACATCCATCAACTGTAAAATCTTCAAGTGAGGGATCTTCCGTCTTACAGCATATCTGTTAAAAAAAACCCCAGGAAACTAATAAAGGAAAGCACTAGGAAAATAATAAAAACCTATTCATACATTTAGTAATAGAAATACTTAAAAAGCTGAGGGCAGCAGGGTGTACAAATCCTTCTCTCAAAGACAATGTATTTATACTTTAAATGAAGTTGATAGACAAATCCAGCTGTGAGCATGGATAGATTCTTATTTATTCTATTATCATCTAGAGAATAAGATACTTTCTGTCAGAATTAATTTAATGGATGACTGGAATCCTCTATTTTCATCTCTACAGTTATTATTAATTTAATCTTTCCTAAAATTAAAAATAGATCTGTTTGCAGCTGTGTTGTACTGGAAGAGGACTTTTGAAAAAAATGATTTTTACCTAAATGAAAGTCTTTTTTGTCCTTATGATGTCATTACATTTCTTCAGTCTTGTTCTCTTCGTACCTGAGAAATTCAGTAAATTCAGTTTCCTACAGGCATGAAATCAATGAGTTTGCTGTAGCACAGTCAGGTAATTGCATTCTCTCACTTTCTTTCTGGAATAAACAGCAACTAAAGGCAGACTGCAAATTTGAACACAGGCTGAAGGTGTACAAAGTCAGATTTTAAGAGGAAAAGTATAAATTAAATTACAATGCTATAATTGTTATAATACAAAAATATGTGATATTAAACATTATTTCAGAGCACTCCCAGTGATCGAATCAGCTTGACTCAGCAGATTTTTGAGTGTCACAAGCAAACATTTGACACTGGCAAATATTTCTGCAACAGGAGTTATTATGTCAGATCTATTTTTGAGGTGCCCATGTCATAGAACTGAACTGTACCCCTACAAATGTTCTATTAAAAAATACCTGGGTAGATAACTACTCAACAGATTTAATTCTGCCTATTTTTTTTCTGAATCCTATTTATGCTGAGGATACACAGAACTTACTGCTTTACAAACTTTTACAAAATTCTCACTTTTAGATTCTGTCACAGCTAAAGTATGGTCAAATTTTATGAGTAAATATTTCTCTTTTTCCCTTTAATATAAATGAGTTTAAGATGTCATGCCTGCAATGTGCTGGTAGCTTTCAACTCTCTCTAAAGTAGAAAGAAGTCTCACTCTGAAGGAGTGGAGTCAGAATAGCTGAACATAAGCTCTGGAAGCTCAGTCTAAGAAGATGATGGGATGGACTCGAACCTTCATTAAACTAGTTCTGTCCTTTACAGAGTCATGACTGAGATCAGAGTCTGACCTGCAGACTAAGGAAAACACCATCTCTCCTGGTGGGAGCTGCTTGGCTAGAGGGAAGTTGTCTACACTGGCAATAAAAGGGAAGTGGCCAAGAAAAAGCATAGTTGCCAGGATTAAAAAGGTTTCAGAAAGGGCTAGAAAAACCTATGGGGTTGATAGATTTTGAGATAAAGCCAGAATGTGCCCTGGTGTTTTCTACTATAATAAGAGATGATGGAGGTCTACAGTCTGACTAAAGGTGTGCCTGAAGAATCTGGACTTGAAACACTTATTTTCACACAGTAGGAGAGGATCCTATCCAAGAAGGAAAACTCTGTGGGCTTTCCTTCGTTCTCCTTAGTTACCACAATAGAGATGATGTGATCCTTCTTCTCCTCACACCTAGGATCACCTTGTGTTTGTGGTGGAAATATAAGTGAAAGTGGATTTTCTTCTTCCCCTTCTTGGAAAGGTTTGTAGAGTAGCTTGCAAGCTGATGAAAGACATGCAGATTGCTATTCACAGAAAAGCAGAAGAACATCAGGATAGCACCTACAAAATACTGAACTACCAGAATTCCCTAAAAAATGCTGAACAAGATCTGGAGGCACTTTTCAAAGTGATCATCTTTTATTTTTCTTCTGCTTTAGGAAAAGAAAGAACTAAAAACTCCAGGCTTCTATATTCCCTCCCTTCAAGTCACTCTAAGACTCCCAGTCTTGTGGTTAACCTGGACACCCTGTACATAGGGAGGTCCAGGATGGTAGGGTAGCCAAAACCAGTATGATGTGTCTAACAATCAAGGATCATGCAGGAAAAAAATTGAAAAATTGATTAAAAAACAATAGAGGCTTAAGGAGACCAGTTAGAACTATGAGTGTGTGACCCAAGTCACCAACAGAAGAGCACAATTTATATTTTCAGCCACTAACAGATGCCAGTTGAGATTTTATCTTATAAAAATTTTAGCTTACCTTAAAACTAAACATAGAGAACTGCATTATGAAAGTCCAGAAAAAGAATACAAAATGACAGAATTGTTTGCTCTGTGAAGTGCACTGTAACAGATAAATAGGAGAGTATTTATTCAGTGTCTTTCAAAGCCCTTCAAAGACCCCATAATAAAGAGCCAGCCTAAACAATTTCTGGAAATTGAGATTCCCTTGTATCTGACTTGCCATCTGACTCTACAGAAGTTCAGCTAGAATAAGAGTAGATTCTGACGTTTATATTGCGTGGTGTCTCTTTGAGTTCACTATGAATTAATTCTCATTTTTTACTTTCAGTGCAAGCTTAGATGGTAATGTGAAACATATTGAGGGGAAAACCTGCATGAGTTGTACAAGCATAGGAGCTATCTAGAAGCTTGGAGCTCAGAATTAAAATAAAGTTCAATACATCATATAAAAATTCCTTGATTTATTTGAAGTCTGTTATTGTTATTGTTAGTATTACTTATTTGAAAGGGTAACTGCATGCTTGATATTGCAGAATATGTAAATTGAATATTAGTGAGAGATGTGACACTGATATAACACTTCCTAATTATTTCCTGATGACATGTTGTTGTGATATCTGAAATAGTCATTATTTGTATGTGTTTGGAAAGGACATACCTCAGCAATACTACAAACAGTGAATTGATGTTGTGTTTTGCTGGCAATAACCCCCAAATTTTCCAAGGATGCTCACTGGTAATTGCAGTAATTGTTTATTCTGGAATCTCATTCACCTAGGCTACTGTTTTTAAAATGCCAAATTACAGCAATGTGGAGGCAAAAGTTCCACTAATCACCTATTTATAGAAACCTTAACAGAGAATTAATTGGAAATAGGGATTTTCTGGAACTGAATGGTGGAAGAAAAGGTCTAGAGTCTTGTGTGCTGGAACAAAGGAGTTTGGGGACAAACTGTGTGAGACAGAACTAGTAGCTGAGGATGAAAGAGAGGAGATGAAGGAGAAATAGAAGGACTTGAGAAGGAATTTCTCAGCACAAGGCTGGAAGGAAGACAGTTAGAATAGTAGGAAATGACTGGGAGTCTGGGCATTGTTCTTCAGTCAGCTCACCACCACCATGGTCCCAATAAAGCTCCTCCTGAAGATCACCAAGAGGTAGGCACAGGAAATTTCCAACCAAATCTTCCTCAAATTGTTGATCTGGAAAGCAGCTGTAAGTCACAGGTGTGTTCCAGAATGATCCTCAGGATGGATCCTTCTTGTTCATTTTGAGTCAAAATCCAGTCTTATCCCTTTCAATTCACCAGGACATTTCTACCTTTGGGTTTTGAGGACACTGAGTGAAAAGAGCAATTGCTTCTGACTTGTTTCCTCAGGCACTGTTGGGCACAGAGATATCCAAAAGGAGACTATTTTTTTTTTTTGTGATCTTGTCAGAGCTGAATCCTTGGGTCCACTCACCCTCCTCTTCATAGTTGGCCCTGATTGCCCCTCTAGGAGTGGGGATTTTCTGCAATGTGGCGACCAAATACAGATAAAACACAACAGATGCAAAGCCATGTAATTCCTCAGTGTAACCTTCCTGAAAAAAAATGTAATAATCTGTGTACCAGTAAATATTTTAAGTCAAATCCTGGCCTTGTTGAAAAGAGAAAATCCCTGGTGAATTCATGAAGCCAGAATTTTTCATCCTTATGTTGTCTTATGGGGGCATAATATAAGGAGAATTAATTTACTGCCATAGAGTTCAGAATAGGTCTTAACATGATTCGAGTTAAAATTATTAAAAGAAAGGGAAAGGAATTCTTCCCCTTTTTTTTCCTTACATTTCAACCAATCTGGCAATTTAATAAGCCAGATAATTTTGATTTAAGAAAATAATCTGTTTTAAATAACAGCTCATGTATTTTTTAATAATAAATGGGGTAATTTACCATCTGAAGACACTAAAAATACACTGCAAAGTCTGTCAAATGGAATGACCCAAACCTCCAGAAGTCTGGAAACTGTTGTTAGCATGCAAAGCTGTGTTCGTGAAAGTATTTTTTTATACTTGCCTGGAGTTTTAGTGTATGTAATACTCATCCATGGAACAGTAAAGAATTTAGTTAACAATTTGTGTTAAATTGAAACAATGTGTATATAAAAAACTTGCACATTCAGTCACTAAGAAATACAACCAACCACTTTCAAAAACTGGCATTTCAGTCATACTTGGAGTTTAAAGTTTGGAAACTGTTCCACGCGACTTTATTATCTGCAATGCCATTCTTTGCTAATAGTTTGGCTCTGTTTTGCTGTAGCAGATCTGCTCAGGTGAAGAACTGATTGGCACTGATTTACATTACCTGTAGTAAACATGAAGCAAGGGAGTGCTGAATGTGAACAGCTTTAAGCAGAATTGGATTGGTATTTGAAAACCAACTGGGGTGAAATGTATGGAAACTTGGTTACTGTGCAGCATATTTTGCCATTTCATTGTAATCAACTGTACATCCTTTTTCACTTTTCTTTGAAAGACTTGGTAAAAAATACAAATAAGGAAGACAATCTCTGATTTAAAAAAATAAGGCCTTGAAAAAGAATAATTAAAAGACACCTGAGAACATAAAAGAGCAAAAAGGGTGTTGTCAGGATAGATCAAACATTGTTGCATTTTGCTTCATTTAAAAGATCTGTGTCCTGTTCAGTGAGAGCTGCTGTCTTTCAGGTCACAGCCCTCTGTTATCCTATCCCTCACATAGGTTTTGGTTCATAACCAAACTCTTCAGACATGGGCAAACGTTGATAAAACATAATCTCTTGCTATCAGTAGCACTTGCTAGCTTGCTATCTCATTAACTCTGGCCTATAATGATATTTACTTATATTTCTCTACAGTACGTAAGTGAATATCAAACCACTGAGACAAGTAATTACCTCAAGAAGAGCTGTATATCTGACTTGCAAGAGACTATCAATTGCTTCTGCCATATCATCACCACCCATGCTTTAAGTACATTTCAGAAGGGCTGCTTCTTCCACAAAAATGCAATGGCAACATTGACAGCAAGAAACAGGAATTCTGGTCATATCCTCTTGGCTTATCTTTTCTGTATCTTTTGCAGTCATGAAAGTCTTGCAGTAGAAGCATAAATAGTGTTTGTCACCTTCTTTGCATGTGCTGTTAGAGCTGAATAATTTCAGAAAAGAACTGAAGAAAATCTAAATCTGTCAGAGGAATGAAAGACTGAACTGTCAAAACTGAATGACATGACAGCTGTGAAGTTCAGTAAGCACCATGAAAATAAACTGTTCTCAGGAAGTACTAAGTGCTGTTTCCAGAAATTAGTACTGTTAGAGCATATCAATATAAGTCTATGTTCCTTTAGGTCAGCAAAAAACAGAGACTCTAGAATAAATCAAAATAATACTAGCAGAACTGAAAGTGATGTCACCAGAAGCAGAACTGTCTGCATTTCTTAGAAACTGCTGAGATTAGTGAAGGCTGGGAATAAGGACAATTTCTTGGAAATGGCAACAGTAAAGAGAGCTACAGCCAAGAGTCAGTAGATTTGGTAACCTATCAGAAAAAGGGCTCTGCTCTGTCCCCTGATTTTCTTTGCAAACTGCATTGCAGTGTAATGGATCAAAGTCTCTGTTGCACTGTAGCTTCACTCAACCAGAAACACAAGGGACATTTCCATGCCAGTACAAGTCCCAACTGCTGCAAAGCCAAGAGCTGCTCTAAAGCCTGACAACTTCCAAAAGCTTTACGGGAGCAAGGCTGGCTGCAGCAAAACATGCCTTCTTCTCTGTGGAACAGTGTGTGTCCAGCTGTGTGATCAAGCTCAGACTGCAATTCAGTTAAATGTAGTTTAGAAAGGGCATCAATTTTTCTGAGCATGCAGACAGCTCTAATACACTAAAGTATTGCGTTAGTGAATGAGTGAATGACGGGGGAAGATGAAGGAAACAACACTTCCTCCTGCACACACATGCCTCTCATATCAAAAGAGACAAACCCATTTTTGTTCAGTTCTGCACAACTTAGGTTTCCACACCTTTTTCACAACAGCTTTAAACATTATAAACATTTTAAGCATTTTCACCTAGAGGGTTAAAAAATGTTTTCACTTTTCTGCTGTAACTTAATTAGCATATACATGTTGCTTTGACAGCCCTGAAGAATGAATTCTGATCATCTCCAGAACAGGTACAGCACAGTCAGAAATGCTGCATTTTTTTTTCCACATTGCTGTGCCAATAAATTTCAGCTGCTGTTCAAACAGAGTACTTCTAGGAACAAAAGGACAGTTTAATCTCCATGTTCATTCAGTTTTTGGCCTCTGTAAAGAGACTGCCAAAAAAGTTGCCAATTAGTGCTAATTGTGGAGAAGGTTTTTGTGATGTGTGATGTGCGATGTGCACCCTTCTCCACTGAAAATTGGATTACAACCATCAAACTCATTTCCTATGCTGCTGATATATTTTATTCAGGTCATCAGCATTTCTGCCGTTAGCCTTTTTAAAAGTAGTGCCTGATCAGACACAAAGAGAACAGAGGTTGGAAACTCATCATTATAGTTAAGTCTCTTTTCTCTCAATGTGTTAGATTTATTTGGGGGGTTATGTTAGTTGAATTTTCTCAACCACAATACACAAAACAAAATAAGACTTCAAGAGTCTTTCAGTTCTCATGTGGTTATGTAATAATACATTAATATAAAGGATTTCCATTTTTAGACATCAAACCCCTGACAGATGTTTTTGGATCTAGTTGCATTTAGTTAGTCTTCATTGTTATGGCACACTTTGATCTGGAGAATTCCTTGTCTGTGATCAAATGTAAAATGAACTTAGATTCATTCCCTTTCATCTCATGTGAGCAAGACGTGTGAACCATTTACTTAGCCCTGTGACTCTGTATGATGAGTATTGTCTTTTTCACTGGTTCCTGGTGAGATTTTTTTCTTTTTCTGGTAGATGAACCAGCTCCTTTATATGATCTTACAAAAGACACAGGCAGAATGTCACTTCACATTTGTCAAGAGCAAGCCCCACAACCTCTTTAACAAGTGATGTTTTACAATGTCTTGCAGGAGATTTTTACAAACTGATGTTAATTAGCCCAGTAAAAAAAATATATAGCAATTAAGGCATCAAAACTGTCTTTGGAAAATCTGAAAGGTTTTACTCAGCCTTGGAGAGGTAGATATTATGAAAGCTAACATGACAAAAGACCCCTTAACTCATCTCCTTACAACTAAGCATTGTAGTAATCAGACAAGAAAGATTACCCTTGTTTAGGAGCCTTTGCTGCCACTATTAAGGCTCCACAAAGTGTGCTGAAAGAGTTTTTCAGTAATATTAGTTTCTTTGTTTTCACAGGTTTGCACCATGTCATTATCAGAGCTGTGTGTTATTGTTATTACATATATTGTTATTACAAAGAATATGGAAAAGGCAAACAGGTAAAACAAAAGTACTTTTCCCCTCACACTTTTACCATCAGTAGTGTAAAATAAAGTTTTACCATATGTATTGGACACTGTATGTCAACCATGTAAATTCTGAACTCTCAATTTGCCCATAATATTTTCTTTAACCTATTAGAAAAACTAATGCTCCTAGAAGCTTTGCAGAACAGGTTCTTCTGTATTTATTTTGTACATATGATTTTCGTTACCCATTTCTTTATAAAATTATTTCACAACTGACTCTTTTGCCTTAAGCCAACATCTCTAAAAGTGAGATACTATCATGGACTAAAATTCTCCAAGCATGTAAGAGTGCACATAATTCAGGAATTTAAATAGTCCCCTACACAACATAAGGGGTGCCTGCACGGCACTCGCAGGAGAGACATCTTTAGGCAGAACAGGATAGTTTTAAATTAGCAGTCCTTGGTTCTGCAAGCAGTTCAGCTTCATCTGAGACTGATCTCAGTAGCCAAAGCTGAGCCTGGCACTGCATGGCACCTTTGTCATTGTGGATTTCCCAAGGGGGTTTGGTTATGTCCTTTCCATGATTGTCTTGCTTACAAGGTGCTCCTTCAGCACAGGCTGTCAGCCCAGTCCTCAACTCTGCAGTGCTCCTTTGAAATCGGCATCTCTGCCAAGCCTGTGGAGTGTAAATGGCAACAATAAAAGCTCCCACATCTGCCCATCACCAGGCACCCTCATGCCCCTGGCTCATGCCCCCAAGGTGGATGACTCCCTATTTGAGCTGAATCTCTTAAACTGAGCTTTAGATGACCCTAGACTGTTGGAACTGTATTTTGCACTTCTGGGATTGAGCTATTGCAGTATGCCAAATATCAGTACCAAAATGGAGTATAATTTCAACTTTAAGATTCATTTTTTCCCAAATTATTAACCCTTAATTTAGAAGTATCAAATAAAAAGGATTACCTTCTTACTGATAGTAGCAGTTATTTACTTGAACATCTATACAATGTTTTAGCTTTAGTCCCAACCTATGTTTATGACATCATTGCTTGTTTTTATTGTCAGTTTAGTGCATTTGAAATACTTCTTCAAGGAAAGCTACTTTATTGCCATATTATATTGTAGGTTAGAAAGGAGAAGTAAAGTTTATTAAATTCTTGAAAAGGTCAGTGAAAGCAATAATTGCTGAATTGATGCAGTAGAAAAAGCCTGTGGAAGGCTAACCTCATTTTTTCAGCCCTTTTATATATGTGAGGAGCCTGCTTCCTTAACAGAAAAATTGCTGGACAGTCTTCTAGAGTGAAAAGATTTAAAAAGTAATTGTCACAGCTGACTAGACTGCACAAGCAGAGGCCAGGGGTGCATTGTGAGGGAGAAGAAGCAGTTTCTGTAAATACACTACTAAATAGAAAAATGTGAGTTTCCTTTCACAAGTAGAAAGATAAAAATAATATAAGCTCTCTTTTGCTGTCCTTTTGGTTGATTGGAAAGGGCAAACAAACTTCCAGTCTGAGTGAGACGAGACAACAACTATGGAGAATTCTGTTAAGTTTTGAAAATCTGTTGTTTTTTCAAAATAGGTGGTTAAAAATACAATGCAAAGGAGCTGATAAAATCACCATTTTCCTACTATGCTCCAAGAAAGCTCCCACAGTGTATAGTTGTTGCTCATCTTACATGGAAATATATCAAGCCATGGTAGCTGTGTCCCTTGCAAATGCATGGGTTTCCAGTATCTGTCCAAGGAAAAGCTGTATGGTCTCTTTCTTACTATTTTATAAAACTTTCTTCTGTTTTGGCAGGAATTCAATTCTGTGAGTCCTTCTCCCCAGGCTAACATTTCAGCAGGGGCGCTGAACAGCACACATTATATGTAGGGTAGTGTGCAGCTAATACTGATGGCAATACTTAAGCATAAAGGAATAAAAAGATGCATGTGGTATGTATGACCTGAAGCTCTCATTGGCATGACTGAAATACCTTTCATAGGCTCTTATTTATTTCAGTTAAGTGAGCTGGTAAAATCTTAATGTGAAACCACCTTAATCTTATCATTGACTTTGTAGCCATTTTCTGTTAGAATGAAAATTCCATATGTCCAACACATTCCATCATTTCTATATGCTTTCTGATTGGCTGAAAAGCCTTGGCTGATTTTATTCTTCAAACTTTTTTGGTCTCTAAGGTGGGGTTTACAAGTACTTGATATGAGTAATAATATTAATGTTGGTAATTGATTAATGCCTCTGGATGGCAGTAAAGAGGCTGATGTTAGGGAGACTTTTTCATGTAGGATATTTGCATGCCACATTGTACTGAACATTACATCAGGCACTTTGAATTCCCACATGTTGCAGTTCTGGGATAATAGGAAGGCAAGGAATCTCTGTCTCAAACTGAAATGTTCCAGCCTTCAAGAATTATTTCTGGCCCAAATTTTCTCCCCATAAATCACAACCTTTCTGGCTTGCACACAATTCCTAGGTTATAGCCAAAAGATTTAACACCACTTGAAATCACTTAAATGTCATGCATGCTTTCTACAGCAGTACGTGTACAGAATAAATTGAAACAACCTGAAAATTAGCCCCTGAAATGGTGGATATGCCTACTATATCTTATAGCTTAGGTAACTAATGGGATATTTCAACAATCAAATTAATGATCCAAGAGATCAATCATTTAAATTAAAAATGAGTTCTGCATTTTGAGTAGCATAACATCCTGGAGAAATGAATACACAAAGGCTACTTTGCAGCTGCGGAAAAGATTGCAAATAGTTTCGTTCTGCCAGCAACTGCCAGCCAGAAAGGGCATGCAGTGTTACTGGTTCTTGTTCTGCATGGCCATGGTGAAATTTTTTTGTGCATAACAATAAAGCGTTATGCTTGTACACAAATTTCATTCAAAATAGTAGGGCCCACAGAGGGCCCATAGTTTCATCTCATAAAGGGGGATAACAAGAACTGTGGGGCAGGCAGACAAGGAGCCTTTTGGTGCTCATGAGCATATTGGAATTAATTTCCTATTTTCTTTCAGTTTCAGGATGTTGGGATTTCCCCTTCCTTGCATTTTATGGGGAAGAAGGAAGTTCAGTGACTGTCAAGTTTTATCAGATTAACCAAGGAGACCCCCAGAGAGCATCAGGGCTGTTGTGTTGAGACTAGAAACAGTGAAGTGTGCAGCTTCTTCAGAGATACCTGCAAGAGGCAATGTCAAAGGCCTCTCAGGGATCCTGCTAAGCTTGAAGAGAGAGTTGTAGCAGGCAGGCATCTTACATTTCTGTGTTACAAATCTCTAACAGCAAACCTCTGTTCCCGATGGGAGGAATGATGCATCAGCTACTGCCAGTGAGTAATTGTCTGATAGCATCAGCCATCCAAGCATCCACTGCACTGCACAGTGTAGGGATTCAAAAGGCAGTCTGGGATCTATCTCAGTGTTGTTATTGAAGTAATTTCTACCCAGGAGAAATTACTGGAAAATTCTTCCAAAGAGCACATTTCAGAGAAATCTCAAAATTTTTACAAATAGTATGCAGAACTAGACTTGTCTTCTACTTAGAATTACAGCTAGGCAACCCTTCATTTCTTGTTGGTTGGCTTTGGGAGAGCTTGCCTTTTAGAAAAAACCCAAATCAAACTAGGGAGAAATACATGTAAGCTGAAGAAATTCTCTGATCCTCGTTTTTGCAAATCTGTTTATATTACTGTGTAATCCCCAGCAGCCATGCTTCATAATCTTGCTAAGAAGGCCCTATGGAAGAAGGTTATTGTCCCTATTTTCTTTAGGCCTGGTCTGGGTTCACCTGTGATGTGTGTGTGTACATAGTCATACATTAATCTTTTTCCAGATGGTATATCTGTGATGGGATGTAGTAAGCAGTTTCTCTACAGTCACCTGTGAAGATTGGTTCATTAGTTGTCAGTGTCTGCACGAAGGAAAAATTGGGAAATGGTTTTGTCTGTTTACTCAATGATGTACTCAATACATCAGTACTGAATTTGAATTTACTTAATATGAGCTTCTGACACAATTTCCAGAATTACTTTCTTTCATAAAAATTGAGAGTGCATCAAACACATACAAACATTTTCAGTATGGCAACTTCCTGAGTTTATTCACTGTTACTGGTTCCTGCTGCAAACATTGCCAGGACAAGATAACTCTTAAGTGCTGTTGGAGTGGGATCATTATTTCAATTCAATATAGTGTTCTTTGTCTATTCCATTTTATCTTTCTGCTGCCACAATGTGGGCAGCATGATCTCTCTTATATGGATGCCTCATGACAAGGAGGGGAAACATGAGCATATGCCAGTGTCTTCTGGTCAGTCCCTTAAAATAATGGTATAGGAAAGGTGTGACAAGGTATCTCATGCTTATATAGGCAAGTCTGGTTATACTATTGCCATTAGAAAAATGTGGAAATTCTACCAGAATTCCAAGTACTTTCCCAATGTTTTAGTCTCCAGCATTTCAGTCCTCAGCTTTTCAGAGTCTCTTAACATTTACTCTTTCCTAATGGGAGCAGCTACTCAGATGAAGTAACAGCTACTTGGAAAAGAAAAGGCTTTGGGGGGGTCATAATTGCAGCCTTCCAGTACCTGAAGGGAGTCTACAAGATAGAGGGAGGGAGACAATTTACAAGAGCAGCTTGTAACAGGACAAGGGGGCAATGGCTTTAATCTGAAAGAAAATAGGTTTAGATTAGATATTAGGGGGAAATTCTTGACTGTGAGGGTGGTGAGACAAAGATAGCACAGAGAAGGTATGATGCCCCATCCCTGGAAGTGTTCAAGGCCAGGCTAGAATGGAGCTCTGAGCAACCTGGTCCACTGAAAGGTGTTCTTGCCCATTGCAGGGGGATTGCAAGTAGATGATCTTTAAGGTCTCTTCCAAATCAAGCCATTCTATGATTTTATGATAACAGAATTCAGACAATGATACTTCAGGACTGGAAACTCATATTTGTTCTGAAAGTCATTAAATAAAGCACAACATCTCTGGTAATTGAAGAATACTTCTTTTACATATGCCTATTTCTAGGCAAATTGAAGCACATTGTTAGTCAGGAAAGAAAATGAAAGCAGCACACTATGACCCCTCTGAGTGTTTAGACAGCATGACATTTTGACTAGTCTTGGGTATTTTTCAACAGAAACACTTCAGGATTAAATGAACTGTCTTGCTACGGGTTTTATCCTCTGCATTTGGAAGATGTAACTAACTTTGTACCCGTCATACTGGAACACAGAATTACAACCATAAAAATCACGGGTTTAGATCTCACTGAAGCACATTCCTCCCCATCATGCGTGCCCCACATAACCTCTGGCACATTCAGGGGGGTGTGAAAGTGGTCTTGCTCAGGCTGGAGGTACAAACTAATACATCTCTCTAAAGAATGTAAAACCACATACTTAATTCCTTCTTTAACACCATTTCTAAGATCCATGCACACTGTGGTAAGTGATATAGTAACAAGGTGTTGATGATTTCGCTAAAGACATTTGTGGGAAAGGTATGTTCATCTTATGTTCAAAGTCTCCAACCATGTGAACAGTGTTCTCTTGCAGGCCACATAGCATACGAACAGTAAGGCTTCAAATTGGGAGTTTAAATTAAGTTTGAAGTTCTAGACAAAGATCAAATGCAAAAGCATGTTGCATTTAAAGTGTAAGACTTTAGACTGACAGTTTAAAATGTGAAGTCCTCATATCTAGACACATTTCATGGCTCTGCTATGGATTTCTTGAGTGGAGCTAAGCAAGTAATTTAAATAATGAAATGTTACAGTGTTTTCATCTCTGAAATAAGGATAATGACACCTGTTCATCAGGAAGGTTGTGATGATTAATATTTCACTGAGCCATTTTGGAATCTCTGGATGGAACTTGATATATAAATATGCAGTGTGATTACTGTTGTAGCTGGGTAATTTATTTACTCTCAGGGCATGCTACAGTTATCGTTTAGGTACTACTTTTTACCTTGTGTCTTTGTTTGCAGTGGCTTTTCCTGATTATTTTGGACTGCAAACCCTATCTACCTTAACACAGAAGTTTGAAGGAATGCCATTCAGCTGTTATCAGAATACTTTTTAAAAAAGATTCTTTCAGCTGTTGGAGAAATTGAGCAGGAGTATTTGGCACTTGGCTTCTAGTATGTATGTGCAGTAACTGCCACCATGAACTGCTCCTTTGTTAAAAGTAGTTTAAGATCCAAATTCAGTTATCTTTTTCATAACAAAGCATATTCTCCTTACCTAAAGGGATAGAAGATGTAATGTACACATGCATTCGAAAAACTAACAATACATGAGCACCTGCTGTGGAAATATATTAAAAACGTAGAGGTAACAGTGAAGAAAATCGGGTAAAAATAAGACACACTGAGTCTTTTATGTAGTAAATTTTAAACTACAGCCATTGTGAGAGCCAGAAGTCCTAAATCTTTATCAGCTGTCTGCTTCCCTTAAGATTTTCCTTAGAGGGTGAGTGTATCTCAGTCTATGGATGTCTTGGCATTACACTGTTTTTACTCCAAGTTTCTAAAAATGGAAAGGAAGTAGGGTTAGAGCAGGTCTGTGATTTGGCATCTTTAAGTGATGCCTTTGCAGACATCAACAACTCTACCCAAGAGGGATAGATATTTTCAAAGAAAGGTACTTTTATTCTAAAAACAAACAAACAAAAGAGAAAGAGAGGGGGGAAAAGGAAAAGGAAAAGGAAAAGGAAAAGGAAAAGGAAAAAGAAAAAGAACAAGAAAAAGAAAAAGAAAAAGAAAAAAGAAAAAGAGAAAAAGAAAAAAAAAGAAAAAAGAAAAAGAAAAAGGAAAATGAAAAGAAAACAAGAGTTGTTTGAGTTTTTTTTTGTTTTTATTCAAAAGTTATTTTCACATCACAAGCTATAACAGTATAAGTTTGCTCACTAGCATTATCTTTTTTTCATATTTCCTATGTCTACTCTGTTGCTTAGGTGAGGCACCAGCAGACAAAGGTCAGTCCCAGCAGTCAAACTGAATACTGATATATACAGCTTTTCAGTGCCTTGTTCTTGACAGATCAAATCAGTCTTTTGGTTTGTGAAGATAAAAAAAGAGACAGGTCTGGCTTTTATGTCCTCTCATAAGAAGTGGAAAAGAACCAGCTAGTACAAGTTTAAGAAAAAAATACAGACAGCCATGCCTTCTTTTTTTTCTTTTTCCCTAGAGCTTCTGTCAATCTAAAGTTCCAAAGTATCAAATACTTCTTTACTTACTTTCTGGTAATGTATGCAGCTGTGGTAGGTAGACCTTCTATGACTGCTTAGTATTGAGATTGTTCAAGGCAAGCTTTGCAGGATCCTGTTGCCATTGTTCTTAATTTTACCAGACTTTGGGCTGATTATATTTGAAAAAGTTAAAAAAAAACATTGTATCCATCTCTGATAATTTGATTTTAATAGAAAAAAACTCAGGTCTCTTAGGAATTATCAATTCAAATTGGAATGACTGTAAGAAATTCTCTTCACAATGTAAGGTGATTTTTCCTAGTCCTGGTTTCTGCACCACTTGGGTGTGCAAATTCCAGTCAGGCTCACGTGGGATGAGGCAGTTTGGGTCTGCTCTCTGCAGCAAGCAGTGGCTGGATCAGTATTTATCCAGAAAAGTGGGTTCAATCAAGTTAAGGAGTTATATCCTCTGTCACAGGGATCAGCAGCCTCTCTCTAGCATAGAGTCTGCTGCATGAGTGCAGGGATGGGGAATGCTGCCTGATCTCTGTTTCTACAACTCTCTTATGATTCTAAGGCCTAACAAGCCAACACCAGTGTTTGACAGTTCTTCACAGACGTCAGCATCCTGTGCAGAGCTCCTATACCTTCAGCTGAAGGCACCAATGGAGATGCACAGGACTGCCAGGGATTATAAAAGCAGCCAAATACATCCTGCCAGTGTTAGGGAGTCTGAAACCAGACTGGAGCATAGGAGAGAGTGTCTCTGGTGCAGTTCCCTGACGGCAGAGGGTCCCTGTTGTCTGCTGGCCAACAGATCTGATGCAGGAACTTCTGTAGCTCTTCATCTGGCTCTGCTCTGAAATTCTTCCTCCTTTCTCTTTCTTCTTTTGCCCTTTCCAGAGACACAAGTAACTTGCTCCTGGATTTTTAGGTGGCAAAATTTAATTTTGCTTCAAAATTGTAAAAATATTTGAGCTGTTTTCTCCTGCTCCAGGAGAATAGGAAAATTTAAAAAATTAATAAGATTAGAACAAAGCATGTATCACTAATTAAAGACTTAGCCACATTTTAAAAAGCAGAATATTTGTAATGAATGCTCTTATGCATTTATCCTAATATATTTCAACACTTCTAGTTTATGAAAACCAGTTTTAGTAGATTTGGTGGTTAATTAAAAATCATAGGTTGTATAATTTCATCTTTTCTACAGTGCTGCAAGTAATTTTATGTCTTACCCATGCTTTTTTGTGTCAATCAAAATGACAACAAATAGATGTTTTAAAATAAGAGATATGCTTCAATAATCAAGTTTTAGCAGCTTTGGAAGTCCATTTTAAGCAAGTGTAAAGTTATGTTCTGGCACTTCTTCAGGACACTGTTTCTTCTTGATAGTGTTTTATTTTACAGAAGTGTAAAAGAAGTGACAGGTTATTGTGTACATAATCATGGCTAATTTTTAACTTCAAACACTTCTCTGTGATCTTAAAAGCTTTTCATTTGTTCATAGGCACAGGTTTGTACAAGCCCTGTGCAACATCTGTATGCTGTTTTAACAAATAGCTGTAGTGGTGGCTCTCGCTCTCAAAAAGTTTAATTAGATCTGAAAAGTAGTTTAAGCTCTTATATGACTTTAACATGTATGAGCACCATCACAAATGTTCCCACTTTAAATTGCAAGGTGTGTTGGCTTTCACAGAAAAATGCTGCATCCCCAAATCCTGCTGAGATGGGTAGGTTTCAAGGTAAGCAGCATCTCAGATGTGGTCAGTTGAACAGGGAGTACCTGGGAATTTGGAAGTCTAACAGGTAAACCTCTCATGCACCCTGGTGCACTTGGTGAATTTTGTGCTCAGATACTTAGCTGATACTTGAATGATATTCAAGATCAAGAGAACAGAAAAACGTCATTGTGCAGGACCTTGTTACCAAACACATATTCCCCATTACCACAATGTTCTCTATATCACAGATACTCCTCCTCTGGAGGTATTTTTCATTAAAAAACCCTAAACTCTTTTACTAAGAATGTCATACACATCATCACAGATGAAATGTATTGTAATGTCTATATATTATCATGCGTACAAAGTAATTTACTTTTCATTCAACATAGATAACTAAATAAGACTAAAATTAATTGCATTCATCAGTAGTATTTTAACTTTGTGGTCAGCTTAATGACATTTGAAGAAGCCATAGATCTATTTTAAAGTAATTTAAAATTTGGTAAAATATATTATTTAAAAATATATATTAAAATACCAATTTTTAGAAATTCATGTAAAATTCCATGCCTTCAAAAACACCTTGAAGTAATAAACCTATTCCTTTGTATTTAATATTTAAACCAGTAGTATGATTTTAAAGAGTTCATGATGTACAATTTTGATAATTACATTTACACCGTGGTAACTAATTTAACATCTTTGTAAGAGCCTATTTTGAAACAATTCTATTTTCAAAATTTATATCAGAAGTAAGCATAGGGTAGTTAGTAAGAACAGAGTTAATTTTAAACAATGATAAAAATTTACTGCTTCAGTGAAACTATACCTACTTATGTCAATTGGTAAATTTGATACTCAGTCTGTTCAAGCAGAATTAGATTATCACTCTGAAAAACATGTGAATGTTTTTAGGATTCTTTCCCACTTAATTCAATCCCATAGTCCATTATGTTAGTTGTAGAACTGCTGCTGTGCCAGTAGCAGCACTTAGCCCATAAAATTTCTTTTTGTGTGGCTTCTTGTTCAGATCTGTCCCACCCAAAGCACAGAGCAAGGGGTGAGGCTTACAGTAATGCCTATTTATAGTTCCTGCTTGCTCTGTGAGAGAGCAAGCAGAGAGTGAAATGGGATACATCTGTTGTAACCTTTAAATGAGACAAAGTGAGCATTGCCTGGGCTATTGAGAGGGACACAGTGCTTGAGTCTCCAACAGACCACCTGAAATGAGATGGGGACTCCTTGCAGTCCACACCCACTGCCCACTGTCACTTGATGTTTCACATTTATTCAGTCTTTTGAACTGGTAGGAGTATGGCAGTTTTTGATAAAATGTTTAATTTCCAAGTTTTTTCTTTCATCTCCCCTTACTCAAGTGCTTTTTGGCAAATTCCAAAAGGAGCAGTCTTGCAGATCAATTTTACTGCAGATGAGCCACTACCAAAGGTACAACAACTATGATAATCTCCCTCCCTGCACTAAAAGGCTAGGTAAAAGCAGATATTAAAAAAGTAGTGGTTTAATGTCTATTTTATATGGTATAGCTCTCTTGTGATTGGAAGTCTATAATTTAAAAAACCTTTCAGTGATTTAGGAAAATGCACTTATTCAACATACATGAAGATCATCTTATCAATATTTCTTCCTAGATGCTGAGACAAGTCTTGTCATTCTTCTACAAGTCCTATAGAATATCTGAGGGAATTGTAATGATGTTCTTTGGCTATGCTGTGAGTCATGACACTATGCACCAACCTAAAACTGACTTGATTAAACAACATATATCCCCTCTGGTAGGATCTCATGGCTGTTGCTCACTGTTGCTGCTTTTAGTTGGCACTATAGCTTGCTGTCTCTCATGCCTTTCTGCGCACCGAGAGTAATATGTCATACTGCAATCCTTCTGGCTGCTGCTCTTTTTGGTGGCATTAGATTGAAGATCCCCCAGCATCAGTGTTTTCCCCCTCCATTTTTGTGTATATAGGAGGATGTTTGAGAGGAGAACAAAGTCCTTCAGTTTGGCATGACTGTGGAATTAAGTGCACCCAGTAGAGACAGTTGCATGTCACTCCTCTATCTTGATATCTAAAGAGAGAGCTTTCAAAGTGCCAGTGGGAGTTTTTTTAAGGGCAAAAATAACTCTGAGTATTTTCTTTGATGCATGCTCATTGCTCACTCACTTTGCATGAAGGATTTCACCACCAGAGACTTACTTTTCTGCCTATTTCCCCACGGCAAATCAAGGAAGTTCCAAATGAGAAAAAAGTGCACACATTGAATTCAAGTATCTGAGAATTTGGAAAGAAATATTCACTGCATTCAGCCTTCTCTGCCTTCTAATAAGGGCAAGAACAGTATCCTGTTGTCCTGCCTGGCCTCCTGCCTTCTTGTCTCTGACATGGATGGCCATTGGCTCTGTGCCTCATTTTCACCTCCACCCTGATGCCAATCCACCTTACCAGCCTTCTGTCAGGTCACTGGGGTAACTGCTGATCCCTCTAATCTCCTGCCAGGCTATTTTCTTGGCAAGAACCCATACTGGATACATGACATTTGGTCTACTTTTACTTTTAAACTGCTCTTAAAAGGACACCACTTTGCAATCCTCTAACTTCAGGATCATTCTTTTTCGTTGAAATTTGAAGCCTTCTGCTGCAACCTCCATTTTTATGACATCCAATTATATAACAAGCACATTAACTGAGGTCCAGAGTATTTAATACAATAAAGCTACCTAACATAGTTTAAAAAGAAATTTCACATAATTTATTTTTTCATAAAGTTTTTGTTTTATTTTATATCTTGATGTGTTATTCAAATATAAAACCATTACAATATAAAAAAATGGCTATACTGTGGTGAATGTAACTTGCCAGTGTACAGGCAGAGGCATTTTCAGAAACAGGAAGATTTTATAACAGAAAATGGAAAACTACAGGAAGTGAGTTGAGTAAAGCTGAAGCAACATGATCCATAATACTATACTGTCGCTGTTGAGCCGCTAGCAGAGTAAGAAAACCTGAGTTCAAAAGGTGGCATCCAGAAGAAGATTTTATTATTTAATTCCATCTTATATAGACTTTTCAAAGGTCACCCAGATTGGTCAGTTCAAAGCCTCCCCCTAGGCCTGACTGGCCAGGCCTGAACTGTCCACATTGGAGAAACTGTTTTTTAATAACATCCAAACTTTATCTTTGTTTATAAAACACAGAAAGAAGAGAGAAAAAGTTCCCATGGGAAAGGTCTGTGTTAGCCACACTATACTGCTATGTGTATGATGAACAGTTCTTATGCATAATTACTATACCATATGAGATTTCCTAATATATCCAGATGTATCTGCTGCCCTGTAGACTTCCCAGTGGTTACAGAGATCATGTTCTAGCTATTGTATTGCTTACTAGAAGGAATGACCCAAGTGAGGTAGATTTCTGATTGTCTAACTGTCTGTCACAGTCAGTCTTGACAGCTAATAGTTTCCACCTCTAAGACACTGTAATAAGGTTACAGATAATTATATTTAAGTGTTCCTCTGCAAGGTATCAGATATCTGTCTGTAAATGAAAATTATGTCAGACAAAGGCAGGTCTTAGATCACTAGGCAGGTATGGTACAATTCACAGAAAGGTTTAGTCCTGTGTGTTCTTTAAATGTATAAGGAGATAAATATTTTCCAAATAGGAATAAGATGCAGTAATAATAGCAGCATTATGCAAGCAACACGGTTTAGTTTCTACTTCAAGATCGATAATGTGCTTGCCATATTCCTGAATGAGTCTTTTACTACACCTGAAATATTATATAATGCATTATTGAGTGAAGACAAGAGCATATTGTTAGGGCATTCACTGATGCAAGCTATCTATGTCCAAGCACAGTGCTAAAATGTCCAGAAAATGTTTCCATGTATTATCAAAAATGATCTTTTAGCAACTGAAGAGAAAAATTCTCCATAGTATGCTTTTGCAAAAATTGGATGCAAAATGTTTCAAAAATCAGAATGACAATTTATGAGTAAAAGAAAATCAAATACTCAACATAGTGTACAGCCTTGAGTCAGCTATGAGAACAATGTGTGTGTGTGTGCTTGCTAAAAAACCACTAAGAAGAGTACATTTGTCAGCAAAATCCTTTAGAAACAGAAGTTTAAAGGAAATTCATTATTGAAAACTAAGTTACTTTTTTGGAAAATGCATTATATATAAAGAACTCATAGAGATAAACCTATTGCATTTAAAAGACCTGTTTATTTGTATATTTACTGAAGTACATGAGTATTTATCTTAGTACATGAACTGCAAGAAAGGAGAAAAATATAAATAAATATAAAATAAATTCATATAAATATAAATAATAAACTAGTGTAAGTATAAAATTGTTTAGTAAAAGGGTATGACAGAGCAAATGACATTACTTCATTGAAGAAATATGATTGGAAATTTTAAAGTAAAATTATCTTGTAGCAATGCATGTAGGAAGACGAGAGTTACCAGCATGGTTCTCTATGGCAATCTGAAAGCAGAAAAATTTGCAGGCACAGACAGTACATGCACACAGATCCAGTAAATCTAATGACAGAACAATCACGGGTTAATGGTCATTAGGCAGTATTTATGCTAATTTTAAAGAGCAAGTCATAGTTTGAATATTAGGAAAAAATCCTAAGGAAAGTAGGTAAATAACACTGATATGTATAGTGACAACTCTATGAATTAGGATTGCTCCCTCACTTGTATATTTTTGAGGCACCATAGCTAGTTAAATTATTTGTGAAATAACTTACTAAAACACAAGCTGAAGAGGAATGGTATTTTTCTCTGTTAGTGGTAAACTCTCTGATGAGGACAATTTGCTTTTTATGAAAATTCTGACTGATGCCACCACCTGCTAACTCGGGATCATTGTATCAGATGATTTCCTTCTACCACCTGCTGTATGGAATAGAGATGGAATCCAGCTGATGTTTTGACATACTGGTGACAAGATTGTAACTGTCTCTGTAGCTGGTGTTTTAATCTAGGCATTTCCCTGGAATATTCTTCTAATTTGAATTAGTTCTACATGCTGCAATTATGAATTTTAAAAAATGGAATCTGATGACTCTGGTTTAAAGAATTATGCTTTTGTTACTTATAATTCAGTTTGGTTCCATACCACATCCAAATACTGAATTTACTTTCAATCTTTTACTTTTTTTACTCAATTTGTACTTGTTTTGTATAGGGTTAATTACCAATAAGTTGCCAAGCCATGGAGGATGGCAGAGTTTCTCTAATAATAATATCTCATTGTGTATAAATTAGGATGTAGGTTGTTCACGTCTTCTAGAAACAGAAAGAAGCAGTCATTCAGAAATTACTGTAAGTACTATTTTTGCCTGAACAGTTTCAAAGGAATGCAAACATGGCAGAGCCATGTGTAATTTCTCCCTGTGAGCCCTGATTTGATGTTGACAGTTTTAAAGAATGGCTAATTTCCAGGTAATTCATTTTATACACTTATCTACAGTTTCTCACTTTATAGCAACACTTTTCAGGAGGAAATGTGCATGTGAGCAAAGTACACATTTTCCTGTAAGAGGTCTGACAGCCACTTTAGCCCCTTTGAGGCCTCCAGGTTATTCTGTGCCTTGGGAACAGTCTTACAATTTCATTAAAAATCAATTAAGAATATTCATTATTGTCTCAAAGTGTAATGAGAACTTATTTTTATACATGTGTGGGAGACGTTAAAATTACAGTGGAACTAAGAGTTTCTCATTCTTCAGTAGTAAATGCATTACTGAGTACAGAAGTTTAATACTTCTCTGGTTTTTGAAATACAAATCCTTAAAAAAAGAGGAAACTAGTCTTGGAAAGATAAAATGGGGAATGAAACTGTCTTGTTGACTCAAATTCAGAGTACTTTTGTTTAAATTATTGTTATTTAAATATTGTCCATCTTGTGACTCTCCAAGATCTGAAATCAAATGGCCAGATGATTTTGCTTCAGTGTTTAGCAAACAGGGTCTAGAACACAACATCCTTTGCTTGACAGGAAAGTCTTGGGATTGTTAATGATGGTTATTTGGATTTTACTAGTAACATTAAAGTTTGCGTTCTAGGTTACAGAAAGCACACACATGCTCTCTCAACGCTGGTTTTAGACAGATGCCTCAGTTTTGTAACTCTTGCTGGAAGTTGCTTCATGGGTCTTACATGAAGTGAAACAGTGGCATCTCAGGAAACTCTTATTAAATCAGTTTTTGAAGCACTGAGGAAAATATCCTTGTACTGCTACACCGAATTCCCACAACTTATAAATGACTTGGTGACCTGTCCATTCAGCAGTCTGAACTTCAAATCTGTTTAGGACAGTAAGTACACAAGACATATTTTAGGTCCTGCTTGGCACTATATAAAGTTATTACCTTTTTGTTCCATGGCTAAACCCATTTTTTATTTTAGTTCTTTTGTTCAAACCTAATCAAATTTTTTTTTCCTCAAAAGTTTTGCGTAGAGGATGTAAAAGAGTTGGAAAAGCTTTCAGCTTGATGCTATTTCTTTCAAGCTCATGAAGTTTTGCCCCATAACTCTGACTTGGAGACCTCAAGAAGAATGATGCGGGATCCTTGTGTTCATTTTCTTTTGGTGTCTTAATGAGATAAGAAGCCATGCATCAGAAAGCTGGTCTAACTGTTACACATCTGTATATATCTGTTAGACAGATTTTCTGATAGGGAAATAGCAAGTTTGCAGTGTATAGAGGAACATCATCAAGAAACAGAGTAACAAGCATGCCCAGTTTACTCTATGGAAACACAAGTTCAAATTTTCTTTGGAAGAAATAGAATTAAACATGGATTTTCTTCTGAAGGAATTCTGTAAAACTGCTGGAGGGCATAAAACGACCCTCCTTAATTAGTTTTGTGAATCTAAAACTAAATTCAGATGAAATCTCCTGAACTTGTATTTATTTATTAGAATAACAATTTCTCTGTAATCTCCTTGTGTAGTTAGGGCAGCACTATTTTCTGAAAAGTTAGCATGTTCATTTTGGCTATCAGGAGGTAATCTTTCAGAGTTACTAAAGATGGAGACAGAACATAGTTCTTTACATATAGCTTTGTATTGCTTTGCCATGAAAGTCCTCATCCATCCATCATATTGGTGATCAATTTGGTATTTTTCTTGTGAGTGTCCCAGCTGGGAAAAATAGTGTCTGAAGGAAGACAAAAAAATCCCATAAATGAGAAAAAACCCAAAATTAAGATGATAGTCTCTGGAATGCTAATTCAGTGACTATCAGGTAGCAGAGAGCTGACAACTCTTTTTCTAGAAGTTCCTTGCAAGACATGAAGCATATACTCTCTCCAGGAACAGCGTGTTAATACTATAAGTGATTCCCCTCTCCTTTTGTCTTCAGTAATTTCATAGTCAGAGTTATGAATTCTTACACAAGAATAGTGTTCTAACAATGAACAAGAATATTTGGTCCAGTAAGATATTGAAATGATCCCTGAATTTGTGATGTTCTCACATTTGTGAGAACAAATAATAATATCAGAACAGTGAAGTTAGCGCAAAACAAACATCTCCTTTTGAAACACAGCACTGGGATATGAGGATGTCTTATGATGCTAGTGTGGTGCTCTAAGGAATCCTTTTCATCCTGCTACAGAACCACATCTAGCAGAGTGATTGGAGTTCAGATGCCTCTGGATTCTCCTGGTCTTTGTGCAGTTCACCACATGGACATACACTTTAATGCAAATCTCTGGTTTGAGGAGTTTAATTCCTGCTAAAGCCAGCTTTTCTAAATGGCACAGCACAACACTAGGCAAACACAGATTTGAGTTAGCACAATTAGGAACCATTTCACTTGCTATTAATAATTTGATGCTCAATTTTATGACTGCTGTTAGTGTCCTGGAATGTTAAATTTATATTCTCTTGTGGGCTAATTTTAGATACTACCCAGACTGGGACTCTGAAAAAGGTTGGTAGCTAGGAGAGTGCTATGTGATCCAAACTATCCTTGGCATAACTAACAGTGTTGATATGAGAGATGAATTGGGCCCTATGTCTCTTTACTTTCTCTCCAGCCAGAATAACAGCTGCAGTGTGCTTGTGACTTTAAAAAAAAAAAAGCATACTTTTTGGCAGTGAGAGCACATGCCTTTGTCTTCACACTACAGTAATTCTTATTTTTCTGAATTATTTGTATGGAATCACTTGTACATCTCAGGTTAGAGGGTTTTTTCTCTTGTGCATGCTTCTCTAAGAGTTCGTGCTGGCCTACATTTGCCTCTCCTTGAAATTCCCCCATCCAATACAACAGGTGCTCTGTGCTGATGGAGCACAAAGACAGGGTGAAGTTCAGTGCAGAATTCCTGACCCAGGGTGAGCAGAAGGCACAAATCAGTCTGCTTCTGTCCTGGGACACTGAGCCGCAGTACATCCATGGCACTTGCTTGCACAATGCTGGCTGTTAATACCTTGTAGCTAGCATAAGTCTCTTGGCTTTCCCTCCCAGGGAATTTGTGAGGATATCAAGTGCTTGTCTTCACTTATAACACAAAGGAATAATATTAATCAATCACAAGCTTTTAAATTAGTAGTTATGACTGCCTGGTATATGTCTGTCTGCAAATAATACTTTTTACCAATTAGTATTTGATAGACAATACTACAAAATTATTCATATAAAAATAAGACAGAATGTCAATAAAACTAAGTGAAGCAAGTTTCAATTACATGGTAAGGTATTCAGTATCTTTCACTGTCTATGTAAACCTATATTTCACAGGATAAAACTTGGCAAACAACTTCATGTTAAATAATATAAAAGTAATGAACCTTCTGTTACTTTTGATTAAGGAAAGAATAAATGTACAGACATTAATCTTAGAGTAAGTCACCCTTGTTGAAAATCTACTATAGTATGAATGGAGTTAGTAGCAGAAATGTATACATACTGTGGAGAAAAAAATTATCTTTTTTCCCCCCTAGCAGTGTGTATCAAAATCACATGGCTGGTCATGCAGGAACAGCCCAGCTGCCAACACACAGAATACTGACTGACCCACGCAGACACCTCTCTCCAAAACCCCAGCTCCCACAGCTCACTGCAGATGGAGCTGTGCAGGAGGCATGGTGGGGCACAGATGGGAAGGGCTATGGGATAGACATCGAGCCAGGCTCACTGCAAGGCTCAGAGTCTGGACAAGGCCAGCCTGCTCCTGACAACAGTAGCCTTGAGCAACAGGAACTCAGGCCACTCTCAACCCTGTGCTGGAGGGCAGGTGGCTCCATGGTGTGTATATACATATGGTATAAATGTCAGGTTAAGGGTGAGACAAGTGGATGAATAAGAGAAGTGACTGCAAACTGGGCAGATTTGTGTAATGTGCTTGGTGTCCTGACAAGACCAGTAAATAAGAGCCAGAAGGTCTGGTTTAAGTAGTGTTTCACAAAACAGAAAAATGCCAAGATATAATAATAAAGAAGTAAAATATATATTTCATGCAGTCTCCTTTTTAAAATAAAATTTGTTCATAAGTTTTACTTTTTATAACAATTTCACTTACTTGGGCAATATTGTCTTTGTCTTTTCTGAATGACTGACTTTTATAACTCTATTTTCCACTTTGTGATTCTTAGACAAAACCACTTACAAAAGACCTCTTAAATAAAAAAACGGAGCCAAAAACAGGTGAAAGGATTTAATAGCTCATCTGTGGTCCTAAGGAAGAAATGTCTTAATTTTTCAGTATGCATTTTTACAAATCCTAGTGTTTTAGCTGGTAAGCCTTATGTCCTGTAGCATGTTAAGTGCACAATGCAAATATTTGAGTAATCATGACCTAATTGCAATTCATTTTGTTTATGAAATACTAGAGAAACCCCAAAGAAGACAAGTGATTTCACTATCCTTCTATTTCATTGACTTGCAAAGTAACTGGTTCAACATACTTCATTCCAAACATATCCACTGAAAGAGATAAGTGAAAAGAAGAAATACTGTAAATAGATGGATTTATTGCACTAATGTAGGAGGCATTTTAAAGACAAGTATTCAATAGCAAGCTTTAATGTCAATGCAGATTTAATGAAGTCAGAATACATTATATCTCTGAGGACTGCATTTACAGATGCAAACCAGCATAGTTCCACTGCCTTAGCTCAAGCTTTACCAGTCAAAAATTTCTAGCGTTGAAAAATCTTATTAAATATTCTCAGTTGTTGTCTCCATTCTTCTGTTTCTTTGCTTCTCTTTCTCCACTTCAGTCTTTTCAGCTTTCTCCAAGAACCTTTTTTTTTTTTTTTTTTTTTGCTTTATTTCATAGAATCATAGAATAATCTGGGCTGGAAGGAAGCTCTGGAGTCACCTAGGCCAACCTACTACTCAAAGCAGACTAATTACAAAGTTAATTCAGGTTGCTCAGGGCTTCCTGACCAGATGAGTTTTGAGTATCTACAGGGATGGAGACTGCAAAACCTCTTTGTGTCCTTGTTTCTGAACTTACCCCTTTTTTAAAATTTAATTTTAATATTTCATTTTGGGTTTTTTGCAGTTCTTCTCCTTTGAACAGATTCCATAATTATTCATCTTCATTTCATCCTTATGCCTGTCTCTACCCTTCTACGTCTAAAAGTTGTAGCAAACATACTATTTCCATAGTTTCTGAATTTTCTGATGTACTTATAATTCTTTGTAATAGAAATATACCTCTTCCTTTGATATACAGAGTTGTATTTGCTCCTCACAAGATTCAAACTGATGCCATATGGGTAGAGGTCAAATGACTGACTGCAGCTTATTGCCCAAAGCCATTCACGTAACATGAATACTACTAGAACTGCCTTAACCCCTCACCTTATTGCCCTTTGCTCCTGCACAGTTAACCCATCTTGAATTTGAAAATCAGACTTGTGCCTAATACCTGTAGAGCTTCAGCGGTTTTTGAAGGAATAGCGGCTGCTAAGTATAAAAAGGCGTTAAACAATCAGGCCTCACATTGCCTGAATCACCAGAGTCATGCTTGGAAATTTACTTTTTGTCTCAGTTGCAAATTTGGAAAAGAGGGAGATTAGCTGGCACTGGTTTTTGTCCATGGCACTGACAGGAGCTACTGGAACATCTGTCAATCTAAATGAAGGTTGTCAATTTTAAATTGTTTTAAACAGTCGGTCTTCAGGGAGAGGTAAACCTTCGATGTTTACCATAGAAGAGCTGGTGTTCAATTCTCATGAAAAATGCAGTGAAAGTTAAACATGCAATTTTATTAAAATATGATTTAATAAAAGTAATTTTATTGCTTTTTAAATGTTTGCATTTGAAGTAGGTGTTGTCTTTCCTAAAAAACTGAAAATACATGCATTGTTTAAAAAATTGAGTCATCTTGCTATATTTGTTTTGAAGTGGTCTACAACAAAGCTTTGTGCTTGAATTGGGAACACTGAAACTTTGACTTTCCTGATGCTTAGTGTTTCTGTTTATTTTTAGAACAAGTAATTTTGCAAGTCATAAACAAGTGAAACATCACATCTGAATCAGATATTTGCTTACATTTAATGAAGTAGTGCCCATTTGCTTCATCACTGACTACCAGTTAAGTTGACTGAGAAGAAGATAACTTGATGCACTGTGATTACTGCTTCAATGAGTAAGATCCAAGAAAAGGGAAAATTCTCATTTGCTGGAGAAATCTAAAGCCTGTGCAACAATTTTTCCTCTCATTTTAATGTCTTACTATTGCTTGTACAATTTTACACCAATATAATCAAAGCCTTTATCCTTTAACTTTGCTCTACTTTTGCTCTACTCCACTTTTCCCATGTGTTTTCTGCAACATCTAAGGGCACTGAAAGGAGTCTTGTATCTTCATACTTCTGTGGTGGGGAGAATGGACCTCTCTCCTCCCACCTCCTATTTTTTCTTGCACCCAGAACTGGAGTTTTGTTTACCTATCATGATCCGTCTTCTCTAGTGGATGCAGTTTAAAAGAAATAGTTCGGAATTCTGGCTTCTTGTTGGATTTTCTTTTGATATTCATGTTATTTGGAGACATAAACTTTCTGATTGCTTTCACTTAGCAAAACTCTTCAGATTTCAAGTATTTATTTTCATATGACTGGGCTTATCAGTGACCCCACACAGAGAAAACAGTTTTATGTGCATCTGAGCACTTCCATCTTCTGAGTATTCAAGAAGAAATTCAGTATTCCCAACAAGACTCAATATTCTCAAGATTAGGTTGAATACCAATGCACATTGGAACAACCCAGATATTCCTTCTATGATCCTGGACTCTGACAGGGAATGTATGATTTTACACTAGCACTGAGGGCTGTTCCAGTACAACACAGCTTCACTCAAAGCCCGATTAGCCCATTCCCTCATTTCAGGAGAAAAGTATCATCTCCTTAACCTGCTTTCAAGTAAAACAGATAATCCACACGCTCCACGCGAGGGATGCCGGGCTCCCTGAGTGCTGGGAGAAGCAGACAGAACAACCGAAAGAAGGGGACCCGGAGCTAGAACAAGTCCTGTCCGTCGACACCGCGGTGTCAGGCTCTGCCTGGACATCCCCTTCCTTCGAAGCTGCGTGGGGAAACGGCTTCACCCCAGAGCTGAGGTGATCGGCGGGGACTCGTGTGGGTGACACTGAACCTGTGGGACACTGACACCCGTGGATTTCACGGCGCGGCCTCTGCCGTTCCCCGTGGGAATGCCAGGCTTCTCGGCAGTCCGTATTTCTGCTGGAGCGGCACCTCTCGCATACGGTAACGCCGCCCGCACCCGGGGCGAGGGGCTGCGGGACAGGGCCGAGACCCCCGGGCCACCCCTGTGCACCCCGGGGCGGCGGGGCTGCGGGACTGCCCTCCGCCATTGGCCAAGCTGCTCGTGCCCCGGGGCGGGCCGGGCCGGGTCTGCGCCCGCTGAGAAGTGCGGGGATGGCCCCGCCTGGGGGCAGCGGGCACCTCCGCACCGCCCCGCCGGCCGCGGGGGCAGCGGCACGGGAGGCGGAGGCACGGACGGGAGGGGAAGGGCCGCCCTCGCCCACCCCGGCGGCGGAGAGCGAGCTGGGGGAGCGGAGGCGAGGGGCGGGAGGAGAGGCAGCGCGGGGCGGCTTCCCGCGGGGGCGCGGAGGCGGCGGGACGCGAGGAGCGGCGCGGGGCGCATGGAGGAGCGGCGCGGCGCGGCGCCGGCCCGGGCCGCCGGCGGGCGCTGAGGCAGCGGCGGCCCGGGGGCGCTGCGGGCACGGCCGCCGCGGAGCGAGCCATGCGGGGGGCGAGGCGGCTGGCGGATCTACTGTGCCCCCTCTCCCTGCTCGTCACCGCGTCGTGGGGAGTCCGCTTCCACCCCGGACAAGGTAAGCGAGCGGCAACAAAAGCGGCGACCGGCCCGGGGGTCCCGGCCCTGCGGCGGGCGCCGTGCCCTCCGGGGCAGCCGCCGCTTCCCGGCGGGCGGGAGAGGGGAGCGCTCCCTCCCGGGGGCAGCGGGGCGGCCCCGGGCCGGCGGGTGGCGGGGCCGGGCGGCCGCCGCGGGGTCTCGCCGGGCGTGCTGGCGGCAGCCCCCCGCCCCCGCCTGTCACCGGACCCCGGGCTGGCGCCACGAGCGCCGTGCCAGGAGCCGTGCGGATGCCAGCGACGGGTTGCTGCTGTGCTGCTGCGTCGGGCTGAGCCTCCTGCCTTCTGTTGCAGAGACCTTAGTGAAGCAGCTCTCCTCGTATGAAATCATCACACCTGTCCGAGTGAATGAGTTTGGAGAAGCTTTCCCGCACACGCATCACTTCAGAAGGAGGAAAAGGAGTTTGGAGGCACCGCTGGAGCCCGCTGCTTTCCGAACGCATTACCAACTCAGTGCATACGGGCAGGTCTTCCAGCTCAACCTGAGCGCTGATGCGGGCTTCGTAGCCGCTCAGTACACGGTGGTGCACGTCGGGGCCCCGCAGACGCAGTCCTCCGCTGACTTGCGCCACTGCTTCTACCGCGGGCATGTCAATGCCCAGGAGGCGCACATGGCTGTCTTCAGCATCTGTGGTGGCTTGGTAAGCATGTTGGTCACTGCTTCCTGTCTCCATTCATGTTCTTCTCGCTGGAAGAAATGTAGTGCGATGCCTTTGCTGGAGAGTTAAGTTGGAAATTCTTGGGCGTCACTCCAAGTAGTTGGTCATGAAATATCTTGGCATCAGCAGTGTGCAGTCATGATGATACTGTTCTGGTGGGATATACAAATGCTGCTTTCAAAGGATCTGTTGCTGGCCAGTAATACGGTTGGTTGATGTAGCTCATGACACCAAGAGCATTATAATGGAGGAAAAAGGATGCCTTAGAAATACAGTAAGCTATTGATTTGATAAAATGATGCTGTCAGTTGGCATCAGTTATGTGTTTGTAGTTTAACAGATATGTGAGTGGGGAATAACGGTAGTTGAGATGATGAGAAAGGAGCTGGTGTTGATCAATTTCTTCTTCAGCTTTCAGCAATGTTGTAGACATATGTTATATTCTAAAGAGTGTGTAGGTGTGCTCTCTAAACACATTTCTCTTGAAAGGGAATAGGAAGCTTCCTAACTTCAGTGGGACAGTGTCTGTGAAACCCTTCTTTTAAGAACTGAATTGAGCAAACAAATCAAAACTCCAATGATACGCATTCTGTTCTTATCCCTTGATAGCATTTGTTATGTCTTCCAGAGTCATAATGGAGAAATAGTATCACACAACTGTCTATGGAAACAGTTGTACTGTGTTGCTAAATTTTATAGTTTTGTGCCTAGAAGCTTGAAGACTGGTACCTCGTGCTTTATCACATTGCTGCTTAGTGAAATGCCAAGAAAAAGTTGTGTGACATGCCCACTGTAGAAATGCAGCATTGTAAATATTACTGTGAATTTAAGCTGGGGTTTTTCCCATCTTTTTTGGTAGTCACTCAGGAAAGTAAAGTGCAAGAGATTTTTGAGACCTCAGACCTCTGTTATTTTTGAGACCTCAGAAAAATCCAACTTCATATACTAGGCTCTTTCTAGTAGCCTACAGAAAATAGAATGGAATTGGCTGGATGGATTTAGGACTGTTTAGTGTGTATTAAAAGAAGGCGATAAACATGATGGAAAAGAGAACCAGAAATAACTGCTACTTGAGACAGACACTTCTTGTGCTTCTTGGATATTTAGATGTATACCATCTTGTCTTTGGGTTGATGTGTGTAGACTTCAGGTAATACTTGGAAATTGCTGGAGAAGCAAGCATTTGAAAACAGTAATTCTGTATTCATCCTAAGTTTTGTCTATGTATCTTGCTTTACGAACAACCATTTTTGGTTCTTGACTACATTATCAAAAAGCCAATTCAAAACTCTACCAAATACCTTGATCTGTTTACTGACTCACAGATGGAGTACGAAAGATGAGGGATCACAGATATGGTTGGTTTTATTTTATTTCTGCTATGTTTCAGTAGATGCTCAAATACCATGTCATTGAGAATAGTGGCATACTTTAAGCAGAATAAATACAAGAAGTTTTAAAAAATTCTGCTTTCATAACCTTTGTTGCCTGTTTAAATTCTATTCCTGTAAACCATTGCATTGCATTACTTGAAGGGACCGTGTGCATTGAAAATAACTTTTCCGCAAAACATGTACTTACTGCTGTTAAAAGTTGTTTCAACTACCTTATTTATCAGTTCTCAAATTCTTCATCACCAGACCATCTTCTTTCCTGTAACAAGCTGAATGTCTCACTTTTTGTTTCTCTCCCCCTTCCTCCTTACTGGTACATTACTGTATCATTGTGTATTTGTATGGTCAGAAATCCCTGAGTGCCTTAAAATTAGGCCTTTGCCTCTTCTGGATGAGCCTTGTGAACTTTCACTGTAGCTTCCAGCTGTACTTCATGTCCTCAGTCGTTGCATGGATGACAGAGTGCCCAGTCTAAACCACCAGCGAAGACCTTTCTGTCCTGGTGCTCTCAGGACCTTCTCTCACCCCTCATTTCACCTTGTGCCCAGGCAGACACAGCCTTGGAGGGTTTGCAGCATAGCCAGTGTTGTGTCTGCTTTCCCCTCAGTGGTGGAGGTTTTCAGAAGAGGAAGCAGAAACTCCATGGATGCTGTTGCACTTCTGTGGGATATGCTTATAGCTTGCCAGGGAGGGATTGTGTGGTGGTCATAGCCAGCTGCTTGCTTTTAACTGCACAGAGTGTCCTCCAACCTGACTCAGAACCTTCAATATGGTGTTCTTCCTCATCCTCATGGATTCAAAGAAAATGTTTTCTCCCTTGTGTGACTGCCAAAGGAGAAAACTTTTTTGGAGTTTAGAGAAGAATGGATGTGAAAATAGCGAACCACAGACCAGGTGGAATTGTCCTGTGACATCTTGTCCTCTCTGAATGCATTCTGCATTCCTAGATGGGACTACCCTCAAAAATTAGTAAAAAGATGTTTTTATTCTCAAAGTTTTTAAAATTTCATGGGTTTGTGCATTCAACAAATGTACCTGCAAAAATATATTGGTCAGTTATTATTCTTTTACTGAACAGTCCCATGCTTCATGAGCGCATCCAAACATTTAAACTCTGCTGCTGAGGTAAGATACTGTTTATTATGAGCAAGACAGTAGAAACCAAACTAGTAGCCCTGTAGCCTTGCATTATATTTATTTTAAGTAAAGTCCTTTCTCTTTGTAGGATCGTTGAACTTGAGCTTAGTGTATGGAAGTTAAAAAGATACTGCTTTGAACTATTAGAATAGTTCAGAATTTTGTCTTTCAGCTTTGCATATATAAGACAATTGCTTATATTTGACCAATGCTGTAAAAGCTAGGGAGGAAAAAAATGACTTGTACTTAGGTATAAAGGTACAGGAGGTGTAACAATGGAATTTTTAAAATTGCTCTGGATATGTGCCTGAGTCAGGTGAAGTGAAACCAGGTACTTATGTTCACTTTATCCTGTAGGCATCTATCCCCAAGATCTGACTGTATTCATTCGCAGCTTCGTTCCTCCTTCTCAAGTTTCTCCTTTTCTTTTTTTGCATTTTCAAGTGTGTTCTGCCCCTCCACTCTGCTTTGCCATTTCACCCTCAGTTAAACCTTTTCCTGTGTGTGCTAAGAGCACGTACAATGCAGAGTACCCATGGAGCATTGCTTAATGGCTCCTGACACCCTGTATGCAGTTTTGTTGTGTTACATTTCAGAGCATGCCCTGGGTTCAGGGGTGCAAATGGCCCAGGGAGGTTAGGAGGTCAGCGGGGAGTCTGTAGTAATTGCAAGGAGGGAGTGTATAATTAGGGAACTTTGGGATCCATCAAAGGCAGAAGGTCATTTGGAGTGATGGCCAGGGTGCCTAACTCAACATCTGATCACATACAGGCATATTTCTTGCATCTTTAGAGTAGTTTTTGAGATTTCATGCTTTATTTCACTTTATTTTCTTAAGTTCTATCTTGTTTACTTTTACTGCATTAGTCAATTATAGCTGTCTACAAACATGGGAAATGAGATCTGCTCAGGATGTCCCTGGATGCATGTAGTCTAAAGAGACCTTTCAAAAGTTATCCAGACATCAAAATCAAAGAGGTAAAACCCCAAACACTTAAAAGTCATTTAACTTTTGAGAACATACAGCTTACAAATTTAATGACAAATATAAGCAAATACCAGTGAATGAAGTATCTTAGAAATGATTATGGCTTCCATACTTTAACTAGAATGCACCTGCAATTCCTAGCAGGACCCCGTCTAAACAAAGGAGCTTTATTTATTTTTTTTCATCCTGAATGAATGCTGTAAAAACAGTTTGTTTAGTCTTTTGACAAGCCTGGTATTCTTTCTCAGGGGTTAGGAGGGTGTTGACTGATGATGAGAATAGTTAAAATCACTTTTTGTGAGCTAGAAGAATGCCTAAGTGCCAAAGATGTTTTATGTGACTACTGTGAGAGAGGAAAAGGTAAGAAAGAAGGAGAGAATACATTCTTTTGGGTGTATGGTCTCTGGTGTGTAGAGCAATTTCACATGGTCACTGACTAGCAGAATTTAGGAGTAGAAAAGTACATATGAATCTCTTTTTGCCTGGATTTGCCAGCTGTCAGCTGCCTGTAGTTCAGGAAGGCGGGACTGCTTTCCTCTAGTGTAGCTTTAGGAGTGTGACAAGTTTCTTCTTCAGCAGCTCAAGGAAGCCCTTTGGTAACACTCCCTTACTGCACATCAGACTTACTTTTGTCTGGAGAATGACAAGAGTATGAACCTAAGTGTGGATCTTCACAATCCTCAGTACAGGAGGTTGTGTTTATTTTTTAGTAATACGGGTCAGTGAATCACCTTTCTGAGAGGTTTTGAAAACAGCTCTCTATGCTGCTGTGGATGGGGGTAGAGTGGCACCTTTTGAAGAGAAGTAGGCAATCCTGGAATTTGTCTTTAAAAAATGTGATTTTTAATTATTTCGTTAAAAACCCAACAATCCAAGGCCCAAAAACTTGCTAGAAGCTACTGCTACTGTAGCCAGCATCTAGTCTCTTGTGGAGATCTAGTGCAGGTAACGGACTCCAGATATTTGCTCCCTGGTTTTGGGCTCCTTAGTACTAACAACTTCAATGAGTGAAACTACATTATTTTTTCCAAAAAACTTTAACACTTGTAACTGGAAAATATGCTTACCTTGATTTAATTTAATGCTTTAACTTCTAAGGTGTCACTTCAAAAAAGTTACTTTCTAAATCTGGAAAGCACAATAGTTTCAGCATTCAGGTTACATTTTTAACGCCATGAGCATTGATAAGACACACACTGGGTTTCACAGTTTATCCTAATGTACTGATTCCATCATAAGCTAGGGAAAAAATCCTATTAAAATACCAACTCAAGGCAGTTGATCCTTGTTTGAGCAAACAAAGTCTTATTGCTACTGGCTGGGTGATGTGAAGACTTGCATTTAGTAGTTCTGGTTTCTCTTGTCATATGCGTGTATAAGGTGAGACTCCAGCTCTGCAAAGCAGGAAAAATTTCAGTGCTTCCAGTATAACCCTTTGTATTTGCTCTGTCTCTGATCAGCGCAAAGTGGTTTTAAGTAAAAATACTTGCTTTGCAAGTTTAATATAAAATGTTCTCTCTTTTTCCCTTGTTATAAAATCGTAAGACAATTTAGATCCCCCCTACAGCTGTTCCAAAACCCTGAAACTTCTCCAGTATGTTTTCCTCAGGCTCTTTACATCTCTGCTTTTCCTGAAAATATTTCTGCAGGTGCTATACCTTCACATATGGGCCAGCACAGATCAGCAAACACAGGTAGTAATTGCAGTTGTAAACGGAGATAATACATGGAGTTGTGGGGTGTGCAGCTGAAGGTCTGTCACAGAACATGTTTTAGCAGTAGGGCCTGGGTATGTGTCTACCTGTTCACCATCAATTCTGCAGGACTTATCCTTTAGACAGACTGGGACATGCCTGTGTTGTGTTTTATGTCAAGGGTGCTCAGCCATTGCTGGCCTGCCTTCTGCCCATGTACTGTGTCTAGCTGCCTTCCTCCTGGTGTCTGCTTGGGCACGTTCTGTTTGCCAAATAAATTGTTTTGATGGCTGCAGCATGTTCTTAACTGCTACCTTTATTGTTTGGATCTGTGTGAGACAGTGAATTTGCTGGAATGCTGTGGGCAGCCAAAGGAGCTTTGATTTACTTTCATTTGTGTGTATGTACACACACGCACACACGCACACACGCACACACACACACACACACACACACACACACACATACATGTTCATTAAACTTCGAGGAAGTACACAGAAGTTTCTGTGCATGAGTGTGAGTGATAGAGTGTCAGGGGAGGGCAGAGTACACAACATATGGCCCTTTACTGTCACTAGGTAAGCTAAATTACTGGTGTGCAAACAGATGGCTTTTTCTGTTTGTTTGTTTTTTGTTGTTGTTGTTGATGTTTTTTGTCTGAACTTAACGTTTCCAGCCACAGATGACAGTCAACAGCTGTCATGGATCTCAGGAAACTTTGTACTTTTGGGGAATAGATAGGCGTCCCACATGAGATAGTGTATCTGCAATAGTCTCAATTCTCATTCCATTTCAGACGTACCCTCATGTAGAAAATGGCAAGATTATGGTAGCAAAGCCAGACACTGAGAACAGTTAATACCTTCTGGGAATGCACATATTGACAGAAGTACTCAAGGTAGGTTACTGTGTGGCTGACTAAGGTGAAAATCTAGCCATAGCTTGTGTGCTCTTGAGTGATAACTGTCTGTGATGGTGCTTATGAGGTCAAAAGGACTGTATGGAGCTATTCATCTCCCAGTGAGAGAAAAAGGTGCTTCAGCATCTATTAAAGACATCAAAACTAGGAGGTTCTCTTTAAACAGAGATAAGTTGCAAGTGTAAATTTGCTTGACATTTTCTGAAACAGGCAAGATGATATGATGAAGTTTCTTCCAAGATAAAGTGTACAGGTCCCCTAGGTCTGTGTTCTGTCAGAAAACTTATCTTGATGATAGTTTAGGTATAAAAACCAAATCCCCTAAAAACCAAAACTGAAAGCCAACAACCTACTCCCTCCCAAAGTAACCCCTAAACAAACAAGAAAATCCCTTTATGTATACATACATTTTATTTTGCCAGTTTCAACTGGCATTGCAGGATAACTGCCTTTCTGTAATGTAATCTCCGTGTATATATCTATTAAAAAAAGTTGTTATGCACATTCTTAGTTGACTTGTCTAGCTTGTTCACTGTGAATTGTATATAAAGGTAAAATAAATAAATGACCCCTTTCTCTTCCTTCCACTCCAATGAATCTTGCTAATTTCCATGATTCTCCTCTTACCAGATGGCTTTGAGGTTGTTAAAAAGCATTCTCACAAGTTGTCTGCTGTTTAGTCCCTCTGGTTTTGCTACAAATTTTATTTAGAAATTCCTGGAATACACTTTTCACCAGACTTCAGCCAGACTTTCTTGCATAGAATAGCTTCACAAAGTAATCCTCAGGGTACCTAGTGCTGGATTTTATACTTCCTGCAAGAATAATTTTTCCCCTGAATGTTCCTTGTTCCTGAGTGGAAGTAGCTTGGCAGTAAGCCCACTGGATCCAGTGCTGTGGTTTATTCTATGGTTATTGGTAAGGTGTGGTCTAAACATACAAATAGGTAAAATCCCTTTAAACATTTTGCATGGAACTTAAATTTCAATCTGGAATTAAGGAATTTTATCTAACCAATTATTAGGTGTCTTTGCAGATCAGGACACCTCCAAGCATAGGCCAATGCCCCATCAATTCTTTTAATGGTGTGATTGCTGTCAGCTCATGCAATCTTAGCATCAAAGAATTTGTAAGAAGTAATTAGATGCCTTTTACAAACTTACAGCATTTTATTCTCTTTCTAAGAACTTCAAATGTAATGCTGCTTTCAATCACTTCTAGAAAGGTGTTCTACCAGAAAATACTCATTTCTAGATATTTCTTCCCTGCTGCTTAGCTGGTGTTATTATTTATGATTTTATTATGTATTAGCTCTGATCTTAATACACTAGCTTGAACCACTCTTTCTTATTGTGTTTCTAGCTGAATTACCTTCTAGTAGAAATACTTTTTCCAGGTGTTGGCAGTGTACCATCATCACTCTAATACTTTTTTCTTTAATTAAGCAATGTGTCTTAAGTCTTTCATTACAAATATTGTAACAGTGAAGCAGAAGGAAAAAGGTGAAGGGCTTCTTATGTGATTCAAGAGCTTTGAATAAAGGGGGAGGGATAGGAGAGGGGAAGAGAATAATATAAAAGGAAGGGATTTTGTAGTTTACTTTTACCATTAAAGTCTTCTTGCTGTAAACCACTTACAGGTTTCTAAGTGAATTGAGAAGCCATACCTTCAGGGCATGAGAAGTACTTGAGCACAGAAGTGGAGCTTACCTGGGAGGGAGTCTGCCAGTTTAGAGTCAAGCCAGACTTCAGTTCTTTTAGAGTTTTTATGAAACCATTCCAAATGTGCTGTTGGTCATATTAAGATTAATTTTTCATTTCTGAAACTTGCTATATTTACCTTATTTTTACATGTGTTCTACAAACTTTATAGACAAAGATGTAATTTGTGTATGGGTATGGTACATTCTTTAACCACAATTCTGCAATATTTATTTCTATAATTCTTGCAATAGAGTTAATATTGGTTAAGACTACGCAGTTTTAAGCCACTTTAAACCACTAAGTCATACCATATAGTGACAAGCTGTGTTGATCCCCTGAACTTTGATGTAATATAAAGTGCCTAGATCATCCATAATATTTTGAATCCAAAAAATAAATTATCATTCTCATGTGGGTTTTCTCCTATTTTCTTAAATCTATGCATATGCATAGTTCTGGGTAATGCTCCCTCTTTGGACCACTTATTTATGATGTGCAAGAGACTGTTTTCAATTTTGTACTCCTCTTCTGCTGAAGAGATCTTTTAAATGTATGTTTATCTCTTTATCTGAGAACAGAAATAGAATGTTTCAGGCAGATTTCTTGTTAGATTATTTGAGAGGCATCTATAGATGATAAGTAAATCCAGTTCATTTCTGATTTAATTTCCTACAAATACTTGGGCTCCTGTTTTAGTACCTGCCTCTGCACACCTAAGTGACTTTTCTTTATTTCATTTTACCAAAAGTATTTTTCATTCGATTCTCACAGCTCTTTTCCTTGGGCATCCAAGATGCAGCAATAGCTTCACTTGTATCAGCAGAATCTCACCACATGAAGTATCACTTTCCTGACTGAAGGGCTATTAACAGACAGTGTAACTGGTGACTGAATTTTTGTAGCTGCATGCATTAGGAAAATGAGGAGCTAACCATGTGTTTTTGTAGTGAATTTAAGGATTGGAATGGATGGCTTCAAGTTCAATGTCTTCTTGAGCTTTGAATGACAAATATCAATTACCTTTCTTAAGATAGAGCACTGCTTGCATCTCTTAAATTTTGCTCTTTCTGATATACAACACAGTGAGGTTTTTTCAACTGAGATAGATGTGCAAAAATTTGTCATAGACTACTGATGGGAGGCCTTCATAACTGCTCAGTGGTAGTAATTGCTTCTTTACCCATACATACTTGAAGAGGGGAGAATTCATTGAAGAAAGAATGAAAGCTTGTTGCGTTACAGATTTTTGCTTGGCTATTTCTTGTATATCTAAGCAGGCCATGTGTCCTGGGATACTGTGTGGTGAGAATCAGTGGACCAAAAGTGAGCAAGAGAGAGGAAGCTTGATTCCATTTTTCTAAAATGGTTATCCCAAATATCTGTAAAGGTGGACTCTCCAGTCTTAAGGACATGATTGTACCATCTTGTGTTAATCTTTTGATTTAAAAGAAAAACCTAAGAATAATTCTGAGACCATGAATCATGATACACTATTCTTCCAGCTGTCTGTCCTAACATTTTGGCCTGTAAGTTTGTGGTCTGTTACTACAAATTTTTCAAAGAGAAGAGATTCAGTGCAAAACATCTTAGTGTTTGGAGTGAGGTTTTTTGGTTGGTTTGCCTTGAGGCTTTTTTTTTTCTTTTTTAAGAATGAAATTGTACAAAAATAATATAGCCTTATTCTTGCAGTTAATCTTTTCCAATGGAAGTCTGATATTCTGGAAGTTGAGTTTATTTTAAAATGTAGTATGAACTCTTTCCTTATTAATTCTGGGGTATTGTTCTCATAATCTCTGTGTTATAACTGAAACCATTCCTTTGTAAAATCAAAAGTCTGTTTGTTGAGAAAGCCACCAAAGAAACAAATTCAGAATATCTACTCTACCTGTTTGAAAGAATAGGAGGGAATTAAAATGTATGTGTGAAATAAAAGAGGAACAATAAAATTCTTGCTTAAATCTAGAAGATACTTTAAATATCTATTATTTAGAAATAGGGTTTATGGTATATCAGGAGAAAAGAATTAATTAGCATGTTAGTGTTCACAAATAGTATGAGGTCAGATTTATGCTATTTTGTTAACTGGGACTTTAATAATATGTGTATTAAAACATGAATCTTAACAGCAAGAATTGATGCTTTGTCTCTGAGTGACAGGTTCTTGTCTGTCCCTGTCATTTACCCAAAAGGTCGTGCCTTAAGACTAACTGACAAGCTGTGGCATGTCTGTTTTCCTGAGGCCCTTTCCAGGGAGACACAAGTGTTCTTGGTACACTCAATCTGCTGTCCTCTATAAATTACATGCCCTGGAAACCCTGGATGTGAGAAGGCTAAACTGAGTGCATAAAGGATCCAGCTTGAAGACTACTTGCAAAGAATTTAAATTAAACTGAGGGAGAAAAGTGCTTCTGCGAGTTATACAGTCTTGAAATTAAAAAACTATTTAACTGTGTCTTTTTTCATTCTGTGACAAAGGTAGTGCAGAGGATCCATCCACAGTGTGTTGACAATAGCTTTAATAATGTTATGTATCAGGCAAGATTGCAGATAGGCTTCAGGCATGTGTCAGACTAACAGACTCTTAAACAAAGACAACTGATAACTGCTTAGAAGGATCCCAAATTCAAGGGGATATTATCACTCCAGTACAATACCCTGGACATTAAGGTAGTTTAAAAGACTTAGTAGGTTGTTTGAAAAAGCCCTATTGCTTGTGTTCTCATTTATCCTGCTCTGCTGCTCTCTCTATAACCCTGAGTTTCAAGGTTGACATGAATACTTAATCTCTTAAACCATGTTATGTAGATTATTGATATTATCTTATTGGTCAATCTTATGCCTTACTGGCAAAATATCTATCAGGATGCAGTGTCCTTACTTACTCGATGTGCTTAATTGTCTGAAGTGAAATGTTGTAAAAAGTTTGAAAATAATTAAATGAAATTCTTACATGTTTTTTCCTCCTCATAATCTCCTGAGGTGAAGTACTTAAGACGTAGGAAATTATGAATTTGTTTAGAAGTGCAGTGAGAAATAAGAATGTTTCAGGATTTCATAATTGAAAGGATTATGGGGCAGGGGGCTAGGGGAAAGGAGCTTAATTTTTGTTCTTTGTGTATGTGCCAGTGCTTTTGTTAGTAATCAAGTTACTTTGGTTCCCATTACATAGTTACCCATGTGTGTTTGTGATGGCTGGGGATGTGGGATGTGTTGGGGGAATCAAGGAGAAAAACTTTTTAATGTTGTCAAAATTGAATTCCTGGTACTCCTTTCAAAAATCTTTTAAAAGAGTATCATATTATCACTGTTTCTAATCTGTGAGGAAAATGCAATTTTAGAAGAAGTTATATAAATTGTGCTAAGGACAGAAGGCAACAAATCAGTCCAGAATTTGGACAGCACTCAAATTCTGAAGTTCTTGATGGTCTCTGCTCTCCTTTGCACAGCTCCGTACTGGTCCTGCTTGGTCATACCTAGTTTCTCTTTATTTTTGTAATTTTCTTAGTTTCATAACTTTTACCGTGGTTACCTTTGATACATTGTTAATATGCAAAGTAAGCTGAGTTATTCTGATGAGGCAAGTCTCTGAAAGCAAATTTCTCTTGCCTTACCTTCCAGCTTCCACTGAAGTTTCCCCCGTCTCATGTGCATATGTATGATCATTGACTTCAAAATATTATCATAAATAGTTTTTATTTCAATGGAAATTATTTATATATCAGTATGTTTATTGGAAAATAAATCAATTACTTCTCTTACTCTCAGATGGGCACCTTTAAGGCACATGATGGTGAATACATTTTAGAACCTCTGATGAAAGCGGATGGAGGTGAACATGAAGATGAGCATAAAAAACCACATCTTATATACAGGCATGATGAGCTTAAAAAGAAGTATCAGAAATACCATAAACCTTGTGAAGTTTCAGGTATAGTCATACTTTAAATTCCATTGTGTCTTTTTTTCAAATGTCAGATGTACTAAAGAAAAAAAAAAAATTAATTTAATAAATAATTTTTCTCCACAGTGTTCCATTAGAACCTATGAATTTCTTTCACATAGGCTTGTCAGATGTTCCTTTGGTTTTGTGACGGTGGCAAATTCAAAAGTAGGACAGAACGTGCATGCAAAAAACCCAAAATCTATGATATTGCAAGAACTTTGATGTGCATTTGCTTTTATACCTACACTGTCCTGTGTGTAAACACTGAAAGAGTAGATCCACAGGGGTTGTTGCATATATTCACAAAAGATAATGAACTTACTGCAAGCCTAGCAGATAATACATGTCATCTGTCTTCTATAATAATGGAAGTATCTATTAACTTATTATAATCTAACCTTGCCCATTAATGTAGATGTTTGTCCTTAGGAGTATTTTAATAATTTGTTCACACTACATATTAATAATATTTAGTTTTGTTTAAGGTTAAAGTAGGGGTGTCAACAGAACCTCTGCCTTGGACTTTCAGAGGGAGGACTTTGGCCTGTTTGGAGCACTGGTTCAAAGTATCCTTGGGAAACAATCCTTTATAACAAAGGGGTCCAGGAAAGCTGGACATAATTTAAGAAAGAAATTTTAGAGGTTCAGGAATAGGCCATCCCTATGTGCTGAGAGATGAGCCAGCATGGAAGACCAGCTCCTTGATCAGTTCCCTGGCTGAGCAGGGAAGTTTTGCTGGAGCTCATCTTGAAGAATAACTGTCCAGATGTTTAAAAATACAAAGATAAAGTGTAGCATGGGTGACTAGTGTTATTAACTTTGGAAAATTCTTAAAATGCATTTTATACTCTGAGCCATTATTTTTTAAATTCTCCTTTTCCGTAGATACTACGTTAAACTCCATATTTATTTAAATACAATGTTATGTGAATTTAAAAGTCAGTAGATGCTTGAATTCAGGAGCTGGACCTAGTTTGTTTTTATTTGTTTTGCTGGTGCCAATAGTTTGCTTGTAAAGATTTGTTTTGTTTAACTGACTTGCTTCCTTTGCTGTACTGATTACGCTGTAGTGCTTATCTCCTTCCAGCCTTCCTGTTTGGATTTTACACCATTCTAGGAATTGTGTAATATTGCTGTCTCTTAACTAATTTGTAACAAAGAGACCATTTATGATAGAACTATATAATAATATACAAGACATCTCATATGATGTTCCTATTGCAGTCATCTGTGTTTCATTTTTATTTATTTTATTTATTTTTTTAGTTCTTGCACTGTTTCTCTTGGAAATAAGATCATAAATATAAATTTGTCTGTTTTCGACAGCCTTTTTGCCTTTTTCTGTTCAGCAACTGCATTCAACTGTAAATCTTTTTTTTACTTTACAGAAAAGGAGTTGAAGAAGAGCACTTTATTACATCCAACCTTCAGCAGTTTAAATGAAGAGAGCAGCATTTTACAGAAGTCTCTCAGTTTAAAGTATGCTTTAAATAACCGCTCTGTAGAGGATGGTGGCAATCCACATTCCAGGAAAAAACGTTTTCTTTCCTATCCAAGATATGTAGAAGTGATGGTCACAGCTGACACGAAAATGGTTCGTCACCATGGACAGAATTTGCAGCACTATGTACTAACACTGATGTCAATAGTAAGTAAGTTCTTAAGTATTAGCAATTTTAATTATTTCTGTTCTGTTTTCTTTTCTGCAACTTTTCCGTCTTCTGGTTTGATCAAATTCTGTATTAAAAAAAAAATAAGAGAGAGATTCCATAAACATAAATAAAAAAAGTTGGGCCAAAATTTCAGATTATGGATCTTTTCAGTTTAATGCAGTGTAAGGTGTGTAGGTGAAATTATATGACGCATTTCCTGATTTTCTGTTGCTTTAGAAGAATTCTTAAGGTTCAGTGAGTGAAACATATGGATTAATTACAGCAGACAGATGTTAAATGGCATTGTGGAAAAAATAAATGCTTGGTTATAGTAATCCTAGTTCTTCAAATTTTCAAGAAATTTAAGATTAATATGGGTCAGACTTTGAGTTGGTATCATTTATTTGTGATCTTTATATGGTAAATTCTTTCCTGAACCAGAATTCATTACTTGTATTGATTCAGAATATAGTACAGTAAGCTCTAAATTCAAAAAGTTTACCATGACACCTGTTGAACCATCTGTTAGGAAAAGGCATGCTAACATATTCTGCATTGTAATAATTTCTAGATTTCTGTCCTTACATTTATTCAGGAAGCTTTATCTGTATGAAACTGCATCTAGCTTGGGGGCTAGCAAATTAAAACATCTAAGATGTATACCTTGCGTCTTTTGGCAGCTCTTATTCCAATTATATTTATATTTGCAGAAGGTAATCCTGAAACAAAAGTTTTTTAAGATGTTATTTTTAGCGATGTTGAGCTTTTATAAATACAGATATAAAAAACATGAATTCAGATCTTAATTTTAAAAGATTTTCTTTAAAGTTCAGTTAATTCCACACACCCTTCTTCCCCTACCCCCATTTCCCCCAAAGAATACATACTGCAGCTCATATCCCCTCTCCTTGAAGCATTTCAGCAATGTCTTGGAATCACAGAACAATTGGAAGTCATCTGGTCCAGCCCTGTCTTGACATATATATGATTTGTCAAACAAATCAAATAATACATATGAATATACAGCCTTAACTCTCTCCTTCGCCATTCAGTAAACTAGTGAAAAAAATTGTGAAGCATAGGAAAACAAATGACTACCATTCTTTGCTATGTAATCTGCATTAGAATTTGTCACTATGCTGGAGGGTCATTTCTTGACCCACAGCCACTTAGTATTTGAAATAGAACCATTATTAGTCTTCATTGATTTCCCATAAAGGTAAGAAATTAAACTTTTAAATTTTATCCTTTCTGCCATTTTGCAGATAGCTTTGATTATTAAATTTAACTGGTACTTGTGTCTGGTCAGGCAACTTCTTCTGTTATCAGAAATCGTCAGGTTGCTGGCCTTCTAAGTGAATCAAGCATTGTACATTACTCTTGTAATAATTCTGAAACTTTTAAGGTTATTCAGTTCTGGCTTAAATTTTAAAGAAACCTAAAAACTTTAAGCCTATAAATCGCATTAAATTTAAATGAAACTTAGACATCTAGCTCCCAGAAGAACCTTTGAAATCCTGGCCCATTTTTCTTTTAGTTTCTTTGGGGCTTTTTTTAGCATCAACAAAGCCACCAAAGTAAACTTGCTGCTGTTTTATGAGTGGAAAATAAGAAGTAAAATATACTGCTAAATATTTTTAGGGTTTTAAGTGTCTTGTCACTCATCCAATTCAACCTGAAAAGGCTTAGCTCTCAGCATGCAAGTAATCCCATTGAACTGGAACTGGAATGCATTTTCTCATTTCTTTAAAACTGCATAAATGTTGGCAATATGAGTATTCACATTATTTACATTATGTCTTGGAAATACTTACCATTCTGATTGAAAAATGTACTTCAAGATAGAAGGAATACTTTTGAAATAGGATTTTATGAAAAACTTTGTGTTGAAAGACAGTAAAAAGTGGCATTATTTAAAGTGAAACAATAAAATAACAAAGAATGCTATAATTGCTTAACTTGCACTGTTTCTTCTTGCTCCTCCAAGCATTGTATCAGCAGTGCAAGCAGTAGGCACTACCTGAATAGATTTAGTAACTGGAGGACTTCATCTTAGACTTCTTAAAGTTCAAAGCCCCAAACATGAAGGTTTGATCTTAGCAACGGAAGTAATTCATTATGACAGTGGAGTTTACTGTAAAATTCAAAACCACCTCAATTTTGGTTCTATGTGACATTTTGAGGTACTATCCTAATTTTCTAGATCAAGTACCTGATTATTGGCATACTTTTAAGTACTATACTGCTTATATAGTTAGTTTGGTAGTAAAAAAACTACTTGGTATGTTCTTAGTCTGCTTGCAGCAAGAACTTTGTAATCTTGCCTTTCTGAAAAGAAATCACGACATGTAAAACCACCTGTGGTAGGGCTATGATGGCCAGCTCAGATTGTGACCTTGGCTGACTGCCTAGTCATGTGAGTGCTAAAGATGGAGCATGGGAGGCGATGCAGCAGCCCTGCATTCAAGGAGAGGGTTGAGACAGCATCAATTTAGATCATTTAACTTGCATTGAGACTGTGAAACCATAAAGTAGTGTTGTGTCATGGTGAAACAGTACTACTATAATATGGTGTTAAAAACTGGTGGTTTTGTTTTCATCAAGATGAGTTCCTGACTTGGACTGCTCATGATTGGCTTTGACTCTTGTTTTGTTCTTTGAGTAGTCTTTCAGATCTGTGCAAATCAAGCTGCCATCCAAGTACCTTAAAACAGTTACTGTCACTTTACTAAAGTTTTGCGGCTACAATAATTTGCTGACATGTGAAATGGAAGCTAGTGAGTAGTATATCTTAACAGCAAAAAATTTCTCTATTTATAGTCGTTTGTTCTTTTTTTTCTATTGTGACAGGTCATCATCAGCATTGATCATGTAATATTTTCTATATAGAAAGATCATGTGCACCAATGTGGTGCCCCCTCATTAAAACCAAACAAATTATTTTATCCTGATATGTATAGGGTGAATTTAAAGAATGCTTTTATACTTTCTTTGCAGTTTATACTGTACAATAGTTAACAGTTCATCTTTTCATAACACACTGGGAAAACATAGATGCGTCCAGACCTTTAGGAATGTTTGGCATTACCGATTCTGCCTGTAGTCATCATTTAATAATAGTCAGTAGACTTAAATAGTTTGTAGGTTAATAATTTAATTTGTATGACTACCATCTGAAAGGCAATGAATATTGTTACATTCAAAATTTAGAGATTAATACATTGTTTCTTGTATCTGTTCCTTAGACTGCTGAGGTTCTATTTTGCCCCTGTTTCATTCAGATCAATGTATTAGTACTAATGCTACAGGAATGTTCAGTGCTTTTTATCTTTTATCCAGTAAAATCAAGAAAGCCAGCACAAGGCATTTTTTTTCTTGGCATAAACCAAGAATATATCTTATTATGTTTCTTCTGTGTCTATAAAACCCCATGATGTTGTGCATTTGACATGGTTAAAATGAAAGTGGGTATTTGTTTATGCACTGATGGATATACATAGCTGGAAACAATTATTTTCAAAGTATCATTCATATAAATTCTCTGAGCTAGCCTTCTTACTTATCTTGACATATAGGTATCTGTAGGGGTATAAAAGCCTACTATTTTTTTTTAATTGTGACTCCTTGTATTGCAACTCTAGGGTGCCTGTATATTAAATGCCATAAGAATACCTCACTACATCTTGAGGTCCACCAACTAATACAGAGGTGTTAGTGTGCCAAGGTAGCCAAGACGGCAAATAACATCCTGTCCTGTGTTAGAAATAATGTAGCCAGCAGGACCAGGGCAGTGATTGTACTTTCTTGTTTATTAGCACCTTTTCTAAATAGGGCATTTTGCCACTATTCACAGTCACCCTTCAATGGACAGTTGCAACAGGTATGTCAAGAGAAACTAAACTTTGTGACCAAGTTGCTTCCAGTCAACTGGCAGCCACAGCTGTGGTGATAACAAGGTCTGACTTAATCTTTGAGAATTCCATGAAAATAAAAGCTGTGATCCTTCCACTAAAGGGTATCATTTATATATTTTTCCCCCTTCTTTGTTGGTGTACTCTGGTGCAGAGGCTGGCTTTAAGAGTTTGAAAAATCTCTTGAAACTAATTTCACTTTGTCTTGGCTATTACCTCTGACTTCTCTGAAGCCTGTATTTAGATCACTGTAAAGCAAGTAGATCTGGAAATTGCAAAGAAGTTGTGTATTCTATTAAATTCCTATCCCATTTCATCATCCTTTTTCATGAATGCTTTCAATATGAGATGATTGAGAGAGGTATCCTTAGAATACAGGAGCAGGGAGTACTTACCCCTTAATTTTTTTTCACTAAAAATAAGAATATTGTGTTCAAGATATTTCAAGTCTCGGTGGATTATTTTAGTCTGCCCAGTGTCTGAGGTAAATCTTCGAGTTTGGTTTGTGGTTGTCAGCTCTCAGGATATTTCTCTTCACATGTGTTCAATCAGGCTGAGAATATACTGAACTTTTCTGGTAAGGGCATCTTGTTATCAGCATAGAGTCTTGCTCTTTGATTTTTTGAAGGCAGTGGTAATAACTTAATGTTTGGAGGCCATGAAAGTGCTCATGAAGCAAAGGATCCGTACTTTGTCTCAAACATAGGGTTAATGAGAGCAGTGTTATTTTATATTCAGCATGAACTTACTTTCTCTCATAGTGGAAACAGGTATGATTCAGATTTTGGCAGATTTTTGCTGACTTCTGGCATCTACATGACATTATTTCAGTCCTCAGATATTCTCTAGAGAGATAATCAGTAGATAATTCAGATGGTGATAGATATGGTGTTGATAGTCCTGCAATAAATTCTCTTCAGGCGTGCAATAAGATATTCTTCTCTCATATACTTCACTCAGTCTGATGCATCTCCTCTGGGATATGAGTAACTAGTATTCGGTTTTGAAGATATGCTTTTGCTCGAATATTTTAAATGGACATTGGGTCAACAGACAGGAAAGAGGATTCTTGACTCTGTGTTTTGTGTTGGTTTCTTTGCCTCCTCTGTGTTTCCAGATTTTGTTAGCAGGATAACAACAGAAAGCAGTTGCACAGCAGTAAAATTTTTTTCAAGGGACTGTTAATGTATATGAGGGAACATCCATCAACTACAGTGTAAGTACTACTGCAAGCATGAACTAGAGCTGCTAAGTTTTAATTACAAGAAGGTTCCAGCCTCAGCTCCTTGGCTGTATGATTCTAATCACCGAAGGTCAGAAATTATTTCTACTATAGTAGAGGAGGCATTTAAGAAACTTAAGGCTAATTTTGCACTGAAGATTGAAAGTCACATTTTAGGCTCTCAGGTATTGTCTGGTGTTAGCTGAACCTAGTTGACTCTCCCATTCAGTTCTCAATCTCTTTGCCTATTCTACCTGATTTATAGCCTTACAGTACTGGACAAATCTTGTATTGGTTTTTGTTGATTATGTCATTACCTCAGCTCTCTACTTGACAGACAATAAAATGCATCTGTTTCCTGAGTTTCTGAGCTTTCTGTTCCAAAACCAGACATTAACTAGACTGATTTACAAGTTAATTGGGAGATGTTTCTGACTAATCTAGTGGCATTGTATGATGGAATAACTGCATGAGGGACAAGGAAAGAGCTCTACCTGGTCATCTGTAAAGCCTTTGATACAGTCCCCCAGTACAATCTGGCCTGCAGAGTGGAAAGATACGGGTTTGATGCATGTTGGATGGACTGTTGGATGGATAAGAAATTGACGGGATGGCCAGTCCAAGGAGTTATCAGCTGTGGCTAGCACAGGTCTTTCCCATGAGAACTTCTTCTGTGTTTTATAAACAAAGATAAAGTTTGGATGTTATTAAAAACAGTGTCTCGAGATTTGGACAGTTCAGGCCTGGCCAATCAGGCCTGGGGGAAGGTTTCTGACTGACCAATCTGGGTGACCTCTGAAAAGTCTATACAAGCTGAAATCAAAATAATAAAGTCCTCTTTTCTTGCCACACTGAGAACCCGGGTCCTTTTCTCTGCTAGCAGCTCAACAGCGACAATCATCAATGAGTCAATGTCCAAATGGAAAACCAGTAATGAGTGTTGTCCCTCAAGGGTCCATATTGGGACTAATACATTTTAATATCTTCATCAATGACACTGACAGTGGAATTGTGTGCACCTTCAGCAAGTTTGCAGATGACAGCAAGCTCAGTGATTCAGCTGAGTTGCTTGAGGGAAGGGATGCCACCCAGAGTGACATTGACACAGCTTGAGGACCTGTGTGAATTTCAAGGCCAAATGCAGCAACCATGTCTAGTGAAAGATGGTTCTGTTAATGCTATACACATGTAATCTTCTTGTATAAGTTTATGCTGTAACAAATTCTCAGTTGTAAGTGGCTCTTATATCAGCTTAAATGGTATGAGAATAAATCCTTGGAACAAGCATCTTCCAATCCTTGGAATAAGCCAAAAATGCTCACAGATCTCATTTCAGATTCCTTGCTGACATGATTTTGGAATACCATATGAACCCATCTTCATATGGTATTCTTGAAAAACTTGAAAGGGCTGGGCTGGAATTAATCTGCCTTATCCTCATACATCTGAAAATTAGACATCTTGTCTCCTTCCATAGTAAAGGGAGGAAGAAATGAAAGAAACTGCTCTTACTGTCTTGTATGAAAATACATGTTTAAATACATAGCTTTAGATACTCACATCTACAGAACAGTTCGTTCCTTTCTCCTTCTCAATTGACCATTGAAGGAATTTGCGCACTGTTAGTTACATGAGCCGAGATGGATGTGATAATGGTGTCTTCTTATTGTAAGACAGTGTTTCCTACAAGAACATACTTTGTGGGGAATATAAACATCCAGAAATATCCTTTCTAAGTTTATCAAAGTGGATCTCAAAGTATAAGAACACATTATGAGCTTGACTGTGGTAATTTTGATATTAGAAAAATTATAGTTTATTCCACTCCAGTTCTGCCTAATTGTGCTTGAGCATTTCAGATACCTTTTCTTTTATAAAGGATTCTGAGTTTGTCCATGCCCCATGGATTCAGCTCTTCAGTGAGTATTTGAGAGATGTTCCTTATTCCCACCTTTAACTAATTGGACACTTGCTGGTTAGTAACCAAGAAAGGAGTCGAAATGGAAAGAAGCAAACAATAGCCGTACTGCTCTGAAATGTGTTCTCCAGATGGGTTCTGAAAGTCTGGCTTCTTCCCCACCCTTATTGAATACTTTACTTCCAGCTTGTTTGTCAACAAACGAATGAAGGACCGTGCTGGACATTGTGTTCTCTCCAGTTTAGAGAAAGGTGGGGCATGAGTTGGGAACCAGTGCTCTGTCAGTTCCAAGTTTTAGCAGGATAACTTGATCTCAGGTAAATAGAATTTATATACTACAAGGCTGTGGTTTCACAAGCAATTTGAGCCAGTTCAAGTGTCTCAAAAGCATTTTAAAAGAAGTCTGTTCTTCTTCCCCTTTTCTTCTGTCAGCACTTGTGTTGGAGACTGCACCAGAAATTACATCATATTGTTCAGTATAAAATGATTAAAATTTTTTTTTTTTTGCAGCTGGATCAGTTTCTTGATCACTTTTGTAGCCTTGCAGCCTTAGCACAAGCTTGAAGGGAGGAAAGCCAGTACTTCTGTGTTTGGTGGCAACTCTTATTTACATAAAGCTGTCATTTAACAACTGCTTTAAGCCAGAATTCATATGGGTGAGATATCTGAAGCTGTTACTGAGAGTGCATAAACTGTTTTACTGCTTTTATGTAGAATAACTTTCAGAGTAGTTCACTTTGGTGTATGGAATTGACTCAGGATTTTTACTGTCTGTCTGCAAGACTGTATAAAAATGCCTGCTGGGTATATAAATAGAAATTTTATGGGTGAGGAAAGATACTTTGTATGTGTCGTGTGTATTTTCAATACAGTTTTACAACTCAGTCCAGCCTCCATTAAAAGCAAGGCAAAAACTTACTCGTTCAAAGTTGCTTTTTAAAACTCTCTAATATTTTAGGTATTGATTCTACAAATCACCCACATAAACCAGCCTCACAGTCACCATAATGTTACTTTTTTCTTTCTTCAATATTTATCGGTAAACAGTGTATAATAAGTGTACTTCTTACATTTGCATTTCAACATGGTGTCTGTGTGTTTGAAAGTGAATATAAAATTGAAGCTATTTGGGTATTAAAAACTGAGCAACTCTTTTTCTTTTTTGTCATGGTGTCCTTGAGTAGAATGTACACTTGGATGCGTGAGATGCTTATTTTGTAGTGGCTTGGGTTTCTTTGGTAATTTGTTTGTTTCATTAAAAAAGATGTGGTTTACAAGATGAGTTTAATATTCTAATCATCTTTTTTTCTCTTTAGGTTGCAGCGATCTATAAAGATTCAACTATTGGAAATCTTATAAATATAGTTATTGTTAAATTAATTGTAATTCACAATGAACAGGTAAGAAAAAGCATTATTTAAAATATTTCATTCTTATATAAGAAACAAAATGCATGAATTTGCATTGTAACTACAAAGTTAATTTTTTTTTGTTTAAACACAAAATATTTTCTCTAACTATGTCATTTTGTTATGAAATAGGAAACTAAATGTCAAATGGAAGCTTAACTTCAGGGCCTGCATTTATGCCTGTGTTTTCCTGTCTATTAGCACATCCAGTTGACCTATATTACATAAATCAGACAGCATATGAAAGCTTATGGAAGCATTACCCAAAGTGTGGTTATGCTCATGGAAATGTGACAGGAAAATGAGTTTTTATTGAGGGCTTTGATGGAAGTCTTTCAGCCCTAATAACTGTAATATTTTAAGATTGTAAGGAAGTACGTGCTTTTCAAATACATGAGTTTTATATTTATTTATCATAAATGTCTTGTCACTATATTTTTCTACTATTTAATACATGGTAAGTGATCACATACATTGTTTAGAATAAGGGGTTCTTATGACTTGTAGCTAAATTCAGATCTGATCCTTCAAACAAATCTGCTGAGGGAAGTCTTATGTGGAGTCCTGATGACTTCCTTTCCATGCTCAAGTCATTACTTTGCAGATTAGCAGCAGAAATGATAATGCAATAAATGCAAGTGCATGAAAATTAAAGCCCTTACTTGATGTTTGTGGCCATTTCTTGCTTAGGAAGGACCAGCTATCACTTTTAATGCAGCTACCACTCTTCGTAATTTTTGCTTATGGCAGCAAGCACAAAACACTTTGGATGATACTCACCCTTCTCATCACGATACTGCTGTTCTCATCACTAGGTACAGTATCTAAAATAGCTGCAATTACTGAGCTAGGTGAGACAAATGCTTCATTTTTGTTTTTACAATGCCATCTCTTAACTGTTCCATGGACATTGTTCATAGGTAACTGAAATGAATAATGCTGTCTTGCACTCCCAAACCACTGATTATCAATATGTGAGCCATTACTCTGACATTGCTGTGTCATCAGATAAGCATCTGATGATCCTTCCATTAAAAATGATAGAAATTAATTAAACCTGAAATTGTTGCAAGGAAATGAAGTCTTTAGCTATAGTACATACATGTGATAGGGGTGGAGTGTTGTACATAATGGAGTCAGCTGAAGGATGCAATGACAGTCAGCTCTTGATGGCCCTGACATAATCAGAACTGTCGAAAGTTTAAAAGTGAAACCAAATAAATATTAGTATGTATTCTTCCTGTACACCAATCACCTCAGTGAGGGTTCTGATGTTCCATTATTGGAATAGTCTCTTTTCCACTCTTCTGTTTCACTAATTTTTCCCCTCAGTGTTAAAGTTTAAAGTATACTGCAATTTGCATGTTTTTCAGCATTCTTTCACACCATCTGCTTTGTAGAGAAAGAACATAATAAAATTTATTCTTTGCATGCTAGATCGAAAGCAGTACTGTGAGCTTTGTCTGGTGAATTTAAATTACTTCTTTCACAAGAATACAAATTGTTTGAAGTGCCTGTAACATTAAAAATTGAGAATGAGAATTGCAATTGCTCTTAACTAGTATAGCAACAGTGAAATACTTTGAAAATATTCTTTTATATGCTGTAATGATTTGAATTAATCTTTTCCTTCAAGGGAAGATATCTGCAGAGCTAGAGAGAAGTGTGATACTCTTGGTGAGTTATTCTTTTATTATCAGTATGATTTTATAATAGAAAATACATGAGAATATCACTGTAGGGAGAACAATCTGTTAGCAATAAGTCAGAAAATAGATACAAAATTCAAGCCACAGACAAAAATAGTGGTTTCTCATTTCTTATTGCTGTTCTCTCCTGGCATGTACTTTGGTGCCAGCGGGTTGTTTATTTTGTGTAAATTTGCTGCATACTTGAGGCACGACTTCCAACTTGAGTACCATAGTATTCACTGTAATACTTGGCACTACTTGAAAATTCAATCTCTTAAGCTTTTATATAAGGATTCAATTTTGCAGGTTTAGCAGAGCTAGGTACAATGTGCGACCCACTACGCAGCTGTTCTGTAAGTGAAGAAAATGGATTGAGTGCTGCTTTTACTATAGCACATGAACTTGGACATGTGTAAGTACCTATTTCCTGGCAAGTAATTTTTTTCTAAAATTTTCTTTTAAATATGACCAATTTTCAGCAGTGGGCTTTGCATTTCTAAGAGGGCGCAGTCTCATACGTCCTTTTAGAAGAGTCATTATTTTTGCCCCTTGCAGTGAGCCAGATACAGAATTTGTGAATTTTATAACTTGGTTGGTATTCTGAATTTTAGGAAAAACTGTCCAAAGAGATGGTTTCCATCCTTTTGTCATATGAACTGGTTGGGACACTGGGACTTATCCTAGATAGGGCTACATAGTCCTGTTAACTCCAGCTGCATTCTAGCCCTGTTAGGAATTTACCTTTAAGAAAAGACAATTGTTAATGTAACACAGAAATATTCTTCCTTGTGTTTGATCCTTTCAGAATACAGTAGAGTAACACAAAGAGAAATACTTTACACTGAAAAATAAGAGGAGATGACAGCATTTTATTTTATGAAGCATACCTCATCAGTGATGGCAGAAAGGTGCTATACTCTAGCTCCATGAGCATGCCACAGTGTAGGTAACAACGACGTTACAGAGCTCAGTAGCTAGCTTGTTCATTTTCATGTGCCTGCAAGTTCACTTAGACACGTGTTATTTGTCATGGTACTTGAACTGAGATAATAAAATAAGATGATGTGTTAGCTGCATTAAGTGTGACATTGATATGCTCTGGTAGTTTTTGTTACTGAATAGTAAGAGTTATGATGTGAGTATTGGGGTTGCATGTTGTGGACAGACCAGCCTGTATATTCAGTTGAGGCGATGGGTCGTTCCTTTAAAGTGGCATACTCCTAAAACTGCAATTTCTCTGGTAAGCTGAAGAATTACATGAATTGTAAAATTCTTCCTGTACCCAGCACTATACAACTAGGAGCATTTGGATAAGGAGATAATTACATAAGGCATTTTAAAGATACCTGTTGTCATAATGTCAGATAGATGTATTAAGTGAGTCCCATTAAATTTTAAGGCATTTTCAAACTCAAAATTCAAGCATTTGCTACAGCAAAGAGAGTTTCACTTAATTATTGCTGAATTTGTTTTGGAGTCTATCTGTTTTGCTTTTTAGGTTTAATGTGCCTCATGATGACAGTTTTAAATGTAAAGAAGCTGGAATTAAAAATCAGTATCATGTGATGGCTCCAACTTTAAATTATCATACAAGTCCATGGACCTGGTCAAAATGCAGTCAAAAATATATCACTGAATTCCTTGAGTGAGTGTCAATATAATGCTATGGTTTGGAGTGAGGGGTTTTTTTTGTTTTTTGTTTTGTTTGTTTGGGTTTTTTCCCAAATTCCATTTATTTCTTAGAAATATTTTACATGTATTGCTTAAATAGAGTTTTTGTGTTGTTCTTACGTTTAACCACTGACTTGTAGGGCTTCAGTCCTCCATAAAAATACATGTATTTAAATCTTTTGATGATTTATGACTTCTTTAAAGTTGCACTGAACATGCAAAGCCTAGAAGATTTTTTTTTTAAACATAGCGGTATTGTTTATTGAAAATACCTTTAGTATTATTTTAGTAGGTAAGAATAAGCACCCTTTATTTTCTAAAGGTTTTATGTAAAAAATAAGTGATGGGTGTAATTTAGGCAGTACCATTTTTCTTTTCCTTTTTTAAAAAGTGAGAAATATCTGTCAGAAAAAAAATTAATTTAATTTTCTTTGGTGGATCTTAATGTAAAATACAAAAAAGGAAAATCAAGTGACCTGGTTAATTTCATTATTCAGTAATTTCAATTAAAGTCATTATATAGGCAAGTAGGCATGCAAACCCATAACTCCGCTGAGATTAGTGTTTCAAGTGTAAGTATTGTGTGAGTATTGAGAAGGTTCCCAATTAATTAGGAATGATTTATTCACATTTTGTTCCTGTTTTACAACAGTACTGGTTATGGTGAATGCCTCCTAGACAAACCTAGTGGAGGAATGTATGATCTTTCCTCTCAGCTGCCTGGGTCAATGTATGATGTCAACAAGCAGTGTGAGCTTACGTTTGGTGTTGGGTCACAAGTATGCCCTTATCTGGTGAGTGAAAACCAAACAGAAAAAACCATTCTTAATCTGTACTAAAAAAAGAAATCACTGAAAATTACTGGTTTGGGAATATTTTTTTCCTGAAATAAGTAAAATTTTAGATTATATTATTTTGAAGGGGGAATAGTTCAGTAGACAGCATTGCAATTTCACATGTGAGAAATCTATAGCAATAGAAAGTAGGATACATTCATTTTGATTTCTGTATCTGTGAATGGGGTAATTGCTTTAAAATATCTAAAGCTGCATAAACTAAGTTTTCCTGCAACAGTTAAAAGGAGATTATTTCAACACTTCCTGCAAATGTTTTCACATTATAGGTCATATCTTATATTAGCAGGTCTTGCTTCTCTACTTAGTTTAATATTTTTTAGAAAGTTATAGCGTAAAAATAAATATGCTATCTCAAACATTTGTTACAAATGTTTGTTGCAGCAAGTAGATTGCCTCTACTTTGTCAGAGTCAAAAAATATTTTCGTGCCTGACAAGAGTGTATATTTTGTATACAAAACTGAGATATGGAAAGAAAACTTGATCAATATTGAAACTTCAGTTGTATTTTGAAAACCTAATGTGGCCATTGCAATATAAACACAAATTCAACATTATGACTTTATTATTGCTGTCAGGATGTCATGTAGAGTTAGATTTTGGACCAGCTTGTAAAATACCTCTACCGGTATTGTATATCATGTTGGAGCTGTTTACAGAAGACCATTTAAGATCAGATTCTGACTGAATTAAGTGGAGCTTTTGGTGAGGTAAAATTTTGTTTTGGAGGAGTCAGGATTTATGAGACTATTATAGGACAGGAAAAGGGGGCTTCAAAGACCAGAAGATGGTGTTACTGAAGACTACTTTGTAAATTTTGTAATCCCTAAGGGTTATTTGTTGGTTAAGACTCCTTTAGTAATTTGAAAATGAGGCTTTCTGCATAATTTTGTCAGTGCATTTAATTCTTTTTAAATTCAGTTAGAGTCTTTTTCTGGACCATTTTATGGAAACTGTGCTGCTTAGTATTAACCGTAACCTCTTACGTATTTTTAAATTAAATTTTCTACTGAAATAGATAATGAAGTTATCTGTTAATCTGATGGGATCAGTTTCAAATATTCCACATTCCTGCTTGGCCTTAAGCAAAATCCATTTTGGTTTTGTGAGGTTTTATCTGTGAAAAATGGTAGCATAATAGCATACACAAAGCCTGCACAGCGTGAGAAAATGCAAATATCACAGTTAATGTCTAAAATGGTATTGCAGGTGCAACAAAAGTAATCTGGTTTTCTTTTTAGAAACAATGCAAGCGCTTATGGTGCACAAGCACAGAAGGTGTTCACAAGGGCTGTCGTACCCAGCACATGCCTTTGGCTGATGGAACAGTTTGTGGTGTAGGAATGGTAAGCCTTGACTTGTTTCTCAGTACTTGCTACTTTGGAAGTGGGTAAGAAAGATCAGTGCTTGCTGTGTGGCAATACTGTGCCTTTAGAATACTGGTTGTGTGAAGTGTGTCTACCTGACCTTACCTGTAGTTTCTCTTAGTTCTGTAATGTTATGACATAAAAAACCACAGTTTGTCTTTTCAGAGTACTTATTAAAGTTTACAGATGCCATGCTGTTTAAAAATAGGTGAAAGAAGTCACGGGAAAGTTGACATCTTTCCTTCTGTTTGAAATGTTCAGATCACGCAAAGTAAGTTGTTTTTTTCCTCATCGGTAGTGTCCAAGGTTGAATTATCTGAAATACGACATCCCTAAAGCGTGTTTCCCCCAGTTTGTCTTGTTGAGGCTGTTTATTGAACCAGAAAAAATGAAGTATGAGTCACTTAGGTACAGGTGTATGCTTTTTTGAAAAGAGGTAGTCTTTGGATTACTGTCTAGTCTCAGTAATTATTTGTATTTGCCTTGTATCTACTTCAGAGAAAAGATGAAATTATGTGTCAGTACCTCTTCACCTACTCCCGGAAGTGTGTTAACCACGCATAACTTGTGTTCATTTTCTGTCTTGCCTATTGTAGCATAATTCAGGATACTTGGATCTGTTCAGTGCTAAAAACAGGAGCACTTCTCACTTAAACTCTAATGTGTAAGACTGCCTGGCTGCTTGAAGATTGAATGCTTTGACAAATAAAAAAAAGCAGGGGAAGCTGCGTTTCCTATATTCTGCTCATTGGTTTATTTGGTAGAGAGTGTTTGGGTGATGAGGTGACAGCTCACAGCTTCCTCATTTGCAAGTTGTGTTTGAGTGCAGATCTTGATCTGTAAACTTGGACAGTGTAACCTTTCTTGGGCTTTCCATAAGGGCCATGAATATCTAGTTAATAGACACAGCCAGGGCACTTACAGAACTTTGGCACAAACAGAAGTAGTGCTGGAGGCTAGTTGTATCCAGTTCCCAGTGAAGATTTGAGGCTTTTAGTTTTGGATATGCATGTCATTTTGGAAGTGAACAGAAATTAGGTGCTGAAGTTCTTTACTGGTGTAGTATTTGGCTTCTTCATGTCTCAGTTCACCACCAGCAAACAAATGGTTTCTTACTTGTCAGGGTATTGTGAGAATAAATATTTTTGAGACTTTTTACATGCTCACGTATGACAGTGATTATCTGAAGCATGGGTGGTTCATTATGTTGAGCTGCTTTTATATAGTAGTGTGTTTTGGCAGCTTCAGGGGCTGTGGGAACATTGTTAATTTTTTTTTATGATTTTATATGTTCAAAGATTATTAAAAACTCTAGTTTAATTTCTTTGTGTAATAAGCTGTTATATTTCACTCAGTTATTTCTAAATTACCCCCAATAATGTTTAATCTGTGTTTGGTAAAACAGTATTAGTGAGGAATTTGAACATAGGGTCTTAATGGATAACAAATGTAGTGGGTAGACTGTCTCAAATGGCTTCTTTCTGTCTTGTAAGATTAGAAAAAATATTTGAAGGTTGCAGTGGAAGCTTCATTTGATTATAGCCTATGTCTGCTGGTGGTGCTACAATATTTAACCCATTTTTCAGTCAGTCACTCATCAGAAAAGTTCATATTTTATGTAAACTTCATATGTAATCTTCAGCCAACATCAGAGGATTTCTTTTATATAAGAATACAAAAACCTATTTTATGTAATTAGTGCAGTGAAACCATTTTTCTCTAGGAAGCAAAGAGCTAATTACAGTCATTACCTCTGAAAGATGTAAGAAAGAACAGCAATTAATTAATCAATCTGACAAATTATCATCTGTTGCTGACTAAGGGACAGCTCTTTTCAAGCTCAGTCTTCAAGTTACTGCTGATGTTAATGGGCATAAGACATGGTGAGTGGTAATTGTAATTAATATTTGCCAGCAAGCTAAATCTATTTGTATTTGGCATTTGTGACATTATTGCTGTGATGGATACAGAAAAGATTCATTTGAGGAATTTGTTATTTTAGTATCAACTGTTTAGGCTGAGATTTCAAATGTCATGTGTCTGATTAGTGGATCTTGCTCTAACAGTTGGAATTAGTGATGCACATCTGAACCAAAAAAAAAACCCACCTCCAAAGAAGAAAAGTTGTTGAAACCATCTATCTTCTAGGAGTGGCATTCTCAGAACAAATCTATGTTGCTATGAAAATAACATCAAAAATGCCCAATGAAGTGTGAGTGGTTTATAATTATTTTTCGAGGCACTTCAAAGGGTTGCACTCTGATCCTTCCTGGATTCTTGAGGAATATAGAAATATGCCCATATTCCACTGATTGCTTGTGCACTGGAATGGAGAGGTAGGAGGTAGCTATATGATTCTGATGCAGACTTTTCCATGTCCTGGCAATATCCCAGTGTTCTGCATAATGCCAGTTTTCTACTTAAACATTGAAAAAAACCAAATGTCACAGAAGTTTGGAAAAATCTGTTTAACAGCAAGAAGGAATTCACATGACACAAGTAACAGTTTGATTGGAAAGCATGCGCCTTTGTGTGTTTTAGAGACATGTTAGTCAATTCTGTTCCCTGTAGATATAAAATGTATATTGCGCTAGTATCTAAAAATATCTAGAATAACTATGAAGTAAATTAAGATTTCATCCTAGTCCTTTTGACATAACAGACAGGGATGTGGGAATGACTGAGAATGGGGATGCAGAGCAATGAAGAAGTGCTTTGAATAGTAAAAGAAGTACCTGTCTAATTCTGGGGTATGTTTGCTGTTCTTCAGTTGTAGATTACTACCCATTTATTGATTACTATTAAAAATTGTTGCATAGCTTGACTACCTCATGAATGTAATACATGAAGATACTTAATCTGAAAGAATAAATCATTTTGTGTGTATATATGTAAAGTAAGTATAAAAAAATCAGATGGATTTTTATCAGGATTGGGTGATAGGGGGATATGTTCACCATCTGGAAAGCAGCAGTGTATCTTTTGAACTATAACTGTAAAATTTGGGCTCAAACCATAAATTTTTTCTATAAACTGGGATTTCTGTGAAATACTTTTCTATGGGATATAATTTCAGGAAAAAAAGTTTCAAGGGAGAAATAAAGTGTGAAGAAAGAAGACAAAAAGAAGAAAAAAATGAAGACATTGAAAAAATTCAAATATTGTGGGTTTTGTAGATAATGTCATTTGAGTAATAAATGTGGACTTATCTGAGCATTCATGCTACAGTGATAAAGACCTGAGATGCCATGGTTATACCTTCAGTTAGACATCTTTCCAAGCTCCATTTCTTCTGCCTTGCATGCTCCTTTTATTAACTACTGTGGTTTTGCTCCTTTTGTGTGCTGTAGGGTCCTGCTTTTCATCTTGGTTCTTTGAGCACTGTGCTTTCTGGACTGTGTGTACTATAGGAGGTAGATGGAGAGCAGGCATAGGTCTGATGTACAGCAAGAGGTTTCCTTACCTCCATTTGTAGCTGGCAGGACAGGCCTATAGTAGTACATTCATCCAAGGGAGTGAACAGGAACTCCGTTCACAAGCCAACAAGAGCAGGAGTTTAACATTCGTCTGAGTGGGTGTTCTTATCTTCTCTCCCTGCTCATAGGGTTGTGTTCTGAAGCTGTGTAACTTCTAAGATTCATATTCCTTTCCCAGCTCTCCGTGATTGGAATCTGCTGTGAGATAGTTCATGCTCATTCTTCAGCTACAGGCCAGATGTGTTACAGTGCATCTTGTGCTGCGGCACTTTTCAGTGTTTTTCTGTTTTGTGGTTCCAGCTATGCCCATTTTCCTTTTCTTCATTCAATCCAGTAGAAATTTCTCTTCTTGTGCTATTCACAGTCATTCTCAGGGCACTTTTTAGATTGTATTTTATAATGCAAAAAAAATTTCAGAACAATAAAATTGATTTTTGACATGCAAAATACAGACCATGGTGTTCTCTTTTGCAACACTGTCTTTCTCATTTTCTCATCATACTGAAGTGTTCAGTCATCTTGTTTCCTTTTAGAAGCACCAGCAGCTACGAGTAACGTCCATGAAAACATTTTGGTGTCTGGAAACAGGCACAGGAAAAGCTGTTCATCTCTTTTTCTGCAAAGTTGTTAGGGACTTCCATGCATGAAATTGTGTCCTCAGACACTGAGCATCAATGTTTCAGTCTTTGCTCAAGATCTTCAAAAACCATGCGTACCTCTGGGGGCTGCCTGGAAAATACAGGCAATAAGAGTGAGCTTGGAGTCCTTTTCCAGGCTGTGTGGGAAGTACTTGATTTCAGATGAGCTCTAGTTCTGTTCTGCATGCATCTACCACTCTCCTTGATTCAGTCAAAATTGAGCATAGCCTGGCAAGTAATACTTTAATAATTTCTTTCAAGGTTGCTTTCCTGGAAATTTAGCAAGTTCAGTAAAGGATAAATTGGAGGTGCGCAAAATCAATTTATTAAGTCATAGGGTTGGTCCATAGGAAAGATGCAAAGCATATAAGCAGATTATTAATAAAAATAAATTTGGGTGCCCATAAGTTTATTGATTCAAAATTTGAACTATTAACCCTCCCTCTCATCTCTGAAGATATAATAATTTGATGTGGATTTGGGTCAGAATTTCTAGATTTTTTGACAGAAAACCAACTGTTGATCTTGGCTAGAGCAGCATTGTCACTTACTGCAATCTGTATTTTTTAAATTATGTGTGATACTTTACATGATGCATATGTTATATTTGCCATAAAAATGTAGGAAAAAATTATTAGCAATTATATTTAAGTTTATGAAAGCTCTGTATATCATAGTATTCTCAGTGAAGCAATGATTCAAGCAAGCGCAGAGGAACATCTGGAACATGTCTAGAGTTTTCTACCATGACTTCATCATGTTGCTTCTGTAGGAATGCAGCAGAATAATAGCTGAGACAAGTTTGTTGAATAAGCTATTAGAATCCCAGATGTGAACATGTGCTTTGCATTTCTATGGATCAAAATAATACTGTTGTGGATATAAAATTTCATTTTACGACTCTTTCCTTGAAATCTCCCTTCAAGTTATTGTCAGTGTTTTTCTGTATGGAAGAAGAACCTAAATGGTAGGTCTCTGTCCCATAATAGAATGCAGTGTTCATTTTGTGAAGGGGAATTTAGACTCTTTAGCCTATCATGTAAAATATTATTTCCTAAGATGCTAAGGACAGTTCTTGGAAAGGCAAGTTCTTACTGTTCCTCATTTACCTTATGGCTGCACTATGTAGAAAGTCTGCTTTTGATTGCTAGGGATTTGAAGTTAGGTACTAGAAGGTTTGGATGTAAAGGTGCCCTAAGGCCATCTTGAAAAAAAAAATTTACAAACAGTAAACACTCCAGTGAGAAATCACACTAAGATATGCAGTGAAATAATGGTGTCATTTTGGTTTTAAGTTAAATCATTAGTCTTAGCATCACGTAAGCGATGATCTAGCCAATTGACTGGATCACTTACACAGTTGCCAATACAGCTTTTGTTCTGTGTTTGCTTTGGGTTTAAGACTCACCTGGAATGATCACATTCTTAGGGGAAGGCATTCGGAGCTGAAAAGGTATGGCTTATATGCAGGGGTTGGTGTGATGAGGAATTATGCAGGTAGGCAAATTTTATCATCAAATTGGATTAGGAACTCAGGCAGAAGCCAGAAAAGAGAATCTAATACTGTTACAAATTTGCATTTTTAGTACAAAATGGCTGATAGCTTAAGTATCAATATAACAAAAGTGTATACTAATTAGGAAAAATATCATCTAGGAATTATTTTGGGCAGTGATAAAACCACTGAAAAAGGTTTAAGTTTTGTGCCAGTCACCTGTATTCAGAACGATTGCACACAGTTTTTGTGTGTTCAGCAAAATTTATGTAAATTTATAGTTTCTACAATAAATTTGTAATAACTCTTGAGAAATCCTATGTAACATTTAAATTAATTGTAAAAAAAAGTGGAGGAATGCTTGAGTTATTTTATCTTTTGTGTATCAGAGGGTTCTTAAATTGTTTTATGTGCCAGAGACTTTATTTATCAATATCCTTTTAGACTTAAGGTAATTCAAGGCTGTTTTGTATTGCAGAGACGCAAAGCCTAAGCTTTAGAAATAACAAGCAATTGAGTTGATATAACATGCTCTGATGATTCTAGTGACTGATCCATATACTGTACTTAGTGCAGTGAAAGATAGAATGAGCCACTCCTGTCAATACGCCTAGGAGAATCCCTCCTGACAACAAACCCAGTTCATGACCAGTCTAATCCTGAGTCTGCGAACAGGCATCTAAAATAAAGAATTCTCTCTATTATGTATGAGCACTGACTGCCTGTATTTAGTCCTGGCCAGTGTCTTGTCTCCAGATGTGGGCAGTTTTTGATGCCTCAGAAGGTGTTAGGAGTCAAGGACAAAGTTGACATGTTATCCATACAGAAGTCAGCAGGATATATAGCGCTGAAATTATTGTATCTTGTAAATATTCTATTTTAGTATGTAAACTATTCCACTATGCTGTGATCAAACGTACTACATGGGATTTTCTGAAGGATATAAGTGAATTAGAATTCCACCTGCCATAAGTCATCAGTAGGATTAGTGCTGATAATTCCTGTAGGTTCTTTGGAAAAATCACACATGCACCAATCATAAGATTCTTATTTAGACTTTTTAGTCATTTACTTACTGAATAACCACTGAAGTGGATACATATTTACGTTCAGGAACAGGGATAGTAAATACTTACAAGCAAGAGATTGATGCTTTTGGAAAAAAGAGGTAATTACTTTCTATAGATAGTAATAGTTTACAGTTATGGTGTGGTGAAGTCTTAGAACTGACATGACAACAACAAAATAATCTTGCAATATTTGTCTTAATAATGTGAATCCCAACAGATGAAATGAAAATTCCTTCTTTATGTAAATTTTTAGTTGGAAATAGGTAGATCTTGACCAAGAATAAGATCTAAAGTAACAGAATAGGCATTGCAGTGTAGTATCTTGCTCTAAGAATTATTATTTCTTTAACTGTTAGGTTTTTTTAAATTTAATTATTCATTCAATTTTAATGGCAATAGCTTTCTTTGTTAAATTAGTAGTAAATAAAAAAAATACAGTGAAATAGAAATAAATTAAAATATTTCGCACCTTTTGTTACAGGTGTGAGAGTTTGAGCTCAAAAATGAATCTATAGCATCATCTTGCTTTACATAATCAATGTCTTAAATGCGTGTCTGCTTTTCCCAAACAATCACACTAGATAGTTAGCTTTTGAGATGTTCAAAGCATCCTCATTTTCTTGGTGGTTTGTTATAACTTTTCATTTTTTGTATCAGCACAAATTCCAAATTAAACTGAACAATCTCATGCATAAAAAACAGTTATAAATCTATTGTTGAAGTTTATGCATGAAAACATATCAGGAATTCAAGCTCTTTTAGATGTATTTGGATAAAATGACAAGACTTACATATATATATTCAGCATCCAGTAGATCTCCTAGCAATCAAAGAACTCTAGACAGCATTTTTAAAAACATGACTGCAGGGTAGGTTGTATTAAAGGAAATTGGACATTTTAGAAAATATCCAGATCCGGATAAAAGTAGGGAGCTCTTAAATTTTACTCTTTTTGTGCCTAAAATATACAGTAAACTTTTGCTTGAATTATAAATTTAATTTTGTTTGTCAACTGTGCAGCACTGCCGCCATGGAATTTGTGTGAGCAGAGAAATGGAGATGCGTCCTGTAGATGGAGAATGGGGAGCATGGGGACCTTACAGCTCATGTTCACGAACTTGTGGAGGTGGAATCAAGAGCAGCACCAGGCTGTGTAATCGACCAGAGTATGTTTTTTATTGTGTTTTACATTAGTGCATAATGAAGATAATTAAGAAATTACGGATTGGTTCAAAATTAAATGGAGGTGTAGTGAGCTGTGCAAATTAGTTTGAAGCACCAGTAACAAAATGCTTGCTTCAGCCATGTTTGGAGATAAGTCTACAGACTAGCATGCAGAGGACTTTTAGATTGCTGTTGTCTTTCAACAATATTATCCATTCTTCGAGATGTTTCTAAAAACTTTTTTTGGCAGGGTCTTTTTTTTCTAGGTTTACTCTAAGTTTTGAGGTTTCTTTTAACATTAGATGCTTTCTTTGGAGTAAGAACTGCAAAAATAAATATATGTATTCCTTACTAATCTCTGTAGTGAAACACTTGATTTGCTTTGATTTAAGGCTTTTCCACAGCATCACCACCAGTAACATCCCACAAGGAGCTTTGGCTATAGCAGAGTCATTTAAAACTTAGCTTTATAACTAGAAAATTACATTGACTGTATAATTCTGTGTGGGTTCAGTTCTCTGTAATAAAAGTCAAGGAGAACTTTACCCTTAACTTGTCCAGAAGCAGAACCACAGCTGGTGCCTCAGTAGATTCAGGATTTTTCCAGGAAATCATGTCAGCTTGATATTATCAGTAGGATAAATGATCTTCAATCAAATGGCCCCAGGTTATTTTATTTTCTCTGATGAGTAAGAGGCAGTAGACTAGATTGCCATTGGATATGCCTCTTTCAGTCTGTAGTAATTGATGCTATCAGTATGCTGTTCATTTATTCTTTTTTTCTTCCCCAAAAATGTAATACTGAATTATTTTGTGTCAGGGTTCATAGCTGTTAAAATGTATTTTAGACATTACAGTAAATGGGATATTTTCTGCAATTTTCCCTTTTTATTCTTTTGCTCCCCAAAGTGAAACCAATATTAGGACTACAGAAAAGACTGTGCCAGCTCTTAATTGTCTTCTTTCTTCATTACTCTGTAAAATAATAATTTCAAATCACTGAGGGAAGTGCTGCTTGTGTAAAAATAGGACTACAATCTCAGCTAAATTGATAAAAGCATTAAAATTAATATTGCTTTTTCCCAATATAACTATTCTGCAAAATAGTTACAGCTATAAGAGAAGTAAAAATAATAATGCATAAGTAAGCATCAGTAGCGAGAGTGCCACTTACCTCAGCAATAGTATTCTACAAGGGTTGGGTTTATTTTGGGTATAAATGAATGCATGGTGCAATAGAAGTTGGATGTGTGTATGTGTAAGTCAGTAACAGCTAACAGAATGCTGTGTGATATTTTCCCATTTAGATCAGTGGCTGGGACCACTTTCAATGGAAAATACCAATTTTAGAAAATGAGTGTGTTTTACATTTACACTTTTTTTAGGCCAAGAAATGGAGGGAAGTACTGTGTTGGTCGCAGGATGAAATTTCGGTCATGTAACACTGATTCATGTCCAAAAGGCAAAAAAGATTTTCGGGAACAACAGTGCTCTGAATTTGATGGCAAACACTTCAATATCAACGGTCTTACCTCTGCAGTTCGCTGGCTTCCAAAATACAGTGGTAGTAAGTAATTATGCATCTTTTCAATTAACACAATGAAAATGTTACTTTAAATAAAGTTTTAAAACAGACAAGAAACCTCTTGGATTTTCTTTCCAGTTTCTATGAAAGATCGCTGTAAACTTTTTTGCCGAGTTTCTGGAACAACTTCCTACTATCAGCTGAAGGACAGAGTTGCTGATGGTACTCCCTGTGGAGCAGAAACCAATGACCTTTGTGTTCAAGGCTTATGCAGGGTATTTAAATCTAAACTTATTAATTATTAAAATCAATTTAACAGGTGGTAAAATAGATATTAAATATTAATACAAATAAACATTACTGAAAATATGATGTTCTGAGTTTGCTTAGCCTAATTTTATCTATCAGATTAAAGATCTGGGAATGGAGGCAATTAAGTGAAGAGCATATAGTTGAATGTGAGGACCCACAGTCTTGGCTCATTAAGCTTCGTATGCAAAAATGTTAGTATTGTCCAAGTGAGCAGTGAGAAACTGATCCAAAATTAGCATAAAGGGAGGAAAGAAGCATGCTGTGTGATTATTAACATTGTATTTCTGCTGCCAAAGAAGTAACTCGTAGAAAATCCAAGGGTAGATAGATTATGTAATGATTATTATATTGCAAAATCAGGAAGAACTGACCCTTGAATCAATTCAGCTTAACAGCAACTATGGTACATTGCCACAAAATTTTTTTGGGAGAAGTAAGGTGCTATATTTTAAGAACTCTAGACTCTTGTCAAGCCAGGTTGAAGTTTTGCTGATTGTAGTGAAACTGAGTAAATTCAGGATAAGGAGAAAAGACAGCTTATTTTTATACTGTTGAATAAGGGGGAAAATTCCAGAGAATTATCCTGTTTATCACAGTTCAAAAAAACTCCAGAAGTTTAAGTAAAGATACATAAACAAAAAATTGTGCTTATGTTAGTTTAACCAGCATAGTCTATGTGTATCCCTTTGTGTTTTTTGCAGTAATGACAGACTTTAAATGAATTGGTGACCATGTACACATACATACTGCTTTTAGGATTCCAAGAATTTTAATGTAAATATAAATTAAAATTTTTACACTGTGTTGACTTTTTTGTACAAAATCTTTACTTACTGTTACGTATTCTTACACAATTCTTGACATATTAGGTATATTTGGATTGCACCATTATGTTTTGCCCTTACTTTGCAGAATCCAAAACCATTAAAGGCAGTTAATGTATTGCCAAGGAAGACTAGATATATACAGTAAACAAGAATATTTTGGGGTAGTAGGAAGCTTACATTATTTGTTTTCATTGTTTTCTATTGAGCTAAATGACGCAGGATGTTTTTTTATTATTATTTTTTGTAGCAAGCAGGCTGTGATCACGTTTTGAATTCAAAGGCAAGGAGAGACAAATGTGGAATCTGTGGTGGTGATAATTCTTCATGTAAGACACTTGCAGGTACTTTCAACAGTGCTCATTATGGTAAGTTTGTTTTGCTGTTTTTTTAGTCTTAATGCACGCTTCAGTATGGCTTAGAAATTATTCTTTACATTTAAGGAAGCAGGATTTCAGTGTATATTCTTTAGGACCTCTGTCAACAAAAAATATCTTTGATTTTCAGTCACACTCCCTCTCAAGGATGCAGGGGCAAACACTATGACATACTAACCCATTAAAGTGAAAAAAAATCAATCTGTCCAAAAGGCCAAAGCAAATGACAAGAATAAAAGAAACAAGGAGGGTAAAAGTACTTTAAAAGGAAGAATGCTTCCTGCTTTGTACTTTGCATTCTCTTATCTGAAACTTGCGCCTGAAGGACATACGTATTCCAATGTCTTGTTTTGGTTGTGTAAAGAGATAGCAAGAAGTTTGTGTTGTGAGCAGCTGATGAGGTTCCTTTTCTCCTAGAGAGTGAAAAATATAGCCTGTGAAATGTGAGCCTTCTCCTTCCAGAGAACAGGGCTGACAATATTAATGTGTTTTCCTCCTTATTGACAGGTAGTGAATGAGAAACTTCTGAATGATCCTGGTATTTCCTATTTATTTTAGTTTCTCTAATAGAGCTACTGATAGTTCTTCTATATGTAGTCTTTTTTGGGAAGTATGGAGAGACTGCTGTATGTGTGTATCAGTGCAGTTAAGTAGTTAGAGCAGAGAACATGAGGACAGAAGTCTGCAGGTTAATGTCAGCCTAGAGGCTCCTTCATGCCACTTCACTGGTTGAAAGAGACCACAGGCGAAGTGAAAATGATACCTGGAGAGCTGCCAAATAGGATCTTCATAGAACAAAGGCATTGCTGCTGAAGAGGAAAGTATGCCAAGTTGGATTTTCTTTTCCCTGGGCAGAGGGGTCACACCAATCGAAAATTACCAAAAATCTGAAATTATAAAGCCTCCCCTCCCATACAAATACATGTATTTTTTCTTGTGTCTGTCCTAGGAAGTTGCTTACAGATAGCACATGAATTTTGTCACACATACTTTTGTTACACGTCAAGTGACCATGATGTGAAACTGCCTTTTTGCAAATATGGTCGGGACTGTCACTCTCTACTATTTAATGAGTTTCCATTGTCACAGACTTATTTGCTTCAAATTTAAGTTGGAGGGGAAAAAAACACCTGTGCTTTGGGATGAGGAAAACCTTGACATTATTCGGCTTTATACTTAGTTGAATATTTTAATTTATGTTCAAATTCTTGAAATGATAGCATATAAAAGATAATACTGATTTATACCAAGGAACAGTATGCTGAACATTTGCAGTTATTACTCAGGTGTGCTCAAGTAGGAATACAGCCATGCAAACAAGAAGTTGTACTTAGCTGGTCACTAAAATTTCAGTGTCCATGGGAGGTCTAAGACATCCCTAGGCTAATGTCTGAATGCATTGTCTGAGGAAATATTATTTTCCAAAAAAATCCTGAATTAGGATCACAAGCTGAGTATGCCAATGTGCACTTGATCTTTTTCTTTTAACTTCATTTGGTTCCCTTTCAAACTGAAATGAGTAATTTTACTGAAGCAGAATTTGGAATCGACAGTAGCAGCCTGTGTTTTGTGCTTATATTCTTGCAGTTATGATGTTTTCAGTAACTGTGTAAACAATAGTGAAGCAATAATCAAAAATTTGTTACAGCAAAGTACTAATTTACTTGGGTTCCATTTTAGGAGATGGTAATCTAATTATGTACACATTATTACTATGTTGGCTATTATTATTGCATCAAATTAGGGTATCTGAGGATTTCCTGGGCAATGGTCATTCTCAGTGTCCTAGTGTGTGATTTATTCTCTTTGTGTATCCTTGACAACATGCTATGCGGTTTTGTTTATAGTTTCCTCCCATATTTTGTCTTCTTTCATTCTGTTACCACAAGGTTTTCAGTGTGTGAGATGAGGGGCTTTTTCAGCTGTGGTTTTGGTTTTCTTCCCAGTGTTTTGAAAGATTGACCAAAGTGTATTATCCAGAGCACGCAGCTTGTCAGTTTGCAATTGCAGTGCTGCCCCCAGCTGGTAAATGTGATGGACCTGTAATTAGATTAAATCTTCATTTAAATGCAAGGCATAGTTTTAAGAGATTAAAAGCACTTGGAAGTTAATGAATTATGCAATTTGTCATGGCTTAACCCCAGCTGGAACCACACACCCAGTCACTCACTCACTGCCTCCCAGTCTGTTGGGGGAGAGAACTGAAAGAATAAAAGTGAAAAAAGGCATGGCTTTAGATAAAGACAGTTTAATATGTAAAGCAAAAGCCCCACACACAAAGCAAAGTGAGAATTTGTTCGTCACTTCCCATGGGCAGGCAGGTGTCCAGCCAGGAAAGCAGGGCTCTGTCATGCATAACAGTGAATTAGGAAGACAAATGCCATCACTTTAAACATCCTACTTCCTTCTTTTCCTAGCTCTGTGTGCCCAGCATGATGCCATATGGTCTGGGATATCCCTGTGGTCATCTGGGGTCTGTGTGTGTCCCCTCACAACTCCTTGTGCACCCCCAGCCTCCTCACTGGTGAAGTGGGGTGAGAGGCAGAAAAGGCCTTGACTCTGTGTGAGCTCTGTTCAGCAATAACTAGAACATCCCTGAATTATCAACATTTTCCAGCACAGATCCAAAACACAGCCCCATACCAGCTACTGTGAAGAAAATTAACCCTAGTCCAGTTAAACCCAGTGCAAAATGAAAAGGACATTACCATTTAAATTTTTATCCACAGAGCTGCATCAACTAAAGTTGTCACAGTAATATTTTTGAACACAGTGAAATAGGTGGGAAAATAATAAAAATTTATATTAATGCTTCAGATTGCATGTTTTTATTTATTATTTGTTTCCAATATTTGCCATACTCAGTTTTTCTCAGCCGCGAGTATCCCTTTCAATTTGTGATAAGCATCTGTGAGAAACAAGTTTGGATTTTTTAACCTGTGCTTATGGGCAGAGCGACATTTTTAAAAAGTAGATCTTGATGCACCTTATTTTGTTACCTGATGACAAAGCTACAGTAATAGTACTTGGAGACATTACAAGAAATTGTGACTCATTTGTGAAGCATTTGTGTTTTGAAGGGCATGCACTCAACATTTTAAGCAGGAGAAGGTGGATCAGGTATGATTCGTTTAACAGTTATATCTACCTGTTGCAGCCTGCAACAGTACAATATTTTTGTATTTAAAACTGGTTCTCTAGTGTGTTGTCTTGAAATATTCTTGTGAGAAAAAAGCTACCTCAACTGTATGAAAAGGGAATGGAGATATTTCAAGATAAGTGACTTACTCAGATTTGTGTAAAAGTTTTGTGGCTAAATTTTGAGAAGTCACAATGTGTCCTTAGTCCCTCTTTATATGCTTCACTGCTTTCTAGAGTAGTGCTGCTCTCTAGAGATTTTTCTGAGTAGACTGAACTCATGTTAGGGGTAAAGAATTGAATTCACATTTCTGAGCACAGAACCTAACACATGAAGGCATTCAGCATCAGTTGTCTCTGGTGCATGGCAAGGTTTTGCGAATGAAGTTAAAATATGTTTTCATATTTACTAGTATTTGACTGTTTTTGTATATAATTAATTTCTGAATAACTACATTGCAGGTTACAATGTTGTAGTAAATATTCCCAAAGGAGCAACAAACATTGATATTCAACAGCACAGCTACTCAGGGAAACCAGAAGATGACAACTACCTCGGTAAAAACCTCCTGTGTACAATATTGATGGATAGGTTTCGTGCTCTTGATAGAGATTTGCACTGGATGTATATTATGAGAAGTCTGATAAAGACTGTGGAGGAAATATCCAATTATTTTTTATCTTCATTTGCCTGAGTCTCTCTGTAGGTACTAGTTTTTAGAAAACATCAGTGAGATGTTGTTAGGGTTTCTAATTCTTAGATGAGTGTGTTCATTTGTCAGAGAATAAGAATTATGGCACCTTGCATCATTTTGTCAATTTTTTTACTATGATGTTGTCATAATGTTAATTGAGATGCCACAAGTGAACTCAGGAATAATGCAGGTATTTGTTATTTTAAGTCTTGGAAGCAAGCACTTTGTTTATGTTCAAGCAATCTGACTACCAGCAAACTTAGCAGTTGTCTCATATTTCTCTTTTTTTATTATGTCTGGGACATAAAGATTATAAAGGTTATTACATGCTGATAGATTTGCAAGTGTATGTAGGTAACAAAGAATTCACACAAAATCAACCCTCACCGACATTAGCTACCATTTCAAATGTAGTAATGCCTGAATTACTACATAAGATAAAATCATACTACAAATTTTACCTTATTTTAAAAAATTTTAACTAGTCATTCATCTTCATTATTGCAAATTGGTCATTGTATTAAATTGCTGTCATAAATGCTTAGTAATTGATTTCTATTTTAAAGTTTACTTTTAAAACCCACTTCACTAGAAGTAGATGTAACAAATACATGGATACAAATATGGATAATTATTGTTTCCTTCTATGCTAGCAGAACCTCACCAAATTTAAAAGTCATTACTTTAGTCAGCCCTTCAGCAAAATATTAATAAATTACTATGATGCAGAGACAATCCACGGCTGAGAAAATCCATGACAACTGCTCAGGTGAAAGTTACTGAAGATTAGGATTGAATTCACTAATTTGAAGCTGTTTGATATGACTTTTTACATGGACTGAAATAAAGCTACATGTTGATGAGAAGATACATTATTAAGAGATTTTGTTGATAGAACCTTTTAACTAAATAGATTTCCAATATTTTTTTCACTTACAGCTTTATCAGATACCCACGGAAATTTTATCTTGAATGGAAATTTTGTTGTAAGCATGTCAAAAAGAGAAATCAATATACAAGGAGCCATTTTTGAGTACAGTGGTTCAAACAATACAATAGAACGAATTAACAGCACTGATAGAGTTGAAGAAGAACTAACCTTACAGGTGCTCGTTTACTTTTTTAATAAGTTTGGAAATGTCATACATGATCATTTTGTTCATAATTTCATGTTCAAATTCACTGAAAAACAGCTATCATTTTATCTCAATCAAGGTTTTGTGTGTAGGGAATTTATACAACCCTGATGTGCGTTATTCATTCAATATCCCAATAGAAGATGGAAGTGATCTGTTTACATGGGATCCTTATGGACCCTGGCAGGACTGCAGCAGGATGTGCCAAGGTACTGTGAAGTATTTTTTTCACCACAACCAAAGACCTGGTGGCATTTAGGAAGGGACTCATCTTAAGTTCTCTGACTTTTCACCCTTACTTGTAAAAATAATTTCTTATCATTGGGAAACTTTAAGTGCACAGAGCCTTTAAAAACAGAAGAGCTTCTGATTTTTGTTTTTGCTGTTCTTAGTACTTATGCAGTATGACTCTATATTCAAACCTACATATGGAGACACAGGAGCAGTATTGAAAAATGGTTGAATCAAATCTAAGTCCTTAGAAAGTGGTGTTGTATGTCTACTAATATGTATTAGGCTTCTATTATACTATTTCGAGATGGTCACTGATTTGTCTGGTATCTTTCTTTTTTTTTTTTTTTTTGTGATTCTCTGCTTCATGGGATGAAGCTGTTTAGAGATATATTTTACTATTTTAAACTGTTACTCTGTGGGCCATTCCAGTATAAAAATAAGGCCACACCATTTATGAAATGTGTATATATAAAAGTGTATGCACACAAATTTTTGACAAATACTCTTATTAGTGGGTGCTAGAAAAGCCTGAAAATATGTGATGGTGAGTTCCTTCTGCGTTTGAATCAGGCTGTAGACATGTTCATGTGCTAGAGAGGCAGAGCAGCTATCAACTGTGGTATTTCTCCAAGAACTCCAGATCTTTTAGGTGCCCTGTGATCAAATTTTCTGCTTCCTTAAGGGAAAGGATCACAGTGTCTAAGTTAGCATTGTGGTTTGGAAATACATTAATTAGCAGGACGTACATGATGCACTTGGAATACTTAGCCTGATGAGTAAACGGACTGTTGCACTTTTGTAGTTCTCTGGAAGCTGATGTCTTGTGACACCACTGTAGGACAGCTGGGAGGTGGAAAAGGTGACTGGGAAAAAGTTGTTTGCTACCTGGAATGTAGTCAGCTGCACAAAGCACCATGTTTGTGCAGAATGTGCTATATACAGCAATTTGTATTAATGGAGTATCTCAGTTAAATTCCTAAATTATGAATGGAATCCATAAGGCACTCTTATTTTAGCCGTTTATTTACTTCTTTTGGTGCTTTTTCAAGGTATTCGAAGAAGAAGAATGACATGTATACGTAAAAGTGATCATGTGGTAGTGTCTGATCAAAGATGTGAACTTATACCCACTGTACCAAGTGTCTTTGAGGAGTGTAATACAGAGTGTGAATTAAGGTAAAAAAAGGTTCCTAACTGATGGAGTTACTGTGGTCTTACATGTTTTTATTTATTGACATTGAAACAAAGTAATTCAGATGCTTTATCTTCTGTCCCTCCGACCCTCTCTACCTCCTTCATCCTTCCCATCTCTCCTTGGTTTCCTCAAATCTGTAGGTGTAACAGCTTTATACATTATATTTATTCCTCTGATTCCACATAGAACTGGGGTACTTCCCCAGTTTTTATTAGCAAAGTATGAAGTCTCTTGTTAGAATTGTGAATATGTTGTATATATTCTTCCACAAAAACTTGTATTGCTTGGTGTATTGCTTGGTGAAATTTTCCACCAGAATTGTGCCCACACCTGGAACTAATTTAAAACAGGTTTTTGTGTTTGCAGTCCGAGAAAGCCAACACTGAAGTATTCAGAGGATGAAGAGTTAGAATTATAGCTTACATTTTTCAGTCACCTAGGAGATTAAGGCAAAAGATCCTTTAAATTAAAAAAGTTATTTTAAGCCTGTGAGTCAAATTCTTTTACATTGCTTTGAAAATTCCAGTTATGAGATAGGGTTTACAGTTTTATCTGTTCCCTAAAATGTACTTCTATATTTACATTATAATTCTTGCTACATTCTCTGAGTGCTTTAATTGCCATGGTCTTATTTTTTAAAACATAGTTAGCTTTCTACAACAGTTTGTCATTGTAGGTGGCACAGTGTTGGCAAAAGTGACTGTACATCAAAGTGTGGCCCAGGACATCGGTCTGTTGAGATCCTCTGCATGAAGTACTCTCTTGCAAGAGGACTCAGTGCTCCAGTGGATGATAAGTACTGTGCTGATCAGCAGAAACCACCAGCCAGAGAGCCCTGCCATGGTGACTGTATGTTAAGGAGTTGGCACTACACAGAATGGTCAGAGGTAGAGATTTAAAACTTTATAATTGTAATATTATAGGTCTGGTTAGCATTCATACCCAGTTTTTATTTCTCTATATTTTTATTTAGTTTAATAACTAAAAGGAAACAATGTTTGACAAATACAGATTTGTAGGATCAGCCAATACCCACCTTTATATTTCAGCAACTTCCTTGTGTGTTTGTAAGAAATGGTAGCTTGTTTGCAGCTTGGTTTTGGAAGTCAGCAGCAGAGGTATGGTAATTACAGGTGTATATTTTATTTACAGTCCTAATAATTTAGCTCTATACAATTTTGGCTTTATTCTTCCTTAGGGTTTTATCTTGGAACTATTATACAATGTTCTGAATTTATTTGAAATGAACATATTAGCAGTCTGTAAAGCAGACACTTTCATCTGGCATGATCATTACTGTCTTTTACCTTTAAGACTGATAATTATTTTGACCTAGTTTTATTGTGTTCTGTTTTCTGTTTCATAACTATACACCACAGTGTTCTAGGAGCTGCGCAAGAGGTGTCAGAACCAGAGATGCTTTTTGTATGAACAACTTGGGTCGTCATCTTCCTGACAGAGAATGCCAGGAGCTTCCAAGAGTAGCAACACAGAGTTGCAATGAATTCTTATGTCCAAGCTGGTCGGTTACTGACTGGAGCGAGGTAATGAAACCGCGTGAAAGTTAAGGTACATTTGGTCCAGATCATCGATTTTAAAATAAGCTGCCTTAAGCGTTACAGGTTTTATTTTATTTTGGGCCATGCACTTATAAAAGTTCTGAATTTCTATGATTTGGCTGATACACACCACAGATCTACAAATGGCAGGAGAACTTCTGTAAAACACTCCTAGTATTAATTTTTCTCCTTACTTTTTTTTACATAAAAATGAGGTAGTGAAGATGCGTAAAGTAAATCTGTTTGCAGTAATTTGCATACTTTCCTTTTTTATGAAGCAATGAGAACTATACAGCCAACTGTATAAGGGAATTATATTAATTTTATTATAGATTAGATGGATAGGAAAGAATCATGGGTAATTTAAACATTTTTCCAGTGAAAGCTGTGATATATGCACTATTATTTAAACAAGTATTCTTTATTCTATTGGAAATAAATGAAACACAGTAGATAGTATTCATATTTTGTAGCTATAGAATCTTAATAATGAGGTCTTTGTATTAGCGTTTGAATTGAAGTTAACAGGAAATTGAGAGTTCATTAAAATAATTAGGTTAAATTATATAAATATTTTGGACTACTTACATTCATGGAATTTTTTGTTATTTATGTTACTTCTAAAATCCCACAAGTTGCGAAAAGAAATCGAAGCCATTAATGCAGATTTGTGTCTCTGCAAACTGATGGTTCTAATAATTTTACAGTGTCCTGTGACATGTGGCAAAGGAATGAAGCATCGTCAAGTCTGGTGCCAATTTAATGATGAAAAACTGAGAGATGATTTCTGTAACCCAAATGACAGACCAGAATCAGTAGCACTGTGTGAACTTCCTGAATGTGCATCTTGGCAAGTAGGGCCTTGGGGATCAGTGAGTACATAAGGATTCCTGGCTTCTCATTTTATAGTTCAGGCTATGAGCAATGACAAAATAATACTTTTGAACCATTTTAGTTGAATGTTAAGCAGTTGTCTTAGTTGAATTGATTCACATATTTGTTTGCAGGATTCTATTGGCTATCTAACTTGTAATTTAGGAGCGCCCATACATAAGTTAAATGTCTAAATTAGTAATTAATCCTGAGTCTTAATATCAAAGGTGCTTTTGCACATCAATATATTACATCACCAGAAAAGGAAAATTAGGATAGCAAACTGTTCAGATGAATGAGACAGGTAAAAGATCAAATATTTATAGGTGAGTAGGCATATTCAAATGGTAGCTTCAATTACGATAATAGAAATGTATATGCTAATAATAGCAGGGAAAGAGACTTAGCATTTTATGGTTACATTTTGTTTTCACCTTCAGTGATAAAAGATCTGTCATTTCTCTATGTGAAAGTGCTGTTGGAGGAAGTGCTGTTGGAAAATATGTTCCTTTCTGATGCTCATCTAATGTAAACCAGACTGGATTTAAAACTCGAGAAAAAAGTGAATTAATCTGTGAAGGAAACTTTTGTTATCAAATAGATGAGAATTAATTAAAAAGAAATTAATCCATTTCAGGGGGCTTTTAGAAGGTCAGTTTATTCAAACCAATGGAAGTGTTGGATTATTCAGTGTTTCTTGAATGTTAGTGGGAATTCATAACTGAACAGCAGCTAATATTTATTTTTTTACATATAACCTAATTTTAAAATACAGAATAAATATACCTTTGGAAATTAAATATATTTTAAACTTAAATTTTATTTTTTTACCTTAGAGACAACCATACTATTGTCTAACATAATGTAGAATTCCTTTTGATCACAAGGTGATAACTTTCCATTCCTACAAGCTAAATGCAAAAATTAAATAAAAAATTTATTCAGTCCCACGATGGAATTCTTATTAATAAAAAATAGTTTTCTGAAATAGCTTGGAAAAGCAATTTACCAATCTTTGTCACTACAGCAGAGCTTTTCATTCCAGTTTTTCCACTTTACCATCTGGTAATAGCCATTCACAACTGGATTTTTATCATTACTTGTGCTGAAACCACAACATTTATAGGGATAGGATTTGTGTCATAATATTTTCAGTGATCTAATGTTTTAGGTAGCTTCTTTGAGTGCACTGTAGTCAAACTCTACAGTGAAGGAAAAGACATTTAACAGCTGCAGCTAGTGATTCATTTGTAATCTACTCCTTAATCCCCCTTTCCCCCCCTCCTCTACTTTCTCTACACCAGTTTTTATTGCTGGGCATGACATTATATAGCGTGGATTGTCCCTTAGGTCGGGTCAGCTGGTGTGGCAGTGTTCCTTCCCAGTCTCCTGCCCACCTTCAACCTGCTCACTGCAGTGGGTAGAATGGGGGAAAGAGAAAGCCTTTGTCCTGCACAAGCACTGCATTGGTGTACTATGGACGCTGGTTAAGTACCTGATGGTCTGCCACAGAGAAAGTTAACACCATCTCAGTAGCCATTCCTGTTCATTCTGGAAAGTGTTTTAAAGTGGAAAATGTAATTGAAAATGAAATTTGATTATAAATAGTGCTATTTCAAGTGTATGAAATTCCTGACTTGAACAGTGTGCTGTAACATGTGGACGTGGATACCAGATGCGTGCAGTCAAATGTGTTACTGGGACATACCGTGTTATTCTGAACGATGACAGGGAGTGCAATGCTGCCACTCGTCCTAGAGATAGTCAGGTAAGTTAAAAAATACCTCTCTGCTTCCCTGTTAAAAGTGTCTAAATACAACTGCTGTCTACTGACTCTGTGAGACAACTTGGAGGAAATCTCTTCTAAAATGAGAAAAATGTATTGAAACCTTGCTTTTTTTCACAAACATCAAATTTTACTTAGGGAATTAAATAAAAGAATTCTAATTTCAAGACTGGGTGTTTGAAAATTGGTAGGTAATTGAAGGGTTAGGGTATATGATTTCAAGGGATCCAAAGGCCTTTTATTATATGGCAGTGGGGAAAGCTCCAACATGTAGAATATTATAACAACACTGCTTGCCATGCTGCTTAATGAATAATAGTACCCAACTGGTTTCTTTGATAAGCTTATAAATGTAAAATCCAGTTAATTGGTATAATTTATTTCCACTTAGATGTGAAAACACGGGGTTTGAGTGTCCTTTGCATTTTGTATTGTGGTGCCTGTTTGGCTACTGACTGAAACTGGGCAAATTTGTGTTCCTGGTAGCTAAAGGTATAAAGCACAGGACAGCACAGCCACTGTCTTGTTTGGTCCTTCTGTGCTGCCTGTGGCTCTGATGCAGGACCCTATAATGTCAATGCTCCTTGTCCCCAGCAAGTTGGCCAAAACTGTTCTTTCTCAAAGTGCCAGTATTATTAGCTATTACTAATGCAGTTTTAAGATCAAACAAATTTTCTTTGACACTTGATCTAAAACAAAACAATTCAATGAAAAGTCGTTGAATAATTCCAGGGAAAATTTAAAAGATGACGTTTACATGTTAATTAAGGCTGACTTATTGTAATGGTAGGATCTAACCATTTGCTTTACATTTGGCTCTTCCAAAATGCGTATTTTAAAAGATTTTTTTTTCCCTCAACCCCACAGGAATGTGAATTACCCTCTTGTCCAGAAAATACTAAGTTATGGACTACTTCACATCCTCTAGTTCATGTGGGGAAGGTGACCCAATGGAGATATGGATCATGGACCCCAGTATGTAATGTAGCAGTCACACCTTGCTGAGCAGTCCTCCACTCATTACCCCTTTTTTCCATAAAGCTCTCATTAACATATTTGTCAGACTGAAATCTGCTTGGGATAGATTGAAAAGGAATTCTAGTATTTTTTTAAGAAAATAAACTGTTTCTTAAGGAGCAAGCTTTGTGCTTCAAATCCCACAAGGAAAATAAGAGGGGAACAACAGAGTCTAGGAGCTGGGGTTCTGAGCACAACAGTTTTCATGTGTTTAACAGTGTGCTAGGAAGTGTTTTTTAAAAGTAATTGATCAGTTTCTGAGTATGGAGAATATCTTTGATTTTAAAATGTGATTTAAATCTTTTATGGGAATAGTGATAAACAATTGGGATCTTTAAAGGTCTAATCTGACATTTTTTGTAAAATAAGTGTTATTAAAATGGTTCCTACGCAAATTATTTTCAGTGGAAGTTTTTTATTTTGATAATGTTGAAAATTAGTTTTACTTGACAGCAGTTGGAAAATTTAAAATTATCTATAAAATGTGGGTGTGTCTGATAATCCCTTGAGATATTTGACAAAGGATATAACGCAGTTATATATTTGCACAGCTGTTTTAACTAAATAGCAGTAAAGGGTGCATAAACTGAGGCTACTCAGCAGTTCTTTGTTAAATCCACCTTGAACTTCTCAGCTATAAAGGCATCAAAAGGGGCTCAATGGAATATGTTAATAGAAATCATAGTGGCAAATGGATTGTTAATATCTGTTTTTATTTAAACAGTTGATATAAATATTGCATCATTGTGTAATAACTAAAACATTCTGAAACTTACTGATGTTTCTACTGTTAATAAATGAAAAACTGCCTTTGCATCTGTATAATTATTCCATGTTATAGTTTAAATGCTGTCTTCTTATATATGCTGAAATGCTTCATGAGAATTAAGGCCATGCAATTCAGTTCCAGGTCAACAGAAATTCTTAAGGCCTAAACAAAACAGCAATATTTCACTGTCCTTTCTGAATACATGGCTCTGTTAGTGTGAAATGGAAATCTGATGTAATTCTAAAGTCAAGCAATGTTAGTATTTTAGATACTTGCATAATCTTGTTTTAGTCTCCTAAAGTGTGATGACCTTGGATTGTTCTCTGACAGTGTTCTGCATCCTGTGGGAAGGGTGATCGTGCTCGCTATGTGAGTTGTAGAGATGCTCATGGAGAAATAGCAGATGAATCTTTGTGTGCCCATTTACCACGACCAGCTGAAATTTCAAGCTGCTTTAGCCCATGTGGAGAGTGGAAAGTTGGAAATTGGTCCCCTGTAAGTATTAATTGTAACTTTTTTTTGGGATGTGTTTATTTAGATCATTGGCCAAAGACTCTCTTTAGAAATTGAGAGTTCATATTTTGAGCAAGTGTGATTGAAATTGCATCTGTTGAAAAACTAAAATATATGTTTATGCTTGTCAAAAGTAAATATAAATGTATTTGTTTATTAATTTATTAATTATCAGTGTTCTGTGACACTGTGTTAATCTTCTGGTCAGTGCTCAGTTACATGTGATCGTGGAATAGCAACAAGACAAGTCATCTGTGTCAACTATCATCAGCAAATCAATGAGAATGACTGTGATCCTGAGGGCCGACCTCCTGAGGAGCAAGAATGTAACATGCCGCCATGTCCACCGGTTTATCATCATATTCCGAAAGTACACGACCATCCAAGCCATTTCCCAGACACAGGTTACCTCCCTATACACCCTCCACAAAACAGTTTAAACCAGTGGAACCATCCTTCTGTGGGAGGATATCAATGGAGAACTGGACCCTGGGGAGCAGTAAGAAATTTTTTTAGAAATTTTTAGTAATTTTGTTCTCTCACATGTATGTTAAAATTTCTAGAAAGGCTATTGCAGTACAGATTTGATTGAAAGAGGTGCACATGCATTTTAAAAAATACTGTTATTCTGGTTCTTACTGTTATTCAGAATATATTAAATTCTAAATGTAATTTTTCTGTGATTTCAAATTTAAAATACTTCTATTTGCAAATAGAATACTTTTATTTGGAAATTTCAGCTTTAAAAGTTGAGGTTTAAAACCAAGTTGTTTTGACTGACATCTTTTACCTTTTTCTGATCATGCAATGGCAAAATGTATGTTTACCTGTTTTGGTAGTGCTCTAGTACTTGTGCAGGTGGATTTCACCGTCGAGTTGTAGTATGTCAAGATGACGAAGGAAGAAGTGCCAATAATTGTGATGAGGCAACAAAACCTTCAGAGTCGAGATACTGTGATTCTGGACCCTGCCCACGGTGGAACTTTGGGAACTGGGGAGAAGTAAGAGCATTTCACTTACGAAGGGGAACATTGTTTATTACATAAGCTTAGAAGCAGAAACATAATTATGTGACTGTGAGTGGAACTGAACACCTTATTTTAGTTACTTAATATAGTTTAAAATTTAACAATTTAAAAATAATGAGTTTCAAACTGTTTATCTAAAGTGTTCTTTGATCAAATGCAGAGCTGTAGAGGAAAAAAATACAACATTGGTATAAATATGCAGTCAAAAGAAGTAAGTATTGTGTGAGCCTAAGGATATATAGCATAAGCAAATCATATAGTTGTTGTACAACATATATCTTGAGACATACAAAATTATATTCTATTACCAAAAGCTGGATTGTGTGCAGAATAACCTCAGTGTAATAGCTAAAAAATAATATAGAAAGAAATGAGCGCAAGAGGCTGTAGAGAAACTTTACTCCATCATATTTCATAGGTACTAACAATAGTAACTGCAAGAAGTAGTAGCTACTAGGTTGTAGTTACAAATTAGAAGTATGAAGATAGGATCATGCATCTAAAAAATGTGCCTGCATTAGAACATTTTGATGAAGCATTTTATGACATTATTGGACAAAGAAAAGTTTCTCCATGCTCTGTGTTGTCATATCTTCACCATGCATTCTTGCTCAAGCACTACAGAAATAGTTAAAGCTGATTATTTTTGCATTTATTCTAATCTAGCCTCTTGTGATTTTTGCTCACTTTTCTTATTTTTGATAAATCAATGACTGGAATTGAAAAAAGACGAAAAACTGGTTGAGTGACTTTTTTATTTTACCTTTTTTCCCCCCCTCATTTTGGCCAGAATAAGCCATTCAGTTCTCAAGGTCAGTCTAAATGTCATATTTTTTTTGTTCATAACCACAGACTTGGAATACAGTTCATGCAGATGCTGCAGTTTTTTTCTAATTTAGAATTCTTGAGAATACAGTAAAAAGCTTTAAACTATTATAGATTGGTTTTAAGAGCTCATTAGGAATGAGAACTGGTATTGAAGAATTGCAGGCAAACTGAAACCCAGAAAACATCCTATAAGTATTTTACACTTAGTCTGTATAAATTAGATTGTATAAAACTCTGCCCAGTGTCTGACTTTCTGCCCACTGTCTGGCATGTAAAACTAGTTTTAAGACAAATTTCCATCTTTTCCTCTTACTAAAGAGAGAGATACATGCACATTTTTTTCCCCAGATGTTTCCTTCTCCTTGATGGAGTCTCTGTAACTGAGACTTTCTGTAGAAAATCACTTGATAAACCATAAAAATGTAGTTCAGTAAATGCTTTGGTGAGAGAATTACAAGAGATTAGACTTTAGGTCCTTATTCTTGAATAGAGTGTCCAGGGAATATGGAAACAGACATAGTAAATAATATGATATAGAGATAGTTACTGTATCTTTTGGTTTGATGGTATGTGATGTCTGTTAATAAAATTATTGCATATAAAACTCTGTGTTTCAGTGTACACAGACTTGTGGAGATGGAATAAAGACAAGATTGGTGATCTGTCAGCTTCCCACTGGCCAAATGTTGGGTGATCAAAACTGTGAAATTCTAGACAAGCCACCTAACATGGCGCAATGTAATGTGCATTCTTGCCCTGGTGATGTTTCTTGGCATCGGGGACCGTGGAAATCGGTACGATAGCATTCGCTAATATTTTTTGCTTTCATGTTCTTTCTGTCACTCTATTTCCCCTTGTCTTTTAAGTGTTATATGTTTATTTTATTTGATAACAGCGAAATAATAATGCATGTGGAATATAGTCTATGTAGTTTCATTAAGAAATTGTTCCTGCAGTCATTGAATTAAATGAGAAGCAGCCATTTCCTTCAGTGGGAACAGTATCTTGCTCTTTAAAACTTCATAGGGAATATTTTGAAAATTACCAGAAATCATCATAGCTGATAACACTGCATAATAGGTGCTCCATTTTGAAGGGTTACAATTTGGTATGTGTTTAAATTTAAAAGTTTATGCTGTAAGTTATGCTCTAGTATTAGCTACGTATTTATGTTTGCAAAAACACCCAAACTTTTTAGTGCATAACTTTTTTCCTATAGTATATTTAAGTATAAAATAACTGACACGCATGTATATTATACTCTGTCATCAAACATTTTACTCCATATTACCTGTACATTTGTGTATAAAAGTTTATATTAGTGTTTTTAAAACAGGGACTAATTAAAGCTATCTATGTATAATTATGTATGTAACTATAATATGTTATTGTCTACATGTCACTGTCTATTAATATGTAAAAATGCCTACTGTAATCACCATTAATCTTTAAAATTTCCACTAGCAGATAATTAATGTACTGAAGTAATTATAGCAACCTCTGCAATATAGAGCACATTGTATTTCCTAAGCTTTGAAATTGACGACAATATTGATTATTGTGCTAAATTCTAAGGAGAATAATGGCAATCAAAGGAGGTTGGGATCCAATTCTGGTTCCATCAAAATCAGGAAAAAAACTGTCATTAACATCCCTGGCAGATGGTCTGGGACAACAGTTGTTTGGGTTTATTGATAAAATTATGTAATTTGTCTCTTTGAATTAATATGGCAGCATTTAAAAAATATTGTCTGATTTCAACTGTAACAATTGCTAATGTTTATATAGTCTATTCTAATTTATTGCAAAGAGACTGTAAAATGTAAGTTTGAGTTAATGGTTTACCACAGTTACCTCTTTCTTCCACTACGCGAAACAGAGTTTTGGATTTGTGTTTAGCAGACATCACAGTATCTTATTTAGCCATTAGGCAAATAATTAGTGGTGACTTGCTAATTAATGCATGTACATTGAGGGCTGAGAAGACAAGCAGGGTTCAGCACACAGCTGCCTTTGAACTCAGTGTTTGCTTTCCTTTTTGATCAAGAATTATTCAAAACCTGTTCATTCCCTGAGTAATGCAGTTTGCCCTGCATTAATAGAATGCCTGTAAGATCTTTTATTGTACGTGTTGTAGATAGCTTACTTATATAAAGATTTTCATGGTTGTTTATATCTCAAGTGACATAAAAAGCCATTTTAATCCTTCAAGAACGAAGTTTAGAATGGATTCTATTTATCAGAGAGAGAGTTTGCGGCCTCTTTTATATATGATTGCAAGCTCTATGGTTAAGCCATAAAAATCTAAATTTCCTCACACTATCTCATGCTGCAGAAACAAACGTAGCAGATTCAGGAAACAAAAGCAGGCTCACATATTGAATATGCTGTCACATTTTAATAATTTCAAATGCTAGTTTCAAAACTGCCAACGCACAGACTTCATTGTTTTTGTTGCTGTTTAAGTAGAGCAAAATTTATTCATGAGGATGACTATTAGGAAGGAGCAGTAAAAGCTCTAGTCATAGAATGCTCTTTTAGCCTAGCACAAACAGTTTTGTTTGGCCATTGTTGGCTACTGATTTGTTAGTTTGGCAACAGATCATGGCCCTGCCTACCTTACACATTTCTGGCATATAATATGCTCTAGTATAGGGAACTGTTAATGACTGGATGCTCTCTGGCTGCTGAAGTCCTCGAGCCTGTCACATGTACACTTACCCCCTTCTCTATATACTCTGACAATGATCTTTTTAGAATGTTGCATAAGTCTTCTGTCCTCTTATCTTCGTGCAAGTTTCTAAGGGAATTTTCTTTAATGAGAACTGAATCATCCTCATACTTTTTTTTCATTTTTAATTTTTTAATTGCCTTTTTACCAAAATACATAGGGAAGGGACTGGGTTTATGCCAAGCCCATTCATCTTGAAGGACTCTGCCTTTTCTTTTTAAAGAATATTGTGTCAATTTTTAATGTAATTGAGATTGATAAGTATTATACCAACATTCCTAAATTCAAGTGTTTCACAATTTGAAACGTGATTTCAAGATTTCATTGCTGAATTGTCATGAATTTAAGTACACCACCGTTTTTTTAATGTATAGAAATGACAATTCAGGTTTATATATTTTATTGCATATATATTTGTAATGTATTTGTAAGTTAAATAATATTTGGGCTAAGTATAGCTGCCTATTTTAATGTAGTTGCACTACCCATAAATTTGGCTCATATATCTTGGATATTTTTCCACTACTCTACTCTAGTTTCATTGGTGAAGGCAATGTTCCAAAACTTCATGAAAGAAAGAAGAAATTACAAGCTAAAAAGTATGGAAACCATATGTCACATTATATAATGTCAAGAAAAATTGTATAGTGTTCCGACAGCTAGCTAGGCAAACTTTGTTCTAGTATAGATTTTTATTTTATCTTCTTTCCAGAGTGTGTCGTTAGGTTTTTTTGTTTAGTCCATGCAGTAAGACTTCTATTTTGTTGAATTAATTTCCATCAGAGTGGTTCTGGTTTTCTTACCCTAATGATGACAAGTTGTGTTTTAATTAAACCATGAAAAGAGAGAGTATTACAAATTTACAGATGCCAGAAGGTTTTAAATTGAATCATAATTAGTAGATTAAAAAATTTTGTGCTAGAAGAGTTGTAGAATAATCTCTCTTGAGTTCAAGAATGATGCTTTACTACTTTCAATACTAAGCTTTTTTTTCTTTGACCAGTGTTCCCCTTATCCACACATTTGAGTATTCTTAGCCAAACAATTGTCTGTAACCTGACAAAAAGTTTTGTGGGAATGCAATCAAATCAGATGTCGGTTGGATCAATGGTTTTATTTAAATACAACAAATTTGCAAATACATAGAGCAGATATATTTACAGTCCTGAAAAGCTTTCATGTTTAGCATGCTAGAGAATAAAATACTACTTTTACCAGTACTTGCAGGGAAATAATTTGACACACAGCAGCAAATCAGGAGATTTCCTGTGCCAAAGTCCTCGCCTGGTCCCTGGGCAAAATGTGTGATGTGAACATGATTTTTGTTTTACTCTTTTTTCTGCTGTTTGAGAAGTAATAACTCTTCTACTCATCTAGTATGCTTTTCTTAAAGGAGGTTTTTTATGGTGTCTTCACATCAAGGATTGTATTTGACTGCTAACTGAAGTATCCCCTTTTCGTCAGTTTCCTTGATGGTTTTTGTTTTTATCTCTTGGTTAAATGGCCGTGTCTTCCTTTCTAGTCTCTTTTTCTATGCCATATAGTTTGTTGCCTGCACAATAGAGAACAGTGTAACTTTCTCAAAATTCCAGATGTATTCTTTTTCCTGTGCTATGTACCTTTAATTTTTATATATTTTTCTAAAGACTTTAGGAAACTTGGGCCTAATTTACACTGGAGGAATAGAATAAGCTATTCATATATGGGAAGACAATACCTTCAGGCTTTGCATTGTGAGGAAAGTTTTTTCACATTTTTGGACAAAAAGAATTTTTATATATTTAAGAACTTTTTTAAAGGCCCCCTGTACTTTTCAGTGCTTGCAAAAACCCTTGAAGATCTAAGCAGCCAAACAGTAAGGTTTCTGCTTAGGCAGTTGGTAGCAGCAGTTGATGTTACCTTGGAAGCTTTATATTTCATTTGAGCATTCATTTTTTTTATGAGTGTAGGTAGCTACCTAAATTTTATCATAAAAATTTTAACCAGGTGTCACAACTTGAAATATGTTTGCTTCTCATCCTTTCTTGTTCCTTTAGAAAGGAACATACATGGCTACGTAAGATAAGTATATTTTGTTTCTCTGAAATGCTTATAAAATAAAGATTTTAACTTTTTTTGTTTTCCTCATTCTTAGAATTTGTATGTAATTCATAGGTATTACTTGTGATTTCAGAGAAAATAGGCCTAAAAATTATGGATTCTTTTCAAAGTTACCCTGAAGTGTCAGAAATGTCTTACTGCTATTATTTACTGCCCTTCAGACACATAATGTAGTTTTTTTCTGTTTTTATAGTGCTTGTTTTCTACTTGCTTGCTCTAGAATAATTTAGATGTAATTCTGTCTTTGCAGTAGTGGAAGAAATCTACTATTACTTTTAATGAATATTAATCTATTTTTTAAAAACAGTCCCAGTTCACTTCCAGCGTTGTTACTGCCAGGCATCCCATTGACTTCTCCAGGAGCAGAAGCAGGCCAAACTTGCATAAGTAAAATACTTACTTGTTTTCATTTTAATGCAAAAATTCTTGATATGTATGATAAGTGCCTTCATTCACTTTTTCTAATGTGTAAAAAGTATTTATATTTTTTAAAATAATCTTTTATATTAAAAGGGAATTCAAAACCAATGAACTTGGTTTTCAAAACCAGCTTCAGTTTTTTACCTCTACTTCTGCTGCTGCCTGATGTCCAGCTTCAAAATACCTCATTGCCAATATAGCACATTAAATAAATATCCCATTGCTTGAAATCTTGATGTTAGCATCTGCTATTCATTTTTTAAAACTTTGGAAATGGGAGGGGGACCTTATCAGAGATAACTGATAACATATGTCACTGCCCAAATAATGTTATAAAACAGACTTGGGCTAGTGAATTTCATTTAGGGTCATTCTGATAAAAATGAAAGAAAATACTTGTTTCCAAAATGCAAAAACAAAATATTTGTGTAATGTTCATCAAGTTTAGAGGAAATTTCTCCTGTTTGGTGCTATGTTGCCTGTATAGCTTGAAATAATAAATAAGTTATAATGTATGTGTAATAATTTAATTTAATGACTCTGACTTGTGTCTGTGAAATACAGTTGCATTTTAACCCTTCTTTTTCATGCATGTTGTATGGCTCTGTGTTTATATTTATTAAGAAATGTTAATGTTTAAAGTCCTTAAGAATAAATTAAAGGGCAGCACAGTTACTAACCACTTTTGCTGAAAGTGAGGGTTTTCTTTAACCTTTGTGTTGAAATCAACTTCATTTGCTGCTTTAGTGACTTTGTTTTCATGGGGAAATCTCTTATACTTGAACAGAAAAAAAAAAATTCTGATAAAAGCAGCTGTTGATGCCATTGATCAGCTGGACTCAAATAGGTGGTTGGCACATGGCCTTTGATGGTAAAGCTTAAAGATCCTAGATCCTGAATGTTTTGCTGGAGCTGTAATTTTATGGCCCAGTCCTGCTCCCACTTAGCAACAAAACACATAGAAGAATGAGGATCAAAACATAATGCTCAACTCGTAATCTCAGACATCACATGATTTTTTTACATTTCTAAAAAACTTCTGCAGGAAGAGCTTTGCAGAACTTTCAGACCCTCCGTTTAGAAAGAGGACAAGTAAGAGTGGGACACAGACAAAATAGAAACAATAAATAATAATAAAACCACACACACACACACATAACCCCAAACACAAAAACCCAACAACCAGAATATAATGAAAGGGGAAAAGACACAGGTGATCCTTAATACCATGCCTAAATACATACAGCCATTTAATGAGAGTGAAAGGAATGTGAAGCTACTGGTGTATTTATTAGAACTTTCAGAAAAGCTGAAGGGTTCAAGGTGGTCAGATCCTTGTGAAAATCATTCTGAGCTGCCTGTATGCATGTGGCAGCTTCAGAAACCCCAGTCAGAACTCACAAATGTTGGTTCAAAGCAGATTTGGGAGCCAGATTTAAAAGTTATTAAACACATATTAAAGTATTAGCATTTCCAAATATTTTTGAGGGTCAATATACGAATATTTTTATTGCTTGGCATGGGTTAGTAAAGGAACAATATGTTCTGTAGTTCTGTATTGCAGGAGTTCTAGTCCTTTCTTTGAAAGCCAGTCTTTGTGGGAGACTGGTGACTGCACTGAGACAGGCTGCTCTATTGATCAGTGTGTGTTCTAGCATGCATCTATCTACAGCCCTTTCACTTCAGTGAGTGCAGGATTAAACACTTAGATTTCCTGCTGAATCAGTCCATCAGAAGCTTCATGCCTGCTCATATTTATGTACCTGAAATGTAATGGTGGAAATATTGATTGTTAGCAAATTGAAAATACACAGAAAAGTGGCTTAGGTTTAAAGGAAACTGGATTTCAACACGTGAAGGTGGGTAAAATGTCGCATTTCTCATCTAAAGTATGTTCATGTTTTCATGCTAAGTTAATATTTAATGTAAATTGGGGGAGTGTTAATTCTTTAGGTGATATTTAGTTAAGTGCCATAAAAAAGGTAATGTTTTGTATGCTTCTGAAAATTTTTTTTTAAATTCTGACAATACTATAATGTTTCAGCATATATTGCTTTGTATTTCTAGGTTTTTTTCAAGTTCAAATACAAAATTTTAGATTTTAATCAAATTTAAAAAGTGATGTGATATGAAGTAACAATTTTTACAGAGCAGAGACACACAGAGCTCATGTATTTGTCATTCCTTTAATTTCTGAGCTACTGTTTTGTTGTTGCTAACATGAATAAAAATGATAAATCAGAGCTTGCACTCACTGAGATCCAGCATTTCTTTTGCTCATGTTTAGATTTTTGCAAACTCAGCTGAAACTAATTAATCTGCTGTTGTAAGACTATATTATGTATTTATTACTTTTGTAATTGGTTAATTGAAAAGACCCTGTCTCATAAGATAATAAAATGAAGTCTTGAATAGAGAAAATCTACAAGAAAATGCTCTTTAATTATGCAACCCCTTTGTGCAAATGTAGCTTCCATAACGGAGATCCTCCATCATATTAAAAATGTGTTCCAAGTTTCACTGTGAAGACCTGTGAACACAATGTCCCTCTCAAGGGGCCAAAGTTACTTTTCAGTGAGAGTGCAGATTATGTCAATCCCGTGCATTTGTTCAGTTTTCCCCAGCTTCACAGGAGGCTGGAGGCTAACCTACCTGTGCTACAGTCTGTTAAACTGTGTCCCGCTTTTGGAAGCAATAAATGGATTAATTTTGGGTTGCTGTTTGGTTTTCATGGAGGTTTATGGACGCAGATACATCTGTTGTTCTCTATTTGAAAAATGTGTCTGGAAATGTATCCATTTATTTGAAGCAGAGAGAAAGCCCCTGCAATTTTTTTTCTCACAGTGGATTTCCTTAAGGTCTCCTATCTCCATTTCTGCCACCCTTCTTTCTGATGCTTGCACTTTACTCACCATCTCCAGTGCTGCTGCCTTCATGTAATTGCTTAAAAATGTTACTAGTGTTATATGACTGTGGGGTACGGAAAGATGAGACTAGCTGAAGTCTGGCCAAGTCAGCAATTTGATGTCTGCGATGCAGTAATGACAAAAGTACCCATATGAAGCTCTTGCAGAAGGTATCAAAGGCACAGAGTAGGACTGCAATTTTGTAAATTTGACACAAATTTATACTTGTAGATTAGATTTTCAAAAAGACGTAGTGAGAGTCTAGCTCTGTTCCTGATTGCCACTGATTTCAGAAGGAAAGGTAAGGCAAAGTTGTTTGTTTGGGATTTTGGTTTTTTGGTTTTGTTTTTTTATTTACTAATGTTTCTCTACTTTTAATTGTGATTTGCCTCTGCCATCTGTGTGTTGTATATATCATTCAACTGAAAGATGATAAAAATTACGTACGCATACCAGATATGTTGCTGCAGGAATGCTGGCTGAACAGTTTAGTTTATCTGTTCTCTCACTTCCAGCTATTAATAAGCTGATCATACTTTTCATTGCTTTAATATATACTGTCTATTCATACTGTATGAATACCTGTATGTATTAACTGTGTTAATGTTGCTTGAATGAGGGCTGATGGTGAAGTTCCTAGCAGATATACATGCAGAACCTTCAGTGACAAATTTAAGACTATACATGAGGTAGCTGAGCCTCCCAAATGGCTGCTGAAAAGAGACAGAAATACCCCTTGGTTTCTTGATTCTCAGGTGGTAACCAGACAAAGCAGACTCAAATCAAGAGCAAGTAAGGCAGGAAGAATAACTATACAATTCAATTTGTATTGTAATTGAGAGATGAAATGGAAGATATAAAGGAAGAGGTAAATGAGATAGCAAATACGGTATGTCATCACTGTTGAATGAGAACTCATGAAATTATGATTATTATTTTTAAATTTGCACCCACATTAACATCTCCATAATCTGTTGTTCTTCTGTTCTTGTAATAGCTAAAAGCTTGTTTGAAAGTCTGATTGTGTTACATGACTCATGTAGGTAAAAAAGAGAGAAGGTTGCTGACTGGAAATGCTTAGTCTCATTTCTGAGATACACATAAACAGAGTGGGAATACACACCACAGTGAAGCTTGTCTGAGTATCACAGTAGATGGGGACCTGAGCATGGTAACTTGTGGGGAGTTAGTCTGCCTATGAGCATGCTCTGGTTTTCAAATGCTCTGTCGTTGGCATCAAGAAGGATGTCAGGCATTAGGCAGTGATGGGAAACAGTGGTGTTCATCCTGAGGGGGAGCAACATGACAGGGCATTCAAAGAAGGACCTGGTCATCTGTTTATTTGTTCTGAACTTGAGGAAATGGATAGTGCTTTGAGATGTTGGAAAGGTAGGCCAAATTATGACTTACTCACAAATCTAACTAATGAATAAAAGATACTCTGTAGATGATCATTAAGTGGAATCTCAAGGGTTCTGGTTTTGATTTTTCCAACAGCTGCAAAGAGTATGGTTGTTCCTCTGACATCCAGGCAGATTGCCATTTTTTGTCATTAAGGATACTGCCAGCTGCCTGGACAAAAGAATTCAGACCATGTGGTGTCAGCTTAAAAAATATCTAAAATTTCTCAGCATCATCAGCAGAGTGTGGCTTCTTCAGATGTGAAATCCTTTTACCTTCAGTGTATGTGGTGATGGTTCTTACTTTGTTTTAATCAGGATGTCTTTATTTTTAAGAGGAATAGTACATTCCTAGTAGATGCTAGATATATCCTCTCATAGCAGTTTTTCCTTCCTGTTATCCACATCAGTTCTCAAATTTGTCTTTAATCCTCTTTATACCTCTGTAATTCCTACTTTTTCTGTATTTGTATGTAGATCAATGTAGCTTCTCATTCATGTCCATCTGTTAAATAGATATGCTGCAGCATGCTTGGAAAATGGTTATTCAGGAGTTTTTTGTTACCCTTTAGATGAAAGTTGAAACAATGTGCTAATTGCACAAGCATTTGTACTTGCTTTAATGAAGAAGTACTGACTCTGAATCAAAGAATTGAGTAGGACCTAATTACAGAGTCTGTGTTGCTTCTTAACAGTAGTCAACATACTTAATGGAAAGAATAACTCTTCGAATGCTTTTAGCTGAAAAATACATATTGTGCGCAAGCATCACAAAAATCCCTGGGGAGATGCAGTGAGCAGAGGAGGCAGTTAACAAAAAGAGCTAGTTCCAATATAGCACATGAAAAGTTGAAAGTAGTTCTCAACTAAGCAATGCTCAAAGTGTTTTATTAGTGTCTTGTGCAGTTGTGATCCAAGTCTACTTATAGAATATTAGAAGAGTCCGGACAGGCTTGTGGGTTAACTAGTGATCATCAAAATGCAGTTTGCCAGACAACTCAAGGAACGACCATGTTTAATCGTGTTTTAAACTGATCTTCCTGATCCGTCACAGAAGTTCCTGACTAAAAAAAGGCAGACAAGAAGAAAATACCTTTTAACATTTGTAATATGTTTTATCCTTTTTCAGTGCTGCTGTTGTGGCTTAACCCCAGTAGGCATTGAACCCCACACGGCCACTCACTCCCTCCCCCTTGGTGGGTTGGGGGAGAGAGTTGGAAGGGTAAAAGTGGGAGAACTCATGGGTTAAGAAGAGTAATTTTCATAGGTAAAGCAAAAGCTGCACCAACAAAGCAAAACAAGGAATTCATTCACCACTTCCCACGGACAGGCAGGTGTTCAGCCATCCCCAGAAAAATGTGGCTACATCATGTGTGATCATTTCTTGGGAAGAGAAACGCCATCACTCCACATACCTCTCCTTCCTCCCTCTTCCCCATGGCTTTTATTTCTGACATCACTTGGTCTGGACTGTGCCCCCTCAAAATCACTTTTACACCTCCAGCCTCCTTGCTGGCCTTGATGCTGTGTGACGCTGTTCAGCAGTAACTAAAGTATCCAGGTGTTTTCAACACTCTTTTGGTCATAAATCAATAAGCTTGCACTATACTAGCTACTATGAAGAAAATTACCTCTATGCTCTTCTCACAACTAATGTATATTTCAAGTCTCTGTGTATCTGAGTACAAAAAGGAACTGTTATATACTTTCCATTTACTGGTCTGTTTTTCAGTACCCAGTACCCACTGGGCTACCAGCTAAACTACACAAAACACTTCCTTTAAAGGAAAGGTTAAGGAAATTTGGTACAGAATCCACCAAATAATACAAAGTCTTCAACTTTTCAATGAAATAATAGCAAAAGAATCAAAAGTATTTTGTTGAAGTTGCATGTCTGCTGCAGAAAGAGCCCTAATTTGGCAGGAATTGATGATGGCATGCCTGTCTGAAAGTCCATCTGTGCCACAGAAAGCACCAAGGGTTTTCTCAGGCTGATCCCTACAGAACTTTATGGCTATGAAGAAAACATAAACAGATGAATCCTAGTTACCAGTGTTATGGAATGACTTTGAACAATAGTAATGAAGTCCAGCTTTTTACTGCAGATTTATGTTTTTGAAAGAACGTGACATATGGGAGATATTACTTTAGCCAGTGTTGAGACAAGAGCTAGAATATCTGTGTAAAACAGTTACTGGTTTTTTTCCAGTTTGCATTTTTTTGAGGAAATGTTCATATTTCTTGTGAGATTTAATGTTCGTATGGATTTTTCCCCCCTAAACGTTTAATCTGCAGAAAATAGATGGAAAAATGTGCTTTCTCCATAAACCTCCAATTGTGTGGAATGTCATACAAATGAAACCATGTTATAGACAAATTGAGCTGTAAGGACCATGCTCAAGTAGTCAAGGGCCATGTTCAAGTTTGAGTGGAGGGAGATCAAGCAGCCAGAATTACATGCAGTTGTACTTTCCCCAGACAGGAGAGTTAAGCCTTGGGAAGATCACCGCCACAGCAGGGTGGGCACCAAGCGGTGAGAGGACCATATTCCTCTCAACACAACACTACACAAGCTCAGAGAGGGTGAATTTCAGCCATGTAAGAAATGCGCTATGGGCTCGGTGCACTAAAAGGACAGGCGTAGCTTCCTGAGCACGGAACAAGGCTTTGCTTCTGTATCAGTGAGAATTTGACACTTCTTACTGATGTTACAGAGCTGAGGGAAAGCCAGTCAGGCAGGTGTCTTAGGTCAGTGTTCAGTATGCAGTTCTCTAAAGAAAACACTAACTGGTGGGGATACAGGTCAGTGCAAGACATCTCCCTGTAAGCTGAATTCAGATGCCTTTAGGCACTTGGAAGTCCCACTCGGGCATCTTCTACGGAATCTATATTTTCATTCAAAGAATTGAGCAGGAGCTATGCTTTGACCTTACAGAGATGTTAAGTCGTTCCCCACTTGATATTGATGAAAGGTTTTGATTTAGCATTTGAGTGATTTGATGTTCTGTCTTTGCTATCTATTCTCTGTAGTGGAGGTCAGGCAACACTTACCTACCTGTCAGGAGTCTCCCATGAGAAGTGTATTGAATTGAAGTTCTTCATTTCTCTTGCTGGAGGTGTGTCACTATGCGTAAAGAACACAGCTGAGCCTGCCTGCATCTGATACCAAAGCACTTTGGGAGGAAGCAATACTTCTAAGAACTCCTTTTTTAATATATTATCTAAGGAATGAAGGCAGAATATGCCAAATTTCAGGAGAATACAGTACATACAGGGTAGTATAGCCTCTTGAACTTTCCTTCAATGATCCTGGATCTTCTACATCCATGTCAAATGTGTTAGTTTTTCATGTGTTATAAAATAAAACTGGGAGCATTTCTTTTTCTTCAGTTGCACTAAATATCATCTATCACTGTGTTTTTTAGTGTGCTTCATTCATCTGCTGTGCACTCAGTGTACACCTAGAGCAATTGCTTTCTTTAACTTGTTATTAGAAATAGAGGAAAGTCTGTTTTCAGGATGTTGATTGTCCTTATGGGCATGTAAAGCACTGAGCTATCCAATCTGTTAAAAACATTGTGCATGCATATAGAATTAGACTACTCGTTAGCACTTTTTAGGAGAACTTTCTTAAGGTCCTTGGCTGTGACTCAGGGCAGTCTATGTGCTTCTGTAACTGATATGTTTGCAAGGCATTAAGAATAACAATCCCCAAATTAGTTGTCTAAATTTTATTGGGGTCCCATTGAAATTGTAAAGGATCTGGTCCTTAGAGATATTTAGGTTCCTATTCCTCACACTGTGATTTTTGGAAGATTGTCACTGCAGCAGATGTAAGAATCTGGCACTGTGGAGCCACTCTGAAGTGGGCTGGAGCAGCTCCATGAAATTCTAGGAGATGCAGTACCCCAAGCACTTGATTCTGGCAAAGCTGCTTGGAGGTACATCTTAGTTTAGCAATTTATTTGTTTTGGCAATTGTATTTAAGCAGAAGTTTACAGATGCTTAATGTCTGTTTGGTCTTTTAGCTTTTAAAAGCATCAGGAGTTTCATTCCTTCAGAGCAAAACCACATTACCATAATTGAATAAACATCAGTGTTCTTTAATGAATTAAGTATAGAAACCCCAACCAAAACATAAAACAAAACCAAAAACAAACAAACAAAAAAAAATCCCCAGTTGAAGAGCTCTTAAATTGAAACCCATAACAGGATATAAGTGAATCACTTCTTGCACAGTGAAGGGTTGTGGCTAGCACAGTTTTTCCCATGGGAAGTTTTCTTGTGTTTTTGTAAATAAAGATAAAGTTTGGATGTTTTGGAACAGTGTCCCAGAACTTGGACAGTGCAGGCCTGGCCAATCAGGCCTGGGGGAAGGCTTCTGACTGACCAATCTGGGTGACTTTTGAGAACTCTATAAATGTGATGAAATCAAAACAATAAAGGTCATTCCTTCTTGCCACTGAGAACCGATGCATTCATTACTCTGCTAGCTGCTCAACAGCGACAAAGGGTCTATTCAACAGGTTTGGATACATGTAAACAGAGAATCAGATCTTGATGAATATGGAAAAGAATAAGCAAATATATATGCAGAAGTGTTGTCTCTATACACTTTTTAAGGATTTCATGCATTTAAGGTTTTTTGATATAATCCCAACCTGTTGAACATGTCTTTTTAAGTTTTAAACAAAACGTTAAATTTACATGGAGTGAAAATTCTCCCTGGGAAAAGTTATTTAAATGTGGATATTTTCATGGTATGTGTTGACAATATTCTGTAACTTATTGTCTCTTACAGAAAAGAAAAAATAAATCAGATTATTTTTACAAAGTTACATCACTGAAAAAATAAACTATATTCCTATAATTTTTTTTTTAAATACAAACATTCTAAAATAATTGAGAGTAACTTCTGCTCACAGATTTTAGGTATCTTCCGTCTGTGTTTCTGCATTATTACGTTAAGATACCTAGGTTTCAATTACTTTTAGTCATCAAAGCTAAACTGTAGTGGAGTGAAATATTTGAAATAACTGTTCATAAAGCCTCTGTTATTTTTAACATTAAACTGGTATATTCCTTTTTGAACTCCCTCTTCAGCTTCCCATCTAATATGATTGAAAACAATGTGGATTCTCTTAACTCCTGCATAATTGTATTCTAATTACAAAATTAGGTAGAGCATCTTTATGAAAGAGAAGCAGGCATTGCTCTGGAACTGCTAATAATACCTTCTAATAAATAAACACACAAATCTTTAGTTTCTTTCTTAAAAATAAGTAATACTACAAATTATAGAGATCCAATTAGGGCATTTAAATATAACAGTATTTTTGTTTTCATGCACACAAGTTATCATGCCTGCTTTGGTATATAAATCCTCTGAATTCAGAGCTAAGTTTTCTGGAAGGGTTTTATAATTATATGGTTTGCAGAGCTTTACGTTTTCTGGCCTACATTATTCATATATTAAAATTTCAGGTAATTTTTTATTTTCCTGTCCTAAAGTAATTTCCAAATTAATAAAACATAAATTGTAAAACTACATGAATAGTATTTTAAGAAGATAAATTGGACGTTTTGCTGAGAGCAAAATCATTTAATTGAGAAACCAGCATTCTTTTCATGGAGATTTTAGAGCAAACATGAAAAAGGCAAATTGTGGCCAAATCAGTGCTCTTATCTTTTTTGTAAGTAGTTGAATAAGAGAAACATGCCACCCATTGTATTGTGTGATAAATGTGTTGCTTCATTCTGCAAAGATTTCATTTTAAACACAGTGGCAGTTTCAATTAAAACTTTAAGATTACACATATAAATGTTTAAAGACATAGAAATCCCTGCGATATTGAGAACAACTGAGATTCTGTTTAACGTTGTTTTTATTACGAAAAATGTTTCTTACCTAGCAGGTTAATTTATTACAGCTGCTTGTTCTGTATTTTAAAACCTTTCATCCAGCTGTTGTTCTCAGGCAAGTATTTGCCAGGTTTTGCACTGAAAGCTGAATGACCTGAATTTAATTTCCTGAAAATAGAAGACATATGTATTCAAAAATGCTTTGTTAAGTTAGCGTGTAATGCTAACAATGTAGATGATGATGATGATATAACATAAAGGAAAGAGAAAAATCTTCATTACTTTTGAAGAAAGCCTATATTTAAATATTTTTTCCATATCCACTAAAAATTCGATTTTTATTCGGCCATTAATTCTCTACCTGAATTAATTATCTTCCTGAAGGAAATGTTTTCTCAAGCATGAAATAAAGTATGGATGAAATCCTGGAACAAATTAAGCATGTTCCCTTCCAGACAGAAAAAAATTGTCTCTATTGATCTAAACTTTTTAATAGGATGATTTAAAATAGGATTAATTACAAGATTTAAGAAGAAAATACTAGAGTACTTATATTCACAATGTTCATGGTTCCAGAGAAGTCAGCTGAGTAGCCACCTAATTTGGAAGTAGTTCAGATGTTTGACTTCCTTGTTTGACTGAAAACTCCCTAGGTCCTGCAGCCCTGCTCTGTAGGTGTCCAGGAGAGCCCTGATGTGAAGAATTCAAATCAAACCTCACTGAAGTCTGACAGAAGTCCAGCAATTTAGCAGAGAAATGGCCCTTTCTCCGGAAGAGCCTGACCTGTCAGACACTGTAGTCTCAGCCAGGGCACACTGCCAGGATGGGTTTCACAGGATGAACCTGCAGCCCCATCAGTTTTACAGTGGAGGAAGGAAGGCAAGTCTTAGAGCCAGTTGTGTATATTGTAGCAGCTTTATGGAGAAAATGGGATACTGGGGTAGCAGGGCAAGTCCATGCCTCCAAGGACTGAACCTAAACTGGTGGTGTCTACTTCACACCTCTTCTCTTGCCTCTTTGCCACATACCACAAGGTACCCAAAGCTCCTGGAAGGGAGTTGCCAAGCAAACCAGACTTTGCAGCCTAATAGCTGGAAACACGCATAGCCATGAATTTGCATTTTCCTTTCTTTGGTGCTTTTGATAAGCATCATGCTCATATGAAAATAGCAGTGCACATGCTGGAAACAGGCAGCTGCTAGAGCACATCCTTGTGAGATCACAGTATCAAGCTGTCTCCTGCATGGATATGGATGGCTGAGCTCAGGTATTTGTCAATGATGACATCAATGAATGAACAAGACATGAGAGATATTTGGCACCTGATCAGCAATGCTCAGTATGAGAGAGATTACAGAGAAATTTCAGACATGTACAGCAGATGTTGTAATACAGAAACATATTCCTATAATCACTGAGTCCATTTTGGGTGAGGCTACAGGTTCTTCTGATTTTCTTACTACTCTGAGATTGTTAGCAAAGTAGTGAAATAACACTTCTCTTTTCAGTGTTCTGTTTCCTGTGGAAAAGGTTTGAAGTTTCGTGATGTGCATTGTATTAACAGCTTGCAAGTGAAAATAGAAGAAGACAACTGCAAATATTTGAAAAAACCACGAACATACAAAATATGTAGAGCTGGAAGGTGTCCTTCTTGGAAGGCCAGCAGATGGAAAGAGGTATGTAAAAGCTGCCATAATTATGTTCTGTATAAGAATACTAGACAAGATCATATTCACAACACGGCACTTCAGTGGAAATAATTGTCAGGAAGTTTTGTATACATACATCACAATGAAATCTACAAATTAGCAAGTACTTCATTATAATTTCTTTTTCTTCCTTTTAAGAGTAATGAACAATAAAGTCTGTGAGAACTGAAAGTATTTTCTAATCTGAATTTTGTACTGAATAGGTGGTTAGGACTTTCCCCATCTTACCTTGTAAATTCAAATTAAGAGTAAACTTTTAAATTTTACTTCTTCTGAGATGAATTCAGTGGTATCACTGTGTTTGCTATCTTAGTCTTAATAGTGAAATGAAGCCAGGTTGTGAGAAGAGGAGAAGAAAAAGGACTTTGGGGCACAAATACTGGCCTTTTCCTGGTATGGTCTTATAAAACATCTCTCTCATCATAAAATTGTGTGTAACTGAGCACATTGCAATATTTTGCATTTAACTCACACTTTCAACATATGATTCCCCACATTGATAAAGACATGGTACCACTCTCCACGTTTTGGCCACACTTGACAGAGGAATGTGAACTTTATGATTAAGCTTGGGCCTTTAGGTAGTCTTTGGGACATAGTCATGCTTCTGCATGGGGTAAAAAGGGGCTATTTATCTCAGCAAGCATTAGTGGTATAGTCAAATTCCTTTGGCCAGGAAGAAGGAAAAGAAGCATCTGGCGTTTAAGCTCTTCAGGGCTCAAAAAGATCCTTAGTGCTACCTGTAGAAGATAGAGAAGTGTCCTCAGAATATTGCACCTTTTGCAAGATTTTCTAACCTGAAACACTGACTTTTTTTTTCTTTCATTGTAATATTCGTATTTTAAACAACAAGGTGTGAACTCAGAGCCTAAACTGTTGATCTTGCAAAAATGTAAACTTTTGGTTTGCATAGGCCTATAGTGATTGTCCCTACTGAGAATTAAAGTAAGCAGAGAGCTCAGTTAGGTAACTCAGATGCAATTATCTTCTGCATTTTTAAAATGTTTTTATTTTAATTGTAGATTTACATTTTCAACTTAAATTTCAACATAAATTCCGTCAGGTATGATATTCACATTGCAAGGGCTGTGAAGTATATTTTAAATAATATCCTGAGAACTTCTAATGACAACTGTACTCCCTTCTGGGGACTGTGTCATTTCACACTGACACAACTAATTTTGATCAATTGTAGTGTTCTGTGTCCTGTGGAGTGGGGATTCAGCAGAGGGATATCTCCTGTCAGGTGACAGGCCTGGGGCGAGTGAGTGACGCGATGTGCAGGCGTGACCTGCGCCCTGCTGGCGCGAGGCACTGCCGCCTGCCCGCCTGCCGCCCCTACCAGTGGCTGGCACACCAGTGGGGAAATGTAAGTATGACAGAAATTAGTTATGTCGTATGTCATAATAAGGTTTTTATCCTTTTTTTTTTTTTTTACCCCCCACATTTGTGTGCATTTCTAGTAGCTGTTATGCTGCGGAATAACAAATGACTGTGCTGGAAATTTTGAAGGTCAAGCTTGCAAAACTTAAAAAGTGACAAAAAATTTTGAAGGCTTTATTTATACTCTCTATTAATAATCTCTACAGGATTTGCTTGTCTATTGTTGTAGACAAAAGCTCTGGTGGAGCTCAGAGCAGGTACCTATTGATAGGACTGTCTCTACATTTCTACATAGTGTGTAAGAGATTTAATAAATCCTTATTATAAAATACCATTTTTAAAAGTAGCTTTTTAAGAACAGAAACGCAAAAAGAAGTGTCATGTGGAAGTAAACACCTTGGAGGTAAGATCTTTGGACAAGAGTGTTTTTAAGAAGTTCTGTATGGAAAATTTAAAGCATCTTAAAAACTTGAAGCATCTTTTCTTGTCAAAGCGAAGATAAGCAAAATAAAACTCGCTATTCTCCTACCAAAAAGGAAGCAAGATAAGAAAATAAAACTCAGCATTCTCTTACCAAATGTGTCTTCGTATTTAAGAAAATCTACGGATACCTTCAGGAGAGAGCTGTCATTTCTAAAGATGTGATTACTATTTTCTACATGCTAAAATTTTAATAACTTTTCTTATTTATGCAAACATGCAAACATGCAAACATATAAAGATGGGGGAAAGAGAAAAAACAAAAACTAGGTATAGTACCTGAACTGGTATACAGAAGTGCCTGTCTTTTACTGCAACATTAAACAAAATTTTAATATCTATTTTGTGCATTTGTATCATATTAATAATCTGGCATGCTAAATTTCCTAGGGCAACCCCCCTTGAATATGAAGACTCAAAAGTCTCAGGGACACAGTGCTATAGAAGTGATAACTGTTAATATATAAAACATTTGCTGGTTCTCTGCAAAACCTAGATTATATTAACACAATTCAGACATATATATTCCTCTCTTAAGCTATACTGAGGGAAAGCTGACAAATATATATTTGTTCCAAGTGTTCTCTTGTCATATGTAGCTGTCAAAATCGGGAATTGGTGGAAGTGGCTCAGAATGTGCTTTAGCACAAATATACACTTCCAAAGAATGAGGGTGAATTTTCCTTTGCCAGCAAACATTTGTGTATTCCAGCAGGGTATTTGGAGTTCTCCACTACAAATGCACTGTGTTTCACTACATTCTCCAGCTATTTCATAAGTTCTTCCACATGTATATTGCTGTTTCCTTCAAATTCCTGTGTTCTGTTCCCTTCTCTCACCACATTCACATACAGCCCTGTACATGTAGTATTAATAGTTCAAGTGTTCATCTGTATTCCACTCCCTGTGCAGGATGTCTTCCACCAAACTCATAATGGTTTGCCCAACTCTCTTAGCTCTGGGTGCTTGTATGTCATTTCCTCACTTCACCAGTCACAGCACAGCAGAAATATATCCAGATCTAACATTTCTCCAGTTGGCAGCCAGAATAAAGCATTTTTATCCTAGGGAGAAAAATGCCTTCAAGGCTAAGGTATAAGGCATTGTGAAAAGAACCCTTCTGGCTGTCCCCATTACCTTGTTACTGGATCATCCTTTTCATGCCTAATATTCTGAGTAGCTCCGTGCCATTAAAAGTTCACTTAGTCCAGGTACCCAGAGCTGGGGATGTGCTGTTGATATGTATTACTTAGCTTGTACTTCCACTTTTCTGGGTTCTGGTGGCAGCAAGGTTATTATCCTGTTCTGGCAGAGCTGTGATGATTCACCATCCCACCGGCTTGCCATGGGGAGAGGTCTGAGGACCCTCAGGGCAAAGGCACAGGCTCATCAACTACTGGTGCTCAAAGCTAACACTGGCTTGATTAATAGGCAGTTCCCTCTCCCTCTCCCTCTTGTTTTCAAGACCGACTTATTCCTTTTATATTTCACTGAAATCCTTTTCTGTCTCTTCCCTTTTTATACAGAAGGGCTTTTGAAAAACAGATTTTTTCAATCTCTTGTCTTGGTTTGACATTTTCATTTTCTCCTCTCTCTCACTCAACAGTTACAGTGTTGTGTTATTATATGCTGTTGTTTTTCTCCAGCTGATTAGAAGTACCTGAACTTTGAAAACAAAGTAAAGGGCTCTGATTCAGTGAGTAATTTAGTCTGACATTGATAGCAGATGTCAAAAGATACTGATGTCTGGGTTTTACTGGTGTGAGGCAATAAGTAGATAACTTAGTTCTGTAGATGGCTAGTTAAACTGATTGATTTTCTCACTTTTAGTGCTCAGCATCATCTAGAAGAAAGGAAATATACCGGAAGGTTAAATGTGTGAATGAAAACCAGATCCAAGTGGATGAAAGCTTCTGTGATCCTGCCACAAAGCCTCCATCATCCAAAACCTGCAGGTTATCTCCCTCTAAATATATTGTGCTCACAGGAGAGCTGTCACAGGTACACTGATTATACTGCTCACACATCTTTTATATATCTTTACATTTAAGAATGTTATATTGTTCTAGAATGTACTTTATATTTGTGGAGGAAAAAAAAAAGGAAACATATTTTCATTTGAACATGGCTGTCTAAACTTTCTCCACATTGACCCTCCAAATCAGCCATGATTTATTGTAGAGGATGTTATCAGTCCTCTGTTAACCACCCAGGACCTATGATCACCATTTAGAGGAGAGCTGTCCCTACCACAGGATTCCTTTGCTGGTTCCCAGGAAACTCTCTTGCAAGCTGACCTGGCTGAAGTAACTAAAAAACTTTTCCTTGGTTTCAGTGAAGTGATAAATCAGTGCTTTGTTTCCCTTGCACACCTGCACTGCCTGTGTGTGCATGTCTGACAATGGATCACAGCTGAGAGGGAATGGCTCTGGAACCTCTGAGGAAAGGGGTCTAAAACTCTCTAAGTGGGGCTTTGTGGCTCCTTGCATGTGTAACTACTGCAGACCTTCCCTTCTGCACACTGATATTCCAGCCCAAGGTGGCACTCCTCCAATGGCAGGCTTTTGCCAGAGCAAGGATCAGAGCTGACTTTCCTGTAATGCAATTCTGCAGAAAGGTGCATTTTCACAGAAATAATGTCTGTGCTCGGGGATTTTATTTCAGTGCTCGGCGAGCTGTGGGTTTGGTTCCCAGCAGAGGATCACATACTGCGTTGGAATCCATTCTGTTCAAAGCCGGCACGTCCATGGCCTGCGGGCTGCAGCGTACCGAGAGTGCCCAGTAGAGCCATCCCCCCACATCTATAGATGTAACGTCAGAGGATGTTCACAAGCAGCTACGTGGAGAGTGGGGAAGTGGACCAAAGTGAGTACAGATGTGCAAGATCATTTTTGTAGCTGCCGCTAACATAAATGAATGCCAAGACTCATTTGCTGACACGGTGATGTTAATTATTTGCATCTTTCTAAACTCACTCTTAATGGCTGTCTATGTCTAGTGCTCAGCATCTTGTGGAGTGGGGATAAAGGAGAGAACAGTAGAGTGTATGACTGAAAATGGCTTGTCCAGCAACTTGTGCCTACCACGTTTAAAACCAGATGCCAGAAAGATCTGCCATGAGAAAGAATGTAAGTGACAGCTGTAATATTTTGCAGCTAATGTTTTCCCAGGTTACTTATATTAAAGTTATAAATATATTTAGAGTGCAATTATGCAAAATTAAGTTCTAAAACCAAGCTCTGTTCCTGAAATATTAATATGATTTAATCATTCATTTTAAAGGTGAAATTCTTACCACCTGCAAAGATATGCAGATTAAAAAAGGGATTAGAAAGGATGGTGAATACCTACTTAACATTAAGGGAAGGATGATAAAGGTACTGTTAATATTTATGAGTTTTTATGAGTACCTATGTTTATGAAATAACACTTTTCTAATAAAGATTTTGCTAAAGGGTTGTATTTTCTCTTCCAGATTTATTGCTCAGGCATGCATTTAGAGAATCCCAAAGAATATTTGACATTGGTAAAAGGTGAAGCAGACAATTTTTCTGAAGTATATGGATTCAGGTACAGATGTGGTTTTGTAACTTTATGAAGTGCATTTAATCCTTCAAAAATAAAAGAATAGAATAATACTTAATTTTTGTGAGAAAGATGAATAGGGGTTTTTTTTCCTTGATTTTCTGTTTTAAATATCCAGGCATATGAGCACACATACAGAAATGTGGATACTTCCAGGCTGAAATTATCTTAGTTGCACTAAATGATTATAATGTTTTTTATCTTGACTTCAGTAGAAATGGCTTTGATCCACATCAGTGTTTCAGTTGAGCCAAGATTAAAAGCTGTACTTCTTGTTCAGTAAAGGTTGCTTAATATTTCTATGTAGCATAGTGCAGTACACTTATTTTTCTCTGTGATATTATGTTAAGGAGAAATCTCAAAAGGAAAACTAAATCTTTGCTATTCTTTAGGCTGCAGAATCCATATGAATGTCCTTTCAATGGAAGCAGAAGGCAAGACTGTGCCTGTCGAAATGATTACCTTGCAGCTGGCTTCACGGTTTTTAGCAAAATAAGATTTGATGTAGCTTCCATGCAAATTAAAAGTAAGCATTTTGTCAGTTTTAGCCAATTTGAGCATTCTGCTGAAATTGTATGTGGTCACAATTCCCAAATTACCATTTTGACCTACTTACAGATCCAGCTGTACCATCTCAGGGCAAACAAAATTCTTATTTAATTTAAGAATTCAATGGTAATTTCAAAGGGGAAAAAAAAAAAAAACCCAATACCACTCCTTACCTTGTTAATTGGTCCCAAGTGGCCAAGTGGCATGAATCTCACAGGTTAATATTTTATATGTGAACTACCTTCATTTTCTAAGGTTTTGTTCCCATTATTTCACTATTGTGGAAGTCTTCCTTTCTGTGCTCTACTTAGTCCTTTCTCAGACCCTGGCAGACAATAAATAAATGGACAAGGAATCTTGCAGTGCTTTCAAGCCCCTGCCTGAAGCTGGCAAGCTGGCTCACAATCAGCTCACTTTGTGCAGTGTCCAGGTGAACATCCATCTTCCTCCTAGCTCACTCCTATCTCAGAAAGAAATCTGGGCTTGTAGGTTGGACTAGTGGTGCAATAACCACAATTCAAACCATAGTTTCTCAAAACACTCAATCGTCCCTTTCAAATAAACAACAAACAAAAAACCCCACCCAAAGCAAGCAATAAAACACCCATGTTCACACTTTTCACACTGTTTTCCTCTGAACTTCAAATGCAGCAGTTTGTGTTGAGTAATTTTCTGTTTTCTAGCCACAGATTTTCTTTTTGCTCAGACTATACTTGGGAGAGCAGTACCATTTGCTACAGCTGGAGATTGCTACAGTGCAGCCAGATGTCCACAGGTATTTATGATTTCTTACCCCCTTGAAATATTCACATAAGAGGAGAAAAAAAAATATGTGTGATTTGTTTAGATCTCTTAGGTTCTAAACCAATTTCCTATTCTGTGTAGTCAGTGTACAACAATAATAAGCATTTATTTCTTACTCTCTTCTCTCCTATTCCACCATCCTCCCCTCATAGTTTCTTCCTCAAATTGTTTAACACACCTTTTCCCTGTGGGCTCCATGTATGTGTATCCAGGTTTCTGTGTGTTTCATGTATTGCTCTCCCTCCCTCTGGATGTGATGTATTCTTTGTTTCCACTTGTTTCCCCTAACGTCTTCTCATTCTTTGTTCTCCCCTAGTGACTTTTCTATAATCCTGCATAATTTTTCTTATCTTTTCTCTGTTTCTCTTCTCATGCTTCATGTCTTTGAAGACTACCAGAGGAAATCAATCTTGTTTAGCAGTATAATTTAAAATTTCTCCATGCATTTTTTTTGTCTGCATTAGTGTTTAGGTTTGTATTGGGTGGTGCTTTTTAGATTAATCTCTGTATGGCTCCAGTTTACTGTTTGTTGGTTCACATCACAGAGTAGTTTTGAAAGACATGAACAGGATGCCTTCTGGATGAAGCTAAATCAAACTATGAGCTCCAGAGGAAGGATATTAATAAACTCGAATGCTAATGAGGATCCAGTGCATGGGACTAGGGGAGAGTTAGTCCAAAACAAACCCCTGATTGGTACACTGTCTAGAGATATTGAACTCTCTGGCCCAGTTTTTACCACACAGGTCTGCTGATACTGCAGTGTCCTTGATGATGCAGACATAGCCCCAGTCTGAACTAGTCAGCCTTTGGAGCCCATTGGCAGAAATAGGATTCCTTAAGAAAAAACACTTTAGCTTGTCTTACTATATTAGACAATTTAGGATGAGCTCAACTATCCTCTGGAAGTGAATTTCTTTTCACTGATTATAAAGAACTTAAGACTGTCTCACACTTGCTCAGAAGTGAATCCCTGTTGTCCATCTATCCTGGTTGCCTGAATGTAAGCTATGTGGGTGGACACAGCCAAGGGCAGCTAGAGACAATTTATGTGCAATTTACGTACAAATGAAGTGTCTAGGTTTGGCAGACTTAAACCCCTGACAAGAAAACAGTTGAAGTTCATTACAGTATTGGATGCCTTCAACCTGCAAATCCTTTTGCAGTACAATACAAATCTGTTTGTGAGGTGTAGCTTCTGTTAGGAGGTCATTCTGCTTTCATGGCTTGGCACTGACACATTTCCATCTATAAGTCCTGACTGAAGCTAACACATTTGATGCAGTCAAAAGGCTTTCATTCCTGTATTCTCAGTCCTTGAAATCTGTTCCTGGCCTTGCATATGATGCATGATATGTCAGACAGCTCTTGAGCTGCCATGGTAATTATACATAGCACTCCTCATTTATTTTTGCAAAATTATGTCACTGTGAAAGAAGTTATCTGGGCCCATTGATTGTAGAAAACATTCCACATAATTTTTATAAATTTCCCCTTTCATTAAATGGAAGTATTTCTTTTTGTGGATACTTGAAAACAACCCACCCTATCCATATGAATTTTTGTTAGCTCATCCTGAGTAACGAGTGCTATAAGCACAACAATTTTACATAAAAGTGCTCTCAAAATAAATCTGCCATACTGAGCAACATAACTGAATTTTTGCAAAGGAATTTTAGTGAATCATCATAATAAAAGCTATATATATATATATATGTTTATGTATGTATGACATTATTAAGCAATAAAACACAGAAGCTACCATTTGCAATAAACAATTACTAGGTCTGAAAACAGAAATCCAGGCTTTCAGTGAACAATGCAGAGGTGTGCAGTTTTCTGACTGTAGTGCTGCCTGAACTAATCATTAGGCTCTTTGTGGAGGTAGTACTTCATTGTAACATATTGCACTTCTCTGTGAATGCAGTTCAATAATATTCTGTATCCCAGTTCGTTTGCCAAGGGAGTGCAATTTGTTACTTCTAATATATTTCCTATTCTCATAGGAACTGATGGGTTTAAAGCTAGTTTTCAGAGCCTGTGTAGGCAAATGTTTTAGAATCAATAGCTTCTATAGCTGTTATGAATGGTTTGTATTCCAAAACATTCAATTTAAAAATATAGTTATTTATTTTAACATCCACTTATGTTCTTGTTCAGTTATGTTTTTTGTTACACTGAAAAAGCAATGGAAGACGATAAGATGATGATGCTTAGACAGTGTACAAAAATTTGAAAATCAGATGTCTAAGAAGTAATTTGTCTTTACAGACAGCAGCATGTTTTGACCAAGTTATTTCCAAAAACTTCAGAAACTTTAAAAAAATAGTCTTTCAAGAAAACCACCTTCATTCTTGCCTTTTTCAAGTCTGTACTTATTGTAAATTAAAATTTTGTATGTAGGAGGGCAGAAATAATTTCATTTATCTAATGTTAGTTTTGTCTTCATACTCAGATGCTACAGATCAGCTGATGCACAGGTGGTGCTTATTGCAGAATAACTTGGTTTTCTGTTGTGAATATCCATAGAAAGGGCAACATGCAGTGTGACCAGCCCAAACTTTGTACACATCTTTGAGTACTTAATGTTCAGACATATCCTAAGTGATATGTGCAAGTATGCCAATGTAAAGTGTTTAAGTGTTTTGAACTCTATCAGCTCTATATTTTCCTTTGTTTTCCTTTTCCTTGTATTTTTTTTTCTCTTTCCCCAGGGACAGTTCAGCATTAACTTGGCTGGTACAGGTCTGAGATTATCCAGTACAGTGAGGTGGATTGCTCAGGGCAACTATGCTACTGCAGACATACACAAATCCCACGTAAGTCAGTGCTGGTTTCCTTTACCTGCTCTTACAGCTTGGACAAGAAGTACAAGTGATAAATGTAGGGAAAGCTATGGTGATTTTTGTAAATCAAAAATATCATTTAAGGTCTCTGACCCATTTGAGTTTTCTTCCAGATGTAATGCAGAAACTATGTTTAATCACACTGCCCAGTATCTAATTCAGACCAGCACTGCCTGCCTACACTTCCCTTAAATGATTTTAAGAGCCTATTGTTATATTAATCTGGCTTATTAGATGCCCAATTAAAAAACCCCAAACACAGCACCCAACCCTCCACATTTTGCTTTAGATCATCATACTACAGATGATCCTTTTTGTTGCTTATCTCCAATTTGATTAGCATAGGAAACCAAAAGACCAGTTAACCAAGAACAGGAAGCATGCAGAGTTTATGACAACATTGGATGGTAAGCCAGTGAACAAGGTGTAGAGCAATATTGATAAAGGCGCTCTGTTCCCATTTTGCTAATGTTGCTGTCTCTTGATTTGGTGTTAGTAGGTATGATTTGTCAAAAGGTCTGTTGTGTGCAAATCTCAAGAAGCCTTTTGTGCAACTGTGATTTCAATCACTCTTCTTGATTGACTCTTCTCTTTGTCTAATTCTCAGGATGGTACTAAAATATATGGAAGATGTGGAGGATTTTGTGGAAAATGTGTTCCTAACACAATTATTGGTCTCCAACTTCAAGTACAGTGAGAACTCTGATGTACTAAGAGCATCAAAGCAGGGACATTTGTCATTTAGCTTCAAAATGTAGGTGCTCTGTAGATATGTTTTTTTAATTTTTTCATGTCTGTAGTCATCATTACTGTAGTGCTCACTAATAAGAATTCCTGTATTCTTCAGGGTTTACTCAAAGTTGTATTATCTGTTCATGGGCTAGCAATTGCATAAACCACAATCAGAAACCTTCAGGTCATAAAGGAGAGGCATTTATTCAAAGTACACTATATATTAACATGTAAATTGCTCTGAGATTACTACCATGGGTAACACTCTAAATTTTACCATAATTGTAATTCTTTACCTGCAACTAATCAGTATAATACTTTATGCAGTATTCAGTAAAATTTGTACTCTATTGGTCTTTTTGATCAATTGTGCTAAAATATAGAAAGGAAAGCTTTATTGTTATACAAAGAAGACAGGTAATAATTTTGAGTTCTTCCAATTTTGTGCAAACTTGTAGGGTTTATCTGTCAATACCTTACAGCAGAAAAGTACATAACCAAAATGCTTGAGATAGTTTTATAGATCTGTGTGTTTCTCTGTCAGTGAATTTTTTCCCCATCCCTTTCATTATATTCTTTGTGGTGCTCAAATCCTAGCAGTAATACTGAGAAGTGTGATTTAATCTCTGTAGTCTCTGTAGCACATATTAAACATCAGGTCTTAGGTTTGCTGTGGTTACAGGAAAAGAAAATAAGGAAACAAATTGCTTTGAAAACTGATTTTAAATCCCTGCCTCTCATTCAGGTATACTGAGAAAGCAGTGTATTCTGTTTACCACAGGATCTTGTGTATAATTGCACAAATATGTGTTTGCTTAAACACTTTCCATGTATGCCTTACTCCTTTACCCTAGCCAAAGGCATGTTAGTAAAGGCTGCAGTGTGCATCCTTCATAGTCCTATTCAACAGAATTTTCAATAACCTCAGTGAAGAATTTGGACAGAGGCAGCGTCAATCCCCACGGTGGTTTTGGTGTCCATCTTTGACTCAGTTTGATTTTTCAATGTTTGTAATACAGTTCTAACATCTGCTATTTAAAATTATTTCTTTGAGAAAAGTAAGTGTATGAAAGAGTTACAATGTTTAAAAAATTATCTAGCCCTTTGATTTGTTGTTTTATATTACTTTACAGTCCAGAACTGTAGAAATATATGCATGTAAAGATAATGCATTTTAAGGCCAACTCTCAGGTATTCAGAATAAAATTTTCTACCTGCATAATAACATATATTATGTACCAGATAACTATACATGCTTTTTCTGACAATATACATTCTGTAAACCAAATATTTATTTTCCATGACAGTACAATTGGTAGATCAAATGGCAGCTATATCATATTTTTACCCACAAAGAGTTAGCCATGAATTAGCAATATGTATTAATTAAAAACAATACTGTACCACAGAAGTGTATACAACTACTTTTTAGATAACACGTCGGTAATTATTTTGTGGTCTCTGCATCAGAAATGTATTTTTGCACTATGTGCCTTATAATAGTTGTAAACATTAATAAGACTATAAAACATTATTTTCCTAGAAGTGTTTACATTTGCAATTAAAATATTGTAATTTATAAAATATTTATATAATAAATATGCTTGTGTGAATGGTACCAGGGCACTTTTCTTTGGGTTCTTTTTGGTATTGTACTCTAAGTACAAAATGTTGCAAAAACATTTCAACTTCTTTATGCACAGATTGATTACATTGTTAATGCTTCTTTATGGTGGTGTACATTGACTTGTACTGGAATAACTGCCACACAAAGAGGTTATAGTCAGAGGAATAATCTCTATGGAAGCAAATGCTTCAGTGAGAAGAACTCCATGTCTGTCTCCTCCTTCCAGTCATCCTCCCACATTTAGTTATACCTTTCTTGGGGATTGCCCTGTAAACTGTTAACTGAAATAATGTAGAAATCTGAAATAATATTTCCTCTCTATGTGCTAACTCAAGCCAATGCCTTTATAGCATTGTCCCTTGACTGTGGCTTTGGCAGAAGGGGAACTGCAGTTTGCCTCTATCCCTAAGAGGACCTTTTTCTTTTCAGCCCATTTACAGGCTATAAAGTGTTCAGCTATGTTGCCACAAAATCACTCTGAAAATCCACTACCAAACAAAGTGACTTCTAATGCAGTATTCAGTACATCATGTTTTTCTTGGGTAGGAAAAATTATTTCTGAGTAAAAATGTATTTCCTATATTTATAGCATAACGTGGCACAATTGCAACTTCTGCATAGAACAGCACTGTATTGTATTGTAGTTTTTTGCATCTTTTCTTTCTTCTACCCTTGGTGTAGAGTTTCAGCCCTACTGTAAGGAAAAAGTAATCGAATGTTCTGGCACTTTATGACTTCCCTGTGTTAGAATTTTTATTTTGTTGAGGAAAAAGAGCTTTATCAATAGTCCAAATTTCAACTTTCTAACTTTTTATCATTAGGGCAATTTAAGAAAAACGTGAGCCTCATGATCAGCTCTGAAGAAATTGGAGACTTGATGATGCTGACATGTTAGGAGGCCATGAAAAAAAAATAGAATCATGGTTTGTACCTGCAGTAAGATGTTTCCATGTCTTTTAGTTGAAATTGCTCTGAATTTCCACCCCACTGGGCAGCTGAGATGCCTGCCAGAGTGGCAGGGTGCTCCATGACAGTGCTGTGAGCTCCTCCTTCTGGGTCTGCATGTGCTGAGCTGCCCATGGCTGCTCACAGTCACACAGCTCTCCAGCTTGGGTTCATGCTTAGGAAATTAAATTCTTAACTGCCCCATCACTGTTCCAGAGAGAAAAAAACAATGTTAATAGCTAAAGATTGTTAATGCATTGTTAGATGGCTTCTGGGATCTTTTCAATTCCATCAGTGGCAGCATCACATATTAGGTGACACAACTGCACTTAACTTGCCTGTGTGTGCATGCACGTTTAATGCTTCTCTGAATACTAAGTGCCAAAAAGGGACTAGATGTGAAAAACCTTGTTTCTCACACTTACCTAACAAAATGACACTTGATGTGTTGTGTGATAGTACCTGTGACTTCTCTAGAAGAATTCGTCCCCTAGATGTCTTCTACATGTATTTCCCCAAAGATTGTATGTGGGACGTAGGTGAGGAGATGGAAACTCTGGCTCTGGGTACTCTAACAGATCTCTGTTCTAGCAGAATTCATCCTAGCATGATCTGTTGTGCCACTCTCCCTCTACAGAGAAGCAGGATGTGCCCAGGTGTTTGATCTGAAGCACATGGGTTGTACAATCAATCCTACATTCATGGGCACAGCTGTCTACGTGTCTACGCAGGTTTCTCATGGATGGTCATGTATTTTTCTTATCTGACTAAAAGGCTGTAATATCCAAGACATACTTGACAAGATGAAGGAAAGGTTTAGGGTTTTCTTCCACTTCTGTAACCTGGAATATGTTCAGTATAACTTCTCTGTTTTGTTGGCAATTTGAAATGAAAATTGCATTTAGCAGGGAGGGGGTTTGTGTCCTTGCAGTTTCATTGCAGTAAAACGTGAGATTCCTGGGAAATTCAGAATCCAAATAAAATATTACTGACTTGCAAGTGCTTTTTACATCTTGCAGGTCTTTAAATAAGATTAGGAAGGAGTGTGAGGGGTTGTTTTTAATAGTTGTTTCCATAAAGAAACAAATAGATTTGTGAAAGTTGATATTATGTGGCTATCAAAACTGAACTTGAATTATAAGTGGATCAAAAATATGCTGCAATATTTTAACTTTACCATAAAAAAATAAAGGAAAACTATTTACAAAAACAGCTTGAAGCAAGATAACTAAATATTTAAATAAGGAACATTAAAATGAGCATCGTTTATAAACATTGCAGCTGAGATTTCAAAGTAATCCATGTTGGCAGTTAATCCATGTTGGCCTTATTTATAAATTGAAGCAATTTCCTACTGCACACCAAAGAGGCCTGTCAAAGCATTTTTCTAGAATTAATTTTCATGATATGATAGACTTCCATATTTCTGCTTTTGTAGAAATTGAACCATGAAATACTAATGGTTGCACTTAAATGCCTTGAACAGTTGTGTGGTGTCTTACTTGATGCAGGTATGGTATGACTGGAGGGTCACCATGGCAGAACCAACATGAGATAATGTCCTCTAAAGGCTAGAAAATGGCAATTCTGGGGTAGTATTTGTATCCTATGGACCTGCTTATGGTCTCTCTTGTATGGCCTGTTCTGCTCTCCTGTAGTACTTGGCCATCATTTCCTGAGCGTTTTATGATTTTTTCAGGATGATCTCACTGTATCTAATCTTTAAAACATTGAGGGGGTCCTCATCAGTGTTCCCCTCTCTCTGGTGTGCTTTTAAAATAGGCTGTATAGATCACAGGAAAAAAAAAAGGTACTGCTTTTATAGGGTGTTCCTGCTTCACTATACTGGCTTTCCTTCAGACAGAGCAGAACTGTGATGATAGTAGGGGTAAAATACCTGCATTTTGTTCAAACAGAGGTACAAGCTATCTGACTTGGAGTTGGATCTGACATTTAATATTCCCATCCACAGAAGTTGGTTGCTTTTGCACAATTAAGTTTATTTTGCAATACCATAGCTTGAGAGGCTTTTCTGGGCTTTGTTTATCCTGGCTTTAAAGAAGCAATCTGTGCTCTGTTTCTGATAAATTTCTCCTTGTGTTCAGTTATGATAGATATTCCTTTGAGTTGATTGTATAAAAATATTGGAGCAGCAGAGCAGAGCAAAGATCTAAATGTATTTATGTCTATATTCTGCCTTTAAACATGAACAGCTGTGCACAGACTAATCTGTCTCATGTCTGACTCTGTGCTGCCATCCAGAACCTTTTCCTTTTTAATAAACAAATGTTTCCCTCTTTAATCTGTGTGTGTGTGTTTTATCTCTGTTCCTGCAGTAAAACTTCCTTGTCCACATATGCTTTTCAAATCTTATTTGCATAATTAAACAAAGCATGCAACATGGAGCATCTGAGCTGTAGATGGTAGTGAATGACTCTGAAGAGCTGAAATAAAACAAGTTATTTCTGTCTTGCTCATCATTACTATTTTGTTTTGGAAAGCAAAACCCCTTATTTATGAATACTGAAAGACTTTTTTTGAAATAACTGTATGGTCTAATTTTGCACTCTGGTTTATGGAAGCAAGAAACATTCAAGGAGAGCTCATGAATTTTCTATATGCAGAAGACTGGAGTGATTCATAGCAGCAGCATATATTTACACCTTGTAGGATGAAATAATTTTTTGCACTTCAGCTGTCTCTGACAGTCATTTCTTGATCATGGTAATGACATTCTTGGTCAGTTCATCATTCCCCATGAGTTTTTTGATTTACTTTTGGAAGATGGAATAATTAAAAATGTGGTTGCACAGAACACAAATTGAAATTTGGGCTTGTGAAATCATAGAGCAGAAATTTTCTTTTTAGTTCTTTGTATTTAAAACATCTTGCAGAAAGGTTTGTTTTAAAAACATTTATTTAACACCTCACTAAAGAAAACAGCAGCCCTGTTAGCATTTGTATTCCTGGAAGCTCCGAAAATCAGACAGGGCTAAGGCAGCTGCCACCAGTAGTCCCTTTCATCAGGGTTTACAAGGTATTTACCTAAGAATTCTTTTGCCCTTCAATTATTGTTTTCTGTCTTGGGTTTATTATTACCTTTGCCAGAAAAGTGTCTCCAGTTCCTTAACTGAATTCCCTCTTCTAACTTCTGAGAAAGAAGGAAAAAGAAGTAAATTCGTAGTTGCTACCTCAAAGGGAAACCACACAACCTGTGTGCTGACATAAAAGCAGAAAGTGCACGGCAAAGAACGACATTATTTTGCTTCTAGAAGCCTCTCTTTTATGTCAGGATTAGAGAGCCATTGCTGTGCTTTTTTTTTTTTTTTTTGAGACAGGTTTCTGGAGAATGCAGATAGGCAGGCATAGAAAAGGGAGATACTCTTTGGGCTGGAAGCTCACCCTCCTGCAATGTGTTTGTCTGACCAGCTGTCGACAGCATTGCTTCACATGAAATTCAATGTTCAGAGTATTTCCCAAGCAGCAAAGAAACTGAACTGTGGAACACCTTTTTCAGCAGTAATTTACACCCTGCTTAAGGAGAGGGAAAGAGAGCAGTTTAATAAGGAAACATGCTTCTGGCTAACTGAAAAGCTTACCTAGCCCATATGCAAGCAACCCCCTCACCATTGTTACCGGTGCTGTGTTGTTACTGCCATATTAAATTATATATAAGCTGTAAGAACTATAAAATTCTAATTTAAAAAATGTATCTACAGGCAATTTTGCAGTGGTCAATGACTTTTTCTCTCTGTTTTGTCCTGTACACTGCAAACGTTATTTTACACTTTGTGAGTGTGCTTGACTTTTCCAACCAAAAAATAATTCTTCTAGAGACATTAGTTTTTAATTTTTTCTTTCTGCTTTACTCACTGAAAAAAGTGAGGTCTCTTATTTTAATGATGTTGCCCCAGAAACATACATTCAAGCAACCAGGTATTTTAGTATTTAAATATTTCTACCCACCTCCACATTTACATTCTTGATCAAGCCACTGGCATTTTCCATATCAAAAGGCAGAAGCCAGCACAAGCATGAGAACCAACTTGGCAAAGTTGTTTGGGTTTCTTTGTAATGCAGTACATTACAAAAAATTTATGTGAATGGCATGACCATTCTTCAGTACAATAAAAGACTTCTGGCTCTGATTCCACAAGTCACCATACCAGGACATATTTCTAGCCCTTCACTGAATCCCAGTAATACCCATGTAATTCTGCACTGGTGCACAGACTTTGTATGAGGATCCAGTTCCCCATGCTTGAGACCTCAGGCTTTGGGGGTTTTTTTGGATGTTTGTCTCTGGCCATGTGCCTTCTAGCACTTTGTTCAGGACAAAGTATGTGATTATTTTTCAAAATTGTTATTTTTCAAAATTTGCTATTGCTGATAAAAATACAGGGTAAATGGTATAACACAGTTATTCTTGTGGTAATTTTTTTAATCAGGAGTTGCTATTTGAAGCTTCTGTCTTATTTGACAGGTTGCCAGTTAAATTCCCCATAGCTACACAAGAATCACTTGTCTTGAAAGCAGGAATTTCATGCAAATCTGAGGCCATATTTTGCTTTAAAGATCCAACTGTATACTGCGCTGCTAATTCACGCTGCCTTTACCATATGAACCAAAGCTAAATGATGTGATCACTGCCATGCCATGTCCTAAAAATACCAGAATAATAAATATAAGGACATTAAAATGACCTCTTGGCATGCAGGAGACAGGCTGTCATCCCTATATAGTCTCAACTAGCAGATGATAGTCTCAAATCTAGATGTTCTTTCTAAAAAGAGGCATGATCCCATTTGCTGAACTACAGTGTATGTCCAAGAATCTCCCTTGCATATATAAAATCCCTGCTCATTCGTCTGGGAAGGGATCCTCACTCAGCTCATTGACCCTGTCCTTTCTTCAGTGATAATGTGCTGATCCTTTGTCATGAGAGCTCGGCTTGGCCATGAGGTGGGAGGGGAGGGAGGGAGGGAACTATTTGCTTCCAGCCTGGGCTTCAGCAGTCAGGTATCATCCTTATCTCTCCTCATAAACAGCAATGCTTAACTGGAACACTAAACTTCCCTGGGTGCATTTTGAAGGGGGAGGATGCTCACTTGATTAAAACATCTCAAATTTTTTAGAAGTTGCAGAAGAGTCTGTAATTCTGGCAGATTGTGGGGGAGAGGGAATTTGTGGTTTTGAATAACACAAAGTGGCGCCAGCTCCTCTACTTTTATTTCAAGGGAAGTTTTATTAATAGTTGGGTAATACAATCTTAGTCCAGATTTCTCTATCACAGGCCTCTCAGATACTGCTGGGCTATCACAACAGCAGCAGGAGGCTGGCTCTGAGGTGGTGTCCATGGGCACAGCTGGCACAGAGGGATTGCCATAGGCATAGGCAGGGGAGCCTGCACAGGCTTGGCAGCTCTCTCTCAAACCCACAGCACAGTGTGTTTGCTACAAATACATTTGGTTGTGCTGGGTGCTGTTCAGTGGCCCTAGAAAGAGGGAGCCTTGTATTTTGGTGGCCAAACACAAGAAGAGAAGTGCTGCAGCACTGAAGGGTGTCTGGTGCAGTGCATTTTCCCAGGCAGCCCTTTGCTGCTGCTGCACAGCTCTCTTGCATTGCCTCAGCATAGAAACCAGGACAGAAGTTCACAAATTAGTATTGGGGAACATCTGGTTCACATTTACCCTGAAAAGTTTGCATCAGACACCAAGTGCTTGGGCCGACTGGGAGAGGGAGCATATTTCTTAAACATCTTCAGACTAGGCACAGTTTCTGAACTTGAAGTAATAAATTAGGGCTTAAGGAAGCCATTTGAAATCAGATGGCTGAAACAGAGACATTCTCTGAGAAGAAATAGCTGTTTATGTTAGCAATCTGATTTCTCTTCCCTCTTTATTGTGCCAACTTTTAGAAGAATCTGCATATAACCTTTGGGAGAAACATTTGGCCTGCAAATAGGAAAGTCTGCTCAGCCGCACAGTAAAGCTACAGAAGCCCTAAAACGCACTTGAAATCATCTGAAATTTTGGAGCATGGTGTGCAAATATTACACCAGTGTACTATTAGAGCAGTCACTTTCTCACCATTTTCTTCAGCACATATTGAACCCACAAGCTGAAATCAGAAGCAAGCCAGATGTTACCCTATTGTCCCACAAGATGGTGACAAAACAATTCTAATAACATAACACTTTGATTTGTGCTATGTACAGACTTAATGACTCCAAATATTTTCTTACCATGCAGTTGCGTTAAATTCTGCTTATATAACATGATTTTAATGGTTTACTCATTTGGCAGACATTAATTCTTTTTAAGTACTTTGTCGATTGTATTTTAAATTAACTTCAGGGATACATAGCAAGTTGTAGTCCTCCCACTTTAGGAGTCACAAGTTCCCTAGATGCTGGAGAAGGAAAAGCACTTTTATTGCTTCTGATCCATCCCTTTGCCAGACTGCTTCCTTTCCCTTCCTCCTTCCTTTCTTTTGTGATTTTTTTTTTTTTTTTTGGTGTGAGGTCTTATGGTCCATAAATGCCTTCCTTTCTGAAGTAAGCATGAAACAGTGGCATGGTACATTAGGCATAAGAAAGGTAGTCACTGCAGAGCAGTGCTCTCCAGAGGCAAGGCCAGGAGAAAATACTGTGGGGAAGAAATGAGGTTCTAGAAAAAGTGAGGTTCTAGGGACGGCTGGAAACCCTCTCCCTTACCCTTAGTCCCCAAACTGTTAGACTTTCTTTTTAATTTTAACTGTGATCAGTCTGGTATAGTTCTTTCTTTGGGCAACCAGCTGGAGAAACCTGAGTGGGGCCTGAACTGCAGAATTTGCATCTTGGAAGTTGTGCCCTCAAACTGGGCACTGGAGATGGAGAAAGCATTCCACATTATTAACTACTGGTCTTTGAAAAGTAAGTGTATTGTCCAGTATTAGAAACAGTTGTTTCCTGGGATCCTATTGTTTTAGAAACAATAAAAATTACATTCTCAAGGAAAAATGAATATCCTGTAAATACAAGCTCTTCATTTTGGTCAAGGCACGAGCTGAGTTTAATAGACTGAATAACCTTGGCCTTTCAGGTGCCTGAAAATGATTGTGAATAAAATACTTTCTCATCTGTACCTGTGGGTTTCTATCAATAGGTGACAAGCTCAGATTAATCCTTTGGCTGAGACTTACAGATACATTTCAGTGACTTGAAAGCCACATGACCAGATTTTCAAAGGTATTCAGTCATCTAATTTCCAGTGATTTAAATATGAACTTGGTGTCTAAACATATTCCATTTTTGGCCAGAAGTACCACTTAAAAATTATTTATGCATTCAGGAGCAAAAGCTTTTGTGCTAAAACAGGGATGTGCAGAGACACCCAGCTTGTTCCAAACAAGCTTGTTTGACTATCAGACATGATGCACCCACGTGAGCCCGTGCAGGAAAATCAGCCCTGCTGAGGCATGTACTTAAATTGCCTCCAGAATCTCACCTCCCACCCTCTGCACTGGAAAGACATTTGCTGTGAATTTCTTCCCTATGGATTTTGGCCACAACCAACACAGGCTGACTGATAGGCTTATTGAGTGATATGCTTATGGTTTCTAACACTACATATGAGTTTCAGTTGGATTTTTTGTAGCAATATGTAACTACTAGACTGGGAGATGGAATGCAGCCAGTTGGAAAAATACAGTTTGATGGCAGTGTAAGTGGCAGTGAGTGCAATGGTTTGAACTTGAGGACAGCCCTGTCCCCAGCAGCAGTAGCTTAGTAGGATTTGGCAGGACTTATCATTTTCCCACTTGAAATCTAATTTTAAAGGTTATTCTTCCTCTCGCTTTCTCTCTCTCCCCTCCTCTCCCTGCATTTCTCTATCTGTTTCTTCAAATACGACATAATCTCTGTCCCATACCTGCTCCATGGCAAGTTCCCACGCAGGTGCATCTTCATGTTGTATATTCCACACCTCTGCTGTTGTTTGATGCTGCATTTGAAACCTGACAGGGGAGGAAATCCTGCCCTCCCCTGTTGGCACAACCACGTTGTTTGAGTTCCTGCTGTCTACACCCACTTTTAGCATGTTTTTGCATATAAGCAAAGCAGATGATCACAAGCATAACCACGCTTGTCTGGAAGTGAGCTATTCACACTTGTGTAATTTTCATATAAGAAGCTAGATGCCTAAACCCATGTTCAACATATAAATAAACATGCCCTATTTTAAGCATCTGCCATTCTCAAGGCCTTTGCAAACAGTATTTAAATATGCAGTCTTTGGCATCCAGCTGGGAAAGTTTTGGCTTATGTTTCCAGAAGCCTGTAAGAAAGCCCTTAATGTGTGCCAAATACAGTGATCTGAAAGCAGGTTTTTGGGCTTGCCATCAATCCTGAGCAAAATATCAGACTTACTGATGAAGAGTTTTCTTCGCAGATCAATGCTATCAGCCATGCCACTTGATATGGCTTTATGGAAAACAGTTCATCAGACTCACATGGAATAATTTTTTCAAGCTATTTTAACACAGAAGGTTTAGCAAAATAAGGTCAGTTGATAAAGGTTTTAATATTGTACATTTATTTAGGCTTCTGTAGCGCATTTAACATGATCATAATGGGATTTTTCATTAGCAGAGGCAAGAAAAATGTAACTGTACAAGGGAAAACATCCACAGATGAGTGGTTTTTGAATGAGGCCCCACAGGGACTAATTCTTGGCCCTATACAACGAGGGGGGAAATCATTAAGATGTGAATGAAAAATGCCAAATAAAATGCAGAGCTCCACCCCTCCATTCCTAGTTGGCTTTCCAGCTAGAACGCCAAGTAGATCAGGTTGCTCAGGATCTCATTGGATATTTGAGTTTTGAATATCTCAGACAATGGAGATTCCACAGTCTCTGGGAACCCTCTTGCAGTGTTTGACTATCCTCTTATTGACAAAAAAGTCTATCTTGCTACCTAATAGGAATTTTTTCTGTTGCAATTTATGTCTGCTGCCTTACACACTTCCAAATAGAGTATGGTTTCTTCTTCTCTATGCTCCCATGAAATTTTTGCAGACAGGGAAAAGGTCCTTCCAAAGACATCTCTTCTCTGGACTGAACAAGCCCAGCTGCTCACCATCCTTAGTCTTGCTGGTCACCATCCAATCAATTTCCATGTATCCTGTAGTTAAAGTGCCTTGCCCATGTCTCACCAGTTTAGCTACAAGGGTACTGTGGAAAGCCTTGCTATAGCCAAAGAAAACAATATGTCCTGCTCTCCCTCTGTCTGATTCCCAGTCACTTCAGTACAGGGGACTACCAGACTGTTCATCACTCACTCCACTCTGGCTATTTCCAAACATTTCCCATCTTTTATGTCCTTTGAAATGGCTTCCAGAAGGAACAGCTCCATAACATTGCAATATTTAAAAGGCAGCTAGGAAGAGGATGGAGGCTCTCTTCACAAGGAGTCACATAGGGAAGATAAGGGAAACCAGGTACAAGATACACCAGGAGATGTTTCATCTTGGTATATGCAAAAATTATTTTAGCGAGAGCAACCATTTACTGGCCTAACCTCTTCAGGATATGGTAGAACCCACGTTCATGGGAGAACTTAAATATGTGATTAGTCAGGGTGATATATAATGTCACCTAGTCTCCCTTTCCCACAAAATGTTGAATCAAATGAGCTTTTGTGGTTCCTTCCAACCTGGGATGTCCTGTGAATCTATGATTCTAATTTAGAGGCATTAAGATGGGCAGATGCAGCAGCAGGGAAAGCGGTTCATGTCCTTCCACTTTCCATCACAGCCTGGGAAAAAGACTAGCCTTCTCCTCACTGGCTGCAGGGTGGGTGTGAAACACAGCCCTCCACGTCACAGCATCCTATGTACCGGGATGGGGACTTGGGCAGGGGAAGGGGATGTAAGGGGACAGAGAGAGGACAAGCTGTGGCCCCTCTGACTGCTCTGGCAGGACCTGGCAGTGCTCTGCTGACACAGTCCTTCAGCATGGCAGAGAGGCTGGCATGGTGTGGCAATGCCATTCCCTCCATGTCCTCTAAACTGAACTCTGTCATCAGTGCTGCTGCCTCCCTCACCTCTCAACTAAAGAAAAAGGCTTCTTTCTGAAATTTCTGGAGCAAGATGTTCTCTGAAAGCTGCCTTTTTCTGATCCCACCCTGAAAACACATAATATTGAGCATTTCAGAACATGAGTGAAGAAGAAAAGCTCAGTGCTGGATTAAAGCCACTTTTGGCACAAGATAAAAGACAGCCTCTGTCTCCCTCTCCCTCTCTCCCTCATGCACACACACACACAGACAAACAGGAAGAAAAGCTCTCAGGGGCACAATCAATTACAGTTCATATCTCTTCTGAGCTGTCAGATATAGTCTCTGGCACAGGCCCTGCTGGAGTGCAAACCCAAAAGGGATTTCAAAAACAAATCCTCAGCTGGTATATACCTTGTATACCAGTATAGCCCACAGCAATTTGTGGAACAGGAGGAAGACGACTAATACATGATGATACATAAGCACAAAGAATATTTTTCTCTTAACTGAATTTCCTCTGGCCTTCTGTAGTGAGCTGACTGAAACAAAGGCTCTGCTGTTTCATGCCACTCATGAAAAGTTTAAGATTTTTAGAAATTTGACTCTGTCCTGACCAGGACAGACATATCTTTACACATAGCTGTATGTATAAATGCAGACACAAATAGGAAATTCTAAAAATATTTAACTTGGAAAATTCAACATCCAATATTAATTGCAGACCTGCTGCCAGTGTATGGGCTTGTCCATTCTGTGGCTTCTTGAAGTGACTGTAAAATTAGCCAGAGTGTGGATAGCAAAGTCAGAGAGATATCCCTCTGGAAGGTATTGGGAAAATGTCACCAGACCTTCCTTGACAGAAATGGCCACACTCATTTCATCAGTTACAGCTGGGTAGCACAACTCCAGTGCAAATATTTGCAACCAACCCAGACTTAAATATTTGTTCTCTTATCAGGGGATCAGCACTAGGTCATCATGACAGCCCTGTAAATCCTGACTAACGTGGCTGACATGAATGATAGGGAGATTTGCTGTGGTTGTGTAGGAAAGTACCTACAAACAAACTCGTTAGACCTTTATACCATAGACCCCAATCACCATGCAGCAACTTGTGAAGGTGTTTGAAAAGGATGCTTTGGGCCCCTGTGGCTGCAGGGTGTCATCTTCTGGTGCTAAATTCAGGTGGAGGCTGTACATGGGGCTGTACATGCTTGAGCAGACCAGGAGAGCACTGAAGTGCTGCTCTGGCTCCTTTTGCTCTCCCTCTGAGGCTTTCCCAGCACTTCAGGCCGTAGTCAGCAGGTAGTTCAGGGCTGTGTGATAGTGCTGTCTGTCTCCAGCAAGCTCCCTCTCCCTTCCCACCCACCCTCTTCTCAAGCCTGATGCAAATATGTTGCTTATTCATTTTGATGTTTCATTCAGTTTATTTTGCACTCTTCTCAAACACTCATTTCTGGCCTTGCTGCAGATTTTTGTGATCCAAGCACAGAAAGGCTGTGTGTGGGTGCAGAAATTAAGAATCCATATAAGGGGACCGCAGGGACAAATCTCACCCAAGGAGCCCTGGGGAGACCCTTTGGTTTTAAGGAGTCCAGGAAGCCTTGGCCAGGATGGTAGAATTGCAGTAATGAATGGGAAAAAAAAACAAAATTAAAAAAAAAAAACAAAATCCAAACAGTTTAAGGCTGCAACAAAGACAAGTTACAACTGTAAATTAGAAGTCTAAATCCTACTCAACAGCTCTTTAGATCTGGGGCAATGATTTGAGCCACATGTCTGACTACAGTAATGGAATGTTTTAGCATTGCTTATAGCTAAGCTTAACCTTCACCGTACTTGGTACCCCAGTGTCTACAAAGGGCTAAAAATCTCTGCATTACAAGCCTGGGCAGCTGGCATGGGCAGAGGAGCCCAAGGATGTTGGTCCAGGGAATGGGGTCACGATCTGACCCTGTGGTTCTGAGCTGGGGCTGAAGGTTTCTGTGATTATAGGAGAAGAGAGAGCTGCTAGAGCAATTAACAGCCTAGTTACTGATGATCAGACCTTTCTGAGTGCTGGGGAGTTGTGCCTGAGCAACCACTCCGAAAGCAACCCAAGTCATGCAGTGCTTGGTGGATCCTGTCACCTGTTTCACCTCTGCTCTGCAGGGTAAGAGGGATTTACCAAGCCCCAGTCAGGAAGCCTCAGCTCTGTGGCTATGAACATGCCTCTGCCTCAAGGAAGAGATTGCAAAACTTCATTCATTCTAATTTTTATTAATTGTTACTGATGGTTAATATACACATGTTTGAAATTCTGCTGGGTGTGGCATCTTCTTGTGTCACTTTTCACGTGATCACCACAAAGTTTGGCAGGAGTTGCTGAATTCAGAGGGGTTATTGAAAAAGAAGTCATCTGAGGAATTAACAGAAGAAGGATTTGGGAGGGGGAAGCACAGTTTTTCTTGATCTGATTTTTTTTTAACTGTTTTTCTAAATATTGTGGAGCATGTTATGGAAAAAAAATTTAGCCATCTGTCTGAAAGATATTAGTTAAGTGGAGACTGTGTTAAAAATAAGGTGCCAGGTTGTCCTCTGCAGAAAGTTAATAAAAAGAAGGAAGTGAAAAAGTGCTCATTATTTTTAATGACTTTGCTTTCCAGCAGAGTGCTTGTATCTCCCAGCCTTTACATTCTGCCTTATTTCAGTTCATTATGGCACATTCGACTGCCCTGGAGAATGATGGCTTTGTTCTAAAATACTGAATATATCAAGAGGCCCCTGGCCTAGCCTGGCTAGGCTGTTAATCACAGCTCCAATGCCAGGAGGAGGATGCTGTGAAGAGCCTGTTGCATGGGAATCCAGCCTGGATGGCTGGGAGCTCTTTGGCAGGGAGAGCTGTGGCAGAGCTGGTGCTGCTGAATGCTCTGTGCAAAGCTGTCAGCAGAATCGATTAAGTGGTGCTTGGTGACTGCCTGGATGTTTTCTGCATGCACATCTCTACATTTGTCTCCCTTGCTGGCTCCACCTGGCACAAACCTCTCGTTCCCTGTCAAAGGATATTTGCTTTATTAACTCTGAAATATAGGATGCATTTTGCAGTTCAGAAGATGAAGATTCATGAGTGTGCAATTCAGGACACAGTCCCAAGCAAACCAGAGCATCCACCTACATCTGCAGGCTCCTTGCAGCCAGCAGGTAGAAAAGCCAAAAGCAGAAACTGCATTTCCAGATTTGAAAACAGCTAGCTTTTCTCAAAATGTTTGCTTGAAAAATCCATCCTGTCATTCACTTAATCTTAAACTTTTCTGATACACCCTTTGATAAATCAAGGCCCATGTTATAGCCAGACTACAATTACAGTGATTTGTTTGGAAACAAGATGTATATTTTCTAGGGCCCAGAGGAATCATCTAAAAGGGGTCCACAGCTAGGCTCCGGGGTTTTTGCAGGTTTTTTTCTTAGTAGCTCTTCCAAACTCATTTGCCAGCAGATTTTGCTGTCATGCTCTGCCTCCTCTTCTTGCATACTGATGGTTGAAGCCCTGTAGCAAAACCTGCATCTTGCATGAAACATGAACACAAAAATTCCAAACACCACGGAGAAGCCACTGCATGGTTTGGGGCAGTAGTAGGGGATGCAGGGAGACCTCACACAGCTGTGCTCACAGCTGGAGTGCCTTCCTGGGTCTTTCCGTTCCTTTCCCGTAGTTGCCACTCCTGGTCTCAGCTGCTGTTCCTGGGGAAGGCTCTGGGAAACTGTAATGGGCAAATTCATAACCCTAAGGGTCTTCCAGAGCAAATGATGCTCTATTGGAACAACTGTCCTCATAACCAACCTGGCAAACAGGAGGATGATTGGATTTTCCTGACATTGCAGCAAGGCTTGGACATGATGTCAAGGAGCCAGTGCTGATCCTCTAAATTCTAGACACATCAAACTGGCAGATATTTTGAATTTGCTTACCTTTTAACACAGAAAAAGGCCAAAACTCATTTATATTGGCTATCCACATTTTTTCTGCCTGTCTTAATCCAGGAAATGAAAACCATGACCAGAAGTTAGTCCCCTTCTCTAAACACTGGCATGCTGGTGTTTATAAAAAAGAGCTCCACCATTATTCTTCCCAGCTGCTAGAGGAATGAAATGAAACTGTCAGCCAGGGAGGAAAAAGAGCTTGTTCCTGCGTGAAAATTTAGCCCAGAGTCAGGCAGAGCATTTTTGGAGGTGGGATAGGTTGGTTGTTTGTTTTCCAGCTCTGCCAGATACCAAACTTGGCTGTAACCTGACAAAATGCTACAGAGGACTCTTCTGTCTGTAAGTTAATGAGAGAAACGTTTGATAAATGGCTACTGGCAAGCTAATTAGAAGAGAAGGGATTCGGTGGATTGTAGGAAAAAAAAGGAAAAGAAAGGGAATCAAAGTGTTCAAGAAGATCATTTAAGGTCCTCATTCTGGGAGAGAGAGAGTAACTGGTTTCACTTCCCAGAGGCTAATCCTGCCCTAATTGACTTATTATTGGAGTCTGAAGGAAAACAATCCATGTGGCTGTGATAGCAGAGCCAGGGAAGGCCTGGTTGTGGCTGCTGAGGGGAACAAGGAGACACAATAGCTGCAGTGTGTGAAGTGACACGGGATAGCATGTGCAGATCCCAGCAGAGTAGGAGCCCTAACTTGGCACACTGTGTAGTGTTACAGGGTGGGTGGGGAGCACTCAGAACAGGCTCAGGATTCATTTCATTTGAAACTCAGCGGTTTCAAACACTTCTGTGAGAAAAAGCTCAACCTCTTCCCAAACCCAGACCAGAAAATGAGGGATTGTATGTTGCCAAAAACCAGTGTGGAACCTATAGCTTACTCATGAACTACAAAAAACAAACGACATATTTACAACCCAAACTCAGGACAGTGAGATCCTGGTTTTGTGAGAGGTGACTCTATGCAAGAGGTACAACAGAGTTCTAAGATGCATCAAAATATAGTGAGTCTGGGAACCAAGCAAAGCCTGAGGAGATCTGCATTTTCTGACATCAGGAAAATCGGTTGTCCTTTCTGTTAGCACGGCAAAATTACTTTGAGTCCCTAGTTTGCATAATTAAAGTACATAGCTAGAAAGGAATTCAAATTTGGTCTAAATTACACTGAGGAAAATACATCCAGTTTCGCTCATTTTGCTTGACAAGGACTTTTTTGGTATTAGAAATGCACAGAAGATATAGTATTACTGAAATAAGAACTATTATGGAATGTCTAAGGGATACTATTCATTTTCCAGCGAACTTTCAAAGAAGGAGACACAAATACATGATAAATTACAATGTAATTCCAGTGGAATTACATCTTTCTTTCATAACAGGACAGATGACCTCATCTCATGAATGTTTTTATTGTGACTGCCATGGTTCTTCAGGGAACCTGAGTTTCAGGCAGGGTTAGATAGTATGAGAATATGATAAATTAAAGAAATCAGACACAGAAGAGGAAAATCCAGCAAACAGTACAACTGTGTAGAAAAATGCCTTCCTTCTTGTCAGACAAACATTAATCTAAGAAGTATTTTCCTGAATGAAATGGGTGGAAATGCCTTTTCTCCAGAATGACTTGAAGGGAATGAACAAGTGTTAGAACAGGTGACTGCATTACAATCCCATCAGATATTTGATTAGTAGCTGTGGTTTGGCAAGGAAGGTGTAAAAATCTGGCATCTTGTGTTGAACCAGGCTTCCTGAGACTTTGAGCCAGGCTTTTCAAGTAGAGTTAAAAAAGGAAAAGTCTAAAATTAGCTGACCAGAAGTATTTTAAGTTGTTGGAGTACATATATGTGCGGGCAATGGGCATTGCTAAGTGAGGGAAAAGCTCATTGGAAAGGAAGGAGACAAGAGACACCACTCAAGTTTGCAATTTCTCCTGGGATACAGGTACAGGGAGACTAAAAATGAGTAACGCTTCTCTCTGAACATAGTGTTTGCTACAATCTGCCCTGATGTGGGAGTAGCTGGGGTTCTTGTTAATAATAGATCCCTTGGGGTGGATCAGAGAGACAGGACACTAAATGATCAGCAGGTTTATTTCATAATGATTTGGTTGCAATAGAAAGGAGGTATTTAGCCATTTTATTTACTATCTGTAGAAAGACAGCACTATAAAAGCATAAAAAATAACACTTAAGAAAATTTAAAAGGAAAAGAAAGGAAGAGAAAAAGAAGATAAGAGTACAAAGATATAACCCCCTGTTGACCCAGCAATGAGATTGTTGCAATTTTGATGTCCATTGGTTGAAGTAATGGCCACAGTCTCGATCTGTCAGGAGTGGGGGAAGCCCATGGAAAACAGGAGTTCAGTGGGTTTATATAAGTTCAGGTTTATGGAATGCCCAGGTACCTCCCCTGGGCAGGGGAGAGAGTTTTACTCTGTTTGATGTAACACTGTGGATCACATGCAATCTTCTGATGGAAGGGTTCAGAAATGAGTCTGGGGGCACTTTGGGGGTTTTTGAGACATGACATGACAGCTACCTCTCACATCAGCACAGCTGAGCCAGTTCTGCCCCATCAGAAGGGGCAAGGCCTGCATGGGAATGTCGCAATACTTCCCCAGACGGAGTTTTCACATCTGAAAACTTACACAGCTGTGTAAGGGAGGACATTGGCATCATAAAGGCACCAGGCAGGATCTACTTCTTTCCTTACCTGGCTCAAACCCCAGGTGTAGCCTCTGGTGGTGTGTGCTCACACCCTCTGCACTTGGGCTGTTACCTTGCACACCCTCAGCAAACCTCCCCTGCTTTTGCAGAGGCCAATCATTTGAGTCAGTGACCCGTAATATTTCAGTCTCTCACAGACAGAAAATGTGTCATACAGGTGAGTTCAAGAACTTATTTCACTCCACTGATTCAAGGTGGGAATGCTTTGGCCAACACTTGGGGCTCTCTCTGCTTGATGGCTGGGCCAAGTGTTCCATCTGTAGTTTGTCAGGGAGGGCTTGTAATTCTAACAGCTGCTCCTGAGCCAGGTTTTCTGGTTGTACAGACAAAGAAACTCATCTGCAAGTTTTAGTAAAGTTCTCTGAAAGTAGAAAATTTCAGAAATTCTAAAAATCCTCTCCAACCTTGGCCTTAACTGCAAACTTTTTCATGTGAAAGAACCATCTGCTGTACCACACAGTAAAGTGAAAAAACAAAAATAAACACAGGTGGTAGAGGCAGGGGAAAAAAGCTCTATGAGAAATTGGTGCATTTCTCACTTATTAGGACATTTCCTTGATTTTAAGCATAATTTATTCTGTTTCAGCCACATGGTTTCTGCACATTTCCTTTGAAACATCTGTAATTCTTTTTGGCAGGGATCCGAGGCAATACAGTGCAGTCTCATCTGGGAGGAGTATCCTAGGAAAGTGTAAATATCCCAAAGCTGTAAAGAAAATAAAAATAATATGTTAGCATTGAAAGGCTTGAAAAAGACTGGACTAGATCAGAGATAAGTGAAATCACCTCACTGGGTGACTTGGGTGAGCAGGAGAAGGAGCAGGCTGGTGTCAGCCCATCCTGAGGGCCTGGGAGAGGCAGCCTTTCTCAAGCCTCTGGAACTCATCAAACCCCATTTCTGATGGACTCGCCTTTCATAGATGACTGATTTTTAACTCAATTATAGGAAGAGTGAGACATGAACTCTCTCTCCTCAGTGGAATCCACCCAGGAGACAGAAACTGTGACCGAGGAGTCAATTATTTGGAGATTACTAAGGCAAAGCCCTGAAATGTGTTTTGGTCCTGCCAATTGCTACAAGATCATTCACTTCCCCAGGAGAGAACTCCAGCATGAACAAAGCACACAAGCTGCTCAGTCAGACTAAGCCTGGGGGTTCAGCAAGGGCTGAGCACCAAAGAAACACCATGAGTGCACTGTCCACATCCCACACAGCGCCGGGGTGGCCTCTCAAATCCCCTCAGGCTGACAGCATTGTGCAGTGCAGAGACACTTGCTGAAGTCCCAAAGCACCCTGGTCACATCAGCATAGCATCCTGGCTGGCCTAATTAAAGAACTGGAGCTAATTAGGCCAGGCACAGCACCATATTGATTAAGTGGCAAAGACACAGTCCTGACATCTAGATGTGCTTAGCAGGGAAACAGCATTGAACTTGCATGTTAGCTGGGTAAATCAGAGCCCCTATTCGCTGTTGCTGTCAGTGTGGCCCTGCCCCCAAGTGCTGCCTTCACATAGACTTCAGTGCTGCATTCCAGTTTTTTTTTTAAATTTAATATCATCCAGAACTCAACAGCCATCTCCCCGTTTTGTGGGCACAGTTCCTGAAATAAGATTAACTTTGTCTCCAGGGTCCGTTTCCAGCCAGCAAACCAAAAGCTGTGCAAGAGAATGAAAACAAGGCAAAGAGAGAACAAAAATCGGGCTCTGTTGCAGACCTTCAATTTATGGCATAAAAACATTTTAGGGTATTTTAGGGGAAATATTTAAACCCAGATTAAGATTTTTGTATTCAAGCCCTCCATGTTCATCCAACTGCAAGGAGCTGATGATTTCCCAGCCAGAGGCTGTTCTCAAGCGTACAGATTGCATGAATCCAGCTCCCAATGGATCCTACCCCACAGCCTTCTCTGTCCAGAGCCATCCAGCAGCACAATTCCCTGACACAGCCCTGCTGTGCTGACTTGGCTCTGAAGATGACAGCCCAGCTATAGAAACCATAGTGGATCCATGCTACTGGTTGTTCTTTGTGTGGCCTCCATTTGCCACTTCCATTCTCATCACCTGGGACATTTCATAAGGATAGACTTTTTTTTTCCCTTTATTATTCTAGAGGGGCTGTGGGAATGTTAATATTTATGGATCTGACTAGCTGGGAAATCAGACTTCTTCATATCATGGTGTAACCATTTTGAAGATCTTGTTTCAAGGAAAAGTGAATCCCAAGGTTCAAGCAGAGCTGAGAAAAAAGGGAATATTTTATCGTCTATGATCTCTCTGATCAAAGCAATACCAAAAGCATTTCTCTGTCCGCAGAGAAAAAACTGAGGAATGTGGAGTAGGCAGAAAAACTAATACTACACGTGCCTGTACTTTTGAATCTCCTTCCCACCGAAAACCTTTCAGTCTGCAAGTATGTGCAGGCATCTACATTCATCATGCTGTGAACGTCTCTATTTTATTCCATTTCAGTCGGTAAAGAAATGCAAATGGAGTGATTAAGCCAAATTCCTGTATTCTGCTCACCCTCCCACGGAAGATGTCAGAGCTGTTTTACTGGGAAGCAGACGAGAGGGGGCACTCATAGATTTCCTACCTCAGGGCTTTGCTTTGTGCTGTGTTGGTAGGAAATGTATCTGAGAGAGTCCTTGTTGGAAAAGGTTCCAGGAAAAATACCAAATTAACATAACACCATAAAGATGCAGAAAAATTTGTCAGAAAGGGAAAGAAGAAAATGGGGGTGGGTGGGTAATGTAGGAGGACATGCTGGAGCACCACACCAGGAGCCCTGACCCCATAAATCTGCCTGGGTGGGAGGATGGGGTGCTGCAGGAGCAGGGCTGGAAGCGAAGATCCTATGGCAGTGGGAAAAAGGCTGGGTCCAAAGTGTTGTCTAAGCAGTGAGCTAAAGCTGGCCTCAGGCCCCTTGCGAGAATTTACTATTTCACAGTAATGAAAAGTGCAGGATAGGGGTTGAGAGAAGCTGTAAGAGATACAGCTTGTAGGGCAGTCCTCATTTTACTAATTAAACATTTTGGGTTGCCTACACAGGGTCACTTGGGAAAGTTAAATAAATCAATCAGCTAAAAGTGTGAAGTCAATTTATGTAAGTTATAGCATATTCAAGCTGCGTGTGAATGGTTTCATTCAGGCTAAATGGCCTTAGATTACTACAGCTTAATTTTCTAGATTAGCAGAAACAAAATATGTTTTGATAGCAAAGTAAAACAAGATGGAGGGAGAATAAACATCCAGTTAGTAACTCAGTCCTGCATCTATGGCCTGCCTTTGTTTTTGGCAGCAGAAAATCCAAAGCTACTTAGATAGACAAATAAAGTTTACCATGCATTATAAATATGGTCTAACAACCTTGGCTGCCAAAGGCTGTAAGGATCAGAAAGTGTGTTACAACAGCAAGCACAAACCTCACAGTGTTTGCTGTACCCCTGCCAGTGCCTTTTGCTGCCCAAATCACTCCATCAGCTCCCCGACTGCAGCTGAACCATATCCCTGCTGCAAACAGTGGAATCAATAACTATGGATTAACTTCTAACCAACACAATTTTACTAAATTACCAGAGAGTGGTATTATCTGAAACATAACTAATACTTTTATTAAAGACTATGTTCATTTGCTCAGTTAAGCAAAATACCTGTCAATCTAAAACTCTGCCTAGCTCAGTGAACTTCCCTTCTCTGCCCTTCATTCACCATTAGGCTCCTTCAACCTCTTCATTCTGAACCAGTAAATTGAGCCATGCTTGTGCCTTTTACCTCTTTTAGGCTTCTCCCATTGGTCTCATCACTGCACCAGGCTCTTCAAGGCTTTGCTGTACAAATGAAGAATTTATTCTCATTGAACTCCTTTAATGTGGAAAATAAAGTCCTACTGCAGATTTTTCCCTAGAAACTTCTAGCTACAAATGTGTTAATATACTCAAGGGTCACATTTCCCCTTTTGAAAGTGGAAAAATATCAGGCTTGATTTAGTAAATTTCTGACCTATTTTAACAGGATGGGTTCAGAAATGTATTGTTAAATTGAGTATCACACAGTTTCTGTGACTCTTGGGGGAAAGTCCACAGGAGTGTGAAAGTGGAAGAGCAATCCAATGAGAAAAGGAAAGCGTTTTAGTAACATTGGGACATTTAGAGCATTCACTTTTAAAAAGAGATAAACTTCTGTTTGGGGAGAAAAGTCAGGCTGAAATTATATTACTGAGAGTTAGAAACCCCAAATGTGGCCTAAAAGGATACAGAACCTCAAGCTCCATTATCCTATTCCTATTTTAGAGACAATGTGTATTCTCCATATAACACATTCACTGTGCCATATCCATGTCCTTTTGCTTCAAGAAAAACAGAAGGAGGTTTTCAGAACATGGTGGACCTGCCCAAATTGAAGCCCTGGGAGATAGCAGCCCTAAGACCACAATTCCTCAGGCTTGGTTTCAACTGCAGCAACAAACAGAACCACAGCAATTTGCAAGAAGAGAGAGAGCAAAACTGTTCAGCTGGGAAGTAACACAAAAAGGTGTTGAAATCCTTTACAGGATAGCTAAATGACTATTTGGTGAAGGAGAAACCCTTTACACTAAGAATTTCTTCATGCTAAATCCCTGAAAACTCACTGTCAACCATCTGGAGAAGAACCATGGAAGGTCCTGCAAGGTACTGTGACTAATCTGCTTTTTAGCTTTACTTAACCTCTTCCAGCATTAGGTATGTAACAATCCTCTCAGATCTTAAATTTATTCCCCCACAATTTTTATTCTATCCTACAAATTAGACACATTTAAAGAAATTAAAAGATGGGGAAGAAGAAATAAACAATTAAGCTCCTGAGAATAGGACAAATATCTCCACTAGTAATGCATTTATGAATATATTTGCACATAAACAACAAAAGGAAATTTGTAATACTGCACACAGTGTTTTAAATGCTATTGTGAAAGCAGGCCAAAATGTTCAATCTCCTTAAGCAGCAGTTGAAACAGGCTTTAAATTAATCAGGATTCCTAGAAATTCTAATAAGAGGGGACTGATGAAAAACAGCTGCACCCAATCCCTATAAAAACCTTCAAAAAGAAGGGAATTAAGTGATAATGCTGGTACAAGGGCATATCATCACAGGATGGTCTCCTGCTGCTACAAAATGCCAGAGCAAGACCAAGTATTTTTCCAAGGAGAGATAATTATGATGAGCCTCAGCCCTGTTTACAGGGGCTTGATTTCCACTCTGTGGTGTGGTGATAGAGCTCTCATTTGGGTAGTCTTTAAATTACTGAACACTGAGAGTAAGAGCATCCAGTTCTAATGCTTATTAAAAGTGGTATTCAAAACATCTCTGCCCCCACTATAGCAATTTGCGTGAGAGGGATGTGTTTCCAAAGTATGGCTTTTTAAAGGAGAGGAATAGAAATAAAAAATAAAATATATGCTTACCATTAAGTGTTGAAGCTCTTCTGAATTGTAGACTCAATAAAGTTAAATTACAGTCCAGTATTGGTGAAGGAGAAAGTATCCCACAGAGAAGCAGGATGTTAAGTCTGGTCTCAGGAAACCAGTTGTCTGCACAAAGAATCCCTTGTGGAATACCAAGAGATGATGCTAACAGGTCCTAGTAGTAGTACTTCAGAAAAAAATATTATGTAATGGTTTGTCAAGATTAATGGTGCAACAAGGTGATATCATACAAAACCAGTAGTTTCTAGAGAGACAGACAGACAGACAGACAGACAGACAGACAGAGGAAGGAAGGAAGGAAGGAAGGAAGGAAGGAAGGAAGGAAGGAAGGAAGGAAGGAAGGAAGGAAGGAAGGAAGGAAGGAAGGAAACAGCCTAATTTTTGCATGATTCTCCAAAAAATGTTAATAGGGGCTTGTTTTGGGTTTTTTTTTGTTTTGTTTTATGTTTTGGTTTTTCTTTGTTTGTTTGTTTGGTTTGTGTTTTGGGGGTTTGTTTGTTTTTTTGGTTGGTTGGGTTTTTTTTTGGTGGTTTTGTTTGTTTGTTTGTTTGTTTTACAGAGGAGCAGTCAGATCTCAGTAACTCCCCTTTCTCTGCGTGATGCCACTTCTGAGTGTCCCCCAGGGCAAACAGATATGCAGTTCACAGTGGAACTGCAGTGCACACACACATGGTTCCTGGTCTCCATGAGTTTATAGCAACTTTCCCCAAAACTCTGTAGGATTTATGCAACACTGACAGCCTGCAGCTGCCAAATCTCCCTTACTGAACTGACACGTATAATGTCCACTCTAGAGATTTAATCACCTGGAAACCGAGGTCTGTGTTTTGCTCAAGAGGACTTTTGAAGACTGTATGAAAATGTTTTTGCATGGAACTTTTCATCTCATTTTTTTGCCCTGGAACAAATTGCTTAACTTTTGTTGTCTTTGGTTTCTGTGGTTATAAAATTGTCTTAATGCTCGTAGTTACCCTGGAGATTCTGCAAATGAAGATTTCTGGACTCCCATGTGGAAATGCACTATTGCATCAGAGCTGCTGCTGCTCCTCTAGCCAAGTCATTCCCATAGGAGATTCCTCTGGGTAGGAGATATCATATACAGACACGCATCTAACATTCCTACAGAAGCCCAGTTACTTCTCTCTGGTCTAATTATATGGCAAAGGTAAACCTCACTATCAGTTATGTGCACAACAAAAAGAGGTTGAAGCAGTAAGATTTTTGCTTGCATTGACAGCATGGAGAGGCAAACAGAGGTACAAGCACTAGAGAGGAGCCATCAGCCTCACCTCATGGGGAGGCTGCTGTAACTGCCTCAGTGTAAGGTCTCAGCTTTCTCCATTCTCTGCCTTCTGCAATCCCCATGTCTGTAATTTCCCAAGATTTCTAAATGTACCCTGAAAAAAAAGGTTTGATAATGCAAATGTCGTTAGCAATGAGAAGTCATTCTGAGGACCCTGTAAGAGCCATAAACATGTTTATTTTAAATGAGGTGGGCTAGGGTTTGTGGTGTGATAGAGCAATGAAAACAGCCCCAATAAACAACTCCTCTCATCTCCTGCTCTGACAGCCCCTTTCTCAAAGCACCAATATTACCCACTTAGAAAATGGATTTATGCCAAGTTTAAGCACTTCTTCTTCTTTCAGTACACCAAATGGTACTAAAAATTCAAAATATTTCCTACAACAGCTGTGTCTTTGACAACAAAATTAATACAAGCTGAAACACCACTGTTGGGTGTGGGCCATAACGACCACAGTCCTCAGTTTTATGTCTAATGTAACAAGGCATTTAATAGTTAAAAAATATATCTGATCAACTCAGTATTGTGTCAGTCATGTGACTCTGTCTGGGTTTTCAAAACCGGTTGCAAAATTTAGTGCCTTTGTAGTTTAACAGCTGGTCTGATAAGAATGTAAAATACACCTTTCCCTAGAGCTATAATAAATGTGTTAACACTTTCTTACAACCAACCCTTTCCTACAACTCATCATTTTCTTGCCCCAAGATCCCTCTTTATATATTTGATGACATAAATCTTTTAAGCAGGTTTTGACCAGAAGCTAACTTCCCATACTCTCTGATATCGGGACTTTTGAGGAACACAATGAGATGTGTTATTTTCCTTTGGTGTTTAAAAAGGAGGAGGGAGGAGGGGGAATGCTTTCAGTTCAGACAAAACAAAAATGCAAATGATGGTGCTTGTGATTTCCATCTCCTTAACACAAATGTGTACAGTAAGGTTTTTTAATGATCTATTTGTTAGATCATTAACTAGATCATTAGATATGAGACATGCAGCTCTCAAACGTTTTACTATTTTAAACTTTGTGGTGGCTTTGGCATGTCCTAAACAGTAATAAGAGAAGGAAATATGAAAATAAAACTCAAGCCAAATTGTTCAGCTATGAAAAGAGCATATTATCCAAACAATGTAATGAACACAACTCTACTATCTGCATATGTTTCTACATGTATATGAACATCCTTGATGCTAGCATGTGAACATCTGTTAAAAAATTCAATTACTTAAGAGTGCTGTGAAGCAACAAATGATTGTTAGCTCTTGTTGTGGAGAGAGAGGATGGTGTGGTGGTTATTGTTGCTGGACAAAGCCTAGTCTTGTTTTGTAAGACACTGAGCCACCTCAACAGAGAGTTTTACATCCCAAAGTTGTCTAAGGCCTGAGGCACATGGAGGATCTACCATGGGAACAGACAGTAAAACCCCAGGACCTGAGCTCCAGTCATCCTTTTCCCAGTCAGACCTTGTCTGTGGTAGGTGAGCACTGCCTTCCCCACCTCTGGCTGTGTTTAGTCCCTGCCAGTCGCCAAGCTCTGCTTTCCCAGTGGCACTTTCCCTGCACCAATCGCTCCTCCCAGTTTCCCGCAGTGCAGTTCCCACCCTCATCTATGGGATGTGTGGGATTCCCCTTTACCACTGGGACTCCAGTCCCCATTCAGCACGAGCATGTGCTTGTACAGGGCACCCAGCATTGAAATGATGTGGTTGAACTGGACCAGTCATGCTGGACATGGAGGTGGTGAGCACATGGTTGTTATTGCAGATATGATGCTGCAGCTATCTTTAACGATCTTCCTTTTTGCACAGCTGCAATGCTGTCGTATCAGTTCAGCTTACTTGAAAATTAACATTCAAAATATTAATCAATAAAAAAGCTCCCATTTAAAAATTGTTAAGTAAGTAATTAAGTCTTACATTAACTCTGGCTGGTTCTAAATGAAATTTTTTGTGTTCTTCTTCAAAACAAATGTACTGTCCAAATTGATGAGGTGAATGTGTGTGACCATATCAGACATGAGTAGATGGTTTTACTCTAGGTAAATCTCTAAATTATTGTATCTAGAAAGCAAAATTATTTATCTAGACATGTAAATTTATCTCTAGAGCTCTAAATACCAGTGGGTGATGGCTTTCTGCCTCTCCTCAAATGGAATGCATCCCCACAGTCAGTTTCATTTCAAGATGAAAAATGTATGTGACTACTATGCCCTGGTGATCAACTGAGCAGGATCAGAACAGACTTCTCTTATTTGCACTGAAGATTGAGCTGATCTTGAAGCCTTAGATTCATCCTTGTTTTCCCACCCCTGCAGAGCCACACAGCTTATTCACTGTCAGTCAGGCGTGAGTTGGCCCACTGTGCAGGTATGGACCTCTTTTAATTCAGGTAAAGTAGTTTTAAAGCTACATTTAGAAAAGAATTCCCTAAAGGACCCTTGCATCTCCTTTAATTTTTAGGGAAGAAAACAAAGAGATGACCCCTAGGCACGATTTTTTGAGCTCTGTTTTGTTTTTTTGCACTTGGCCAAAATTTACGTAGAGTTATTGACTTCCACTTCCATTTCCAAGAGCTCAACTCTCTCCACAGTTCCCTGTAAATGACATAGACCCACAGAGCACTGGAAGCTAAAGGGATGCCCACACTCCTGGTTAAGCCCAAGCTTAGCTTATGATTTGTAGACAAACAAACTCCTCAACCTCTGAACTCCAGCTCTGCCACCTGCTTTCATGGTGCCTGCTAAGCAAGCAGGAGCCAAGCATCAGCAAAATTCCCGCCTGTAAAGGAGAACTTCCCATGTGCAATGTGGACAGCAAGGTGTGGTGAAGCTCAGCTAATAGTAGCCATGGGGCAGAAATTTCCTCTGAAAACTCTTTTCAGTTGTATCTATTTCAGCCCAGTGCAAAGCCAAAGGGGTCAATGTGGAAAGTTCCAGTGCTTTAAGCTAATACATTTGGTTTTGCACAAGAATAAAGATAACTGAAAGAGGTTGAAAGAACTACATTAAAATAATTTTTTGCCATCCTTCTTGGTAAGACTTCATTTCCAACTGTGTACTCACTTGGACAAAACCAGAGTAATTCAAGTGATGTGTCAGGACTCATTATTTGAGTGAGCCAAGGCTCTGGACTCACTATTTAAATAGTCTCAGAAGCCAATGCCTTCATTAAAATTATTTCCTTCTTCAGCACTAGCTCTGCCACTCGAAACAAAATGCTGTGCATTTGAGTGATTCCTAGAAGACCATCTGCACTTCCCAAAGTCTGTCCCTGTAAGTCCCTTTCCCAGCCAGAGCACATGCATAATCACCATGGCTAACCAATTACTCCGGAAGCGTGTGTGATTCCCAGACTGTCAGATTTCGTGGTTTGAGATGTTGACATACAGCTCCAAGCTGAACACTTTCAGCTCTAGGATAAAGCACATAAAGGAGAACAGGGTGAGTTTAGTACACCTGTCCTCTATCCATCTGCTGAGAATGTCATCTTTAAAGATTTGAGAAAAATTCACTGTAGATTCCCAGAGGTAAAAGGCAATGAATGAAGTCACTCCACAATATTTTGTTTTACTGCTAAGATACCGCAAGGCTGAAGGAAAGCTGACACCAGGAAAGGTTGCACAGGCAACCCAGGAAAGAACTCAGGAAGCAGGGAACACCACCCATACACTTTTAGTGCATTTCTAGCTAAGCTCCACACATTTAATGTCTTGCCCTTCATCAAAAAGATTTATGATGCTTGATAGCAGAATGGCATGGCAAAGAGGCTGAGCTGCAGGAATGCTATCCTTGTGGTGTCATGCAATGCCATTGCAGGAATAAATGGTCTCACTCCCTCTCTGCAGTAAGTGCTCACAATCTCTCTGAGCTATCTGTTTACAAAAAGAGGTCGGGGCTGCAGATCAGTGCACACCACACCTGATGAGCAGTATGAGACTGCAAACCCCATCTCCTTATCCCATGGGCTGATGGAAACCCCAGCTTCACCCAGTCATTTACTTTTCTGATTTGTCTCTGTCATTCTGCTGTCCTTGTTCTCTTGAAGGTCTAGCCTTAGCCTGGGACTTTCCTTTACAATCTTCTGATGCTTTTACATTCCTCTAACACTAATGCTCATTTTGTCAAAACCAGAGAACAACTATGTGTACTTTAGATGTCTTCACAAAATTCAGGAGCCACAGAGATGTAAACTGCACCATGTCTGTCTGTGTTTTTTCGGGCTTGCTGCTTGCTGTTCATTGCTAGTTTTCATCCTAGTCCTGAATTCTTGCTTTTACTGCTTGCTCTGTCACACTGTGCCAATTATCTGGCAATCGCTGTCCCCAAAGCCAGGATTCATCCTCAGCAGTGGCAGAGCACAAAATTTATTACCCTGTGTAACCAGACCATGCCCAAAAGAGCTCTCTTTGGAGAACAACACAAAAGCTGGAACGGATGTGAGGTATGTGCATGGCCAGTTAAGAATTACTCATGGGTGAAATGTCTTTTTAAAAGTACTGAGATCAAGTGGTTGCAGTGCTGTGGTCATTTGTACAGGATGAAAGACAAGAATTTTTTCCTGGCAACTGGCTGAAAAATCCTAGCAGCATCACTGACCACATACCAGTATCCTCCTCAAAAGGGGAATCTGCCTGGGAAAGGTTTTTGAGGCAGAGCACATCTGTCAGAGCAGCAGTTTGCCTTGGAGAGTGCCACACTTTTCCATGTAGCAGGTTAAGTCATCCTAACAGAGGTTCATGCACTCCCGTGTATTTGTTCCATATATTTCTATTTATTTCTTATGCTAGTGCAGTACAGTCCACTCTTGTTTTAATCATGCTTATCCTGGGATCTCCTTTTCCATGGCAATGTCTGAAAAAATCCATGAGCCTAGTGCCTCAATAGTCATATTACTATCTTTCAAACCACCTTTAGTTCCCCACAGTGACCTTGATGTGTCCTTAGCCTTGCTAAGGTGACTGCACAAGTGATGGATTTTTGCAGGTCACTCTGTGTGAGAATTTGGAAGGCAGAGTCTATTCTTATCTCTGTCACTTCACTTAGTGGGTCACCTTGGAGGAGTTTGTTCCCTGTTCTGTGCTTCACTCTCCTCATATGTTGGAAGAGATATTTAATATTTCTTGATGAAAAGCTATTAGCTAAGCTGTAACACAATTTCCCCTCCTAATTATCTGTCAGCCTGCTGTCTGCTGAGAGAATGTTCATACTTATGTACTCTCATGCTTGCAGGTGCACTGAGGCACTATTTATTTTTGTTTTTCTCAGCCTCTCTCTGATACTGCTTGGGCACAGTCTTTGTGCTCTTGCTCTTCATAAAAATGGACCATAATACTCTGTTCATCCTAAGTCCCATCACAGCATTCTTGACAGGCAAACATTAATTGCCAAAAAAAATAGCATTAGTGTTTTAATTTATATAACTTCTGATTTGATGTGTAAAGCAATATGATATTTGAAGCAATTTGAAATAAGTGATGGCACCCCGGCTCTCTGAAAGACTCTGGCACGATTCTACTTGACCATAGACTGCACAGGGGAAACAGATCTCAACACTTGGAACTCTGCACCTGTCTGGAGCATCCTTTGGAATAGCCCCCAAGCATCTGCCAGGACAGTACATGATACCTCCACACCCTGGAGCGTGAGTTGGGCTGGTGGTGAGTCCATGTGCAGAGTAACCATACAGAGCCTATTTGTGAAGTTCAGTCTGTCTGGGCGACCCCAGTGCCACATTTCATGTGCTGCGCAGTCAATCTGCCATGTGTGATGACCATGTGTCTGGGACTTACAGACACCTCACACCTCCATTAGCATTATTTATCTTTGTCCTTCTCTTTACATGGCCAGACACATTTAACAGGCCAAAAAGCTCACTCTTTCTCCTGACAAAGTTCTGGGTAGAGAGTGAAAGTGAGCATGTCTGGAAAAATCCAGAGATGTTGTCTTTGAAAACCAGCTGAGGCTAGTAAACCTCATATCCCTTTACCCACCACTTCTCCCCAACCTCCCTATGAATATTTCCCTGAAGCACTCCGAAAATCTCGTCCTGCCCTCTCCCTGGAGTCTTCTCCCCTCCGTCTAGTTGCCTGTTTCTTTGACTGATGGTGGAGGGGAGAAAAGCCCTCTCCTTGAAGGCATCTGCCTTTGTTCCTCCTTTTCACCCAAAGCCTTGCTCTTCAAGCCACTGCTCTATCACCTCTGCCCCTTTGTTCTCCTGCTTAGGGATTTTCCACTCCTCACCTTCCTGCTGATAAAGTTAATCAAACTAATTTTCCCACTCAGTCACCTCCCTTATCACAGTCACTGCTTGGCCAGAGCCCAATGGATATGCTTTATGAGTGCTGCTGTTTGTTCTGCAGCTTTTTATGGCCAGAGTGAGTGATGTGTCCCAGGGCTTGTGTCAGCAGCTCACTGATTCACAATACCTTGAGACAAATAACAAATACATTTTGAACCATTTTGTGAAATAACTCAAATTCATAAATTCAAATAATTTCATTATCAGGAAAAGATCCAGGATCTTTTTGTTTTGCTTTGAAACTCTCTATCTTTAATGAGTGCTTAGTTCAAGGGATGACAGCAACTTGGTTCAGCTTCTATGTCAATGATTGTAAAGGGAAGAAAGCCTATTTTGTTGTCCCTTGTGTTGCAGTGTAGATGTTCTGAAGATGAAGAATGAGAATACATGTGAGAATCAGCAGGAAATACCTCTTCCCCTTGGCACCTCTGACATATCTCTAGTCTGATCTGCCTCCCAAGGCCCTCTGGGTAGTTAATGCAAGAGCCCATGGCCCAGTGACTGAGGAAGCCAAGGAAATTTGGGCTTAACCCCAGATGGGCTGAAATTAAGGTGGGGGTCCCACTCAGTGAGTCAGAAATATTTGCAGTCCCTCTTTCTCCTGCTGCTACTGCTCCAGCATCACTTACACTAGTAACACCAAGGACAGCATGCAAGAGGGCCAGCAGCAGCATTCTGAGCAATCTGTCATCTGATCAGGTAGTGTCACCAGTGAGTAGGTAGATCCTTATGCTTAGGGTTGCTACTCATCCCTATCATTTGATTTCATGCCACTGAGTTTGCCTAAGCATTCTCAGTGATGGTGTGCTCCCCACAGCTTGGCTGTCAGTGTTAGAGACCTCTAAGGAGGCCCTGTCAGCTCAGTGGCAGGAAGATTCCTGAATACATAAGGCTTACACTCCCAAGGGGATTCCTCTTTGCACATCATTCCTGGTGCAGGATGACATCTCAGCATTTCACAGGTTATCCTGCTGAGGCAAAAAAATAAAACAAGTTTTATTTTTCTATGTTAGAAATTGTTCTTAAAAGCCTTCTAGATTTGGAAAGCAGGTGCAAAGAATCAAGGAGCATATCCTGCTCTGACCTCACATACCCCATCCCCATGCCTGCCCCAGGCCACTCATCTGTGCATGTCTTGCACCAGCTCTGGACCTTGCTGAAGCCTTTTATGAGCTGATTTAACTAACTAAAGAAGCAGAAAGCCGATCCCAGGAGGAGGAAAGGGAGTAAGCAGTTGTCTGGAGTTTCAGTTAGGTCATTTTTCTTGGCAGGATGTCCGGCGGATAGCAGAGCTGCGGAAGGGAGCAGGCCGGGATGGTGGTGGACACAGGATGCAGGGTGGCAAAGCCTGCCTTCCTCTGCACAGCATGCTGGGCACCAGCCCAGAGCCACTTGAGACCATCCTCCCAGGCAGTCTCATCCCCCTGCTGTCCCTCCTGCACTCAGGGCAAAGCTCTGTGACCCCATGCTTCCTCTGGGAATCCAGCAGAGTGTAAATGCCACTCTGGGAATTTCCTGTAGCCCAAAGGCTCGACAATTGGTTTAATTAGGCTATCAATTTATGATCTTCTTTCTAGTGAAAATTTGCTTGATACAATGTTAGCTTTTGATATGCAAAAATGCTTTTGAAACTCTGCCTCAACCTGGGTGGCCCAGAAAGTGTTATAATTTCCCTGACAATAGATAATTCATTCATAATACACACATATATCCCTGCTTGACAAATGCTGATGTTGAATAATCTCTGAGGCTATGGATTCACAAGAAGTTTTCTCTGGTGACAGTGCCAGAATGATAAGTTTTTCAGACTCCCCCCAACCCAATCAGCTCACTTCACTGACTTTCTTGTGGAACTGAAAACATTTAATTCAACCTACTGAGGGTGCATAAAGACAGGGACAGTAGCAGTGACTAGCATTAGTATTGGGAAAAACATAACATGAAGCTAAAGCTTCAGTTTAAATACGGGAATCTTAGTGACTAAACTTTCTATGACATAACCACAAAAATACCTAATAAATAGTCATTATGGTGGTAGAAAGATAACAATTTATCTACAGTTTTATACTGATGCTAATTATGATCACTGACAAGATGAATTAGAAGATTCTCATGGAAGATACCAGCTTAGCAGAAAAGGGAAGGTTGCCTTCACTGAGGCGCAGTGTGGTGTTGTCAGCATCCTTCTGTGTTTCAAAAGCCCTGGCATTTCCACGAATAGTATTTTACTAGTATGGTAATGAGAATGACAGTGTTTCACAGGAATTTCCACTGATCTCATGTCATTTAAAATAATACTTAATCTGTCTCTTCACCATTTGTGTCAGTATTTTCATCTATGCTGATTTAATTTAACCTGATTTTCTGCAGAGCAAAAAAAATTCTGATTCTCACTTTTTTTGGACTGCTTTGCTCATGGGGCACATTTGTTTCTGTTTCAATTATGACCCTGTTAAAATGAAAATTTCTAGGTTGTAAAAATCTGGTTTAGACAGCACTGTGTTCTTAAATTAATGTTAGCCAAATTTTCATGTTCTTACACCTACAACCTAGACTGCTGAGCCCAGCTTCATATCCTCTACATTACTTGGGGAAGGTGTTATTAATGAATCCCCAAAACATTTGCTGTTTTGGTAGGTGGTCAGTTCACTGTCTTGTTCAAAAAGCAGTTTGTCTGTCAGAAGTGCATTGCTATTCCATACTGGAATATTCTCTGGCCAGCTTGCAAAGTGCCTGATATCAGCAGTGTTGTTCCAATTCCATGGTTAATTCCATGGTTCCATTCCCTTCTGTACTGGAATCATAGGAGGCCTTTCCCTCTCCACAGTGCATGGCTGTGTGTGGAGGGTTGGGTGGACAGTCACACACACCAGTGCCCATGCAGAGAAGAGGGAGGAATGGCTCAGGAGGTTGCAGTATGTGGTTTGGGAGGAACAGGAAGGGAGGTGATGCTTTAGGGAACAACTATCCAAGATCTATCACAGCACAGTATCTGTGCCTTCTTACCTACCCTTGCTTTACTGACATTAACCAGGGAGGGACTGCAACCATGAGGAACTGCCTTCAATTTCTGTCTCAGAAATGTCTCTGGCCATGTAAAAAATGCCCTGTTTCCTCTGTCCTTGGGAAGTTTCAAGTGCTTCCAGACACAAGCCAGTTTCAGTGGTAGCCAGGAGTACTGTCTGGTCACAGAGGGAAGCAGTGGTTTGCACAGCTGGTTGCTACTCTGGGAGATGGAAGTGGATGCAGGCTTCTAAACTGCACACTGGGACATCTCATCTGGGGACAAAAAGGGGTTTCCATATTATGGAAACCAAAAGCACTGGGGCATAAAGGCTGGGGTAAGAATTGGTGGGATATGCAATGCAGAATAACATAAATGTTATGAGCTCCAGCCACAGCATAAAATCATTGAATTATAAAATGTTAAGATGTTGGAATGGTCCCTAAAGATCATCTAGTCTGAAACCCTGCTGCCATGGGCAAGAACACCTTCAACTAGATCAGGTTGCTCAAGACCTTATCCAACCTGGCTTCGAACACTGCCAGGGTTGGGGCATCCACTACCTCCCTGGGCAATCCGTTCCTGTATCCAACCACGCTTGCAGTAAAGAATTTCTTCCTAATATCTAACCTAAATTTCCCCTTTTTCAATCTGCCCCCATAGTATGGCATATAGCATGTAGTGAGGTATGATAGGGCACTTTGAAAGGATAGAGAGGATCCTCTCAGGTCACTGGCACATCTATGTGTTTCTGCTAAGGCCTCCTGACCCCATCCTTATCTCAGCCTTATCTGACCTAAAAACCTTCTGCAGCCGCAAACTTTTTCTTTCTTCTCACTGTTCATGACATTTCCAAATGCTCAGGTCGGGACGGAGCTGTGGGAGCTGATATCTTTCTAGTGATGGGAATGTCTCACTCCCAGAGTAAAGTGTTGTTTCCAAACTGTTCATCACAGCTAATAGGTTTACAAACTTGCTCAGAATTAAGGGCTTTCCAGGTGGCAGGTGGAGGCTTGTACCATGTAAGGAAGAAGAGGAGAAAATCAGATATCTAAGATGATGGGAGAAATGAAAGGACAAAAGTTTGTTCTGTAATCATGCAAAACAGGTATTTTAGACAGCTGGAGACATTTCTGCACCTTGGTTTGGATGATGGCCATTTTAGGTATGAAGTTGGTGCCAGTGAGGAGATGAATTAATAGCTTTCTTAATCCTCCCTGTATGGCCACTTCTGGGGAGATGAAGGCAGGTCTTCCTGCATGGTGTGAGAGAGAAACTGGTCTAAATCAAAGTCTGTCTTTCCACTCAGCGATCTTCAGCTGTTAACCTCCTAAGTGAAAGGTGCAACAAAGCAGAACTCAAAGACCTAAGAAAAGACAAAGTAGCACTTCAAAAGCAATCCAAAGGGGGAGCTACTTCAAAAGGGAACCCTGGAGTAAGAAGCACTTCAAAGGGGAAAACTTCCCTAGGGAGCTTGTTGCAAATTATCTTAAAGTAGGTCCTACCATCAAACAGATGTAATTAGTTTTATTCTGATTGTTATGAAATGTTGTTCATTCAAAAACAGCCTGAACATTTCATATGTTAGAGGAGCACTTGCCAAAGGATACACCAGACTTTAGTGTAGTTAGCACTCTGTCACTGTGTCTGCAAAGTACCTGCTCACCAAAGTTTGCCAAAGCCCAGGATGCTCTCTCAGAGCAGGTCTGTCCAATGTTATTTAACTTGGGTTAATCTAATTCTCACTTTTCACTGCTGACTTGAACACTGTAAATGAAGTTTGTTGCTACAGTAAAAATTGGAGGAAGTTTCTGGCTTCTCATGTACTTTCAGGTACTTTTTGAAGTGATATTTGAGCACTCTAAAATTACATATAGTTTTTCTTCCTCTGCTTCATTGTCTCTAGACATAAGACAATCCAAACTCCATGAATTGCATGTACTGCCAATTAATTTTACTGTTACCACAGACAGTGTAATTAAAATCATGACAACATGGTCTGACGCTCCCAATTCTCCTCTTTGTATCTGTCTGGTAATTTTTTTCCTTCTCAACACTTTGAACCCTTTATCTTCTATATATCCTTTTCCATGTGCTTGTTCTTACAACAGGGGAACCAAGTCTTCCCAGATCTCCTGGCTGCAGCTGCACCCTTCCTTGGCCAGCATCCATATTATCTGCCTGGCCCCAACACTAATACAAACGTAAATTTTAAAATGCCTGTTTTCTTTTAGAAGTTCAAATACTATACTCTGTAAAGAAGGTAACAGTGAGCTGTGTCTGAAATTTAGGTCAAACACAAACAACTTCCAAAAAGAACTGAGGCATATCAGGATTGTTATGTTTCAAAGTACCCACAGCCTGATTTCAGGAAACCTCCTTTGGTTCTCAGCACTCTGCTTCCTCAATCCCCTCTCAAACCCTTGGTGATAAGTTAATTTTTCATTCTCTTGAGAACCAGCTACCACCTTTGGATTAATTAAAAGGAGTGTCTTGTGAAACCACATCCATGTCAATTAAATAAGAGCTAAGGTACCTCATTGTGTTATACTTAAACGGATGCATGAGAAAAGAATGGATACATATGATAATGGTGTTAGATAAAGCACCTATCACTTGAAGACTCTCTCACAGACACTAGAAAGCTTACTCATCTTTTTCTTGTCTTTCTCATCAGCGTGTCACTTACGAGGAATCTTATTCAAGAGTTAAAGCTTGTTTGTTTCTTCCTGAATAACATCTACGTTGTTACCCTAAGGCATGCAAAGGTGGTTCCTTATTCCCTACTCAGGTCAGGCAAAGCTACATACATACTGGAAAAAGGAGGAAGGGTTAAAAATGAGGGAGGATTGTTTTTAGATTGTTTACCAAAAAGCAACGCATAATGCCCCTAGATTGAAGTTACAGCGTCATTTTTCTCCTCCCAACAGATAGACCCTTATACTGTATTTTCAGTGTCTAATTCTCATATTTCATGTTAAACAACCTTGTTTCAGCAACTCATCCCCTACATTAATAGTGAGATTAATGCTGTCTTTTGAAGACAAAGCAATTTTTACATGTAAGAAAAGATCCTCCCTTAGACCTTTCAAGTGCACCAGTGTTCTGGATTTGAGCAGCTTGCTCTCCAAGGCATACGGAGAAACAGCTCCTGGCGTGCAGGGATCCCTCGAGTGTGTGACAGGTACAGTATGGAATATGTCAGACCTATTGCCCTCTGACCTGTCAGTGTTGGAAGCCAGCTTCCCACAAATAAAAAGTTACTCAGCCTTATCAAAGGATGTTAAAGTATGTTCTGCACACTATGAACATCTATTTAAGATTTTTAATATTAACACTGTTGTAGTTGGGACTTGTTTTGAAATTTGTCTCTTCGCAACATCAGAGTTATTTACAGTAAATCACATCTGAATTGAGATGAAAGAACTTCACCTGACTTTAGAAAGGAAAATACACACAACTTGTGTTTACAAGGCAACCCATTACAGATGATTGCTTTGGTGATAGCAGCTTATGGAACATCCATATGCACTGTTGGCGTTTGTAAAGTGATGAAACATAATGCAGTTTCTGAGCTGCTTTTGCTGTGGTATCTGCAAAAAAAACAAAACAAAACAAAACAAAAAGATACCAAATAAAACTAAACTTGGAACTCACAACAGTTGATTAATGTGAAAAATAGAAACCAAACCATACTCTTTACTAAAATAAAGATCAAGCTCTAAAATAATTTTAAAAATAATTGTGGTTTTTAGTACTTAGACCACTGTAGAACAGCCTAACAAAGTAGTAGAGCCTCAGGCAGCTATTCTGAGCTAAAAAGAAACTAAATAGGTTTGTTTTTGTTTTAAACTAGAAAGGAAATAAGCTTATAGAGGATAGCTGCTCTAACTCTCTTAATTTCTTTATCACATTCTGAAAAGAGAGAAAGGCAATAATGTAGTAGAAGGAAACAGAGAAAAAAGGTTGGCAGGGAAGAGGTAATCTGCAGTACTGTTCATGCTTTGCTTGTCCTTTGCATGGGGGTTAAACCTTGCTGCTGACTGTTCAGTGTTGCAGGACTGGATCTGTGGTACTTTGTGTGGCTAGAGAAAAGGAAGAATTCATGCTACAGACATCACCTTAAGCTAATTTAGAAAATGAAACTATGCCAATATCACCAGTTCAAAAAACAAATTAGGTTTTGCAGCTATGAACTTTTGGTATTGGAAAACTAGATATTCCTACTGAAAAAAAATGAGGAAAAATTATGTTTTGGGATACTCCTCAAGAAGATTTCAGCTTTATTATTTGAATTAGGGCAGCACCTTCCTGTTAAATATTCTGCTTTTAGTGTAATTTACAGACTAAGTTAGACTCACAGGCTATTACAGAGTACAGGAGGATTTAGCATCAAAGACACAAACTTTTGCTGGCTGACCAGGGAGGAGACATCTTTCTTAGAGACTCGAGGAGGAAATGCCGTGGAGAACAGAGTGGCTCTGGAGAGTCACGTCTCTGAGTGCAGGCTTCCACCAGAGCAGTTTTCAGATGTGCAGCCTGTCCTAGGGGTTAGACCCTTTCTTATAAAGGGGAGACAGAAAACATCTTTTCCATCATCACCATCTCCTGTTACAAAAATTTAGATTTCCATCCTTTCCTTCACAGAACTCAAGTTTGAATTGCCCTTTTCCTTTAGTCTTTCCCACTGCCCTTTGCCACCTCCTTACTGCTGGTCTGTAGCTATGCAGCTTGTAGTCCCTCTTTCATTTTGCATGGATTAATTATATATTCATTATAACTATCTTGGGTCAAAGCCCATAAGAATCTGTAGCTGGGAGGACAGCTCTTATCTGAATGTGAGAGACCTGCATATTAATGAATGTTCTATTTAGTACTAATCCCTTTATTACAAAGCAATAAATCTTTGCGTCTCCTAGTCTCCTATGTCTCCTTTGAATGCTCTAAGCTTTCAAATATAAGCAATTAAGTTGCCCAGAGAAGTTTTGGATTCCCCATCCCTACAAACATTCAAAATCAGGCTGTACAAGGCCCTGAGCAACCAAGATGTAGTTCAAGATGTCCCTGTTCATTGCAGGGGGTTGGACTACATGATCTTTAAAGGTCCTTTCCAACCCAAACTACTCTAGGATTTTATGATTCTATTCTATTATGTAGTAGTGGAGGGGACTGGTCTTCCATCCTGGAAGTCTAGTCCAGTGTGTGCAGAATTTCCCAGTACAGGGAGGATGAGCACAGTATACCTCAAATAGGCACCAGGTTGAGGTGGCCACCCATCTCAATGCTGTCACATCTTCAGGCAATTTCTTTATGTGCAGCAGCAGGAAATTCAGTCTCTGTGGGCTTTGCTGGAAAATCACAAACACTTTCACAATTTGATGGCACCAGAGAAGAGGTTAGCAGCCAACAGGGCACTTGGGGAAAACCCATTTTTAGATTTCAAAGTGTCTACATAACTGGCAGTGAGGTGTTACCGTCTGGATGGCATCTCACCATCAGGCAGTCTCTCCTTCCACGAGATTTTTCCCAGCACAGTCAGTCTCCAAGAATAGGGAGACAATATCACCCTCCAAGAAATAACAGTCTGTCTTTCCAAAATATTTGAGAATGTTTTCTAATGCTCTGAAATGAAAGCAGCAAATGTTTCTTATTTCCTGTATAAGTCAAAGAGTACCATCTTTATTTTTACATCTATCCTCAGTGTTCAGCTGTCATTGTATTTTAATTATCCTGTCAGAAGCATCTGCAATTTGGAGACTATTTCTTAAATATTTTCAAACCATTTTTATCCCAGTTTGCCTCCCATGGTAATGCATTATGGTGAGTGGTGGGAAACAGCTAGAGGATGGGGCAGTAGGACACAAAGATGGTCAGATTTGGCAATGAACTTGGATAAGGCCATGATGCAACAAGTTTAATTCCAAAAAATCAGAGACTATAATGAAACAAGAGCATGAGAGCACCTTTAAAATGGTAAAGAACCACTCTACTTACCTTTGATGAGTACAAAATGTCCAGAATCTGAGAGTAATTTCTGAGTGTAATTGCTATATACGGCTTGTTGTACTTGCGTGATGTTACACCGTTGCAATGACACATGTATTGAACAAAAACCATTCAGTCTGAATGATTTTATCTGTCCCAGCATTTATAGAGGTGTTGAGGAAGGAACATGCAAGGTATGCATCTGCTGGCCAGGGCTAAGGCACAAGGACATGCTTCCTGCAGCTACCACTGTCTTTCTCAAGATGAGGCCATCTGAAAAGGGGTTGGGAAGAGCCTTAGCTATGGAGAGGTGGCAGGAATGCTGGCCTAGTGAAACCTGCACATGCTATATCTTTTCCAGGACTGACAGGAAAGACCTAGCAGGTATAGCCTCTGTGTAATTTAGTGATGTTCTAGGGTTAAGGGGGTCTCCCATCTGGGTGAGAGAGTATCTATTATGCTGGAGCAGGCACATAAACCACAGGCTGACACATAGATTAACGATGATTACCAAGTCTAGACCCTGCTGTATCTCTAAATATACAGCTTTAGTGTAGGATGACACTGTCTCAAACATCTGCCAGAGGGCAACGCATAGTAAATTTCTCACATACAGAAGGGAGTAAGTGTTAAATAATGTTCAACAAATAAACAAACCAAGAAAACCTGTTCTACCTCAGTCAGAGAGAAACAATTGTCTGGATTGTCCCTGTCAGCACTAGAGTAGATTTATTGCTTCCTATCAACAGCTTGTTAAAAAAACTGGCAAGACATTAAGAAAATGGGGAGGAAAATCCTCCAGACCAGAGTTTGCTATTGATGTCTATCAGTCAACTTGTCATGCTTGGAAATCATGCTATGGTTGTCAATAGGGATGAGCAATGCTACAGAATGCCTCTCTAACTCTGACAGGTGTGAAGGTCAGCTCCTTGCAAAAGATTTTAAATCAGAAGTGTGTAGTAAATATGTGGGAATGTGTAGTTATTAATGGATCATGACTGAGAGGCCTTAAATAAATTGATTAGCCAAACATTTTTTAAAAATGGCTGCTTGATGCATTTAAAATAAGGAATGAGGTCTTCTTTATGAAAACAAAAGCAGCAGACAGGTGGCAAAAATCATTCCCTTCTGGCCTAAGATATATGGACTGTAAGAAAGTCCAGAGTCTATCACAGATAGCCAAATGTTTTAATGGAGGCAACATTACTATATTACTGCTTGGAGCAATGGATGAATCAGCAAAGGAAGATGTCATTGGTAAGAGCTAACATGTAATGCTTATTAATCCATTATTTTTTAGTTCATCTCATTCCGGTTTCCTGTAGTGAATTCACCTTAGATATACTGCTTACTTATAATTTGGATATTCAGAAATGTGGTGGTCACATAGTTGCCAATTATTAATAATATGAGTTTGCTATATGTCTGTACATCAGATTTGCATAATGCTCTTATATTTCAGTTACAGTGTTAACACAAGGCTATCAAAGACCTGCACAGAATAAGAGACAGCCAAAGGAAGGCATTTGGTTTTGAAACAGATTTGCTACAGTTTCATTCATTTATATGAGAAAAATCAATCAAAACAACAAGTGAATTTGTAAAACAGAAGTTATAACTAAAGAACACACCTGTATATTCCATAGTTTCTTCCCTAGTTATATGGCCAGAAGGAACAGAATTGTCCATTTTTCCACTTAATGAAGTTTAATGTACAAAATATCTAGGCTATTGTAGCTCTATAAACATAAATTCTAGCTTTTATGACACAGATGAAGAGGAACCTAAGTGGATGTGGTTTTAAAATTAAATGAAAGAAATTTTATACCCACAAAGAATGAAATGCTTGTCTGTGTTATCTCTGATTTTAATGGAGTCTTTAGTGTTTTCTTCCTACTCCCACTTACATCAGATCATATGGGTAAAATACACAAATAAGTGAGATCTCAGTGTTAGACTGACAGTGCACAGATGGTTTAAAATTCTATGCTAAATTCATAGTCTGGAATTTTTTATAAAAGTTATTTATTGCAAAATGTCCCTAGATCTACACTGAGGTGTAATGTTCTGCTGGCAATTGCTTCAACAGCTCTCAAAAAAAAAAAAAAAAGAAAAAAGAAAAACCCAGGGACTCACTTTCTCTCCAGTTTCTATTTTATTAATTCTGGAAAGCTATGTCACTCCTGTCCATCACTTATGTTTAAGACTAATTTCGCAGCCTTCAACAATTACTTCATACATAATGGATACCTTTTGTCTGAAAATAAAACTCCAACAACCCAGAAACTGCATTTTTCTTCACACGTGATTGTTCTCCCCACAGGATTTTAAAGTAGCATTTTGCAAAAACATTTGTCCATGTTCATTTTTTTATCAGCTAGTATAATCACTGAAATGAAGTCTCTTCTGTTTTCATGGGTCCCACTGTCTCACATGGCAAACCAGTGGGGCCAAGATAACCCCTTTTTACCCACAGGTCTTCTGTCAGCATGCTGGGAGATGACAGAAAGAATTAATTGGTGATTAATCCTTATATCAGAATTAGAAAGCTCTTTCAAAGCTGTTTTCTGTGGCTGCTGGTCCTGTATACACAACAAAGTTGCTCTGGGGAGAGTGCAGCAGTGAGCACGGTCACCTGGGAGGTGCCCCTAGTCTATTTTGTGCCAAGTGTGATGGTGTCCTGGCTGTCCTTCCTCTCATGAAGCTGCTGCCCAGCTGCTCCAGTGATTATCTTGTTGCTCACCTGACAAAGGTGCAACGGTGCAATGAGGCTGTAGGGAAGGTGTGTGGCAAGAACACTGACTTATTAATTTGGGAATATGTGCACATCTTGGCTAAGAAAATCTCAGATTAAAAGAATGTGTTTATTGCGTTGCAAGAGTTTCTTTATTACCTGAAAATAACTCATAAACTGGAGGCTTGTTGTCTGGCACTAAAATCAGCATCTCCACAAAACACATTTGTAAGAGCTCACAGTCAGTTTCACTAATTAGCTATTTCATAATTGCTTTGGATAAAGTAATTTTACCCTCTTGAAATGTGTGAGCATCTTTAGCAAATTGTCTCAAAGTGCCATGTAATTATTCTATTTGTGATGGTGTTAAAGCGAAAAGCAGAAAACCACTTGCTGCTTTGCTCCCAAATCAACAAGCAAGTTTTTTCACTGTTAGACACAGACAAGCCACACAAAGGCCACCAGGTTTTGGAGCATGGCTTCTACACATGTGAAAGGTGACAAGGCCCAAAAATAGCTCGAGTGAAACCTCAGCCTTATCAGACAAAGTGCTGAACAGACAGGGACCGCGAGAGAGGCTTCGACTGGGAGAATGCAAATCTCAATAGTATGAGTGCTGGAGAAAGCAAACATTAAACCTATCTTGCAGATGGGCAGCAAAGGCACAGAGCAATTAAGGTCCTGATTTGGGAAAATACTTAAGAACATACATGAATCCCACTGAAGTAATTAAGTTCAGCTCCTGGGGAATGACTTTAATGAAACGAGACCTGGGAAATTGCCTGCAGCCACTCATAAGCTTAGGAGTGAACCAATGGCGGGTTCTGTCTCCAAAGTCTCGTTTTGGTAACTTCAGTGCTGTCCTTGTACCATCTCACTGGGGTCCTCCCTGTTGGCTTTGTCTCTGACCAGAGAGCACAAAAGGAGCTGAACTTGTGAATGCACAGCAGGAAAAAGTGGTGGTCGAGGATCCTTCTGCCTGAGCGAAGAATATCAGCTGGGGTTTTATTGCTTTTAGTTTATTGTTTTGCTGTTTTCCTCACTTTCTTCTGTATTGTCCTTTTAAACATTGCAATTTCAGCTGTTGAGGGGAGAGGAAAGACAGTGGTGGTCTGTCCAGCTCGTTTACCAGACACAGTCCTGCCATGGAGCCCTGACACAGGTTGGATGGTGCAGCCCTGGCATTTTAAGGTGACACCATGGTTTGCTGTCCATTGTTCCCTGCCGCTGCTGCTCCCCTCACTGCAACCTGCTGCTCTGCCTGTTCTGGAAATAAGGCTGGGGGCTGAGCCCACCTAGGCCTGCCCTGTTTGCTTACAGGTGCTCTGCACAGGGCTGCCCAGCTCAGAACCAGCACCACCTGGGGTGGCAATGAGGGCAGGAGGGATGGGGGCTATGAGATTTGCTGCCCTAACTGGACCATGCACTAGGGAGATTGTAAGGTCTGCTCAGGGGTTTACTTCTGAGAAAAGATCAGGTGGAAGGAAAAAAAAAGGGAGGAAAATGGCATTGCTCTTCCAAATGTGTATGCCTTGTGTGGCATATCACTACACTCAAGGTCTCCATTAAAACCCAGCAAGCAATGGACTTGTAGCTAAATTAGGAGATAGTTGAAAGAACTTTTCCAATTGAGTTTGACTTTAAAAATATTCAGGACTTTTTCTTTTCTTCACAAACAAAAATAATAGCCAGTATTTCTTCAGGCATGTCAATGCAAAGACATGTAGTAATTTTTTTTTTTCCAGAACTGAAGTTAAACATTTTTTAATAATGCTTTGGTTTCCTACCAATACGCTCTGCATGGTGGTTTTTTTTCCTGCAAGATATAAGTTTCTATCAAAAGGAAATATGTCATTTCAAAATGAAATATCAAAATATTTACTTTTAGTCTCTTGAAATAAAATGTTCAAACTTTTTCAGCTGGAGTTTTTCACAGACCCATAAAGGAGCTTTTGCATCTCCTACATTACAGAGTCAGGGCAGTGATTGTTCCTCCATCCCTTTCTGTCATCTCCCCTCTGCCATTTTGAAGAACTTAAGCTGTGACATGTTAGTGGCATTTAACATCCCAAACATTTTCACTGAACAACCATAGGGGAGACAACTCATGCCTCTCTAAACACTGCTGCAGGCTCTGCTGCAGCTTCAGTTAGTCCATGGGAGAGCACTCAATGCATTTTCTGGCAGCAATCACTCCAGCAATTGTTATTTCTTAAATCACTTATTTGATGTAGTGAAAGTATCACAAAATAAATCATGATGATAGAATGGGGATGCTATTATGGCATGTTGATTTGGGGCTAAGAGGAAGTTACTTGTTTTTCTTGGTGCAGCTGTTTTCTCCCATCTGTATTCATTTGGACTTGGGGTATCTCATAGTAGTCCTTCTTCCTGAAAAAGAGAAAAGAGTCTTTTCTAACTCTTGATTTTCAGTCAGCTGGTTTGATCCTTCAGAGGAGTCACTTGCCATCCTGAAGGCTGGCTGTCACCCGACTGCATAGAGTGTCTCCTTTACTTACAAAAGCTTTTTTCTTTCTCTGGTCACCAGTGCTGCTCTTCTTGTGTTTGGTTTATGATCTGTTGCTAGGGTGTATTTCCCTGGCTGGGAGCTGGCCACATTTCACTGATGTCTGGCATGCACTGCTCTGCTTTTTAGTCATGTAATCGTTAAGCAGGAAATACCTATTAACTTGTTATCATCTTGTGTTGAACAGCATCCTGGTGAGCAGACACCGAGGAGCTGCAGCACAGTTGTTTCTGCTCACACACATCATTCTCTGAGCTGAGCACAAAGCATATGTGTTTCCTTGTTTCCCAGCACACAAGTGTAATAGGTGTCACATTGTGTGATTTCTCTTTCTTTGACTAGGCTTGCAGGCAACTCACCTCCTCCCACTAGTGAGATCCACATGTGTGTCCTTCCCAGGCTGCATTGCTAGACATTGCTGTAAGTAATCCTGGGTTTCCAGCATGAGCTTTCCTGGAATATGTTGCTGATAACTTCTTTCTCCAAGTGATAGGAAAACCAACAGGTTCCATTCTGGACCTTGTTCTCATGCAGGAGGAGGGGCTGGTGAAAAATGTGATGCCCAAGGGCAGCCCAGGCTGCAGTGACCCTGAAATGGTGGAATGCAAGATCCTTTGGGCACAGAGGAGGGTGCACAGCAAGCTCACTGCCCTGGGCTTCAGGAGAGCAGACTTTGGCTTCTTCAGTGATCTGAGAATGAAGGACCCCTTGCTGTAGGAGATCATGTTTGAGACCACCTAACGAATCTGAATGTGCACAAGTGCATGGGATGTGGTGACATGCCTTCACAGGGAACTGACAGATGAAGTTGCTAAGCTATCCATCATATTTGAGAAGTCACGGCAATCCTGTGAAGTTTCCACTGACTGGAAAAGTAGGAACCCCTTTTAAAAAGGGAAAAAATTAAGACCTAGGGACCTACAGGCCAATCTTACCTCTGTGCATGGCAAGATCATGAAGCAGATCCTCCTGGAAATTGTGCTAAGGCACAGAAAAATAAGGAGGCAATTTGTGACAGTCAACATAATTTCTTGAACAGCAACTGTCATAATGTACCTGGACATATGCAAAGCATTTGACACTGTCCCACACAACATCCTTGCCTCTAAATTGCAGAGACATGGATTTGACCGATGGGCTACCCAGTGGATAAGGAATTGGCTGGATGGTTACACTCAATGTTGTGATCCAAGACTCGATATCCAAGTGGAGACCAGTGACAACTGGTGCTCGTCAGGGGTTGGTGTTGGGACTGGTGCTTTGTCAGTGACACAGACACTGGCAACAAATGCACAGTCTCAACACAGGAAAAAATTATTCTTGATTGAGGTGTTTTAGCTCTGTATCAAGCACCTACAGTCATGACACTTTTTAAGGCCTGACCATATTCAGAAGTAGCTTAAAGTTTCATCCCAAAATTGGTGTCTTACAAAATACAAATGTATCATCTAAGGTGGGGAATTGATCAGTGGTCGCAGGCTTCATTACAAGGTAACTTTTACCTGAGTTTCTTGCAAAGGTGATGTCCCGCAGGTGTGGCCAGGAGAGCTGATGTCTGGGAGGTTCCTCCTGATTATGGCTGGGCTGTGCATGTGCACCCACACTCACTGGCACCAGGGAAATTGAGCAAGAGCAACGTGGGGGTCTGCTGAAACATGGGCTTCCTCATGGACTACCATGGTAAAGATCTGGAGGGGAGGCTGAAACCTCAAAAGCTCCATGCTTTCTTCCTGCGCTTCAGATTTCCGAGTTTCAGCCCTTTATTCTCCTGTAATTTGGATTTTAAAAGGCCTCTGCTGAATGGTTTTGTTTCAGGACTCCTACAGATCTTGCCTGGGGTCACTGCACCCGACCCAGGAGTGTGATGAATGCGCATTTGGGCAGACACTGAGAGAGGCTGAGGAGCTTTCAGGAGAGGTGTTGTGTTGGAGAGGACTGCAGCAAGGTATGCAACCTTCAGCCCTCTTCCTGCCTGTGTCTCAGGAGCCCTGGAGGAAGCTGGCAGAAGGTGAGAGCTCCTTGAATGTCTCTTTTGGAGAAACCAGCTTGCTCCTGGCCACTTTCCCAGATGCTCCTCAATAAAGCAGGAAATGGGAGCATGAGCTGGACAGTACATAGCAGTAAGTCTGATCATTTTGAGAGCGCTCCAGAGCCCTGGCTGCAGTAAGATGTAATATTATTCTGATTGCCTACTTGTATGCATCTGCATCAGAATCATTTAGGGCCCTTTAGGTTTTACCTCAAGTCCTATTTACAGGCAGCTGTGCAGCAGTCATAATCACAGTATGGACCTTGATTCAGCTGCCTTCCATCTACAGAATTCCTCACGGACAACCTATCATTTGCCTGCAGGAGATTTCTCTTGCTCCCTGTTTCAGCCCCCAGAAGGGCTAACACTGCAGAACCTCTGGCAAGGGCTGCTCTCCAAGCTCTTCTAAAGTGAGCCTGGCAGGCATCTTAGAGAAAAAACTGCCCACCCACTGGCAACCAACTTGATGTGATTTAAATAACTGCATCCAAAGAGCTGTGAATGAACAAAGCATCTGATGAGTAAAGGCAGAGATATCAGGGGGAGGCTGGCTGTCGCCAGGAGGGTTGTTTGCTGAACTAACCTGCATGCTGGCATAGGTTCATTTCAGAGGGAACAAATCATAGGACAGTGGGCCATTTTCTTCTTGTGTTTGATTTTGATGAACAATGGAATGAGGTTAATTGCGTACTATGAAATACTAACTCTGATATTGATGACAGACTTTATAGGGGCCTATTTTGCACTACTTAAATGTCTGTTAATACAATATAATCAGTCTTCCAATGATGAGTGAAAGCTGGATGGTTTCCAGGTTCTTGTCAGGCAATAACTGTAGTTCAGCTATGTTTAACCAGGAAGAACAAATTTTAAACACGTATTTTAATCAGAAAGTAAGGTGGCAGATCTTACCTACCAATGCTACATTAACTATCTCTTAAATAATTCTATTGTGTGCTGTGCCTTCTGGAATTGCCCTATTGAGATCTACGCATCAATAAAATGAAATCAACATATGATACTTTAGGAAGGTAAGACTGGAGATTAAAGTTTTATTGTTACAAGGTGTGTTTTAAGTTGTAAGGAGATGGACTTCAGAAGAAGTATATTTAAAACTATTCCAGGAAGCCAGCCAATGTACACAAGCATTTGCTGAAAGTATGTGAGAGATTGTGGTGGTTTTGATTGGCCCAAAACATCAGCGAAGTGTTTTTAACATCTAGGAGAAATTTGGGCCCCTCAGAAGCTGTTCTAGTAGGCCTAGGGAGGTGTCTGAGGGGTGGGGTGTGGCACAAAGATGGCTCCTGTGTGTCCTGAGTGAATTCTGGAAGTTTTTACATCAAGTCGCAGAGCCAATCTCTGATGGCTCTGAAGGTGATGGACATGCTGCCGGCCAAGTTTGGGCCAATTGGAGGTGCTGGTTACGCCTCTGTGAAAACATATTTAAGAAAAAGTCAAAACAAGCAGGCGCGCACTTCTTTCACTTTGTAGTTGGAGGAGGAGGAGGGAGGTGAAAATATGTGAGGGAGAACAGCATGGAGAGTGCCAAGGTCGTGAAGAAGGGGGGAGAAAGAGGTGCTCCAGTGCTTCCGGCACAGAGCTGAAACTTTCTGCTAGCCGTGGTGGAAGCTATGGGGGAGCCAGAATTCCTCCTGCAGCCCATGGAGTCCATAAGGATGCAGAAATCACCCACAGCTCTTCCAGAGGAGGAGGTGGATGCCTGGAAAAGACTGTGAACCAGTGGGAGTCTCATCTAAGAGTTAAAACTGCAAAAGGCCTTGACTGAGAGAGATAGGCCTTGCTCCTGGATGGAAGCAGCCTGGCCTCAGCTCGGGAGGTTGCACAGCACCTTATGGACAAAAGATCATGTTGCAGCAAATTGGGCGGGATGTTGCTCATGAGATTGGACCCACGCCAAAGAAGTTCCTAGAGGACTGTCTCTCGTGGGAAGGACCCCTGGCTAAGTAGAGAACTCTTTTCCTGATTGGACTGACCAGAGACCCCTCAACCTGCCCCTGTCTGTGTTGCTGTTTGAAGAGGGAAGGGGGGGTGAGTGCAGAGACTGCTTCTTAAGAGGGTGGGGGTGAGGTGTTGGGGTGTGTTTTGTGTGTTGTTGTTTTTTTTGTTTGTTGTGTTGTTTTTTGGTTTGGGGGTTGTTTTATAAAAATATTTCCTGGATGAAACATTAACAGCACAATGTTTTAAAAGCAGGACTACAAGAAATGCAAGAAGTTTAGGTGAACATCTTACTGGGATACAGACAAACTGTGAGAATCCAGGACACAAAGCATCAACTACATAGTAGTTCCATTGAGAGAGCTAAAGGATGTCACCAATATGGAAAATAAACAGACATGTTTCTCTTTACCAGTCATTACTCACACATTTTGTCGCTTCATGTTACCTGAAAGATCCTTGCATTTGAACTGCAAATGTAGCATTGCATTACTGCTCCATGGCTGAGTACCTCTGGGCATGGAAAACCTCTTCAGTTTTTCAATATTTGTGCCACTGACCTTGCTGTTGAATGTCTCTTCTTCCCAGCTTTCAGCTGCTCAGACTCATTCACTCTGTCCACTCTGCTTCCCATTTTACAGTACCTAATTCCCTTCTCTGTCCTTTCACATTTTTTACTTCCTAATGTCCTTCATCTGTTTCCTTGCAACCACAAGGAGTCATCTCTGGAAATCCACAGATAGAAATACGTACAATGGGTGAAGCTTACCTTTATTTCTTGAACAACTTTTCTACTTTGGTCTTTACCCTTTTTATATCAAAACCACCTTGGCTTTGGAATTGTGACTCTATATTTTTACAGTAGCGATGATACCAGGGTGGTGCTGCCATGAACTGTACCCAGAGGTATTGCCATAATACAACAGCAAAAAAAACAAAGGAATGTGTAAAATAAATAAAAATACTGAATGAGGAAAACTCAATGTCTATGGTGAGGTCTAGAGAAAGGTAAGAGAAAACTATTTCTTAGATATAAAGATTTACTCTGAAGACTAGAATTGAGATGCACATTTAGCACATCAGTAAAAGAACAGTAAATATTGCTGGAAAACAATCTTCATCACAAATAATGCAACAGATGCAACTACAAGCCTGTGGCTAGCACAGGTCTTTCTCGTGAGAACATTCCGTTGTGTTTTATAAACAAAGATAAAGTTTGGATGTTTTTCAAACAGTGTCTCGAGATTTGGACAGTTCAGGCCTGGCCAATCAGGCCTAGGGGGAGGTTTCTGGCTGACCAATCTGGGCGACCTCTGAAAAGTCTATATATATTGAAATCAAAATAATAAATTTCCTCTTTCTTGCTACACTGAGAACTCGGGTCTTTTTCTCTGCTAGCGGCTCAACAGTGACACAAGCCAGCCATTTAGAATTGACCACACTCATGTATTTTGGAGCAGCCCTGGTCAGAACTATTCCAAAGTGTGCATGTTGGGTATCCCACCACAAAAATTTTGCAAGCAAAGTTGGTTTGCAATCTACAATTTCCTGGGGTAGATATGACATATTCTTCCCCCATTTTTAGAAGAGCTTAAAGTTTTTAAACACACTGTTTAAGTTTAAAAGTACTTGTCAAGGCAGCCCATGACTTAGTGTTCCATCTGGGAATGTGAAGAGCAGTGTTGCCTGTTCAAGAATTAAGGAAAAATATTTCTTTTTCTGAGAGTCAGTTTGAAGTTTTGGAGACAACAATTTGGTGGTTTAGGATGCATCATCAACTGAGATATTTATAAATTTTGATTATTTATCATGCCTGTTTCTGAACAAAGTATTGCACCACAGAACTGAATTTGATTTGACTGCTGTCTAATGTCTACTGTCACTCTTTTCCTAAAATACTCTTTGCATTTCAAAAATGCTCCTACATGGCTGTGCAGTGCTAGTGACTTTTCATGGAGTTTGACAGACATGACTGATTTTTCAAGTGGAAATAAATATATAAGCCTTGGTATCATATGCATCTGAAAGAATGCTCACTCCAGCAAGCTTAGGTAGTCACTGTTTCCTGTGATCTACCCAAGCTGTGATGGAGATGTTTAGAAGCAAGTTAATGACCATAAAAGCTATTCAAGACCATGAGCTATGATCATCTAGTGATCCTCTGTGGGAAAAAAAAGATTGATTTGTACTGATTTTGGTGAAGAGTAAATATCTATTCCTGCTGAAGGCAAACTGACTTTGAAATATGCTGAATCAGTATTTTCAAACAATGCTGAGCAAGGTCTAATTGCAGCTTTGTAGAAGTCCACAGCTGCTACAAGGTGGAGGCCTCTGAAAATCTCCTTGCAGACCTCCAAGAGGAACAGTGGTTTTTATTGGATCAAGGACTACATCAGACCTGGAAAACCTAGTCCAAATGGGAAGCCTTTCAGCTCTCTCACGCTGCAGAAATACAGTTCACACTGTACAAAAAAATTAGCCAGTGTGACAAGTCCTGGAGATTTCAAAGGGAGAGTTAAGGCATGTATGGGATAACGTTCTTCATTTCACATAAGAGCTCAGAAAAACTGATGCACTTTAAGCTTGTGAGATGATGCAGGTGGAATAAAAATCTCAAAGAAATATTTTTCTTTTCTTATTTAGGATTTATAACTGGTGCAGATGGTTTAGATGGTTAAAATTCACATTGTAATAACAAAATTGACACCAGACACCTTCTTGAAATCTGTTAGCCAGATTTGCCAAACATGGATAAAGATATGATTCTAGCTAGATAATATCTAAAGACCTTATTCTAGAATGAAAAAAACCTCAAAGGACCAAGTTTCTTGTTGGCAGACAGCAGGGTTCAAGAGCACAGTAGATAACAATTTTACATTTCAAGATGCCAGAAGAGATCAGGACTGAAGCAGATGCTTCGTGTCTGGAAAATGAGACTAAATTCTGTTAATTTTAGGGATGTTTTTGGTGTCATAAATGTTTAGGGCCAGTATGAAAGGAATTTACCAAATTACAGAGAATTTACAACAAATAACACATAAGGAGAACCGTATTGCTTTTCAGTGTACACTGTTTTGAAAACCAGATGCAGTGATTCAAACTGGATTCTTAGGAGGTTCTGTATTTGTGTAATTTGCAATCATTGCTGCTTCAACTTGGTAAATTATTGTGTATAGCTCTTTTGAAGTTGGCCTAATCTCTACATAAAACTCCACCAAAAAAAATCATACAGTTAAGTTCCACTGAACAAAGCCATTAAAAAATCCTGTGTCTTGCCTTCTAGTACATTTCACATTAGCTGACACCTTGTGAGTCAATTTTGCATGGCCAAAAATATCTCCATATAAATATATCCCTGTCTATATATGCTCAGCCAATACTTTTTTCTCAAAATAACCCAATGAGAATTTTTAGAAACTAAAATTAGGTCAGTTGTCTTACAATTTGTTGTAGAGGTTACTGCAGAAGCAAATCTTTCTATCTGTAGTCAAATACAGTATTGCTGTTCTGGTACTGAAGGCACTGGGGTTTCAGCCCAGCCACCCTGGTAGTCCCTTGTGACCTGAAACCAGGAACTGCTCCAGTGCTGTGTGAGCAATCACCTGGTCAAGTTAGCAGGGCAGCTGACTGAATTCATACATTCCTGCATACAACATAATATGGTTTGAATTTATATTTTGGACAAATATATTATAAACAGGTTGCCTCACCTTAATTAGGATATGCTTCAAAAAAGTATCTAATAGAATTGGAACTAAATCAAGAGAAAGAATTGCTAGTTTTTTGGGGGTTTTTTACCCTGATGAAGATTTTATTTGGCTACATAAATCCTGCATTTTGCTTTGTAAACTGAAGTATTGCCATTCTCTGTGAGCATTACAGCACTATCCTTCCTAAGAATTATCTCATTCTGCTTTCTCCTTTTTTTTCCCCCCAAAGGGGTTTTTTTTCCCTTCAGGAAAGTCTAATTTGGCCAGATCCACCTACATATGCTCAGCTTTCAAATGATTCATTTCAGATGTTCCTTCTGCTTCTCAGCAGCATTTGTTTCCATCGTTTTCCATATGTCAACAGGTTATTTTGTAGCAGGCTCTCTTCCCATTTTTTCAGTAGGGTTAGCCATGTTTTCTGTGTGAGGACCGTGGGTATAGAAGACAATAAAAAATGCCTGAAGCTTTCATCTGTCATTTGTTCATAACTCTTACACAAATAACAGATAAAAATAATCCCTGGTTTTCCTGGTACCTAACTGGTCATTCATTTGCACATCTGTTCTCATTAGACAACAATTGCCTTTGATTCCTCATGTTAATTTTGAGTTTGATGTTGTGACAGGTGTCAAGCCCAAGGAAAGGCACATGTTAATTGTGTGGGGTTTTGTTCCTGTTATTACACCGATTTTTCCTGCAGATACTTTCCCTCTTCAGCATTGTATACCTCCTCTGCAGTAATTCATCTTTCTCCATTTTTAGGTGGCTACTGTTCAACCTTTTTTTTTCTTTCTTTTCTTTTTTTTTTTTTTTTTGGTCAACTGAAGAAAAGCATGCAGCTCCTATTTTCCTTAGAGGTATTCAAAGTATTTTTCTCTTACATATATATCATCATTAATTAAAAAAAAATGTTTTCTCCAACATGCTGCTCCCTTTCAATCAGCCTTTTAATGTCCTACAAGCAACATTGAGCAAGAGGGGAGAAGCTAAGGGTCTATGGTATAGTCTTCTGTGCACTGACCTGCTGCAATTTTCATGTTGTACTGTTATAGCTCTTCTGCATTACCTATTTTTCAGGGCTTCAGAAGGGTAGTGGGTTTTTTTGTGTAATTTCTCTCTCATTTAATATATCAGTTTATTCTCAGAATGAAAACCATTTGGTATTTTCTGAAAATACAGAGTTTGTATTTTAATTGTCAAATACCATACTTAGAAAAGGACTCTAATTTTTGTCATCACAAATCTTTCATGCAAACACGGTGTTGTTTCCAATGCAGTCATATTTTTTATTTCAATTTTAAGGCATACATTAAAAAGAATCTGCTTTGCAGATAGTCCAGTTGGTAAGAAGCAGGTTTTGCATAATGCGTAGCACAAACTTGGTGCAGACAGCCAAACAATGGAGGGCCTGTGTCCAACTTGACAAATGTTAGCTGCAGATTTCCATTGTCTCGCCTGTAGTTTAGATTGCGTCAGGGAATTTCTGCTGCTATTTCACTCACTGCAACCGATTGTTAAAAATCACACCCTAAATCCAAAGTTATTAATAACGCATTCAACAGATGGCAGATTATTTCAGAAGAGCAAAATGCAATGGGTGATGCATTGAAAGTGATTTTCCCAAAATGAAATTTTAACTCACAGTATTTGGCTCTAAATCCAATCTAATCAAATGTAATTTAAATTCCAGTATGAAGCAAAAGAAAATGATTTTGTGCCTCATGTTGTATTGCCATATGAATCCCTGAGCCTTACCAAAATTGTCAATCATGCATTTAACAAGTTTATGGGAAGATGGAAAATAGCATTATTCAGCAGGAAAATGCCATATAAGAGTACAGATATTTACATGGAACATGTGGAAGACAAAACAAGATTTTTGAGAGGGTTTTATTGATTAAGCTGCTTGGGATTTGTAAAGCTGTGATCTACATATATGACCAGCCATTCCTCCTTCTAAGGTTTTAAAGCCCTTTGCAAGACTGACTGAATGGGGCTGGACTTTGTAATCATTCAGTACTAAAGCTGCCCCCAGGAAAAATATTGCAGTAGTAGAAGTCAAAAGAGAGAAAACTTTCTGAGCATCACACCTCCTTTCTCTGTAGACCTAGAGGAAGCAGTACTGTTAATTGTCTGTAACAGCAAACAGTTCTCCCTATCTCACCAGCTTTGCTATGCTTCTTGTTTTCCTGGTGATATATCAGCAAGTTTCTACCTATTCTTGTACCTGATGTGAGCTCAGTAGCTGAGGCAAGTGGCTATTCCAGCACCTATCCACAGCACGGTCTGCATATGAATAGCCTGCGCAGATGCTTAGATTGCATTTTTCATCCCTTTGTGCCTTAATGGGATGGAGGAAGCACCAGTAGGCTGTCAGAAGCGGTGCCCTGTGGAGCTCAATTGGGTTGCTGCTTTGCGACCTGAATGCAGAATTCAGTTCCTTCATGGTGCAGCCAGGGCAGTATCAAAGGAAACCCACATGTGATGGAAACAACGCGCTGGTTCCTCCTTCGGGAGATGTTACAGCCGACTATACTGAGATGAAAGGCCGACTATACTGTCAAAACATAATTAAAATGTAAACTAATCTCAGTGCAGAAGGGAAGGTACAGCACCTGCCTTTATCAGCCTCAGTCATGACTCACTGCTCTGTGGCGTAAGAAGCCCAAATGAATATGCAGTTGGAGCTCAACCCACGCAACTCCATTCTCAACTACCAGTAACAACACCAGGAGAGACATATCTTGCCGAAGCAAAAAGAAAGATTTGCTTTAGGAAATTTTATTCCATTTCTTGCTAAAATAGTAGCAGTAAATATGCACAGATAAAGAATTGTACATTTGTAAGTATCTACCGCAAAGCCCCATAGAAAGTTTGATGTATGGTTAGCATATGCTGTATTGAATGGGGATATAGCTAAACTATGCTAAAGCTGGCATCATATTTCTTGTGTTAAGCAAATTTAGCATGTAACATTATCTCATATGAAATTCAAACTGTAATGACTTGGATTTGTGTTTTGTATGGGGTCCATGAAATAAATTGCACTATTTCTATTGTGCCAGAAGAGATTATGTGAAGGAGAAGAAGCAGAGATAGCTTAAGTGACATACAACCAGAAAACTGTGTGAGGTAATTGTGCAGAAACAATTTCAGTCAAAATCATTCTTATTTTTCCTTGTTTTTTTCCCTTCCTTCAGCATTATTAAACTGCTTTCCAAGCATTACAGTGTGTTCTGTTATACTGTCTATCTCCTTTTTCATCCACAGTTTACAAAGCCTCTCGAGCTGCAGACAGGCAGCTGAAGAAATTCAGGAGACTGCAGGTGACATGCCAAGCTGCCTTTTGTAGTTAACCTGAGTCTGTCTGCGGCATTACCTAAATGAGTTATGTGTTGCTTTCATCTTAGATGCTTACAACATGAAAATTGCTTCCTATAAAAGGGATGGCATTGTTCCCTGAATGCTGTGCTGATGGTTTTAAAAATCTACCTATATGTTGAGTATATTTACCCCAACAGAGCATGATGGCTGACTGAGAAAATTAGATCACCAGCACATAAGTGAGAAACATAGATCTTGTTTTAGGGTGCTTCTTTATACTTTTAGTCCGTAGAGCTAATGATCTGAAATAGTTTTATAATGTCACCATCCATGACTGTATTTGCTAGGCTCCAGTTCAATAAGGTGGTCAAGCATGCACCTAACTTCACCTGGGTCATTCTTAAGTTAAGCAGATCTTAAACGTTATCTCCAATACCAGGGGTTTTAATATCTTGAGTCAGTTGGAATACACTCCATATTAGGATAATTAAAAAGCTAACCTCTCAAAACAGTCTCGGGTTGATATTTTGAGAAAATGCATGTAAATATTTATATATTACTGTATTTACATGCATTAATATATAAATATTACTACTTATATATTGATGCATGTAAATATTAAATATATTACTACTGACAACAAAAAAAGTAGATCCTTATTAAGGTTGTCAAGTTGTTCCCAAAACAACTGTGAATATCTGTTAATTGGTTTCTTTTTGAATGAAGTTCACTTGAACAACAAAACACAGTTGCATGGTTCAGGGCATGGGTTGGAAGGAAATAATTACCTGTTTGATCTTCTACTTATTTACATAGTGAATTCTTCTAAACATGTAGGAGATTCAGGATTAAGTTCATGTAGATCCTGGGAAGATTTAGAGAAGTTCAGTTTTCAATTTCTGCTTGACTGAATAACCTCAGATATAGGAAATCGTAGAAACTTCTGAGATGAGATCCTATAATTTTAACATAACCACAAACAAGAACTAAAAGTATCCTTCTCATCCCAAGGCCCTTATTGTTCACACAAGAATGTGAAGAACGTTACTTGAAATAAACAGAGTTTTTAAAACTCAGCGGGTAATGGCAAGAAGCAGGAGACACAATATCTGCCTTTGTAACACGGTGCTGTCCTTTGACAGAGGAAAATATGGAGTCACAGAGAAACTTTCTATGGAAACACAAAAAAAAGTGCAGAAAGAAAGTGGGCTTGACTATCTGTTCGATCAGTCAGTTCCCCTGGACAGTGCATCCTGGGTGTATAAACCCAAGGCAGTGGCCACTGTCATATAATGTAGGTCCAGTTTAGGCTTTCTAGTTGCTACTCTCTGTCTATTCTCCTTAAATTAGGATATATTGAGGTGTGGGGTTTTACTCACTTCCCTCCTTATCCTTCAGGAACCTGTTACAGAGCTGAGATTAGGGTACAAACATAGCAGAAACCAAGCTGGAAAAAATCCCTAGACCAGCCCCATCCCTGGAAGTGTCCAAGGCCAAGCTGGATGGGGCTCTGAGCAACCTGGTCTAGTGAGCAACCCCATGGCAGGGGTTTTGAACTAGATGATCTTTAAGGTCCCTTCCAACCCAAAACATTCTGTGGTTCTATGGTCCAGTTTGCTCTCTCAGACTTCTGCACAAAATCAGGGTATTTCTTGCTGCAGAATTTGTGGAGGGAATTGCTAATGGCTTCAGTTCAAAGTGTTGTTGCTTGCAGTAGCTAATAAATTATAGATAATGTAAAAGCATGCATTTCAGACTGCACCAATGCATGCCTAAAATGTGACATTCAAGAAAATGAAACATTTTCAGAAATCTAACGCTGGATCTAAGGCCAGTGAGCTGCCAAATCAAGCAAGATTCTACCCAAGATTTTATTCCACTGCTTATGTGCCATATTTTCAACCTCACTTCATTCATGTGGCAACTTTGAACCTGAAAATTTAGAAAGTGTGAATAACTACATTTAAAAAATCCTTTTGATGATGGTAGGTTCAGCTAAAAACCATTCTAATAAATCTATAGCATTTGAGTGTTCATCTGCAGATGCACAAGAATTATCCAGACCCCAGTGCATATATTAACAGAACATATCGTCTTTTAAAGCTGAGAGTGGTATTTTGCAAGCTTTGATTGTTTGAAATGGACCCTCCTTTGAATATGGTGAAAGTTTACAGGATACCTTTAAAATCCTGTGTAGCTAATCATTATTTGTTGACTAATGAATAAAGGCTGTTCCAAAGCACCAGGTGATAGTGATCACATAATGAAGGAAGTGATGAAATCATGGGCTGCTGTTTAACAAGACAGAAGTTTTCCTTTCAAGTCTCTTACTATTCACTCCTGACAAGTATTAACTCTGATTTTCTTCCCCACAACATATATCATAGTGCTGCATGATATTCTTCAAATAAAAAATAAACTCTTCAGTGTTCACTTTTTTCAAAGCACCATTATTCTTCTTTTCTAAACATTTCATATGATTATGTTTCCACCCAAACCCCCCTTAAAACATTAAGAAAACTAGTAATATAATGAGGACTCAGTCGTTTCAGACAAGAATTTCTGAAACCCACTTAATAATAAGGGTCTGTTTTTACTCTTATGAAATAAACTCACCTTGGGAATTGTGGTGTTTATAATCTTATTGCTTTATTTTATTTTTATTTATATTTTTAAATTTGTATTTAATTTTTATTTATTATGGCTTTAATGTTTTTAAGAACTGGGCTACCAAAAAGCAATGGTTTTCTATAACTCATGGATCCTCTTCTCGTAAAGCAATTTCAAGAACTGAAGGTGGACTGAGATTTGCTTTCTGATTTTTTTCAATATATTTTCTAGATTCATTTTTGTATGAATTTGTAGATTACCTTTTTAGATTTAGGCTGGTTAAATATGGGATGCTTGGGTCTTTTAAAAATTATTTTGACTAGCTGTGTGTTGCACTATCTGTAATTTCCTAGCAGAATTTACTGTTCTTCTTATATGAGACTATTTTTCTCTGTCTGTATTCTGTTTTAATAGTTCCCCTTTTTACGAGGAGGTGTTGACACACTCATGCACACACACATACACATGCATTCTGACCTATATGTTGGTTTTGTGATGATCCCACGGCTGTATTTTAGGTCTGTAGGAAAATAAATTGGACTTCAAACTCTGCACATCTTTAAATTGTCAGTTTTTAACTCTGTCTCAAAACCCAAGAACAATTTTATGGTATACTGGACAAGAAGGCAGCAGAAAAATTTGCAGCATCAAGGGATTAATTGTAGTAAAGAACTGTTAAATCAGAAAGATAAACTCTTAAGGATGAAATTATGAATTCTAAAGCAAAGTGCAAGTAGGTCTCCCAAAACTGGTAATTCATATTGGCCACCAAAACCTCTGGCTATTAAAACCAAACATGGATGTGCTCTGCCTGAGGCATTTTTCATTTACTCTTGCTTTGTCCTGGAATGCTCTGTCTTAAGTGAGTGATCCTGATCACAGGGAATTGCATGCTACAGGATCAAAACCTGAAAGAATCAACTTTCCTGACTTTCTCCTGTTACCTATAACCTAAAGTAAATTTAAGTCTTTTATTTCCTCACCACTGCTTAGCTAGCTCTTCAGATCCTGACACATTTGAGAGGTTTCATTTAGGTAATTTAGATAATTTTAAGCTACCTTTAAAAAATTGCAGGAAAGTTCCAAAACTGCACTTGACTTAAGGTAACAGGACCTGTCTTTGTGCAAAAGTGAGTTTTTAGTAGCAGTAGGATAGTACAAAAGATACGGAGAAAGCATCTTACGCCATGAAATATAAGAAGATTAACTGTGGATGCTCTTTCAGCAAGAGAGTCTGAAAGTAAGTACTGTTTGAAAGAGAGTATTTTTCTGGCAGACAATAAAATATCCTCAAGACTAAATCATGAACTGAAAGTCAGATTGTGGTCCTTTTAATTCAATTGTATGGATAATCCACTTCCCTTAAAAGATTCTTTTCACGGAAAATGGAACAGCTAAAACCAAGGATGAGTGAAAGTGAATCTTGCTTATTGCCAGTAACACATTTTCATTACTGATTTTCAGTAACACCAAGAATCTCCCCACAAAGAAAGACTGTCAAATAGACAACTGAGATGTTGAAGAGAAAAGGTTGGCAAGGAGGAAGAGACCCTCACATGAGGCCACAGAAGCAAGAGGAAGCTGAAATAGGGTGCCAGTGAACCCGCTACTCTTCCCAGCATTGCTTCTGCTGCTGAAGCTGAAGATGCACAGACATGGGTCAGCACAGTGACCCTTGGGGAGGGCATACCCTCACAGGGAAAGATCTAGAAATTTTAAATATAATAAATGCCAGGAGAACTTTGAAAAAACAACTACATTTACAGCATTTCCAGGCAGGGAACAAATCTGTGATAGGCCACCATCCTTGCTTCTAAAAGACTGAAGCCCTCAGTGCTGTAGTCAGTGCTAGCATTTAAAAAGCCCATCATCCCAGAAGACACCTTTCAGCCAATGAGCAGATTAGAAAACACTTGTTAAGAATCCCTCTTAGAACAGGTGGAGTTTATCAGGGGAAATTGTTTATGCCTGTGCTCTATCAAAAGGTCTGACAAAAACACAACACTGTTTTGTCACTCTTTGATGTGTATTCACCAATATGATAATGTCTGCCTTTAGGTTTTACTAAGCTTTACTTTAGATAAGCAACACACTTGTATTTACCAAATGCAACCTCAGAAATACTTCTTGACAAGTATTGCCAAGTTAGCAAAAGCTCCTTCTGGTGCCATGTAGGTTTATCTTATTTTTATCTCCCTGAAGACACCAGTTACAGCCCTGCATAATGTGCATCAGCAGCCACAGGGTGGTGAAATGACAGTGGATGGAGTCATACCCTTATCTACCAGTAGAAATTTTTTCAGCTGATTATTGTTTGCCAGACCTTTTGTGTTTACGTCCCCAACGAGCCCCCAGACACCAGTTAGCTGAACTTCATGGTGTACACAGTGAGCTTTAAGCAGTACAAACTGCATTTAGCTGAGCACACTTGGAAATCAGACATTTTACTTCTTTCTGCCACAACCTCAGCCCACTGCATGATTCCAGGTTGAAGCTGAGCAACAATGTACAGTGAATGTGGCAGTTGAACCTCTGCTGTTTATAAATTTTCCATGAGTAAAATCAAAGTTCTCCTGACTTAAACTTCTTCCATTTTATTAAAAGACAGCATTTTAGAGTTTCTTGGCTGTCTCCCATTTTCTTGGCTAGAGTTCTCAGGCAGATTTGATGTTGTCAGATGGTGCTCTCAATTCTGAGAAAAAAGGGGAAAAGGCAACTTTTATTCTTGTAGGCTTTTCTTCTGAGTTTTCTGATGCCTTTCTCACTGTCCTCTCTTTTCCTATGAACAAGACTTTTAAGAACCTTTTAAGAACTTTTCTTCTTTTCTGTCCCCAGGCTATCATCTATTAGTTTGCTGCTTTCTATGAAAGTTAGCTATTCCTCTTTTGACACCAATGTCCTTTTAGTGGGTGATTTCTGATCCAGTCAGCATGCTGCTTTGAGATTTTTTGGCAACTAAGATGCCAACTAACCATTGCAAGTTGGAGTCTTTAGGCTCCAAAAAATGTCAAAGCCACACACCAATAATGGTGACTTTCATGTAGTTTGCTTACATTTGTGTGCTTGGAACCCACAGAGTTCAGGTGAGTCCAAGCCAAAACCATATCCCTCCACACAGCATCAGACAGCGTATGAGTAATTTTTTCCTCTACCTGAAGATGTGGGAGTGTCAAGGACTGCTTTACTGTGGGCCTGAGGAGCTTTCTCAGATATGTACCATTAATACTAACCACCAGGGTGCACATTCACGGGTCCATGCAGCAACCCCTCCTAAAACCAGTGTTGCATTCATCCACAGAGCGTCCTAGTTGGAAGGTTAATACATTTCCTCTTGTTTATATCACATCTTGACAAGGCTCTCCAAGTCTGAGGAATCACTGGAACTTGTTACCCAATTCAGCAATCTGACCTAGATTCTTCTGTTGCATTTCCTGGAAAAAAATACCCCATGTTTTTTGTAATATTTTGTCAGATGTTCCACTCAGACCTCCTGGAGTGATTTCTATGACCTTGGTCACACTTCTTCAGTCTTACCGGGATGTAATATTTCAAATTCTTCTCTCAGAGTCTCTCACTACAGACCAGCACAGAGACACACACTTGGAGACTAGAGAACACCACGTTATGATCATGAACTCTGAGCTCTCTCAAAACTGACTTCAGGGGGCAAAGGGATATATCTGAAAGAAGTGCTAATTCAAACAAATACAGATTTATTAGAGGAGCTTGGTAGGGTTATTACCATGTTATATGCTGTATGCACATCCTGGGTCATGTAATATGGATACTCTTTGGCAGGCTTTTCATTCTCTGCGCAGCCAGCAGCTGTTACTGCTCTGAAGTCTGCCCTGAGTTGCTAGTCATAGCCATTGAAGCACAGCCTGAAATTCTACAGCTTCCATGTTGCTGGGAGCTGCAGAATTTGGCCTTGGCTGTGCAAGGTGTTTCACAAGGGGTAAACACATTGCCAGACTATTGGCTGTACTGAATTTTAAGCTCTTAATTTAGTTGTTTACTAGGCTTCTCCTTTTACCAGCTGGGAGGGAGGACCAAGTTGAGCGGCTACTCAGAATTGCTAAGTTAGGCTTTCATACTCTATAGAAGCTAAGTGTCTCCCCAGAAAAAGCCCCAAAAATTCCCTTGATGAGACTTTTGAAAAGACTTACAGTTGTTCATGTACTCTGAGTTAGATGCACAGGAAAAATACTAAAATACTCTCAAGAGGTCAAAACAACAAAAAAACTTTACTGGCAACCTCAGAAAATCAGAGAAAATCAGAAAATCCAAGCCCATTTGATTTTAATGTACTCAAAAATTCCAAGTAGAAGGAATTAGGAGAAGAAAGAGAGAAAGGAAGAAAAGAACAAACATAACTCTTGCTCCTGTTTCCAGTGGTGTTCAGCTGATAGAACTTCCAAGAGGAAGGAAGGGAAGAGAGCAGTGTGTCACTCTAAGTACCCCTTGGCTTTCCTAGGCTCTTCCCCCAGGTGGGCCTTCTGGTGGTTTGGCCACTCAGGAGCTGGGGAGGGGCTCCAGAGGAGGGTGTGGAGCATTGTCTCGGTGTGCCAGGGACTGGTGGCACTGCAGGGCTGGGACAGAGGCCCAGGGGGGTGGGGTGTGCAGAGCAGGGCATCACCCAGCCAGGGTAAGACCTGACCCGCCCCTTCCCCCACACACACCCAAAATGTTTCGAGCCAGCAATCCTTCTAGTCTCTCACAGCCCCCGAGACCTGATACTGATAGTTTTATCTGGGATGTTAGTATGCAAAAAACAGCTCCTTCTCAGAAAAATAGCAGTGTTTGAAACGAGAATAAATTCCATTATTTGCTGATCATGGCAGGTGTGTGTGCAACAGAAATACAGGCAACTGCCTCAGCTTACTGATGTCACAGCTGCCCCAAATTCAAGACAAAGCTGCGCTTGTGCAGCCTTCAGGTAGCTGGTTGACCTCCTTGCCTCACAATCTTCTGAGTTTTCAATCTGCCAGCTCTTCCGCAGAAGCAGCTGTCTGGAGTTTAAATAGCTGTTGGAGCCAGGAGATGGAGAATACATGGGACACCAAAACATGATTTCCACGTCAAAGTAGCCTGGTGGCAGCCTGCTAAACAGCAGAAGCAAACTGGGAAGATAAACATGAGTCCTGCACCATTGCCATGACCCAGAGATGTTACTGGAAGAGCTGGACAGTGAATGGGAGCTCATGCTGCAGGAAGAAAGTGGAGGAGAGAGGTACTCTGATCCTTTGGCCCATGAGATCTAAAATAGCTGCCTGAAACTATTCTTATGGGATTTTGTGCCAAAAGAAAATGTTATCTGTCAGAGTGCTTCTCTGATTGACCTGATGTTAAGCCATGCTGGGGATCAAGGATAAGCAGAAGCTGATGAGAGCAACCCAACAGCAGGGACTCCTCTCTGGCAGATGCCATGTGGTCCCTGGGGGTGGAAATCTCAATTCGGTCTCTGACTTCAGAGCAGACACTGTGCAGTGTCACTCAGCTGTGTAAATCCAGCACATGGAGCACTCATTTGTTTTACAGTTAGAGACCACCTGTCAAAACAAACAGATAAAAATAGACCTTTTTTTTTTATTTCCAAATACTTTAATTGGACCTGGAGTTTATCCATTTAAGAGCAAATTCAAATGATTCCCTCTCCTCCCCTCCACACCACCCAGGAATATGAGAACATTAGCTAGTTTTAAATAACAAAGGAATCAAAGACAAAATCTGACAAATGCCACACTAATCACCCAAGTTTCAGGCTATCAACCTGCTGAAATGTCCCCAGCTATATGTGTATGATCCCATAGTACAGGAGGAGAGAGAAAAGAGAGGGAAGAGGAAGATTAGTAGATAAAGGAAAGACCTCGAGGTGTGAAAGCAGATAGACACCACAGGCAGGACTGAGATGCCAATACACTGAATAAAATTTTACACCATGAGTAATCCTGTAGATATTTGTAGGCCAAATAATGAGGGGGGGAAAAAATGTTACTGTGTGAGTAAGAAAATCCCAATTTGGCCAATACTCAAATGAGAATTAAAAACTCTTATCAGCAAAAGTGATTAAAGATTATTTCAAAAGCAATCTTAAAGTACTTTTAACATTTATTTGTATCCAAAACAAAACTATCATGAGCCTTAATTTTTCCAGTATTTTCACTGTTAAGGAAGTAAGCTTTACAGCTTTCTAAAATCTGATGCATAAAACACTGTGACTGTCAAGTAAGATTTTCTTATCATACGGTTTTTCAGAAGGAAGAAGACAATGGTCTGTATACAAAATAACCTGTGCATTATTATGTCTTGATCAGAAAAAGGAAAGGGTAATTTTAGACACCTCTATTTTTGGCAGCTTTGCAGGATCTTAGGTAGAGTATGAATTACCTTGTTTGAACAGATCCATATCAGATATGTAATTACACTTCCTAAGGACAAACCCACCCAAATCAAAGCAGGGATCATCAAAAGTCATGCAACATCTAGGTTCCCCCTTGAAATTATAAACATTGCAGTACTGAGGGTGTTTCCATAAAGCGGAATGTAAACAACCCAACTGTCTTCTCCAGCTTCAGTTAGTTACATGATTTAGGATATGTTCTCAAATCCAGAAAACACTCTAGGTGCTTTCTTATCTTCTAGCTAAGGAAGGATGTACTAGGGAATGTTATTGCCAAATGTACTTTATTATCAGCTTGGGGGGAAAAAACATTAAGGTCTCCACTTTTAACTGGGATCAGGTGGAACTGGTGACGTAAAAAAATCCTATTCAAACTGAAATACTGCGCTGTGATGTAAGATAGAATTTCTTTAATCCTTTCTATGCATTCAAACTGTAAATATCAAACCTGTGATTAATCATTACATAATCCAAACCTTTTATCTTTAATCCTCAAGCTAATGGAGAAAAAATAATGTGGATCGATAAAATCGTAACATCTTGACAGATGCTGTAGATACACACCAAGCTAACATAGAATATCTACAGTAAATTACAACACTTAATCTATACATGTCATTTTCTCAGGAAGAAAATAGGTTTGTGTAACTTCTGTTCACTCCCACTCTAATGACTCCATCATGTGAACCCTTACAGGCTTTGGTTTCTTTCTCATGCAATCAGTGGCAATGAGTAACAGGTCTCATTGTTTACAGAGTAAAGCTGAGGGTGGAATCCAGTCTACCTAATTGATACTTTAGGCATGTTGTGTCAGGGCTGTTAGAGGCAAGGAAAGGACTGGTTCATTGCATTTAAATTTGCTTTTTGCAAGGAAAGCACTTAAGAAAACATAGCCCCCTGCTCAGCTTCTTCCATTTCTCCTGTCTTCAGAGGAGCTCATGAGCTCAGTAGCATCAAGCTGCACCAGGGGAGGTTGAGGTTGGATATTAGCAGGAATTTCTTCACAGAAAGGATGATTAGATATTGGAATGGACTGCCCGGGGGGTGGTGGAGTCACCATGCCTGGAGGTGTTTAAGGAAAGACTGGATGTGGCACCGAGTGCCATGGTCTAGTTGACATGGTGGTGTTTGGTTGAAGGTTGGACTCAATGACCTCAGGGGTCTTTTGCAGTGTAATTGATTCTGTGATTCTGTGAATTCTTCAAGGGAAATCCAGTCCTGTGGCTAGCACAGGTCTTTCTCATGAGAATTCCTTTTGTGTTCTATAAATAAAGATAAAGTTTGGATGTTATTAAAAACAGTGTCCCAGGATTTGAATGGTGCAGTCCTGGCCAATCTGGCCTAGGGGGAGATTTCTGACTGACCAATCTGGGTGACTTTTGAAAACTCTATATATATGATGAAATCAAAACAATAAAGGTCTTTTTCCTTCTTGCCACTGAGAACTGGGTTCCTTTCACTGCTAGCAGCTCAACAGCGACACAGTCCTTCCAAGTTTTTATCTTCACCTGATGGTATGACGAACTAGCAGTGATTTCCAGATGTCTCTGGCTTCCAAATGCCAGTCTTCATGACCTTCTTCAAACGGTCTTGAAGAATGTGTCTAGTCAGATGCTGCAGCACAATCCCTGCTGCAGGCTGGGAAGTGGAGCCAGGCGATGTGCCCTGGGCTCTTCTTGGGGAGGGGAGCCACACATGCTCACCCTCTTGGCAAATGCTCCTAACACCAGAGCACAGATTGCCCCAGGGGACCACCCAGCCCTCATGGTGTTTAGGGATGGCCATGAGGCAGCCACCATGCCTGAGGAAAAGCCCACAGGAGCTCACCAATGCCTGAGAGGTGCCATTTTGAACCATGGTTCTCTCACACACACACTCTGGCCAGCAGTAGATGAGCTGGAAAAATCTGAACAACATGATGTCAAAACTAGCTGGGGTGGGTTGTGCAGTGGTAGTCCTATGCAAAAAGGAAAATATCCCCAAGAACTTGTCTTGGAGCAACAAAAATCCCTACAGTCCTGACTTTTGTAACTAAAATGAAACCTCTCTTGCCCCATTATTCTGCTCATCCTTCTCCACAGGAGGCCAGCCTTGGTGACCTCAGGGAGCCCTGCACAGCAAGGGAAAGCAAAGACTGTAGTTTGCAGCCATGCTGAGCATCTGAACTTTCTTTTGGTAATGGTGTCACTCTATAGCCCTCACAGCATTAATAAATTTCCCTTTGAAGAAAGCATCTTTAAAGTCCATATTCAGAAAGAAAACTTGATTATTTTCCCGCTATCCTGTTTCTTTTCCTAGAGGTATTAAAATAATTTAAGAGACATTCTGTCTTGTCTTGGTATGCAACTAACAAAAATTAGTGATGCTATTTATTATTTCCACCATAAAGAAACAGAACTTCAACAGTATGCAGTTAAATTATTTTTTCATCTCTCTTACTACAGAAACTTTTTATGGAATATTGCTGAATGTTTCACTTCAGTCACTCTATAAATTAGTCTCATCTGAATGAGTTTCCACCTTTCCTAAATATATGGCTTTCACTGCATTTGTATTTGTATCACAGCTGTTGCCTATGTGAGTTTCTTTTTCTCTTAATTTAGCCTTTGCATTTTCAATTGCTACAGAAAGAAATTTATGGCTGAATCAGCAAGGATAATGTTGGTCTCTTTAGGCATGGTCTGTGGGGAAAACAACTGGAGGCACATTGCCTGGCCTCTGTCTTTCTCAAACTAATTTCTTCTATAGAGATACATATGCTGGAATGGTGTTGTTCCTACCCAAATGGGCATGAGAGCATAAAAGCTGAGGAAGATGTGGAAAGCAAGGGAAGAGCACTGTTTTCTTTAAATCAGAACTATCTTCAGTACTCCACCTCCAGGAAGTGGCAGGCATGGGAAAGGAGTGGAATGTTTTTGGCTGATGTGAGGACACATCTGCAGCTTTGTCACACTGCGAAATGGAGCTGATATGCAAAAGGGAGCCTCCTTGCTCTGCTCACCACTGCCAGCTCTTGTGGCTTAATGTGAGACCTGTAATATTAGCTGTTTTTCTTGTAGCTTCAACTCTTTGGGGCATGTGTGGGTGAGACTTTCAACTTCTAGTTGTAGAGTAGTTAAAGCTTTCTTGGTAGGAAAGAGAAGTAAGACACAAGACCCAAGTGTATCCTAATAGATGAAGAGCCCAGAGACAAATAAAACATGCACAGTTATTTTAATGACTATCATTATTTGTATGCCAGTTGCAGGAATTTTGAACCAGGCTGATGATCTTTAGCTTGGCAGCCTACAATGCTCCTTATTAATGTCCTGGTCAATCATCTTTTATAAACATCTTTAGTTTTATAGTATTTCTCTTCCAACTCTCTGAAATTCCCTAGTGTATAATGTTGGACTGAGCCATGTGACACTCTGTTGCTGATCTAAAAAAAACTATTGTAGATATTAACCTGTTCATGTCTGTAAACACAAATAAAATATGTTATAAAAATGCCATTATACTGCTCACCATTAAAGTATATGATTTGCCTTTTGCCTGGTTAGAGTTAGCATGGTATTATCTATGCTAAGATGCTATGGTGGCATTAAACACTTGGAAATGGCAATTATATATATGCTAATGTTGAGCATTACATTATTAACTGCATCATTCAGGTTTGTAGGGACAGAGACAAATTCAACAAGATGAGAAACTTTGTATGAGAACTAAAGCAGGCAAAGAGGAAATAGCAAATCTGTAAGATTAAAAATACTGGGTGGCCTCTAATATCTTGGATTCTGTTTAGTTCTGTGAATAAGCGTTCTGTATACTGTGAATAAGAGTTACTGAAATAAGAGCTAACAAAACCATTGATGTCTTTCACTAAGCCATCAGAATGTTGATCTCCCCTCCTACAACCCCAGAAATGTGTCCTATGTCTTCATTTAACACTTACAGATATATATCTAAAGAGGGGGTTAGAGAGGAAGGCCAAGTCTTTCTAAAGAATGCTCAAGATGAATGGCAACGAAGGTTGTTCAGAATTTTATTCCTGTTGGAAGAGTGCCAGCTGCACTGATTTTAAATATTTGAAAAATTAATTGTACTTGGCAAAGACCCTTTCAAGACAGATGCTTTAATTCCTTTTAAAAATGCAAGATCAAAATATGTATCATCAGTTACTTTAATTTGAAACATTACAAATCCTGTCCAAGATCAAATTTATGACACAGTCACACAAGCTGGTCTCTAAGAACAGGGTTTGGGCCTTTATTTATTTTGATAAGAATACGCTGGTTTTCCACCATTAATATTTAAGAAGAAAGAAAAGAAAAATAACATAAAAAATATAATCTGTGTCTTTTTTTAAAAGGGAAAAACCTTTCCTGGAAAGGCATCCAACAACTATTAGGTGTGAAAAAAAAGACCCTCTACTTTCCATTAATTCTTTGGCATATCCTGTATGGCTGGAGCATCATAATGCACTCTAACTGTAGGTCTCATCTGAAGAAAGTAGATCAGTGATAAGGGCTGAAAGGTGAGGGAGGGGCTAAGAAGCTGATACAGGCGAGATCTGAAGTAGGTAAGGACAGTGACTCTACCTGTCCCCAGGTAGGATGTGCTGTGTCAGCATTTAAAAGAAGGCAAATAAGAACTGGGTGATCCAGTTTTGTAATGCAGATCCTGTTCTGTATTTCTAAGCCTAGCATTTGTATTTCTTTTATTCTATGTCTCTATTAAAAGTGTTATTAAAAAAGTTTTATAGGCTTTCATAGTACATGATTAGAATTTCTCCCACCCATGGAGTTAAATAAGTTCTGTTCCACTTAAAGTATGGTGTATAATATATGACTGGGAATCAATGGTCATATCTACTGTACATATAGAGCTGGATATTGGCCAGATATTCCAGACAAATGTCTGGTTCCCAGAGAGTATTTGCCTTAAGGAGTGGTATCTGAAGTTTTATAACTGCCCAGTATTGTTTTTACTTCTCTCCTCAGTGTTTCTGCTCTGAGGTGTCTCTTATCACTTTTTAAATCTCTCACATTTTCTCCAGCTATTTCCTGGCATCCACTTTGGATACCTGATTTTTTTATTGCCATTCTTTGGACACTGAGATATATGGCATAAGAGTCATTAAATAATGCTACATCCAGTGTGTCATTAAAGATGGCTTGATACTTGCAGCTTTAAAAACTGCCTTCCACAAAGTGCACAGCTGATGAGATTGTATTTCTGCAAAGATGTAGAAAAGCCAATTAGTTTTCTCTCAGATGACATAAAATACATACTGCAGACTTTTGGATTCAGGCAACTTACGCAGCTTCTATTTTATGATATATTCACTAACCTGAAATCAGAGTGTCTGCAACTATTAGCAATAAAAGTTTGTGTGGGACAATAAGGAGCTAACAGCAGCATTAGCACTGGATTACTGGAAATTTCTAGAAAAATCAAGTTCTTTTAAAAGTACTTAAGCAAAACCCATCCTCCAAGACTGTACTTCTCTCTATAGAAGGCAGGCCTTGCCCAGAGAGCAGCATGCTGATGTTGCCAGAGCCCTGCAGTCTTCACAGTAGAGCTTGAAAACTGAAATTAAGTTTGAGCTAAATACTGGAGTAGGCTTGATTTTAGTAACATATTCAGGAGAATTTGACGGGTGATGGCATCACCTAGCAGGAAAGAAAGCTATAATAAGATCCAATGCCTAGAAGCTGAATGTTGACAAAATTCAGTCTAGAAATAAGACCCTGAACTTTAGCTGCCAGAGTGATTAACTACTAGAATAATGTGTGCAGGGATGAATAAATTCCTGCAGACACAGACCATCCATTTTTCTAAATGACAGAGCTTCAAAGAGGAGTGCTGAGCACAGTGCAGAAATTACCAAGTACATTTTTCTGGCAAGTATCCTGTGTCATGGAAAAGGTCATACCAGCTCATCAATGCCACACCTTCAGGTCTTCAGATTTTGTCCCTTTGCTTCATTGTCATGTGTACTCCAGAGGCCTGCATGGCTGCTGCAAAACCACAGGCAACACACAGCTCCACCACTGATCTTTGGGATGTGGTCTCACTGCAAGCTTGAAATTTGGGGTGGATAAATTGAAAATGTCGCAGATTTTTGAACCAGCATGGGGCTACTTTCAAACTAACCACAGTTGTTTGTCTAGATTTTAAAAATCTGTAAGTTCATATTCTTTGACACAAAATCCTCTAAATAAGGCTTCCTGTATTTCTTTTGGGGCAGAAATAGTAAAAATGAAACTAGCAGAATGTAGTTAATGACAGAAATCTCCAGTATTGATGAGTTAGGAACCACAGATATTTTCTTTTGTGAATCTGTTCAGTTTCTGCATTCTCAGGAAGGCAATGTATCTCTGGCATGTTTCTATATATATCAGAAGACCTGTTCCAATGAATGTTTAAGTCACATTTTACAGACAGTGCTGAAATGGGGACAAGAAAAGGGAAAGCTTTCAGCCACTGTTCTCCCTCCCAGCTCTTATCTTCCAAGATGAACTAACTGGTCCACTTTCTTTAGAGAAAATTTCAGAAAATGTCAGGGATTTTTTTGCTCTGTGTTTTCAATAGCAAAGTCCATGTCTTTTCACAGTACCTCTTCTGAAGATACAGGAGTAGAGTAAGGACTCTCACTGCATCCCTGGTGGCCCCACACTCAGCAAGGTGTTTCCCTTTTGCCTACAGAGCATCTTCAGTGACTCATTGCCTTTTTCATTGTGTCTTTGTGAAACTACAGGCTATTTGAAATTGCACCAGATTTCACTTTGTGTATATAGATTTGGTAGGGTTCAATGTATAAAATGAAAAGCAGGGATCTGAAATTTGGGATGGACTATAACTGCCCAGTCTCACAGGAAAAAAAAAAATTAGATTTGTAATGAAGGAAAAAATAAATAGCCAACAATTCTACATAAATACACATTATTGAGAGCAAAACTCCATCCTTATACAGTTTTTAAATTTTTTCTGCCAGTGCATAGCGTTGCTTTCAAATAATTAATGAGCACAGCTCCCTGAGACCTCAAAACCTGCTTAGATTTTTTTTTTTTATCTGTGTCAAATCCATTTTTCTACAACAGCTTTGAGGTAAATACCTGTAGTTTGTGCTATGAATTTTAACTTCACCAAAAGGCTGGAATGGGTCTGAGTTAGACAAAAGATAACAAAGCTCTGTTATTGTGAAGCGAGATTGCTCGTGAGATTCTATTATGTGTCTATTATGTGTGTGTCTGTCTCTCCCAGTAAGCTGAAGCATCAGATTCTTGCATATATGGATTAACTTTCAGTCAACATAGATAAAAGATTGTTAGTGGTGTTGCTTTCACACAGTTTTGCTTTGGGGGTTTTTTGGGGTTTTTTTTGTCATTTTCTGTGGCTAAGCAGTACAGACCCAGGAAGGGAAGAATGCTGATGTGGGCAAAAAGGTACAGTGGTTACCTTTTCCTAGTCAGAGCACAAAACCTCCTGCAGCTATATCAGAGATCACAGCAAGGACACTGTGCCAAGCAGTGCTTGTCCCTCACTGATGAAAGCCCAGCACCCTCAGAGATTTTGTGAAAAGTGCATTTCATGAAAGCCTTTGCAAAGCCTTAGCAGTTATGCCAGATTTAGTCCAAGGATGATGATTAAGAGCTTCTCTCTTCAGAAAAAGCACTGCAAATCCTGACCTGAGGCTCTGGTGCCAGTGGTAATGCCTAATCCAGGAGGCAGGTCCCACTAGCTGCAGCTGCAACAAAGCAGGGAAGGATGGACATCCCTGACCTCACACACCTGGTGGTGGGTCAGAGAGAGGACCTGTGGGACACAAAATGCCAGTTCTCATCTGTCCTCTCCAAAGGGGCAGCACCTTGCTCAAAGCCCTGCCATAGAGCCTGGCAATCAGAGCAGGATATCAACTGTGTCTTCTTTCCCTCTTTTGGAAAAGGTGTGGTAAAATGGAGAAGGCTGAAAGGGGGAAAAGAAAATCACTTTTCCATTGCAAGATCTACAAGGTGTCAAAAAAAAAAGAGCAGGTGAAGCTAGGCAGTAAATTCCAATTGAACAAAAAGAGATGGTCCTCATTCGCTTAAAACTATGGGCCATTGCTGCTTTACAAAAGTTCATAAAGAAATTGGATAAGTTCATGGATGAAAAATCCATCTTGGGCTATGAAATAAAAAGCCACTACCACTGGCTCAGGAACTATCTGCACCACAAATCTTGCACTGAAGTTGCAAGACTGGGCCAGGGTAATGTCATAATATGCTTGTCCTGTTTCTGTGCTTTCTCTTAAGAATGTTCTAGTTTATAGTTTTGGATACAGGCTTCTGGACCTTTGATCTGATCCAGTTTATAGTTATTATCATATTCCCGTAGTCTTCAGAGAATCTTGGCTAAACCTATGATATTTGTGTAAAATTTATAATTTGCAAAAGTGTGATACAATGCAATAAATAATTGAAGGCAGGCACTTTTAACATATTATTAATATGTTAAAAGTAACTAAAATCATTCCATACAAGCCATTTCCCATTTATCACTTGGCTACACTTAATTACTTTTACTAACCTGCCCACATACTTATCTTTCTTATTACTGCAGTGTAGTATGAAGCAGATTGGTGAAATAACTGGTGGAATACACTCAGGGCTGGGAGGTTTGGGTCCAAAGTTTGCAGCTTGGTTCTCCTCCCTTTCAGAAAAAAAAAAAAGCCAAAACAACCTAATCTGAATTCTAATGCCTCCACTGGCTGATGCAGTTCTGGTTAATATTACTTGCAGTGTATGTGTAAGTGTTCTAAAAACCCCAGTCTGTCTGATAAAATATGAAATAAACCTTTATGCTTTAACAGCAAGGATGGTTCCTGGGACCAGGTATCCAACTCTACCAGTGGTCCAGTGAGTGACCTTGCTGTGCTCCTCCTCCTGCTTGCTCCCACCTAGATTGCAGCATCTGACAGATGCTGTGCTCACTGTGTCTATATTCACTCCCCATGCAAAGCAAATCTCATTAAACTAAACAGACTCAAGCAGAGGCTGAGGCACAGCTGTGCAGTGATTCCCAGAAGAAGGGATCCCAGCTGGCTTTGGCCCAAGGTGTTCCTGAAACGTGAATAAAATTGTCAAGGGTCTGCACAGCTGGCAGCATGCCTGTGCACACCCCCTCTGGGAGGGGTTTGGGGTCACAAAGTTTTCCTATGGGAACAAAAGTTCTGTTTGATTTGCCAGTTTAGCTGCAAGTCTAGATGCAAAACTATTTGCAAAACAAAAGGTGGCCTAAGAACACACCGAATGCAAAGGTAGTCTTCCCTTTTGTATTGATGGAGTCTGGATCAGGCCTGGCCAGTTTGGTGTTTGAAGCTAGAGAATTCCTAAAAGAACACAAAAACCATCTGTCAGTTCTGTGAGGAGCAAAGGCATTTACCTGAAGCACATAGGTGTACCAGGAATTTTAACAGATGATTTGTGCGGTACTGTGGCAAAAAGATACAAAAAAATCAATGAAATTTGAGGAAAATAACTTTTGGAATGGGAACAGTGGGAGTTTTAAATGATTACTCATTTCTGGATCAGTTTTCCTCATCAGGGGAGCGCAGCACTGCAGCTGATAATGTGGTAGTTTGCAGCACCCAAAGGCACCAGCTGCACTATTTTCTGTTCCCTAAAGCTCATAAGCAACAGCCCTGCAAGATTGTCCTAGGTTGCAATATAGATGTAGTTAAGTATTCTATTACCACCAGCTGTGGGCCGTTAGCTGCTATCACCTGCTAATGTGGTGGGTGGGTGGGGTGTGTTGGTTTTTTTGTGGTGTTGTGGGGGGGGGTGTTTGGTTTGGTTGGTGTGGTGTGTTTGGGTTGGGGGTTTGGTTTGTGGGTGTTGGTTGTTTGGTTTGTTGGTGTTTGGGTGTTGGTTGTTTGTTTGTGTGTTTTTTTGTTTTTTTTTTTTTTTTTTTGTTGTGTTTGGTTTGTTTTGAAGATGCAGCTGACATTAGTGGTTTTCATATGCCAGAACTGTGTGAAAGTCTTACAGCCAATGTGATTTGTCTATTGTTTCGTGTTACAAGAGCTGTACCAGTATTCTTGTACTATATTCTTGTGATGCAGATGTATCAAGCTTTTACACCCTTGTTTCTACTGAGGTATATTAGCAGAAAAGATATGTGGTACTGTTGCACTGAGGCCTTCAAAGAATCCCTGAATTGTCCAAAACCATTAAATTCTCAGAAACATTCAGCTTAACCAAAAATGTCTGGATTATCCAAAGTAATTTTTTATCAGGTGAACTGAAAAACATCCAAACTCCTTTTTGTTTGAAGTATGGCTGTATTTTATATAAATACCCGAAATTTCATGTAACTCGTTACAAATTTTTGAATGGCAAGGACCAAAATAACAGTAGGTTGCAAATAGCACTGCACCTAATATCCTAACTCCTCAGCCTTCAGAAATTATCTGCAGGCAAAATGAAAGCGTAGGAAATACTTTGGTACGCTCTTTTTTTAGCATATTTATAGTTGGCTTGCTGATACTGGGGTAGAGTTTAAATGGGAAGGGGAGACTATTTTCTGTCAACTGTGGGTAAGTACTATCTACTTCAGAGGGTACTATGGGGCTTAATTAATGTTTACAGTGCCTCAGGAGTCTTACCCACATTAAAGGTATAATAATAACTATTCCTAATTAACTTGCTACTAAAAAGCAAAGTTTCATGAAGTTTTAAAGCAGAACAGTGGAGGAATTTGTAAACTCCATTTATTTGAATCCCTGGAGTAGGAAAAGTTAGTGAGGAAAGTGGTAAAAATCTTCAATTAATTTTCCTCAACCTGAGGGATTTAATTAAGATGTTGGAAAAAAAGTGCAAGTTTCCTGTGGGTATTTCTTATTTAATTTTCAGTTTCTCAAAGACAGCTCTTGAAGCTTAGAACAGATTTTGTAAGCCACAAAGAGACGAATTCAAAAATGGATGTTAATTTATTAAAACTGAACTGGCTACGGATCAAATTATCTAGACAAAATTCAACAACTACATGCAGCACTTTATACTATTTCATTCTGTCGTTTCCTTGCTCTGAATTTCTTTAAAAAGGATTACTTAGGATTGCAGAATGTCTCACTCGCATAACTCAAGCACCATGTAGAGATACCTGAGCTACTTGTGGAAGATCTAACTCAAGTGTTGGAAGCTATGCAATTCTGCTAGCTCAGAATATATCTGAGTTAATTAGTCCCGGGGAGAAGAGAAATGTATTAGCTTCAGTGGAGCGCAAGATAACACAGTGAGACCCAAGCCACGTACTCTAGACAAACCCGCTAGGAATATATTTCCAGCTGAAAAGTAGGAAACTATTAAAAGAACCCACAGCACTGCATGGATTGCAGTGCAGCAGAAAGAAGCACTTCCCCTGTGCCCTCAGGGTACATCTACAGCCACAGATAGGAGATACCTACTTCCATGTGCAGAACTATAGCTTGCAACCAGAGAGAATCTTAACCAAAGCTAGCTTTATCTCTACCCATCAAACAAACTGATGTTTGCTGCAAATGTCCCATTTCCTTGAGGACTGATCACCACATGGCACGTAGGGGCAAAAGGTTGTCATGTGGAAGACAGCAGGTTTCATGAGTTCCATCCATGTGAGAGAAAAGCAATTAAATAAGGATGATTGAAGACCAAAAAAAAAAAAAAGAGTTAGAGATCAAGAAATTACATTGTTTTCTTGGAGACTCTGTGTGAGCTTTAGAAGCTAAAGTACTTTCCTCAAAACCATATCAGGACAGGCAGGGGTCTATGTGCAGTTCCAAGGGGGAGTCCTGGCTCTGGGCAGGGCTTCTTGTCCCTTTTCACCAGCCTGGTTTTCTAGCTTCTCTGCTTTTCTCACAGTGCCACTGAGTGCTCAGCACTTGCCATCAGGCTCTGCCACTTCACTGAGCCTGAAGAGATTTTCTGCTTCCAAGGAAAATGTCAGCAGTGTCCAGCATCACTGGTTCTCCCCACACCAAGGGGAGTCTGATGAATGGGACTTGCAGCTACTGAAGGTGATAAGCCCTCAGGTTCTCTGCCAGCAACCTGCTTAATTTAGACATGTGAATACACCTATGGAAGTAAATGCTGAAGGCTAAGATTTTCAAAATAAGCTTGAAGGAATTAAACACCCAACTCCTACAGACTTTCTCAGTCTAACTGCTTTTCTGGACTGGGGCCAGAGTGCTAACCAACTTGCAGTCCTGAGCTGGCAGTGAGGAACTTATATCCCAAGTGCTCCAGTGTGCTGCTTGCCTTCTCATTTGACATTGGCCAAAAGTGTGCAATAGCATCTCTGGTTTTGAAATACCAAGACTTCCCAAATGTTATTTTATATCTTTTTGGATAAGGTTTTTGTCTGATGTGCAGCACAGACTGCGAAAATATATCCTCTATCATGTAGAATTCCAAAAAGTGTGGTAATATCTGTCTAACACAACATCTGTCTAGCATTAAATCTGAAGAATTGGAACCATTTGTTTGATGAGCCATGTAACAAAGATGAAAATTCATTCTTGGAATATCAATGGGGAAATTTTTTTTTTCTTTTTAATGAAATGTGAGATGATTTCAACCAAAAATTATGTCTGCCAGCACATATAAGCCTCCAGGCAGCTTATAAAATGTTTATAAAAATAAAACACAGACTCATTAGAAGACTTTGGGGGTAAAATGCAAATAGTACAAGATTTATATGCTGTTTAGCCATATACAGGTGCTCCTGATGAAAAGAACCAACAGAAAACTTGAGGGCATTTCTGCAGACTTCATACTTCCTGCCACACAATAGGTTTTTTGTCCTCTTATTTTATTCACAGATATTTTTAGCCCACAAATAATGTGGGAGTTTGCTATAGGAGTAACTAGGGAAGTGCAAAGTGGTCCTTAAGAGGTACTAGTCATGGATTTCTAGTCACCCTTCTCTGCAGATGATCAAGCAACCAATAAACATGCCAATGCAGCAAAACCAACCTCCATGAAATCATACCAGCTTGGATGGGATTCAATGAAGTAGATGATTTGGGAAGAAAAAATTACTGACAAAAAGAAGTACAACAAACACAGGATAAGATGCCAGTACTGCAGGCTGTTGTCAGATTTGATAGGGCTTTTACAGAGGTCAGGGCAAGTTGGCTGTGAGTAGCAGTACATGCCAGGGAGACAGAGCATCCTGTACTGCATCTAGGCTGCTCAGGCTGCGGGGAGAGAGCAATTAGAGAGAGGGGAGCAGATGAAATTTGTCAGCAACATAGCAGTATTGACAGGTGGAAGTGTCAGTATTTTCTCCTTCAGAAAACACTTAAAACCCACCCTGACAACCTATTTGGCTTTAGATGCAAAGCATGAAGGAAATTAATGGTGCTGTTTTACCACAATCATTGCATTATACCAATAATGAGAAGCTCTTTGGCTCAATGTAAAATTTCAAAAACGAGTTCTCCTTTGACAGCTTATGAGCTTTTTCTCTGTTTTCTGGATAGTGTCAAATATAGTATCATCTTTCCTGTTCTCTCTATTTTAAAGCATAACTGTGTTCAGCTGACCAGATGTCACATATCAATAGTGTCCATTGGAGGTCCTGTTAATTTCTCATTAGTTCTTTTGTCTAGTCTATTAAGAAAATAAACATCATTTGAAGAGTGAAGATTAATTTTTATTAGTTATTCAGGAAAAAAATAAAAAAAGTCTTTGTTTCAGGCAGTAACAGACCCAGACCTATTTGTTGCTCAGTTGCTCAGGACATGTTTAAATGCCTTGTTTATGTCTTCCATTATAACTGGGAAAATAAAACATGTCTGTTAGAAACTAAATAATGCTTATTTATGACCCACCTCTAGGGTTTTTTTTTTTTGCTCCCATTGTTCTCATTTTATTTAGTACAATTAAAATACAAAGGACAATGGCTATCCATAGCTTTTGGCACATTACCAGTTATTTAAAATACAAGTCCAACACAGCACAGCTCACGCAAAACAAAATTAAATTAACTTAGCTAGCTAGTAATTCAAAGCAGTAAAATATATCCTGTCCCATTCATTCCCTCAATTCTTCCCAAAAAGCCTTAGGAAACAGACTGTCTTTGTAGTTTGCTTTAAAAGTCAAAAGACTGTGTTTGAAACTTTTTGTCTCTTTTAAAATGAGGGGACTTACGCTTGCATCCCTCTGGTGACACCAGGACCAGTTATGTCAGCAAAATCTGAAAGAAACAGTAAGGCAGTACTTAACAATACCTTAACATCCAGCCAAGAAAATCCAGCAGCCAAAAACCCAGGGACACAGATCTTACAAGCCTACAGAAAAATACTGTTACACAAGATCAGTCAGTTGACTGCTGGCTCAGCAAAACTGGGCACAAAAATGATGGAATCTGGGTAAGACTCATTCAGTGGAAATAAATTCATAGAGTGATTAGGGGTGCAATTTTATTTTTCTTTGTCATTTTGGCCACTGAAGCAAACAAATTTCAATACAGCCCCCCCCCAGATTAGACAGTTCAAACTCCAGAACTAAAACAAAAGTTTTCCTTAATTTGAACTCCATCAACCAAAAATAGGCATCTGTATGAAATAGAAATCCATGAACAGGACTAAAAACGTCTACAGAGCTGTGATAGAGGAGGTGAGGCAGAAACCTTCTTCTTCCTCATCACCCAGCTCTCTGCATCCTCCCCATATGTGGGGGACCTACTGTCCCAGCAGGGCACCTGGCTCCCAAAGTGGAACAATCATGCTGGTCCCAGTGCCACCATTTCATTTGGTACAGCTTAAACAGCTTAAAAAGCCACCAGCACAAGGCCTGGACTACAAAAACTTTCCTCTTTGGTGAACACCCAACAGCCACAGGCTCTGAAGCCATCCTCTCTCAACCAGTACACGTAAAACTAGCCCTTAGCAGGAACAGAGATTTGCCCCTTCCTTGATGCTCCCAGAGAATTTTTAGTGTGCATATCCTGAAAACACTTTCTCTGGGGATGTATTTTTGGACTAGATTCTGCTCCTGTCCATCTGAAGCCACCTGTGCACTGTGGGTAGTATGTGCTCTAGAAATCTCTGCCCTAGAGCATGGTGGTGGAGTCCATTACAGGGTTGGGGAGTCCATTACAGGGACTGATATATTTAAATCTCCTCAGGCAGAAAGGAGAGGTGAAGCTGAATTTTGCACAGATTTGATGAATGTTCCGATTGCTGGGTGACTGTGGTGGCCATCTCCATCCACAAACTCACACCTAGACCTGAGGAAATAAATTTATGCACATCTACCTCTGAGGACAGAAAAAAACCCACAAAAACCCCCAGCTTAAACAGCTCTACAGATGTGGTTTTGATTCAAGCCTTTCTTCAGGCCAACAAAAATCATCTTTTTAGTGAATAATCCATTTGTTGGAAATAAATGCCTAGAGCCAACTCTTTTCCTGCTGCTGAAATAAACAATTCCCCTTTTTCCCTGGGGCAGGACTCACACCCACATGCTTTCAGGCTTCCTTCCTGAATTGCCTCCTCAGACAGCTCCATCGCTGATGAGAGGGGCCACACCTGAAAGTGGTATCTGTAAATATTCCAAGAAACACCCACTTCCACATCCACAGAGTGCCCCTTGTTGCACTCTGATCCCTAACCAGTGACCTGTCATGGTTTCTGCCAGCTTCAGTTTGCAGCCCTCGCTGCCTGCAAAGCTTCTGGACCAAACGGTGCTAAAATAGACCACAATCTCTGGAAACATCTTGGAGGAGCAACTTGAAACAGCTATCACGACCACTCCTGCATGTTTGTTTTCTGAGATTAGGAAGTGCATTTTCAGAGGCCCAGCTATGCTGTCTTTGTGTTCTGCCTCTCTGAAGTCTGCTTAAGATTTCCTCACTGTGTCCTAATTTTTCAGCTTCTTAACTCACAAAATATGCAGCCACCCCATCTCAAATAGAGACTCAGCGAATCAGTAAATATGCATACCCTTTCCTGTGGCCCAAAGACATTCCAGGAACAGTGTTTTTTATGTAAAACTGTGAGATCTTAATGGAAAGCAAATAGAAATTGCAGAAACAGAGTGAATCCTGTGGACACAGTTTCAGAAAATCTCCCTTTTCGTGCTATTGAGATGTCAGATTAGCAAAATTTCTTCTCTTTGATAGCAGCTGAGAAGCACTGGGGAAATGGGGAGCAAGACTCTTCTCTTGGGACTGTGGATGTAAATCACAGCAAACCTCAACTGAGTTGTACTCATAACATCAGACTGCCATCCTCTTACAGCAAGTCAGTGCTAACATATTGTCCAGGACAGGTATAAGAGATTTCTGCTGCACATCACTCAGCATATGCATTTGCAGGGGGAGAAAGAGTTTAGCTCTTCTCTGAAGTTAGTTTACATTCGTTGCTCTCTTAATTAAAGCAGGGTGTTATTTTCCCAGACTGCAGTGAATTAAAAATACAATGGCTTTAGTGAAAGCTGAGAATAACTTCTCTGTGATGCATTAGTAGATTGACAGTGGACTGAAAGTTTTAGTAGGGCTGATTCTCAGAATAAATTTACACATATAGGAGTAAAACTTTAAAACAGATTAAAAAAATCTATTGCCTGATGGAAAATTATGTTCCTGGACACATTTGTACCTCCATAACAGTTAACCAAATATTGTATGACTTCCCACCCTTGGATGTAGAAAAGAAACAAAAATTCTCTAAGTTCTCCCTATGGACATTTTTTGGTGTTATTATTTTTTATTGCAGCAGAAAGAATAGCTTTGAAATGGCACTCTTTCCACACAGAAAATAGCACTGCCAGAGTTTCGTACTTGGTCTAGTAGTATCTATAGCAGTACCTCTAGCAACATATGGCCAAACTTAAGACAACTTAGTGTAAAAGAAAAGTCAATTAAATGTTTAATTTGGCACTTGTACCTAAATTAAATGCCATGGTTGTGCTTCATTGGGGTATAGACAGGAATTGGCTCAGAACAGCTTCTGTTAAACAGCCGCCTTTGCCAGGTTTAGTGACTCAATATTAGTTATTTCCTGGCTAAGATTAACTTCTGATTATATGAATATTTTTTGTTAGCACTGATAAACAATTTCAATAATACAATCCTTTAGACCCTCCTCAGGCAAAATCACCACATAAGAAAACGGATATTTTGGTGCAGTGGGGACTTAGCCCATGTTGACATAGCACTGGTGCAAAGAATCTAAATTTAAATAATGGATAAACATATTCAGGAAAATAGACTGGAAATTAGGACATACACACTTTAAACATTTTATTTCTATACTTCAACTCCATAAAGACAAGGATTTGGGCAACACCAGTAAGCGACAAAAGGTTAATACCAGTCAATCTTTGCTTGTGCAAACTTGAATGTGTTACTATACCAGTGTTTTCTGATGGCCAGGAAACAGATTCCACAGGACAGCTTCCTTTTGCCGACCAGCAGGAAATAATAGAATATTTTTATTGCTGCTGTGTTCAAATCTGAGACACTCTAAGAAAGGAGCCAGATAAGAATGATCTTTGTTTCCCTTCTTTCCCATGTCTTTATTTCCAACATTATCATGATGTGACTGAAAACTCATTTCAATAACTTGTGAAAAAGACTTCTAGGACTACAATTACAAGCAGTTTCATACTGAACACAGTTGGTTTTTTTTTTTGAAAATCGAAATTGGATCAGCTGCCTGGGGAAATTTTCCACTATGTTATTTGTAACAGCTTCAATTTCTTCCTGTTAGTGCCTTCCCTTGTAAGGAACCTTATTATCCTTAGCTTGGAATGTGCACAAAAAAGAAAGGCACTTATTACAGATGATATCTGGTTGGTTCTCATTTTAAAAAGTGAATAGTTAAATACTTTAAAAGTCTCAGTCTCTCAGGTTTGCAGCAGAGGTTGGACTGCTTTCTTACAGTGAGGAGCTATTGAACCCCACTTACTTTGAGACCAACAGTATGAAACAGACATATCAGCTTTTTTTTCCCCTAGTGGCATGATGAGATGCATTAAATCATATAGCATAGAGAGAACTGGGGGTGTATTCACTCATTATTGTTAGAGAGCAGATTTGAATTTGCTTGTACAGAGCATAAACTCATTTTCAACATGTGGCCTCAGCTTTCCTCCTTACCCATGCTGTGCTCTCCTCATGCAGTAAATTACGTATCTGTTTCATCTGCAATGGTTACATGAGGTGTTAAAGCCTTCCTGACAAAGAGACAGAGCCTTCTTTCAAATAGAATCATTTAATGGTTTGGGTTGGAAGGGATCCTAAAGATCATCTAGTTTTGACCTCCTGCCATGGGCAGGGACACCAGGGACATATTAATACCCCTCTTCCCTCTACAAACTAGGTAGACCTTTGCTTATATAGCCCTGCTCCAGGTGACAGGATGGCATCCTTAGTGTGTGGTTAGCCAAGGAAGCCTGAGTGGTGAGTACATCAGTCCTTGGCAGAGCCCAACCCTACACAGACCTGGGGAGATGAGCTGTGCCCCTTCCTTTAAGCTCTACACCTCTGTGAAAATCAGATATTTAAAACCCAAATTTTGTCCTAGTTGGGGGTCTGCCCAGAAATGCATTTCTAGGCATGAATGTAATGAGAAGCAACACTACCTCTTATCTCTATCCCGTGCTAATTGCTGCAGTATTCACTAGCTTGCCTGAAATTGCCATCAGCAGCAAATCTGTGCACATTGCATTTTTCACCAATGTCTTGGTGAGGGAGAGCACTGGTAGTTTTCCATTTGCAGAGAGGAAACAAGAGCCTAGAAAAAGAAGATAATGGACCATAATCACATTTGAAATTTACACAGGCTCTGCCCACTCTTACTGTTGACTAAAATGAGGACATGCTTAAGAATTGCAATTTCTAAACTGCCACTGCTTCCAGAATACCCATATACAAAATCCTAACATTCTGTAATGGTCTGATTTTTGCATTTTCCTGTTTTTGCCTCATAAAAGTCTGTGCTACAAAAAAAAATGGTGGTATGTGCTTAACAGTAGACATAGTTTCAGTCTTTGGATCTGTATTAATCCTTCGAGTTTCTCTCTCACGGTTTATTATGTCATCCAGATTTCACTCTGAACCATCTACTCTTTTCCATATGTTCTTAGCAGGAAATGTGCATGAATTTAGAAACGCAGCAAGACATATGATATTCAATAATAAGAACATTTCGAAGACACACAAAAGAAAAAAACCAAATGAAAGTTGTCTCTGGCTTCCAGCCTCATTCAGTCAAACAAGATATCCAATATTCCTTAATTTGAAACTTTTAGTTATGGTAAAATATGTTTTGCTTTTCCTTTATTTAGCTGAGACTTTATTGTGATACAGACTTAGAGAGTGTTGTTTTATGTTTACTCACATTCAAGTTTTGTATTAATATCTATAATCATAGATTTTTCTTAAGTCTTATGCAGACAAAAGTCAATAAAGCTTTAAAAGACAAGACTTAATATTTTGAAATTCAGTAAATATAGGGGCGTGTAAGATGCCACAGCTTGGTTTATGAATTACATTGCAGATTATATACATATGTATGATATATGATGTAACTGTCTACAAAATCTAAATGCTATGCACGTTATCAACAAGAAAACTGCAAATGGTGTACAGGTAATTGTCTGAACCCAGAAAAATGATTCCCACCTATATTTTTTCCCGTTAAGAGTGAACTAAATAAACTGCCACAGACCTTGAGCATTCCTCCCTTATGACCCTGCATCCAGAAAGGTGACAGAAGAGTAAGAAAACAAGTTTGCTACTGCAGAAAAAGCAAGGAAACCCCTGTCTCTAGAGCCTTGTAGGTTCATGAAGCAGGGGTGAAGACAATTGAGAGGGGAATGGAAGCAGAAAGGACAGATCATGGGAGTTATGCAAGCCAGAACTGCACACTGAGTCACCAGGGATGTTCTGTAAGTCTGTTTAGTCCCATAAAAGACTGTTTATTTGTTCTCCATAAGAATAAAAATTGCAACAGGAAGTGCCCCTTTTTTTAGGGAAAAGACTGGGGTTTTTGTCTATTAGGTTTTGTTTATTTACTTGTATGCAATGTTTTATTTTAGGAGTTTCTCCTTCAAGGTGACCAGTGTGTAGTAATAAACCCCTCCAGAAATACCAGTTCAGGGAGATGGTGCTAGCAATGGCTTTCTGCCTTTCCTTGGTGGTGGTGAGTCTCCAGGAAGGCAAAAAATTGCCCACTGAATGGGGTAATCTTCTCCAGGGTGTCTGCAGGATTCACAGTTGGAAGGGAACAGGGAGGCTGGGGCAGGAGAAAGGAATGGACCTCCTGCATTCTTCTCCTCTAGCCCAAATAAATGAATTGGGATTGAGTTTGTAGAGCCTGCTAAGAATACTGGAGGCAAAACTTTACTCAGGCTGGAGAAAGTAAAATCTAAAGTTCTTCAAAGAAAATGATGAAATTAATTCACAGAATTATTTAATGTAATTATTAATTAAGGTTAAAATTATTCACAGAAGGGGTAAAGGTTTTGATTTGATACTATACACAGATGCTATTTATGATCAAGATCAGCAGTTCCCAAACTGTCCTCTGCAGACAGTTTTTTGTGGGGCATGAATCAGCAGCAGGCAACAGATCAGCTGTACCCTGTCACCGTTATACTGCTGCAATCTCATGAGCCATGTGCCGGGTGTTCTGCCACGGATTTTAAAAAGGTTTTTCTGTCACTTTTCTTTCCTGATTTGAAATTGGTTTAAGCCTCAGAAGGATGAGTCTCTGTTAGCAGCAAATCAGAACCATATTCAGTATTCAGTCAGCAAAATATTTCTGGTTTTCCCTCTTATTAAATAAGCCTTATATTCCAGAGAAGATGGATCTCAAGTACATGCCTGTACAAAACACGTTGTGAGATGAAGCTCCTGCTCTGTAAAGTTCTTTGGACTGTGGTATGTAGAAAATTCAAATCTTTTCAGTGGATATTTTTGGTATTGTACTGCATAGTCTGTGTATAACAGATCTGTAATTTTAAGCTAGCCATAGGCAAACATGGCAAGTCAGTACATGTATAAATCACTGGCTGCGACAGGTGTGGGCCACTGTAACAAATCTTCTATACCTTAAATTAGTCATAAATACATGCCTTTCACTAAGCAGGCTCTCACTCTTATAAAAAAGGTGACCATAGAAATCAATTGTGACTTAATTTGGTATCTTAAAATGAAAGACATATGTGAAGCCAGCAACATCCATTGGTGAATTCACCAAACAACCCACATTTTTTAGATTGTTATTAAAAGAAGAAAAGGTTTGCATCTCAGGGATGCAACCTCCATTGTTAAACTTTTTAGTGTGTTTGGTGTTTTTTCCTTTCCTTTGCACACAGAGAAATTAAAGTTCAGCTATTGCACTGCATATGTCCTGGCAAGGCTGCTGAACAGCAAACACCCCCAAGTTCGGCCAGTCCTCCATTCCTCCGTTCCGCAGGGAGTTCTTGTTTCATGTGTTTTTCATTTTAAGTTCTGCCTCCTCGAATGCTATTTCCTCTCTTTCAGTTTTCACCAAGGTCAAAGAAATCTTTAGCAAATAAAAAATGCGAACATCCAGTCATCTACTGGAAGTGTGCCCATCCAGTGTCTAAATAATAAGTTAATAGGTTCATGGAGCAGTCCTACCTACATTAAATGTAGCACAGCAGAAATCTTCATCTGAGCACTTCCTCACAGTTAAATAGAGAGTACTTATCAAATAGAAGACTTTTTTGTCTTAATTATGAACTGCAGAGAAATCAATTTAGCAGAAATCACAGTTCCAGCAAACAAGACTCTCCCAAGTTTCTGAAGTGCATGACAGGGCACAGACCTTTCCCATTGGCCCTCGTCCATCTGTGGGTCAGAGCTGCAGAGGCCCCTACACAGAGGAGAAATGGTGGTAAGCTGTTGGAAAGCCCAGCTACTGAAAGTATGTCTCATATTTTAATAATACTACATGAAAATCATAGAGATTAAGATACTGTAGAACATATTCAGCAGGTTTTGGGGTATATCTGGGGAAAATTACCTATAAACAGAAAAAATGTGATTTAATAATATTTACTGACCACCACTAGATGCACTGTTGAAACTGCCTGAAAGTCAAGAGTTACTATCAAACAGGATTTTTTACAGGAGATACAGTATACATGCAGATCATTTGCCTCTGTAGAGACAAGAATGCATTTGGACATTGAGCTAGTCAAGCAATTAACAGCTTCTGATATTTCTTACACATCTGGGCTTACTTTGAATCAAAAGTAGGATTCAAGCTCATGCTAGTCTGCGGGTGACTCTACCAAGGTGAGTGTCTGAGCTGTGCATGAGCTATAAAGGAAATCAGACCCAGAAGAGCTCTCCTGGACTGTTGCTTCCATCTCCTCCAACAACCTAACTGTACCAGCTTCCACAAACTAATAAGGCTCTGTCTTAAGAGCATATTCTCATTGACGGATGGATGTTCCAGAAATGTAGGACTCTTCTGGTTAGAAACGTCCTTGTTTCCATTTGAAGTAATCTGTGTCACAAAATGGCACCCATACTTATCTTTGCTGCAGGTTCCCCTCCCAATACATCCAACCACATTTATATTTTCCGTGGGCACATCACATGCTGTGTCATCTGGTAATCAAATAGTCCATTCCCAAGTCTATTTTCATAGCTTCCTGCTTGGGGAAAAACTATGAGTCCTAAAGTGCCTGACCTCACCTTCTGGGTTATTTAAATTCATCCTATTTCTATTATTCCAGTCCTGAAACTTATCCAATTCTTCCTGTATACTGTCCTCCTCCACATTCACACTACATATTGCATTATCAGAAAATTTCATGAGCACAGTACTACTTTTTCTGCCAAAGTTGTTAAAAATGTTAAATAGGATCAGTCCCTAGACACATCTTGGAAGAACTCCACTGGTAACTTCCTTTCAGTTTGGTATTTTTCCTTTCAACATGATCTTTCTTTTTTTTCCACCTCACAATTCTTCTGCTAATCCAAATTTTCTCCAGCTTAATGAGCAATTTCCTATGCAGCACTGAGTCAAGCACTTTCCTTGTAACTGAGTCGTATCTCATTCTCTTAAAAATAAAAATAATTTTTCAGGTTATTCAGACATGATCTACTCTTGTCATTTCATTTCCATCTTCATGTCCTTATTTGCTTATATCCCACATGTATTTTGAAATTACACATGTTCTTGAAGCCAGACCTGTGGTTGATGAGACTTTTCTTCTTTTTCCCTTAAATTAGATTCAATGCTTGTTTTTCAAGGAAGAGCTTTCATCTCCAATAAACACATTGAAAATCTTTGTTAGCAGACTTGTAGTTTCTTTAACCAGTTCTTTCATGGTTTTTCCAGGATGTGCCTCTGCTGCAAGCTGACTCAGTCACATTAATCTCTTCAGATTTTGGCGTCCACCTTAGATGTGGTTAATTCCATTTCCATTCACATATTCCCATTAGCAACACAGCCTTGTTTAACATCATCATCCCTGTTGAAATCTGAGCCAAAGTATTCATCTTGGGGCCATATCTATATTATCCTTAACTTCACCATCTTCGCTGAGCAGTGCTTATAAATCATCTTTTTGTTTGTGTGGCTAAAAAATCTCTATTTGATTTAGCTGTGTTTGAAAAATCCAACCAAGTTTGTCTTTTGGCAATTCTTATTTTATCCATACACCTCCTGACCTCTAAGACTTAATCCTGTTAGTTGAACATTACTCTCTTTTTCCATTCTACATAGGATGTCTGCTTGTTCTGAATAGGTTCTTTCTGAGCTGGGTAATCATCCAGCTTAGTCTAGATCCCTTCCCTTGATTTCAGTTGAGGCCACAGAGAAAAGCTGCACCTTTGTCATTCAGAAAT